>NC_133929.1:20332033-20937597 GCF_964199755.1 Larus michahellis | reverse complement strand
ATTTTAGAAACTGTCAAATTAATGCAACTGTAATAAATAGAATCATGTTTGTTAATCAAATCAGGCTTTCTTAAAGGCTGGTGAAAACTTACACTGTTTTGACTCTTCACATACTTAAATCGCAGGCATCCAGCGTGCTATCTGGTGCACTTTGACACCTCAAGGCCTAAATCACAGGCATCTGGTGTGCTGTCTGGGGCACTTTGACACCTCAAGGCCTAAATCACAGGCATCTGGTGTGTTTTAACACTTCAAAGGGAAGAGCTAAGTTGTGAGATAAGCTGAAAAGAGTCTCCCCAAGGACACTGATAAAGATGAGGAGCCTTCAGCCTCACGACCACCAGGAGGCGGGACAAGACCGACCCCCTAGCAACAGGTCGCTCAGACACGGAATATACCAGGATTGACACATATACGGGAACCAGAAGAGTATATAATCAGCTACTTTCGGGAAGTGGGTGTGCGCCGTTGGCGGAGCAAAGACTCCCCGGCCGCCCAGCGCTGTTTTGCTTGCTGCCGCTTGCTTAATAAACTAATTTGATTAATTGGACTGGTTCCTGTCAATTATTGGGCCTCAATCTATAACAGCAACCAGATTTTATTTGTATGCTAAAAATATAGTAACATACACATTTTTAAGTTAGAAATAGTCCTGAATTTATTGTTGCTTAGGCTTTTCTACAGGATAGGGAAGCAAGGCTGCTCAGTCCTGAGAATTAGATTAGGTGGAAATGTGGAAAACAAGTGTTGTTCTGTCTCCTGACTGAGGGTGTCAGAGGCCCCTGGGTCACCTGGGAGAGGTCAGTTGGCATTCTTTACAGAAAGCCAAGTGTTGCACTTGATCTAAACAAAATGCTTTACACTGGGGGAGAGGGACAAGTGTTTTTTTTTTTTCTTTTAATATTAAAAATAATCTCTGAGGCCCCTACAGGATTGTATGTCATGTTTGCCATTGGCTTTCTTCTATTTTTATTCCAGTGCCTTTTGTTTCTTTTCTTTTTTTCATATCGATCACTGTGAAATACGTAACAGCAAAGATATTTCTGCCGGACTTCTGACCTCAACATATCTAAATGAAGTGCCAAGGGTGAAAAGTTTATCTGTCTGCAAAGGAGGTAACAAGCTATCACTGAAAGTACAAGATTGTCATCTAGATCAGTTTGTAACTGAGGGAAAGAGAAAGAAACCATTCTCCATTCTTGTTTGTGTTAAGGTGTAGAGCATGAATGGATTAAAAACCCCTCTCAGATAAGAATGTTTCATATTTTGCTTGAGGGCACTGTTATGACCTGTGCGTAAAATAAATAAAGTATAATACAATACCTTGAAAGATAGATGAATCTTTAAGCCCTGTGAGGACAAATCTTGTGTTCTTCAGTGATATATTGGTATGGAGGTTCACAACTAAGGAGAGATTTGATAAACCTGCAAATATTTTAGATGAGTTATGACTACTCATGACTAACATGGAATTTGAATCCTGAGTGAAGACATTGTCCTTGGACAACGGTCTGGTGAAACCTGAGCTCTCTGAAGCTGATCTGTAGATCTTCCAAAAACAGTTGTCTCTGGTTTCTTCACTGGACTAAATATAGAATAGTAACTCATACTAGATTTTTCTTGGCCTAGCACCTGCATTTGTCAAGATTTCAGAAGTGAAAAGGTTCACCAAGAGAGATAACCATCCATATGACAGCTGTCAGCTCTGACTGTGTCAGCAGGTTTCAAGAAAATCATACCTGAATTGGAAATGCAGTGAACAGAAAACCTTAGTGCCTCTTCTGATGCACTGTTTTGCAGTTTGGTAGTGCTTGTGCCTCTGTTGTTTCTTTTTTTGTTTCTTCATCACATCATACAAACATTAGTGAATCCATTTGGTGTTACCCACCTTCGGGCAGTCAGTAAAAAGTGCCCGTGTTATTCTCATGTTGGGAAATAAATCTGTAGATGTGTATTTGGTACTGACTTGAGAGATGAAGAGCTTGAAAAGGCATCTTCAGATCTGCTCTCAGATCAGCAGCTGCTGGGTTGAGGAGTTTATACGTACAGGCAACTGATTATTCTGTCTATATCTTTAGGGCTGCTCGCACTAATGCTCTCTGAAAGCACTACTCTTTTGGGTATACCTGTGGTTGCTTGTGAAAATTTTTGTCTCTGCCTGAAAGCACTTGTCCTCTCTCTTTGTACGAGCAAACCTTGATCTTTTTCCCTTATAAATGTAAAATCAAAGTCAGTCTGTAAGACTGTACTATCTCAGATAGAGATCTATGAACCATGTCAAATATTTGTTATTGGACAGGTTTATTTTGACACTTGCATTTTTAATGGTTGCAACAGAGCATGTACCTGGTGCTGTGTGACGTTTAAATCTGAATAAATAAATAAGTTTATCTAGCAAATAAGAAAAGAGCACGGGAACCCTATAATGTAATGACTTTTGCAACACAGCAAAGCATTAGAGAAAATGGTCTCAAAATAACAAGACACTTGAATTTAAATTAATATATATTCATATTTCACTGAAAATGAGCATAAATGCCTTCCCTCTTAAGCTAAGAACAAGGCAACTCTTGATTTATGTTTATGTACAAAGCATAGGACTTGTTGGGGCAATCCGTGTTTTGATTGTCTCCAGTACAGAGAGAGTTTCTCTTCCTCCTTCTCCACTCTCCTCTCCTTTTTAATGCTTGCTCCTTCCATGGTGGCAAGGAACAAAGTGTACTGGCCTACCCCTCAGCTGGCCTCGGCCTCTCCCTTCTGCAGCAGGCAGGGAGGCACACATGGGTAAGGGCAGAATGGATGCTCAGTGCATGGGAAGCAGAGTAGCTCTTCGGGTTGCAGAAGAGGTGTGGGCTGAGGTCCCCAGCTCTCTACTGGAGGAAAGGGATACTGGAGGGCAAGAGGTGCCCGCTGCTACTTACTACCTGATGAGAGCTTTCTGATCCCCCTTGAAACTAGCTCCTTCTATCTCCCTACCTTTCCAAGAAAACCCACTTTTTCTGTCATCCCCTTTCAACCCACTGGAGTTTTGTTACAGCCGCTCCAGGATGCATGCTTTGCCATTGATGGGAAAGACTCTATGCCTGTGCTGCTGAGAAACTGTGAGTCAGCATGCTCAAGGGAAGGAGGAGGAGGTGAGGAAATCTCCTTTTATGATAAGTCTTCCCACACTTCCTGCTGTTTCTGTTTTGGGCACACTGGTTCCAGAAGCTGTGGGCTGTTTTCTGCCCAGCTTCTGAGAGTATGAAAATTGTTCCTTCTCTATGAGGATGCTGGGATCACCTACTTCTCCTGATTCTAGGTGTTAATATCCCACACTTTTTGTTGTCTAGAACAAAAGGGATTATGTTATCATCTCCACTTGAAGTGTAGTGTAGTGTAGTGTAGTAGGGTGGTGCTGGGACAGGAGGCAGAAAGCCCTTGCCAAGCTCTGTAGAGTTTCAGAGTCCAGCGATGTTGCAGAGGTTTTCTGAGGCACTCCTTACTCCGAGAGGCTATTGTTTTGAGTCTAATCCTATGGGATAAATATATTCTCATTAAATTCATTCATTCCTAACTTAACTAAGGCATGACTGGACTTACAACAGTAATAGCAAAGAAGTTTTTGCAAATAACACACCATCCATTTGATGGATGCAATAAAAACCCCACTTCTGCCTCTGTGTTTAGAAGGTTAGATTCTGAGGGTGAGTGCAACAGTGCTGAAATTATTTGAATAAATACACATTTAGATAAAAATGATGACAAAAGAGGTAACAAAATAGTGTTGTTCAGTTCACTTGCTGGAAACATCTTGCAAGTGCTTAATTTCTATTTCATGCTGGAGTTTAGAACTGCTACAACAGTGACAGGAGGAAAAAAAATAGAATTAGCTCTGTTCTTCCACCCACGGACATTTTTCAGTGTGGAAAATGGGTCATCAAGAAAAGATATTTTTACTTGCAACAGACATCAGAGAAATGTTGATCTTCAAGCAAACTGCATGTCAATTGATTTACCAGTCAAACAGTCTGATCCTGCTTGCATCCCCTTACACAGATCTTTTCTTTGAAACCACTGGGAAATCACAGCAAGAAGTGACTTGAGCTGCCCAGAATTCACAAACAGCTCAGACACGGCTCCCGCTTTGGCAGTTGTATGACATGGCTAATGTGAGGGTTGTGCCAAGCTGCTGGGCTATCTGAGTCTCTGTGTTTGGAAGAAACTGGGGCAGAACCTTGGCAGAGATTGATCGTCCCAGACCCTTTTGCAAGCACTGCCCCAGCCTGCCCCACGGTGGCACAGTGAGGCTGCCAGGACAGGGCTTGCTCACCGGCTCTGCCTCAGCTCTGTCAGATGCAGCCAAGGATGTTAGTTGCTTTTACAGGTGGAGGCTTTGACATATCATAGCTTTGCAAGCAGTTTTTGAGAAGTCTTCTGTCACAGGTGAAAGTAAAGTAAGAACTGATTTGTGAGCTGTCCTCTTGGTTTGAGAAAATTATCAGGTGGGATGGGGGGGAGGCTGTTGTTTACCATCTAAGAATTTGGCCACTAATTTACTTTTACTTTGTATTCTATTTTGGAGTGTAAGGCTTCAGTATAACGTGTAATAAACATGGGCTTCTCATCTGTAGTTTTCAAAGCATTTTGCAGAAAGGGAACAGGAAGCATGAGGCTCAAAGCCATGTAAAGGAGTTTATTAATTGCCAGGTGCAAAGCTCAGAACTCATCCTCATTTGTTTTCACTGGCACACACTTTTATCAGTCTCAGCTGTTCAAAGGTGATGATGGCACAGATGAATGTAAAGCTACAAACCTACAACCACAAACCAGTATTTATCACCCCAAACTTGTTTTCTGGCAAGCTAATGTGACTTTTGAGTTAATATTTTTCCCCAGTAGAAGTGTAGATCTTTTATTATGGTTTCTACATCATTATTACACCTTTTTATTAGATTTGTTAGTATTTACTCTCAGATTTCAAGTTTGTACAGGTAGAACATCTGGAAAGCTTTCTATATTGTTCCATGATAACTGATCTTTGGAAGCTTGTGAGCTGTGAGGATTATAGTTAGGATATCCGTAACCATACTTTGGTTGGTATATTGGTTCTTCTTATTTAGATATCAAATGAGTTCACAATTATTTATGTAAATCCTGTGCAAAGATGGTATCTGCTAGGAGTTGCCGACCCTGGTAGCCTGCCAGAGGTGAGGCTGTCACAGCTCCATGTCCCCAAGTCCACCTGGTAGTGAGGTTGAGCATGTATTCCCAGTAGGCACAATATGTGCATATGTGTGTGTGTATATATATACACATAGGCCGCTCAGCCTCCTGTCTCGCTCACCAGCTAGTCCAGCTTGGTGCTCATGACAGACTAGCCTGTGCTGAGCTGGCACAGGGCATGGCCAGGCAAGCATACTGACCTGTTGACACAGGACCAGGCTCTTTTATCCCTCTGTCCCTCTGTTTTCCCTTGTTTGTTTCCCCCAAACCACCTTTCCTGACCTTTGGTCTTTCCCTTAAGCAACCCATCATAAGTCCTGGGCAGTTCCGAAGTGTTCTTCCCCAGCACCCTATAATGTGTTCCATGTACCCTGGCAGTAACCCTTCAGTCTGTAGGGTGCTGCAGGGAGCCTCCCCCATTGACACACCCATGTTGGGTGTCAGCCCCAGCCCACAGGGCTGATGGCTCCCTGGGGCAACCCCAGTTCCTCTGAGGCTCCCTTGCTCGGACCAGGCTATCGGGGTTCCTCCGCCAGCTGTTGTGCCTGCATGCTCCTGGGTATGTGTGTGGAGATGATCACCTAACCTGCCAGTAACCCAAGTGAAGTGCAGAGTACCCCTGTTTCCATTACAGCTGTTTAATGCTTCCCACCGCCAACTCCAGAGAGCTGCGTGCTGCTGCCAGTGGCTTCAGCTGTAGACCTTGTTGTCACAGGCACTCATCACGTGTGAAAGCTGTGGAGATCTCCCTTAGCTGCTGAGTCGTACTGACTCATCAGGCCATTTCTGGATTGCTTTATCTGTCTATTAATAAACCAGCTTGCATTATTTTCACTTGGCAGAGCTGAACTCCTTGAACCTTTTTGTCTGTTTATTTAAATTAGTATGATTTGAGGGCATACTGATTTGGGCAAATTATCTTTTTTTCTCCTTTTTTTTCCTCTACGGCTAGATCCCTTAATGGATCATAAAGCAAAGAGCCAGTTCACTTTGATCTCTTGTACTGGATGCTCACTTATTGAAACCTCTACTTGCCTGATTCTGTATGAAGCTTTTTAACCGCATGGAAGCAGTTCTTCAATGTAAATGGATGTCAGGGCTCCCACTTGTTTTAGGGGCAGTTCAGTTTAGAAATGTAATTGCTAAGCATTCCCAGTTCATGTCACTCTCCATGTCTTTTCA
Organism: Larus michahellis; assembly: GCF_964199755.1. Taxonomy (NCBI): domain Eukaryota; kingdom Metazoa; phylum Chordata; class Aves; order Charadriiformes; family Laridae; genus Larus; species Larus michahellis. The sequence goes on along the minus strand of NC_133929.1, from coordinate 20,931,210 downwards.
GACCCACACATTCTTTAGGTTAAAGCATACCCTCTCCTTGCCCCTCTCTTCCCCTGTCCTCTCCTACAAAAGAGGGGCTCATATGTTGTTTTCAGTTTGTTCTTAAGGAAAGGAGTAGGTTCATTTATACCTGTGGATTTGAAAGAAGAGACTGTAAAAGGAGAGGCAAACAACCTTTGACTTAGAATTCTGTTTTTCTGACAGTGCAAGATCCACCAAGGTCAATGGGGGGATTGCATGACTCTGAAAAGAAGAATACACTCCTAAATTAAATGGTTTACATGCCTAGACCTCTAGTTGTCTGAACAAGCTGTACCCTTTTTATTTTTTTAGCTTTAGATTTAGACTGTAGTTTCTGCTTACACAAATACTTTTATTTTAAAAAAATATAGCTCACTGGAAATACGTTGTCTAAGTTGTTGATGCCTATGTTTACCTACTTTATTAGGCACATTTACAGTACACTACTGCATTTTTGCTTCTCTCTTGATCTAATAAAGTAAATATAGTATGTCAAATGAAATTAGCTTCATTTCACACTTACTCAGTAGTAGATCCAGTGTCCTGCAAGATCTGCTTTTTATTTTTAAAACAAAACAAACAAAATGTAGTTATTTCTCTATAATTTAATTTCTTTCTAATTATTACTTTGGGAGGCAAGTGGTTTTGATGTCAGAAAGATGTAGCATGCATTACACCAATGTTCATTTGGTTAAAATGACATTGTGAATTCACAGAAGGTGGGGCACAACAAATTGTTTAAGAAATTGAATTTGAATTATAGTAAATTCTCATTAAAGCTAGGATTCATTAATTATGTCAAGTATATTGTACAAGAGCAGTTTTCATTGTCATATTGCAATGTGATCCATATTGCAAAGAATGTTTAAAAAAAAAGAAGAAAATCTATAACAGAGGTTTTGTTTGTCTCTAAAGTCACTTAACTGGCTCTGTATGATTTTTCTTCCAATTTTGCTTACCAGTTTTCTATAGCGTTGTTATATCTGCAAGCTCTGTATTGGCTTTGCCACTGCTGTAAAGCTTATGGCGATGATGGGATCGGTCCTTTAGGTAGGACTGTGCAAGAGTGCTCATCCTCAGTAAACTCTTGTATAAATGCATTGTCCTAATTATAAGTGGTATAGCTATACTTCTTATTCCCAGTGGAAGTACCTCTTGTTCCCATTGCCTCTTATACTACTTACAGCACACAATGTTTGTAAAATTTTAAAGATTTTAAAAAATCAAACTGATTACCACTCATCTAATTCTATTTGTAGACAGTTTAGCAAATGTGATTCAGTAAAATCCCCTTGCTCTGGGAAGCAGTGGCAATTGAATGGTCAACCGCTGTGACTATGTTTGGTGGAAGTTTGGTAAAAAATGTATTGGGTGTTCCAAAAGTAAAACTCAAAATCTTTATTTTATTGAAAATGCATAGCAGGTGCCTTCATGTAAGCCTTTCTACTTTGTTATTTCAAAAAGGGAAGTGTCGGGGTTTTGCAGTTTGCAGAGGAACAAAGCAGCATTGTCTGTATTGAAATTTCATTGCACAACATATTCATGGTTGGATATACCTAGCTAAATTAGGCAGATAATAGATGTAATATTTTGATTATATAGCTGATGACTTGAAAAGTGTAGCAAAAACTCAGTCAACTCTAAACCTTCTATTGAGATAGAAAATACCTGTCAATCAATGTGAAAGACTCATATCCTGTGGATAACAATAGTTTTGCCAGCATTGAAGACCTTTATATGAGAAAGGATGGTCTTCCAGCTGGTGCTTGTGATCTCTTGTTATCTACCACTCTGTGTGAGCTGAAACAGTTCATTGTCATTCCTGGATATTTGTTTCCCACCTATAAAACCCGAGGGATATCAATGGCTTTCCCAAGCATCGTCCCAACACTTTTGATGGCACTTCCAGAAGTGCAGAGAGAATGCAGTTGAGAAAGAGAGCAATAGGTACGTCTTCTGGTGGTCAAGCAACTAGAGAAGCTGGGGGGGGGGGGGAGGGAGGCTTATTTCTACCTCCTTGTCCTGGTTCCGGCGGGGACAGGGTTAATTCTCCCCAGGCTCCGGCAGGGACACAGGTATTCCATCCCACGTGAGCCATGCCCACCCTGAGCTGCTTGTCGCGGCTTGGAGCAGGCTGGGGCGTCCCGGGTCCAGTCGGTGAGCGGCAGTTCTGTAATCGTGTTTGTATATTCCTCTGTCCGTGTTATTGTTGTTGTTTGCTTGTTCCCTTTGCTGTTCTGTTAAACTGCCTTTGTCTCAACCCAAGAGTTTTGCCTTTTTCTTCTGATTCTTCCCGTATTGGGAAAAGCTCGAGCGAGAGGCACGTGGTTCTTTGTTGCCGTCTGAGGCTAAACCACGACAGTCCTTCAACTCAACCAGAGTTTTGCTGCTAAGTAATATGGGAGGGGAATTAGTCAGTTCTAAGTTTTTGTTTGTTTTTTTTTTTTTTTAAATGCTTGATTTTTTTTTTCTTATGTTGCTAACCACGTTAATTCTCTCTGTGCCTTAATATATCACTGTAAGTATTTTGTTAATCAGTAAAATCTTGCTATATTTTTCAGGCCCTCTGATATACGTGTCCTGGTGTGAAAGGAGACAGATTTTTTTCCCTTTAATTTCTGTGGTGCAAATAAGTGATATGGCTTTACTCTCCTGTTTCATCCCAGGCAGTAATTTTGAACAGCTATCCCACTTCACTTGGGCTTAATGACACTAAGAGATGATGACAAGTGAGTGACCTTTCAAAATGTAGTGAACTATAATCACTTTGCCACCAAGCTCCTGGTTTTCTGTTCTGGAGGAGCAGCCTCTGCAGTAGCCCCATAAGACCTGACAGGGCTGTGAAAGAAATCGTGATGTTTATTGATCTAGGTGCTTGTATGACTCATATCACTGATGCATCTGATGATAAACTATTGTGTGAACAGGTGAGAAGTTCGACTCATGTCTGCTGGTAAGTTTTTCAGGGGAATTTTTTTGAGGACATTAAAAGGCAATGTACCCACCCACTTGGAGCAATATTACCTGCTTTTTTTTTCTTTGCGAACTCTCCTTCCTCAAGAAAAACCCAAGACCCCAACCCTCAAGCTAAAAATAAAAAAATCTTCCCAAGTGTTCCTGTTTACATTATTTTGACTCTGCCTACTTTGAACTATTTGCAGTTCACTTACTGTGCTGTGTATGTTTTATGTGTCCCGACGTGCCTGAGAAGACAGTTTGAATCTTGGTAAAACTGGCCCAGATGTAGATCTCTGAATCAGATTTTTAAACCTCTGTATTTAGGTTTCTCAGTATTTTTTTTATTTTAACAGTTTCTCAAAGGTATTTATATGCTGGCCTCATAAAAGGTGCTTAGGTAGACAAATCCCTTTAAAGATAATTAAATTTCTATAGAAATCCATGATAAAATGGTCATTTTTATACCTTTGTAAGTACATTGAATTATCTAAAATGGTGAATATGTACTGATGGGATTTTTCAAGGGAATATAAACAGTTTAAGTGTCTAACCGTCATTTCTGCACAAATTTTGTTGCCTAATTATTTTTTAAATCTGGACTATAAAGCCTTATTTTTCAAAACTGCTGATGGTTCCTGCTGATCTCTGTTGGAGATGTAGAGGTTCAGCACACATGAAAGGTATCTAGAACATTTTGTAGTTACTGATTGCCTTTTGAAAATGTATGCATTTTTTCTTGCTGGGAGACATATAGCAAGTCACTGCAGCAGAGCTGGGAATAGAACTACCACTGCCTTTGCAAGAATACAGGGGCCTCCTAAGCCAGTGTTTCATCTGACATGTAATTAGTTTTATGGTAAGACAGGGATCTAATTAAGACTAGTGGAGGAATATTTTAATTGTATCTTTACAAATTAAAATGGTATTCAAAATCTAACTACATGTTGGGGTAGGGTACTAAAATTATCTTATGTTATTTTTTCTATGATTTGCTTTGCATTTTCTGTAGGAATGTCTGCCAGACTATATTCAGGTATGCTTGCCTGAGTATAGTAATAAATTAATATTCTGTGAGCGGTGATGCATCTAGAAGCATTCTTTGGCCCAAGAACAGCCCATATATTTAGGAGTTGTTCCTTAATAGATGGGCTGTTACTAAATATGCCTAAATGCAAAAAAAAATTAGTGCAGCATGCTTTCTATTGCATTCTGTCATGAAGAAGAAATCAGAGTGTGATATTCAAGAACAGCTAAAATTCATGAGAAGTTAGTGGAAGAACGGTTTCAGATCTTAGCCAATGCTGACACTTCAAATGCATAAAAATTTCTTGAATGGAATTTCCCTGCTGCTATTATTTTGCATGCTATTGAAATATAGTACAGGGGTATGCTTTTAATTTTTTTCCATGAGTAACATTGAGAGTCATCAATGTCATATTCAACCTACAACTTTGTTCTCCAAGCTACTAGTAAGAAAGGCAAGTAACATTTTATTCATTGAAACTAGCAATGGGAAACATATTAATTAGTAACCTTGCCAATGCAAAATTTTTTCATAAATTTTATTTAAGCTCCTTTTCCAACCTGACTTTAAATGGCTATGTGATTAGCCCTCTACCCCTTCCCTGGGAGACTAATTCACTATTTAATGGGGTTCTCAATTTCTGATTTTCAGACAACTTATGCTTTTTCCTCTAATTTCACATGAATATGGCTTGCCATTTTTCCTTGGGCCATCATGTAAATAAGATAACCATCTTCATGTTTGCACTCTGGAAAACATCTCAGCAATCATCACGTTTCCTACCACACTGGCTCATTGATTTGCCACACTCTGTATATCTAGCTGTCTGAACCCATTTACATTTTTTTCCTTGCTGGCCTATTCTGCCAGATTGCCAATTGTTTCTTGATGATTCCTGAACTCCCCCAATTTACTGACATCTTTCTAATGCTAAGGACACCCAGGACTGAATGTTGTATTTGAAGTGTTACTTCACCTGTGCCCTCAAATGGAAACTGTCAAAGCTGAAAAGAAAAAGAAAAAAAGATTGTTTTTTCTTGTTGTCATCTCATAGTGAATTTTACATTTTATTTGCTGTTCATGAGTCCATGCTGTTCATGACTGTGGTATAGTGGCAGAGATGTTACAGGTACCCCAGTGTGGCTCCAGGGGTGAGAGTTTGACCCGCTCTCATGCTTCACATTGTCCCTTGCACCACTGTAGTTCTTGGCTCTATTGGGCTGAGGAGACAAAGCCTGCTGGAATTGCAGATAGCCATAGTGCTTCCTTTTGTGTCTCTAACCACAGAAAATTGTGTGGTTTTGACCATGTTAGTGTAATGGGACAGCAGGATGAGACAACCCCTCAGTTTTGCAAGCAATCTTTGCAGCTGTGTAGCATAGTAGCTGGGAACAGCGATTGTTGCCTTGGATTAAAATGTGTACAGGATATAGGTATGTGGTGTATCATAATCTAGCAGTTTTCAGAGGTGCTGGGTGCTGCCTTATTGACTTGACCAGGAGACCTGTAAGCAACAGATAAATAGCTGGCTGTAGGTATGCTAGTGGTCCTCAATTATATGAATGCATTATATTGGCATGAATAAACTGGGTTGGACAATTTCATATGTAACATCTATTGAAAATCTTGCCCTCTGTGATTTTCTTATGTTGAATGTGTGCAAGAATATTCATTTTTTAGTTTAGAGTATTCAAAAAACCTATAGTTTGACATCCAAATTCTATATTTGGAAGTTATATATTTAGTTTGTACTGATGTCAATGAAAGCTGTATGTATGGAACTTAGAGAAGAAAATAGTTTTAGTCCATAAATGCAACATTTCATCTATACCAAGAAAAAATTGAATTCTGTTAGATATCTCAAAGAACTGAAGAGCAAGAGTATTTTAATTTGTTACTTTTTCCCTGCACGGCAGTGGCTGTCGCACACCTCATTAGATAAACAAGCAAAATGCCAATTAATTAATGAATGTATTGAGTGATCTAAGAAGGATGCCTAGCACTTTTCTCCTTTGCCGAACGCTGGAAAGGAACCATTCCACTTGTTAGGACGTGGGGAGATGATACAGACCAAGTGGCAGTGCTTTAGTCAGGGGTCTGATCTTTTGTTGTGCTGGGCCCAAGCTTGCCCGCAACAGTGAGTCCCAATCTCGCCTGGCAACAGCAAAATGATACTGCTAGGTGGTGACCACAGAAACCACCAATGAAGGGTATATAAACCACTCCATGAGAGCCTGATGCGAGCGCTCCTGAGGAATGGCTGGCCCACACCTTGGTGATCTCTTGTTACTTGGGATGCCGGGTAAGGATACTTTCCTTGGAACTGAGTGATACCTATTAGGTAGATTATAAGGAATTTGGAACAGAAGCAGAATAGTCCCCACTTGCAGGGTGGTGTAATTGTTATCCACTTAATAAGTGCCTCCCAATAAACCTCACTTGGTACCTCAGACTCGGAACCTTATTCCTTTAAGGGGCAGATAGCGGCAGAGGGTCTGACTGCAACATAGGGACGCAATGAAGTTAAACAGTGAATGTCTCCAGGGATTTATATGAGCTTTATTTATGTTTTTAATGATTGATAAGATGCTGCAATTATCTGCTGAAATGATCGGGTAAAACTTCCTATGACGACATTCTCTTCTGCTGCTTGGATCATTGTTAAAATATAAATGTTCAGTTTGCAATTTGCCTTGTGTCTCTGCCTTGGGATCATGGTTGTTTCTTTTTGTGTCCTTTTATTTTTATTTTGAAACATATCGACACAGAGTCTTCGTACAGGAACTGGACAATTTCTGCTCAATTGATCTGAATTGAAAACTGAGTTACTAGAATTACAGTCACAAAAGCCTCAGAACAGCCTACCAATAGGAACAATGTGGACCAAAATTTCATGGCTTTAAGATAACCCGTAACTGGCTCCAAAAAGAGCATATCATGATTGCTTCTGACAGCAGTGCTCCAAAAGGAAAAGAAAGAAACTGAAGAGAGGAAAAACTTTTTTCCTTAAAAAAGACAAACCTAAACAAACCAAACCAAAACCCCAAAACCAAACTAAAACAAAAAAAAACCCAAACCCCCAAAACTAGAAAACACGTAGAGGAAGAAGAGGGGCCCAACCCTGGAAATAAGTTGCCTAAAGGCTGTGATCATATATGCTGCTCTGGCTGCAGCTGAGCTGGGTTAAGAGGTTACTGTCTGGAGTTTGTTTTGCGCTCAGTATCCTGGAGAAGACTGAAATTGAATAAAGAGCTAATGGGGAAGTTGAAGGGAGAATTCAAACCAGTGGGATCAGTGGAGAGAAGGAAGAACACAGAAAAGAGGTTTAAAGAGAATCTGTCAACAAGAGGGAGCTGGACCTGGTCAGACACGGTGACTACAAGAAGAGGCTGCTTTTGTAGTTCTGGATGAAATGGTCTGATTCTGGTATAGTCTAATTGTGGGCAACCTGGCTTTGCACACATAGACATATTTTAGTGTAACTCTTTCTACGTATAAAATGAGTGTCTTTGATTTGCTTATTTCATAAGTGATGTTTTTATATTTAGGAGCACCCTCATGTTTGTTGGAGTAATTAATCCTGTAGACTTCTGTGCATGTCGTTTGTTTAGTGGCCAGCCCAGACCAAACCATACCCTCTCTTGAGGTAGTCTATGCCAAGGATGCACAGAGCATCTGGGCCAGTCACAATGGGATGCTTCTCCCATTTATTCCCAGTCAGTTCTTGAGATCCCACCTCACTCCAGAAATAGTGACAGATTCTGCCCCTTTATGATTAGGCAATAGTGTGCACTGTGCACCAGTGTCCACTAGGGCTTTATACTTTTGTGGTTCTAACGTGCCAGGCCATCGAATCCACACAGTCCAATAGACTTGGTTGTCCCTCTCCTCCTCCTGGCTGGAGGCAGAGCCCCTCTAATATTGAGCATAGTACCTACAATTAACAGATGGCTTCATGGGGCTTGTGTAGCTATCAACAGATGGGTTTGTACTCAGAACGGAGAACCACTCACTGTAGACCAGAGCAGCCATCCTCCTGGGAAAACTCTTCTATTTGTTTTACCTTCCAACACACGTACTTGTGCCTGTAGGGTTGAGGTAGGTTGTCCATTCCACTTCCTCATGTCCACAGTGGTTGCGGAGGTAAAACCACAGGGTGCCTTGTGCCGTGTTCCATCTCCCTTGAGGTGGTCTCATAGGAGGGCATCTTCTCCTAACAGCTACAACGTGGGTCCATGCAGGGGAATAGTGGGATCTTTCCTGCATCCTGGACAGTTTATCAAAGTTTTTCAAATATTTTCTCAGTTTTCTCAGACAATTTTTCCACAGCTGCAACTGCAAGGGTACGAGAGAGGCTGTCTTCATATTGTCGTACTTTTTTAGCCACTTCATTTACAGTTGGTGTATCAGCATCAGATCCTCCCCAGACCATTGTTGACAATGTGTGGGAATACATCGGTGGTGCACTCTGCACAAACTTCTGCAACATAGGTCACAGAATCACAGAATGGTAGGGGTTGGAAGGAACCTTCAGAGATCATCTAGTCCAACCCCCCTGCCAAAGCAGGTTCACCTAGAGCAGGCTGGACAGGAATGCATCCAGGTGGGTTTTGAATATCTCCAGAGACGGAGACTCCACAACCTCTCTGGGCAGCCTGTTCCAGTGCTCTGTCACCCTCAAAGTAAAGAAGTTTTTCCTCATGTTGAGATGGAATTTCCTGTGTTCCAGCTTGTGCCCATTGCCCCTTGTCCTATTGCTGGGCACCACTGAAAAGAGTCTGGCCCCATCCTCTTGACACCCGCCCTTTAGATATTTATAAGCATTGATAAGATCATTTGCATGGCATTTCATCAAAGTCTACATTCACTTGCCACTCACCATAAATCACCTCTCGCACAGCCAATTCTCTCAGATACTTAATACCTTCCTCCATGGTGGTCCATTTGCTTGGACGGCATTTGATATCATCCTTAAAGGGACACCTGCCCTTTACAGCTGACACGAGTCACCTCCAGAGACTGAGAGTGTTTTGAATTTCTCCCAATCACTCTATCGATACCTCCATCTCTGGCCAGGTTTCCCAACTGCCTGGCTTCTCTACTGTCTAAGTCTATGGTATCGGCCCCATTATCCCAGCATTGGAGCAACCAGGTGATAAGTGTCTCACCTTCATGATGGCTAAAGTCCTTTCTCAGATTTTGCAAGTCCTCCACAGATAAGGACTGAATGATTACCTCTGTGTCTGATTCCTCCTCCTGCTCTGACGCTGCCTGAGAAGGACTCTCTCCCTGATCTGCTTGAGAAAGACCCTTTCCCGGATCTACTTTAGAAGGACCCTTTCCCTTATCTGCTTTAGAAGGACACTCTCCTGGATCTTCATCAGAAGAATTCTCTCCCATGCTATCTGGCTTGATCTGGTCTTTGTCATAAGGGGCAGGGGAACAAACTGACCTCTTTTTTTTGCTTCCTGGTCACCGAGGAGACTTGTACTGGTACTAAAGGAGTTGGAGTAGCAGCAGTACTCGTTGTCGGAGCAGCTGGAGTAGTGGCGGTACTTGTTATTGGAGCAGCTGGAGTAGCTTGTGCTGGTACGGGTGGTGGAGTGGCTTGTGCCGGTACAGGTGGCGGATACCTACTCCTGCACCAATATTTAATATTAAACTACCCCTGCGATACATTAAGGAGAATCAACAATAAAATAATCATTTTGGGAAAGTAACAATCATTTCCAAAATTCCCTAGCTCTGGTGGTGTCAATTTGGCGTAAAAGGGCGAGGTAAACTTTCCCAAGATAAAATTGAAAGTGTAATTAATAACAGAATCTACTAGGTGATGCCCGAAGTGTGCAGGTAAAGTCATTATCCAGCTTATCGCAGTATAGATCTGCATCAAACACCATAGCAGAATAGCATGTTTCACCCACCACATACAAAGAACAAATAAATTATACAGCACATATGGCAGGTTAAGCAGCATTACATCAACTAGCTTTAAACAAAGCCCTATAAAGATGTGATCATAGAATCATAGAATCTTCATGGTTGGAAAGGACCTTTGAGATCATCGAGTCCAACCATACACACACAAAAAAAACCCAAAACCAACCAAAAAACAACCCCTACAATCTCTGCCACTAGAGCATGCCCTGAAGTGCCAAATCTAGACGCTTCTTAAATACCTCTAGGGATGGTGACTCAACCATCTCCCTGGGCAGGCTGTTCTGGTGCCTGACCACTCTTTCAGTAAAGTAATTCTTCCTAATATCTAATCTCAACCTCCCCTGCCACAACTTCAGACCATTTCCTCTGGTCCTGTCATTATTCACCTGGGAGAAGAGGCCAACACCCACCTCTCTCCAACCTCCTTTCAGGTAGTTGTAGAGGGCAATGAGGTCTCCCCTCAGCCTCCTCTTCTCCAAGCTAAACATGCCCAGCTCTCTCAGCCTCTCCTCATATGACCTGGTCTCCAGACCCCTCACCAGCCTGGTAGCTCTCCTCTGGACGTGCTCCAGCACTTCAATGTCCCTCTTGTACAGAGGGGCCCAGAACTGAACACAGTACTCGAGGTGAGGCCTCACCAGTGCCGAGTACAGAGGCACGATCACTTCCCTGCTCCTGCTGGCCACACTATTCCTGATACAAGCCAGAATGCTGTTGGCCACCTGGGCACACTGCTGGCTCATATTCCACTCAAGAATGACATGATGTTAGCTGTCTAATTTCCAACCCCTCAAGACTCTCAAAGGAAAAAATCCGATACTCTTTCAGCTGAGCAAGCCGGAATTCGAACTCTTCAGGCAATCTGTCAGAGCCCTGGTCAGGCCCCATGTTGGACGCCAATAAATCTGTTGTGGTTTGGGCTGGGCTGGCCACTAAACAAACAACAGACGCTCTCTTTTAATCTCTCTCTCCCTTCTCAGAAGAGAAGGGAGAGAAAATAAGGGAGAGAGACTTATGGGTTGAAAAGAAAACTAAAACTATTTTAATGAAATATTAATAATAAAAAGAAAATAAAAGAATATTAATAAGAAAATAATGAAATATATACAATATATACAAAACCAATATTGAGCTCCCAGGATGATGATCATGTCACCGGCAGGCACTGGGAAAGTCCCAGACTGGACTCAGCGATGGGTGGGAACTGGATTCCGGAACGCACGGATTGGGATCAAAGGCAGATGAACAGACAGGGTCCTCCTTGGACACCAGCCATTGACGAAAGAGACTGACCCCTTTGATCCCTCAGCTTTTATACTGAGCATGATGCAGATGGGATGGAATACCCTGTTGGTCAGTTTTGGATCACCTGTCCTGTCTGCTCCTCCCCACAAGTGCGACCCCTTTACACTCTTCTGCTTCCGGCCCTCCAACTTGGTACATAACAAAGTTAGCTGACCTTGGTTGTTATAGCAATAAGCAGGAGCCTCTCTGCGTACCATTCCTTGGTATTAACTAAAAACATCAGACCTTATCTGCTAGAAGCAGAAAGCAGACATTCTCTGAAGAATATGCCATTAATTTCAGTGAGTTAGAAGAGGCTTAGCTGAAAAGTAAAATTACTGAAAATAAAATTGATTCTGTTCTACCTCAAACCAGGATAGTGAACTTACTAGAAGTTGTCATGCTTTTTTCATTGGAAGCTTTGCAAAAGGGAAATGATTGAGTTGCGGTCTTCTGTATCCCCTTTATTTGAATAACATGCTAAATCAAGCGGGGCTTTATGAATAACATTCACCATTTGTTTCAGATGCACTTTGTTTGTGTGAAAGGACCAGTAGTGCAATTATTCTTAGTGACAAATGCAAACACAGAATAACTGTTCCTCCAGGTTATGTCAAGAAATAAAAGCAGTGTCATTTTTGACATATTGACACTACTCATCTCTTTGGAATAGTTCTCATTTGTCATCAACAGATTTGCCTGGGACTTTTCAGATGTCATCGCACACACACATTCTCCCAACATCCAGAGGAAAAGATTACTCAGATTCACTTGTTATTTTCTGTATAATTGCAGGTGCACCATGGGGAGTTTTGATGTATAGTGAAAGGAAGGAAGAGTGTGTGGACAAATTTCAGTTCTTTGCAAGCACCTGTTTCTATCTAGCAGCAAAAAATAGTTGTGACTGATGCTGGGTCATCAGTTACTAGATCACAGGGGATACAGAAACTCGTTGAGCTAATGCGTTTCAGAAAGATTTAAGGTGGCCTATATATCTGAAAACAAATTGCTGAGATGCAGATGCGGACATTCAAAACATTTTAAAGGGTACTTAAAAAGCTGTTTAGAAATCCACAAACCTTGTTTTAATCAGGAATCCAGAAAATAGCATGGATGTGAAATGGCTCACAGGCCAGTAGTATAGCAAGCTGCAAATATGAAAAAAAGAAAAAAAGCACTGACCAAAATTTGCACCTTTTGGAATACATCTTGAAATTTTAACAAAGCGACTGAGTACTTGTTTTTAGAAATACCAGGAGCGTGGCAGCAGCCATAAGCCTTGTATTTTCTGTGCAACTTGTCTGTAATCTTCTTTGTCAAGTACTAAAAACTCCCTTGGACTTCAGTAAATTCTGTAATAGAAAAGAAAATAAATTTTAATACAGTGAGAATATTCTTGCTGCCCTTTATTAACAGTTACTTTTTCCATAGCTGTGCTAATATGTGCATGAAAGATTAGGTCCTCCTCCTTTTAATTTTTGTCTTATTTGTGAAGACTTCTAATTCTCATTTCCAGAAGATAAGATTGTTTTTAAGTAATTATTATTTTATTTAATTACATCAGTTTTTATGTCACTGTTTGAAAAAAGGACAAGTCCTCTGCTTCAATAGTTATTTCACTGTGTGAAAGAGCAAAAAGCCCATATATTTATTTGTATTTTTAAAAGCCTTATGCAATCTTTTATTTTCAGAACCATGTCATGTCATGTGCTATCTTCCGTATTTCTAACTCACATGATTCTAAGTACTGTTCGTCTGTCTAACTGTTTGGAGATGCACATCACTTTGTGGTTAGTGTTTTATGCAACTGGAACTTTTTTCAGTTCCATTTATATTTTTGCCACATTACTGGGACTGTATTGTAAAGGTATCATGAATGAATGGAATGCAGTACTTGCTGATCTTTACACTTGTATTTGCTAATAGTATTTACTTCACTCATGAATGTGATTTGCAATACATTAAAAAAGTATGTTATATTATTATAAATGTGCAAATGTATAAATACATTTTAAAAGTCTCCCATATTTTTTACTAAAGACATTATGAAGTGAATAGTAGCAACAGTTGATTAAATAATTTACCTAATAAGAAAATTCAGAATGCTGACATAGTTTTATGTATATTTCTGAAAACGGGCTTCAGTGGAGTGCTTCTTCAGCTGATGTGTGCTGAGTGGGATGGATTTTTTCAAAAGCTCCAGAGTGGAAGAGCAGGATTGCTTTTCCTGTAGCATGACTGCATTCTTTTTTAAGAGTGTTGCGTGAAAAGGTGCCAAGCAGTTTTGGCAGAAAATAAACCCCCTTGCGTTCTAACACTCCTCACCGAGGTGGGAGGCTGGGTGCAGCTAGGTTTAAATTCTGAGTGATGCCCAATTCAGCACTATCAGTCCAATTGCGTTTAATATGTATTAAACTGTTACGATTTGGATACACTATTAGTGGACTGCACCTTCAGTCTAGTCGTGCTCATGAACTAGCACGGCCACTCTCCAGTCTTTGGTCGCGTTCAGTGAGAAAGCGGAACGACTAGCTACTTAAACAGTGCAGTTTATTTAAACAACAGATATATAGGTTCTTAGGATTGCCGGTGATAAATACACTGTCTGCAAAGCACATGCAAATAAAGGTATTGTTAAGTATACAAAACGTGTGACAAAGTTATAAACGATACAGCCTGGCTATAAATGTAGGAAAGAGATTCTCTAGAGAGATTTCTAAGTCCCCGAGAAAGCGCTCGGTATAGTCTAAGTCTTACCCAAAGGCATCCCTATTGGGGGGAAGAAAGGCTCAGCCCGTCGACTGATCCCGGAAATTAGCCATGGAATTCTTCGCGATGGTGTCTTCTCTGGCATCCCCTCTCTCTCGAGCTATTTTTATACTATTTTTTATCTTCAAAGTGGAGTTTGAGTGACTTTAGTCACAAATACTTTTATTATGGTTGGTGTACTCGAGGAGGAGTGGTCGCACCTCGGGGGCGGATAGTCTCCGGGATGGAGGTGTGTTTTGGTACATTGTGGTGAGCAAAGTTCTCACAAAGGACAGCATTTCATCAACATTTGACGAAATGTTGGCTCGGGTAGCGTGTAGGCCGCTTATCTGTTCCATAGTACCATCTCGTCCCCATATCTGCTATTTGTCACAAGGGAAGGCCACGGAACAAGCGCGTTCCATTCCATCCCTCGTGTAGTTTTGCAAACAACCTTGTACAGGGAATCGCAGATGTTGCATTCTTTGCATGCCAGCTGTGGCTGTATTCTACCTCAGAAGCCTCTTGACTTTATGACTTTCCTTAATGTGTGAACAATGCTGTACTTTTGTATTCTTGGCCAATTTAGTAATTATTCCACAAAGAGCTCCATAGAAAGGTAATGAAGTGCTTAATAGCACAGTAGTTGTACATACCAAGTGATGAAGTATTTTGCTAATTGACTTGTTCATAAATTGTCAAAAAACCTAACATTTATCATTCACTCATGGTTGTGACAATTAAGCACCAAAAGGAGAGTTTGTATTAAGTTTCTTTGGCTTAACTGTAAGTAATATAGAAGTATTTTTTGCTTATTTTTCAACTGCTTTTATAGTGGTTTCTTGGTGTTGTGTTTTTTTGTCCTGTTTTCAACATAGAACAAAATGGTTGTCTCCAGAACATGATTTTGGAAGGTTTGTCTTTTGACAGTCTCCATTAAGCAGAAGAGATCTTTTTGCCATAGAAAATTGATGCTTATGGCTGCTGGGTCTCTTCTGCTGTTATTTGCATGCATGTCATCTTCGTACAAATTGGAAGAAAGACTTGATTTTGAAGCCTTTTCCAGTGTGTTTAAGTATTACTGTTGAATTGTAATTATCTTCAGAGAATTTCCTAATTCAAATAAAAAAACCCAAAACAAACCAGAAAAAGATTAATGGATTTTGTTTCTTCTTAAGTATTCCAAATTTTTTGTGTAAATAGCTGTGTGAGTAAACACAGGCAGGACACAGGAACAACCACAAAACCACAGATGAAACGCAAAGAGTAAATTTAATCTTGATACCTCACAAACCGAGGGATCTCTGAAGCAGCACCCAGGCAGAGGCACACAAGCAAGAACGCAGGCACCATGGAGCTCGGTCCTTGCTAGAGAGTTTTTCCTTGTTAGCGAGAGAGTCCTTGCTAGTGAGAGAGAGAGTTCAAACCTGCCGTTCTTGCCTGTATATCAGGGATTCAAGCAGGCATAGTTTTTCACTGTGCTTTGATCTTTTCTGACAGCAGGGCAGGAATCTCAAGCATGTTCGATAAGGTGCCTCTGAGTCCATCACAGGCCTGTTATCTAAGTGCAGATGTTCTACTTGTCAAGCACATAAGCATAAGACTAAACAATGATTAGTGTGATATATGTGTTTCTGACACCCCAGGTGCAAGTCACTTGAGCATATTTACAATCCTCCTCACCGATCTTCCATTACTTTCCCACAATAGCCTACCCAGTTTTTCATCTGTCCAATACCTAAATGCCTTCATGTCCTACCAATTCTCAAGGCACTTGTTCAAAGGTCAGACATTTCAGGAATGCAATTTGAAAGTTTTGTTTTGTTTGGATGGAATCCCACAGTACATATTCTGAAAATCATAATATCCACCCTGTATTTGTGATATGATTTATTGCCAAGCTATTAGGTTTTAAACTGGATCTCAGACCAAGAGAGTGGCTGTGTTCATTGTGGAATTCTTTTGGAACCAATTTTCTTTCATTTGAGGAAAAAGGCTGGTCAGAAGTAAAATAGTAGGAAGGGTCTGGCTTCAGGATCAAATTGTGGTCTTGTTGAAGTAGAAGAGGAGGCTAAAGGGTGTGAAAGTAATAGGAATACATTGAAAGATCTGGAAGCATTTTCAAAGATAAGGAAACAAAGGAGTGATGATGGAAGTGGAAATATTTGCTGTATAAATAGTGGACATTCATGAAATGTTCTGTTATGTGTAGATACTAAAGATGAGTAGTAATTTTGATAATTTATAGCTAGAAATTGGTAAAAGAATACAATTTTAGTTGCATCTGTTCAATTGGACCTTGTTCTTATTCCTTCTTATTTCCTCATCTAGAAGAGAGTAAAAGCATCAGGTCTATATCATGCTGTGCTTTCAGAAATATTATACAGGTCATTAAAAAGGCCCTTTGGTGCAAAGTTCTCACCAGTATAATTTTATTTTTCTTATCAAGGTTTCACTAATCTTTTCTTTAGCTCACCAACTTGTTCAGAAGTTGACCTTGCCATATAATCAATATCACAGTAGCATTTAATCTTATATATTTGTCCATAGCTTACTTTGCTGAGTCTTAGTATTTTTCTTACGGTATAGAGTTTTGTGCATCCTATTAACTTCTTGCATTACTTCATTGATGAGCTAGATCTAGGATTTTGGATATTGTTAACAAAAAATAATCTCTTCTGAATACTGTAGCTCCAGATGCATTAAGAAAGTCTTATTTACTCTCTTATATCTTGTTATAGATTGGCATTAGACTATCATAAGATTCCACATGACAAAAAATCTTGTTTCCTTTCTTCACCAAGTTTGTGAGCTATGACATTAGCATATGGAGCTCTGGCTCTAATAAAGACAGCTAAAACTGGAATAGGAACTAGATCGCAATTTCCACACTTAATAAGGCAGTAAGTCAGTTGTTGCCATGGGACAGAGCTGGTTGAATTGTCATAACCATTCATAGGCATAAATTTTAGACTTGTGTCAGATGCTTCATGCTGTTCCTGCTGTGCAAAACAGCTGGATATTCAGCTTAAAGGATTTCTTTTCTAGAGAGAAACTACAGGTAGCATAGAGTTGAGATAACGTGAATTTGATGGGAAGATACATCATACACTCCAGCTCCAGTGTCACTGTTGTGGCTTTAGGATGCATAACTGATTCTGGAGTTTATACTGTGATGGGTAAAAACTGCATTTCAAGGCACAGGAAACAATCTTAAAATTGATGTAAAGAGATGAAGCCGATACTTTTCCTTTTTATGAAATACTTTGTTGCACTAACTTTTGCTTTGCTACCTTTTTCAGTTTTCATGGATTTTTTTCTTTGCCCAAGAGCTTACATTTTGGGGTAATATTTTGCCTGGTAGTATAATCAGTTTGGACTCTGGACTCCATTTTAACTAGCTTTGAGAAATTATAGCAATGTTAAATGCAGGTGAATCTGCTTGTTCCGTATCAAAATGGGATAGAATAATCTGAAAAATAGCAATTATGTTGTGGATCCCCATCTAGTTTATGAATTAGTTCTCAAAGGCAGATAGACCTTTGCAGGATAATCTCTCTGAAAAAGGAACACATTAGAAAAAGCTTGCAAGAAATGCCCTGTGAATAGAATTGTTCTTAAGTGTACTAGGTTTGCATGGCAAGGTTTTGGTAGCGGGGGGGGGAGGAGCTACAGAGGTGGTTTCTGTGAGAAGATGCCAGAAGCTTCCCCCATGTCTGATAGAGCCAGTGCCAGCTGGTTCCAAGATGGACCCACTGCTGGCCAAAGCTGAGCCAACCAGCACCTCTGTGATAACATATTTAAGAAGGGGGAAAAAACTGCTGGGCAACAGCAGCCATAAGAGAGGAGTGAGAATATGTGAGAGAAACAACTATGTAGGCACCAAGGTCAGTGAAGAAGGAGGGGGAGGAGGTGCTCCAGGAGCCAGAGCAAAGATTCCCCTGCAGCCCGTGGTGAAGTCCATGGTGAGGCAGACTGTCCCCCTGCAGCCCGTGGAGGACCCCATGCCGGAGCAGGTAGATGTGCCCAAAGGAGTCTGTGACCCCATGGAGAGCCCACACTGGAGCAGGCTCCTGGCAGGACCTGTGTCCCCATGGAGAGGAGCCCACACTGGAGCAGGTTTGCTGGCAGGGCTTGTGACCCCATGGGGGACCCACGCTGGAGCAGTCTGTTCCTGAAGGACTGCGACCCATGTTGGAGCAGTTCATGAAGAACTGCAGCATGTGGGAAGGACCCATGTGGGTGGAGCCCCACACTGGAGCAGGGGAAGACTGAGGAGGAAGGATTAGCAGAGGCAACATGTGATGAACTGACCACAACTCCCATTCCCCATCTCCCTGTGCTGCTCAGGGGGAGGAGGTAGAGAAAATCGGGAGCGAAGCTGAGCCTAGGAAGAAGGGAGGGGTGGGGGGAAGATGTTTTAAGATTTGTTTTTATTTCTCATCATCCTACTCTGATTTTATTGGTAATAAATTAAACTAATTTCACAGAATCACAGAATCACAGAAACTTCAGAGTTGGAAGGGACCTCTAGAGATCATCTAGTCCAACTCCCCTGCTAAAGCAGGATTGCCTAGAGCACATCCCTCAGGACTGCATCCAGGCGAGTCTTGAAAATCTCCAGAGAAGGGGACTCCACAACCTCCCTGGGCAGCCTGTTCCAGTGCTCTGTCACCCTCATTGTAAAGAAGTTTTTCCGTGTATTTGAATGGAACTTCTGATGTTCCAACTTGTGCCCATTGCCCCTCATCCTGTCACTGGGAACCAATGAAAAGAGTCTGGCACCATCCTCCTTCAACCCACCCTTTAGCTACTTGTATGCCAAGTCAAGTCTGTTTTGCCTGTGATGGTAATTGCCGAGTGATCTCCCTGTCCTTATCTTGACCCACAAGCCTTTTGTGATATTTTCTCTCACCTATCCAGTTGAGGAGGGGGAGCGATAGAATGGCTTTGGTGAGGACCTGGCATCCAGCCCGGGTCAACCCACCACACTAAGCTAAGGCTGGGGCTCTACATGCTAATATTATTTCAAGCAATACAAAGTTTAGATTAAAAACTCATAAGCAGTGAAACATGACAGCTCTCACTGGTTTCTCATATGGTACTTTACTGTTTGTTAAATAACAAAAATTTTACAAGGCCATTTCTAGTATGAAGTTTGTTCTGACCTTAAGGGTCGAGAAATATATGTACTGTAGAATACCTTCTGCAGAGGGTCTCAGCTGAATAAAACAAATAACATGGTTTTAACTACGTTCATGTAGTTAAAGCAATATAAGTGAACGAGCAAGGATGATGGTTGTCTGGTTAGAATGTGTTTATGGGAATGGAAATAAATTATAATGCTATAAGCTGTATTTATAGCAATGTAACTGCAATAGGGTTGTACAGAGGAAGTGCATTGCCAGAAGGAAAAATCACATCCCTCACTGGAATAATCATGTTGTACTCTGTGGAGGCCAGGCCTAAATTAATTCCAGTTGCATTTCTGAGTACTTAAACGAGAAAGCTGCTTCAGTAAAGGCTTGCTTTGGCTCTGAGAGGATTTAACACTGAGGGGTGTTGAACATCTGCATCTTCGCTGAAGTTTGTGCTTTTTGAAGGTGCCATCACAGTCCTGTGTTTCTGTCTTGGCTCTAAACCTCATTGAAATCAGCGGGAAAATACTTGGGTGGCTGCAGGACTGAAACCTCTTAAGAGACCTTTGTTAGCCTGGTATATCTTGTTTTCTGACAAATCAGGTGCACAATCATTAGGAAGCAGTTTATCCTGAGTGCAGAAAAATGTGCCAAAGTGTGATCATATGTGACAATGGCGAGCTGGGACACAAAACCAAGTTTGGTTCTGTTCAGTAGTTTTATTTTGGCTTTTTGCTTCCATAGCCTGCACATAACTAACATATGATTACAAGCCCAAGCAAAGCACCACCACCTCTCTCTCTGGGGGCTCAAACAATCTATTCTCACCAAATATGAGTTTAAATATATGTGAGAAGAATGGCCTATCTAAAAGGGGATTCCCACAAGAGCTTTCTCTGGCATAATACTTCACTAATACTTCTCAGAGTACACTGATCTGGGGGCACTGAAGAGAGGGCAGCACAGAGATCCCAACACATGCTGAAGATGTAAATTTAGATAGAAAGAAGACAATTAGACATTCCCTTTGGGGGGGGGGGGCTAACAGTGTTAATCACAGAATCACAGAATCACAGAAACTTCAGAGTTGGAAGGGACCTCTAGAGATCATCTAGTCCAACTCCCCTGCTAAAGCAGGATTGCCTAGAGCACATTACTCAGGACTGCATCCAGGCGAGTCTTGAAAATCTCCAGAGAAGGGGACTCCACAACCTCCCTGGGCAGCCTGTTCCAGTGCTCTGTCACCCTCATTGTAAAGAAGTTTTTCCGTGTATTTGAACGGAACTTCCTATGTTAATAATTAAATACACCCAACATAATAAACAAATATTTTGTTTTTTAATCTTTGGTTCGCATCGCCTTTAAATGCTTTCCTCTGAAGTGGCAGCACAGGCTTATCAGATTCTATTATTATTTCCAACATATTACCATTTGATATTGGTTTGACAGATAGATCTTTTATTAATACTGTCGTGGTTTAACCCCAGCCAGCAGCTAGAACCATGCAGCTGCATGCTCACTCCCCTCACAGCAAGATGGGGGAGAGAATCAGAAGAGTAAAAGTGAGGAAAAACTCGTGGGTTGAGATAAAGACAGTTTAATAGGTAAAGCAAAAGCCACACACTCGAGCAAAGCCAAACAAGGAAATCCTTCACTACTTCCCGTTGGCAGGCAGGTGTTCAGCCATCTCCAGGAAAGCAGGGCTCCATCACACGTAATTGTTACTTGGGAAGACAAACGCCGTAACTCCAAACATCACCCCTTTCCTTCTTCTTCTCCCAGCTTTATATACTGAGCATGATGCCATATGGCATTGTGGCATCTGATGCCGCCTCCATCTGAAAAGCATTTGTCATGGTTTTGGCTGGGATGTGTTTGACTTTCTTGCTAGGAGCTAGCTAGTGCTATGTTTTGGATTTGGGATGAGAATAGTGTTGGTAGTGCACTAATGTTTTTGGTTGTTCCTAAGCAGTCAAGGCCTTTTCTGCTCCTCACACCACCCCGCCAGTGAGTAGGCCACACCACAATGTCTAGAACATAGTTTTTGGTAAGAACAGGCCCTTAGTTAACTTCCTGGGGGGGGGTTGGTGGTTTCTTTTTGCACCACAGGACAAAATTCTCCACACATGACTGCACTGAGATATAACATTTCTTTATTTTGGAATATTTTGTCTTTGGCATCCTGGGGTGCATCAAGAAGAGTGTGGCCAGCAGGTCGAGGGAGGTCACCTCCCCCTCTACTCTGCCCTGGTGAGGCCACACCTGGAGTACTGTGTCCAGTTCTGGGCTCCCCAGTTCAAGAGGGACAGGGAACTGCTGGAGAGGGTACAGCAAAGGGCTACCAAGATGATCAGGGGACTGGAACACCTCTCTTATGAAGAAAGGCTGAGGGATTTGGGTCTGTTTAGCCTGGAGAAGAGAAGACTGAGGGGGGATCTCATCAACACTTATAAATACTTAAAGGGTGGGTGTCAGGAGGATGGGGCCAGGCTCTTTTCAGTGGTGCCCGGGGACAGGACAAGAGGTAATGGGCACAAACTTGAGCATAGGAAGTTCCACCTAAACATGAGGAGGAACTTCTTTCCTTTGAGGGTGGCAGAGCACTGGAACAGGCTGCCCAGAGAGGTGGTGGAGTCTCCAACTCTGGAGACGTTCAAAACCTGCCTGGATGTGTTCCTGTGCAACCTGCTCTAGGTGACCCTGCTCTGGCAGTGGGGTTGGACTAGATGATCTCCAGAGGTCCCTTCCAACCCTGTGATTCTATGATTCTATGACATGGACACACATCATGTATTATTTAAATGTGTAGGTTGACACATACAATTTATAGGATTTAGAAGTGGAAAGAACATGAATTATGCAACAGAAAGCTTTCAGCATGCTGCAGAGTTGAATGTTTTGAATGCAAAATGAAGATGCACATTAACCTTAAAAAAACCAAAGGAACTTGATGGGTACTTACATAACTGAGCAGACCATCATGCCTATTTGTCCTGCTCTCAGCAGTGAGTTTAGTGAACATCTTACTGTGTGGTAGGGAAAGCACATGTGGGCTGAGCTGGAGGACTGGGGCAGTATGTTTGTATGTCCATTTTCTGATGAAACAGATGCAGGTAATCCATGTAGTGAAGCTACCCTTTAGTGTGACCGCGTCTCTTCCAAATTTGATTCGAACTCAGCTTGACAGAGAGGTAGAGGTGTCAAATAAGATTGCCACAACTGTTATAAATATGGGTGTTTGATAAGAGGAAGGAGTCCAAGCCATACAGAGCCTTTGCTGAGACTAACAGGAATGTACAGAAGTACTACTGAGCCTTGAGTAAACCCCAGAAACAGACGTAGAGAAAACTGGGCTTTTCTAGTTCTGGTGTTCAAAGAGCAACATTATTTTTTTTAAGCATAAGTACAGACATTGTGAAATATTACTCTAAAGTGATTATAATGCAGTCTTGATATTCTTTTTGCGAAGGTTGAAAAAGGGATGTGCCAATTTAGCAAAGTAAGCTTTCAAAATGGGCATGACACTTTTTTTTTGCTGCATACTTCAAATGCCATCAAAATAGCTGTTACCTTCTGTCCTGGAAACTGTCAGGAACCTATAAATAAACATAAAATAATACAGGAGCAAGAAAAGAATCTTATGCCAGCAGTGAATGTTGTTGTTATTAATTCTGTTGTTTCTTTTTTTTTCTTTTTACAGTG
The DNA here is from genome assembly GCF_964199755.1 of Larus michahellis. Lineage (NCBI taxonomy): Eukaryota > Metazoa > Chordata > Aves > Charadriiformes > Laridae > Larus > Larus michahellis. The sequence goes on along the minus strand of NC_133929.1, from coordinate 20,908,395 downwards.
TATCCTATTCAGTGCATGTCTCTGAGGATTACCCAGGTACAGTGCAACGTTCTTGTCCATGACACTTGTATGCATGTTACTGCAATTTGCAATATTCAGATGAGAATATTTGGAAGGGTGTTAATGTCTTCCAGGTGCATCCTTGTGCTAATCATTTTCCATTAGTTGGATTATTTTCATGGTCATTTCTTCTTTTTAGGCATCATTTATCACCTGGGTCAGGGTGAGAAAACCTGGTTCACAAGTTTACAGGGACCGGAGCTTTCTGTGTCTGGAGACAACAGTGATAGGACTGGAAAAGTGCCCAACTCCTCTTTGGCATGGTAGATAAAGCTTGATCTTTCAAGAGGCTGCACAGTCTGGCACAGGGCCAGCAAAGCACTTCTGTGTTAGACCTTAATGAGAATACTTATGTTCTTAAAGTTAAGCTGGTGGACTGTGCACTGACGCTTCTCTGGGTCTGTTGCAGCCAAGGGTTTGTGTATGGGTATGTCTTTGGTAACTTTCGTGGTTTAGCCTCAGACAGCAACAAAGAACCACGCAGCCGCTCTCTCAAACACCCCAGCTCCCCCCATGGCCGTAGGGGAGAATCGGAAGAAAAAGGCAAAAATTGTGGGTTGAGACAAAGGCAATTTAACAGAACAGCAAAGGGAACAAGAAAACAACAATAACACCGACAGAGGAATGTACAAACACCATTACAGTACAACTGCTCAGGACCGGACCTGGGACACCCCAGCCTGCTCCCAAGCAGTGACTTCCTGCCCCCTCCCCTGCTCACATGGGATGAAATACCTGTGTCCCTGCCAGAGCCTGGGGAAAATTAACCCCATCCCCGCCAGAACCAGGACATTATCTACCCCTTAGTCCATACCATCTACGTCATGCCCAGATCTTACAGTTTCTAATTAATTGCCACCACTTCCCCTATCTTTTATATATATATGTACATATATATTGTAATAAACCACCAGATCCCTTAAACAGAAATGGCACTTATTTTATTATAGGGACAAAGTCAATAAAGCAAAAGCACAGCGCTGGGTGCATGACTCAAGTCAGAGGCACACCAGCTAATACTTCACCCACGTCTTATATACATTCAATATTGCATACGTATTCACTATTTTAGGCAGAGTAATTGTTTATGATGATTGATTATCATTAGTCCTTTTTCTCTTCTATTTGTGTGTTTCCTTCTGGCAATTGTTTCTGAGGATCGATGATCTTCAGTTCCCTTTTCCCATGCATCTGTTTCCTTCTGGTAGGATCAGCTCCCCTTTCCCATGCATGTGTTTCCTTCTGGTAGGATCGATTATCATCAACTCCCTTCTCCTATGCATCTGTTTCCTTCTGTTAATCACTTGTGGGGTCTTTTGGAGTTGTTCTCTTTTGTTTCTCTCGGATGTTTTTCTTCATAGCTGCTGTTAGTTGTTATCTTTGAGGTTTCTCATGTTTCCTAATTTACTAAAGGTTAGTTATCCTTATAAGTCAAATATTTATAGCCTTGTTATTATGGCGAAAGCCAACAATACCTTCACTATTTTTCACATATATTCATACAGATATAATACCCTTAGTCTATAAACCATCCCTCTAAAATGTCCGTTGAGTTCATTTAATCCATGACTTTGGACTCCATCTGTTAGAACAGTCTGTCAGGACAGGAGAGATGGTCTGTGGTGCTGGACTGTTGCATGCTGTATTTTGGGAGCTTGCAGCTGATGTTTCCGGTGCAGCTCATGCCCACGGTCCATGGGTGGAAGATGTAGATCTCAATGAAGTTGCTGGGTGCCAGCTGCTGAGGTCTGATCACATCACTGCTGCACTTCACTCGGTTTTTCATCAAAGTCTATTTGTCATTAGTTTGGGTGATTCTTACTGTAGTACAGCTGATAGCATTTACAGTAATGAGGACATACAGTGACAGGGTTATTCAGCAATTAACATCATACAATTTGATTCATTGGCAATTCTCGCCCAAAATCAGATCCCCATGAGGTACACATCGGACCTCCCCATCCTTCCACATCACCCACCAAGTGCACCCAGGTCCTTGGGCAAAAGCAATCCCACGGATGGGTTTGCCTTTGCCTGAGGCAGGACTAACCCAGACTGTCTTCCCTAACATATTCTTCATGTGCACTACGGGGACTTTATCCCCTTCTACAGTATGTGGACGTTTTCATTGGGCAGGGCCAGCTTGATTGGTAGATCCCCTGGTGTTAATTAGCCAGGTAGCCTTTGCTAAATGTACATCCCAATGTTTTAAGGTCCCACCACCCATTGCTCTCAGTGTAGTCTTTAACAGTCCATTGTATTGTTCTATCTTCCCAGAGGCTGGTGCATGATAGGGGATGTGATACACCCACTCAATGCCATGCTCTTTGGCCCAGGTGTCTATGAGGCTGTTTCGGAAATGAGTCCCGTTGTCCGACTCAATTCTCTCTGGGGTGCCATGTCACCACAGGACTTGTCTTTCAAGGCCCAGGATAGTGTTCCGGGCAGTGGCATGGGGCACAGGGTATGTTTCCAGCCATCCGGTGGTTGCTTCCACCATTGTGAGCGCATAGCGCTTGCCTTGACAGGTTTGTGTCAGTGTGATATAATCAATCTGCCAGGCCTCCCCATATTTATATTTCAGCCATCGCCCTCCATACCAAAGAGGCTTTAACCGCTTGGCTTGCTTGATTGCAGCGCATGTCACATTCATGGATGACCTGTGCAATAGTGTCCATGGTCAAGTCCACCCCTCGGTCACGAGCCCATCTATATGTCGCATCTCTCCCTTGATGGCCTGAGGTGTCATGGGCCCATCGAGCTATGAAGAGTTCACCCCTGTGTTGCCAGTCCAGATCCACCTGAGCCACTTCAATCCTAGCAGCCCGATCCACCTGCTGGTTGTTCTGATGTTCCTCCGTGGCCCGATTCTTCAGTACATGGGCATCTACATGGCCTACTTTCACAACCAGATTTTCTAGCCAGGCAGCTATACCTTGCCAAAATTCAGCAGCCCAGATGGGTTTGCCTCTGCGCTGCCAGTTGCCCTGCTTCCACTGCTGTAACCACCCCCAGAGAGCATTTGTCATCATCCATGAATCAGTATAAAGTACTGGCCATTTTTCTCATTTGGCAAGGTCTAGAGCCAGCTGGATGACTTTCACCACACAAACTGGCTCGATTCACCTCGTCCTTCAGCGGCTTCTGCAACTTGTTGAGTAGGACTCCACACAGCAGCCTTCCACTTGCGATGCTTTCCCACAATCCGGCAGGACCCATCAGTGAACAGGGCATACTGTTTCTCATTATCTGAGAGTTCATTATAACATGGGGCCTCTTCCGCATGCGTCACCTCCTCCTCTGGTGACATTCTGAAATCCTTGCCTTCTGGCCAGTCCATGATCCCTTCCAGAATTCCTGGGCGACTGGGGTTTCCCATTCGAGTTCGCTGTGTGATCAGTGCAATCCACTTACTCCATGTAGCATCAGTTGCATGATGTGTGGTGGGGACCCTTTCTTTGAACATCCAGCCCAGCACCAGTCAAGATGCTAAGAGGAGCTGTGCTTCTTTAACAACCACTTCCGAAGCAGCTCGAACCCCTTCATATGCTGCCAATATCTCTTTTTCTGTTGGAGTGTAGCGGGCTTCGGATCCTCTGTATCCCCGACTCCAAAACCCTAGGGGTCGACCTCGGGTCTCCCCTGGTGCTTTCTGCCAGAGGCTCCAGGTAGGGCCGTTCTCCCCGGCTGCGGTGTAGAGCACATTTTTAACATCTTGTCCTGCCCGGACTGGCCCCGGGGCCACTGCATGGACTATTTCCTGTTTGATTTGTTCAAAAGCTTGTCATTGCTCAGGACCCCATTTAAAATCATTCTTCTTCCGGGTTACTTGATACAGAGGGCTTACAATTGGACTGTAATCTGGGATATGCATCCTCCAAAAACCCACAATGCCTAAGAAAGCTTGCGTTTCCTTTTTACTAGTTGGTGGAGACATAGCTGCTATTTTGTTGATCACATCCATTGGAATCTGACGACGTCCATCTTGCCATTTTATTCCTAAAAACTGGGTCTCCTGCACAGGTCCCTTGACCTTACTTCTTTTTATGGCAAAACCAGCTTTCAGAAGGATTCGGACTATTTTATTCCCTTTCTCAAAAACTTCTTCTGCTGTGTTTCCCCATACGATGATGTCATCAATGTATTGCAGATGTTCTGGAGCTTCACCCTGTTCCAGTGCAGTCTGGATCAGTCCATGGCAAATAGTGGCGATAGATTCCACCCCTGGGGCAGTCGATTCCAGGTGTATTGGACGCCCCTCCAAGTGAAAGCAAACTGTGGCCTGCACTCTGCTGCCAAAGGGATTGAGAAGAATGCATTTGCTATATCAGTCGTGGCATACCACTTGGCTGCCTTGGACTCCAGTTCATACTGGAGTTCTAGCATGTCCAGCACGGCAGCGCTCAGCAGTGATGTGACTTCATTCAGGCCACGATAGTCTACAGTTAGCCTCCACTCTCCATTAGATTTTCGCACTGGCCATATGGGACTCTTAAAGGGTGAGCAAGTCTTGCTGATCACTCCTTGAACCTCTAGTTGACAAATCAGCTTATGTACAGGAATCAGAGAGTCTCGGTTAGTGCGATATTGCCGCCGATGCACCGTTGTGGTAGCAATCGGCACCTGCTGTTCTTCGACCCTCAACAACCCCACAACAGAAGAATCCTCCGAGAGACCAGGCAAGGTAGACAACCGTTTAACTTCCTCCGTCTCCAAGGCAGCTATGCCAAAGGCCCACCGGTACCCTTTTGGGTCCTTGAAATGCCCTCTCCTGAGGTAATCTATACCAGGGATGCATGGAGCCTCTGGGCCAGTCACAATGGGATGTTTTTGCCACTCATTCCCAGTTAGGCTCACTTCTGCCTCCAGTACAGTCAACTCTTGGGATCCCCCTGTGACCCCAGAAATACAAATGGGTTCTGCCCCTCTATAGCTTGATGGTATTAGGGTGCACTGTGCACCCGTGTCCACTAGAGCCTTATACTCCTGTGGGTCTGATGTGCCAGGCCATCGAATCCACACCGTCCAATAAACCCGGTTGTCCCTTTCCTCCACCTGGCCGGAGGCAGGGCCCCTCTAATCCTGGTCATAGTATCCGTTACTCACTTCTTGCAGAAATGACTTGGAAGTTCCTTCAAGAGGATCAGAAGCAAGATCAGGCCTTCTGCTCTGTCTGGGGAACTGCCCGCTGGAAACTGGGGCAGCACTTTTCCTGGAGGGATCCCCTTTTGTGGTTGTTCTTCCTTGCAACTCCTCTACCCGTGCCCATAGGATCGCAGTAGGTTGTCCATCCGACTTCCTCGTGTCCTCTCCGTGGTCACGCAGGTAGAACCACAGGGTGCCTCGTGGTGTGTATCCTCTGTACTCTCTCTCTCGAGTGGGGAAATGCCTGTTCCTAATAGCTGAGATGCTGGCCCATACAGGTGGGGTTTAGGACATATTGTCTTCAAGTTGCTGGACCTTCCGCGACAGTTTCTCCACAGCTGAGACAAGGGGGGAAGAGAGACTTTCTTCATATCGCCGGAGCCGGCCAGCCACCTCATCCACCATTGGTCCCTCTTCGCCTTTCCATTCCATTACTGCCAGTGAGTTGGCATATGACGATGGTGCGCTCCGTACAAACTTCCGCCACATGGGCCTTGTGCATTGCACCTCATCAGGGTCTGTGGGTAAGTCTGCATTGTCCAAGTCATAATAAATAATCTCCCGCACGGCTAATTCTCTCAGGTACTGGATACCTCTTTCCATGGTAGTCCACTTGCTTGGGTGACATACAACATCCTCACTGAAGGGGTACCTCTCCCTCACGCCTAACAGGAGTCGTTTCCAGAGGCTGAGGGCTTGGGTCTTCTTCCCAATTGCCTTGTCAATGCCCCCTTCCCTAGACAGGGACCCCAGCTGCTTGGTTCCCTACCCTCTAATTCCAAACTACTGGCCCCGTTATCCCAACACCAGAGCCGCCAGGTGACAATGTGCTCGCCTGAAAGTCGGCTGAAATCTTTTCACATATCTCGCAGCTTACTCCGGGATAGGGATCGGATGATTATTTCTGGTTCACAGAATCACAGAATGGTAGGGTTGGAAGGGACCTCTGGAGATCATCTAGTCCAATCCCCCTGCCAGAGCAGGGTCACCTAGAGCAGGTTGCACAGGAAGACATCCAGGCGGGTTTTGAATGTCTCCAGAGATGGAGACTCCACCACCTCTCTGGGAAGCCTGTTCCAGTGCTCTGCCACCCTCAAAGGAAAGAAGTTCCTCCTCGTGTTTAGGTGTAACTTCCTATGTTCAAGTTTGTGCCCATTACCTCTTGTCCTGTCCCCAGGCACCACTGAAAAGAGCCTGGCCCCATCCTCCTGACACCCACCCTTTAAGTATTTATAAGCATTGATAAGGTCCCCCCTCAGCCGTCTTTTTTCCAGATTAAAAAGACCCAAATCCCTCAGCCTTTCTTCATAAGAGAGGTGTTCCAGTCCCCTAATCATCTTGGTAGCTCTCTGCTGTACCCTCTCCAGCAGTTCCCTGTCCTTCTTGAACCGGGGAGCCCAGAACTGGACACAGTACTCCAGGTGCAGCCTCACCAGGGCAGAGTAGAGGGGGAGGATGACCTCCCTCGACCTGCTGGCCACACTCTTCTTGATGCACCCCAGGATGCCATTGGCCTTCTTGGCCACAAGGGCACATTGCTGGCTCATGGTCATCCTGTTGTCCACCAGGACTCCCAGGTCTCTTTCCACAGAGCTGCTCTCCAGCAGGTCAGCCCCCAACCTGTACTGGTGCCTGGGGTTATTCCTCCCCAGGTGCAGCACCCTACACTTGCCCTTGTTGAATTTCATAAGGTTTCTCTCCGCCCAACTCTCCAGCCTGTCCAGGTCTCTCTGTATGGCGGCACAGCCTTCTGGTGTGTCAGCCACCCCTCCCAGCTTTGTGTCATCGGAAAACTTGCTGAGGGTGCACTCTATCCCCTCATCCAGGTCATTGATGAATATATTGAAGAGGACTGTACCCAGTACTGACCCCTGGGGAACGCCACTAGTCACTCACCTCCAACTAGACTCTGTGCCCCTAATCATGACCCTTTGAGCTCTGTCTTTCAACCAGTTATCTATCCACCTTACTGTCCATTCATCTAGCCCACTCTTCCTAAGCTTCCCTATGAGGATGCTGTGGGAGACCGTGTCGAAAGCCTTGCTGAAGTCAAGGTAGACCACATCCACTGCCCTCCCCTCATCTATCCATCCAGTCATGCCATCGTAGAAGGCTATCAGATTAGTCAGACATGGTTTCCCCTTGGTGAATCCATGTTGAGTACTTCTGATAGCTTTCTTTTCCTCCACATGCCTTGAGAGGACACCCAGAACGAGCTGTTCCATCATCTTTCCAAGGATGGAGGTGAGGCTGACCGGCCTGTAGTTCCCCGTCTCCTCCTTCTTGCCCTTTTTGAAGACTGGAGTTACATTTGCTTTCCTCCAGTTCTTCCTTTTCCTCCTGTTCTCGTGATGGCCCTGGTTCGTCGTGATCCCTTTCGATGCGAACTGATTTCTTCGTGTACTTCTTCTTCTGTATAGGGACAACTGATACCAGTACAGGTTGGATTTTGCATTCAGCTGCAATGTTTGCCACCGAGGTTTGAGTAGCCGCAGAGCCTGTCACCAGGGTTGGAGTAGCCTCAGTGCCTGCCACCGGGGTTGCAGTAGCCACAGTGTCTGTCGCAGGGGTTGCAGTAGCTGTAGCGTCTGTCGGCCTGGTTTCCCTCTCTTTCCCCTGAGGGTGCTGCATAATATTGAGCAGCATTTGGTAAATACTTGCCAGGGCCCAGCACAGTGCGGGGAGTTGTGCCTCTCTAGAATAGCCACAGCATTTTCCCTTCAGATATTCTACTACTCTGTCAGGGTCCTGTAGTTGTTCAGGGGTGAAGTCCCAGACCATTGGAGGTGAGAAGTTCTCTGGGTACCTGCCCATGTTCTCCCACATGCCATGCCACCCCCGACTATCCAGACTCAGAGCAGATCTCTGGGTGGTAGTCTTAAATAGTCGCTTAACCCTAAACAAGACCTGGAACACATTCAGGAGACATAACACTAGGAACATGCTGGTTTGAGCATCCCAAGGGTATTCAAAATTCTCAAAAGCTGCCATACCTGACCCGAAGGAGAAAAGGGAGGCAAAAGAGCTGGGGAAAGTGTCCCGCCCTGTTTCCCCCATAGACTGGGTGTGATTATTAATAAATTCTGAGAGACAGCACCCAAGGTATGGGCAGGACAGCAATACTACATAAACACCTTGAAATAACTGTCTGAACAGTGATGTTATCTTATCATAAGTTGATATTACACAGGACAGCAAAATGATAATCCTGATCCCTCGCCCAGAGGTGATAAACAGCATCTTGGGGAGTACATAAGCCATATAGGAATTTACATAACACAGCCATGAGAACAAACCAAGTAACATGGTGACCAGCAACCATTTAACTAATATAATAAATGCACACAACAAATTCGATTAAACAAGCTCTAGTTGGATTCTGTTGTTATCTCAACCCTTCGAGCCCCACATTGGGCGCCAAAAAGGACTGTCTTGGTTTAGCCTCAGAAGGCAACAAAGAACCACGTGGCTACTCTCTCAAACACCCCACCCCCGCTCCCCTCACAGCCATGGGGAAGAATCAGAAGAAAAAGGGTTGAGACAAAGGCAGTTTAACAGAATAGCAAAGGGAAGAAGAAAACAACAATGACATGGATAAAGAAATGTACAAATACGATTACAGTACCACTGCTTGGGACCGGACCTGGGATACCCCAGCCCACTCCCAAGCAGCGACTTCCCGCCCCCTCCCCTGGCCAGCTCCCAGCTATAGACTGGGCATGGCTCACGTGATATGGAATACCTGTGTCTGTGCCAGAGCCTGACGAAAATTAACCCTATTCCCACCAGAAGCAGGACAGTAACATAAGCTTGCAAAGCAGTTCCCAAATGCTCAATCCTGCCTCCCTGTCATACCTTGAGCTGGGTTGGCAAAAGTATTTGTGTTACCATGTGGCCGACCCAGACAAAGGAAGTTGTCTATATGAAAGATAACCAGGAAAGAGCAAAAGCTAGTTTTCAGCTAGCTTGTTTCCCTGATTTCCTTCACAAAGAGACTGCACAGATACTTCAGGTGGCACCGAAGTTAGCAGAAGCAGGAGAGGGAAGTGAGGGTGAGGGCAGACAGGCATTGTGCAAGTAAATGTACTTGGTAGTACTGTTGGATTGCACCACATCATTGTGTATTTTGCACCTGAGAGTATTTAATAGTGTAAATACCGTGAATGATATGAAACCCTCTGGCCTTTTTTGATCATTATCCGTAACATCTCTGTAATATTTTTAAAAGAGATATTTCTTGTTTCTTTTAGAATCTCTAAAGAAGCGAGGCTTTGATCTTCTTCACTGATAAGCAGGAGTAGACTATGTCTGTTCAAAACACCAGAGTGTTTGAAGCAGATGCAGAGAGAAATCAGCATCAGCAGTGATGCTAAATACAATGGATTATGTGAAAGAATGCTCACAACCTTTTTGAGAGATTTTTTTTTTCACCAATAAAAACTGGAGGAAAAACTGCTACTAATAATAATCTATTCAACATGTAGTAAGCAGAGAAACTGAGATTCATAAAATACACTGTCATACTAGTGATAAATTGATTCACTAATTACTCCATTGACCCGACAATGAAAGGAGGGACAAATAGTTGAAAAAAATCTGCATCATATTTTATTAATGGTTTGTTTTATTAAATGTCAGTAATGGATTTATTCATTTCAGGGATTAAGCTATTATGAAGCCACTGAACTTGATCTCTATGAACCCCTAAACTAAATGTCAAGCTGAAGCACTGAACCAGCAGTTATTCCTACAGCACATAAGATCTCATCTCCTGGCAAACTCTTCTGACTGACAGACCTCAAACTTCCCTTACGGATGCTGTTTGCAGCATGCCCAAGCCTGAGTGACTGGTGGCTCTAAAACCTAATGAATATTCTCTGACATATATTTTAAAGCCCTGTATTTTATTATTATTTTAAAGGCAGACAGAACTGGAGCTAACTTGGTGAGGAAGGGTAAAACAGCTGTGCGTGTTTACTGATTAGAAATCTAACCCTTCAAGCCTTTGGAAGAGCTGATTTCACTCATATCTCAAGCTTTTGCAGTGTGTATGTGCTTTGTGATGAAGAGGTGTTTAGTGTGTTAGGATAATGATTCTTTGCCAATTTACAGCTTTGATCCTAAAAATACTTGCTTTGACTTGGTGAGCCAGATTTGTCTTCTCTCTTTTTGCTAAATCTCTAACTTAACATTACTGATGACTGTGGCTACCTCTTCTCTGGCATGTATTTTAAGGGATGTTTCAGGGACATGTCGAGGTGTGATGGTGTCAAGCCTGGGAAACTCTGTGCTGGTATCCTCAACTGGAAGATGATCATTAAGTATTGCTGCTAGTTGCTAGAGTTCAGAGCAGCAGATGCTCATCAAATTAAATTTCTCACGGGATGATAAGTCTTTACAGATCAAGGTTTAAGTCCATTAGTGTGTAGCTATATGAAAGTCATATCCTTTGGAGATTAAGAGTGTGTAATACACATTGGATCAAATTTAGAAATCTGTGAGAAGGCTGTCACAGTTGATCATCAGATAATTGCCAATGTATGCAATAAATATATGAAAATAGAAGAGATTAAGTTACCATACAAATGATGTTCATTCAGCCAAAAGTGATATCACCACAAATAAATTTTAGGTATTATAAGAAGAGCTTTGGGTACTGTGTATACTCTAGCTCCATGCATTGTTGTTATGTATGCAGTGTCACCTCTTTGGCATTGATAACAACGTGTAGCTATTGCTGAATTGCTTCATAAAGCATCAAAAGATTATAAACAGATGAGCGTTAAATCATATCTATGGGAACTGTAATATAACATGACAACTTTCAATAATGGAAGGTGTTTGAATGTTTCATAATTATGAGTGAAAGCTAAAAATATGCTCACGAAGGCACACTGAAGAAAATAGGAATAGTGTTGGGACAGTAATGTCTCAAAGTTATACATACATTGCTGAAATTGTGAAAATATCACTGAAAATTTTAAAGGCAGGTAATATCGGTACCAGCAAAATATCTTTGTAACCATTTTCTCATAACATTGACACAACTGGGGAAAAATAATGCTCCTTAGGAGCAGTTACAGAATATAACATCAGTGAGTAGACTAAAGTTCCATTAATATGAGTGGATCATGACTCCTGTGAGAACCATTACAGCAGCAAGCATTTTGCTATTGAATATATGTTCTGAGTGATACGTGTTGGCTGCTGTAGTCTTTTATCCCAGTGATTTGTGGGTTGCACAGAAACATCCTTTTCTTAGACCTTGTTAGATTGCATCAGAGACAGAGAGAAGTTTGGCAGCAAGTGGTTTTTTGCATCCCTCCACTAGGTCCAGGCAAACTCTGCTTAAGAGGAGAGGTGTTTCTGGGTGCAGTGTGTTAGAAACTGGATGTTGAAAAAAGCAAACCAAACTCAGTGTCTTAATTTCAAGTTTAATTAGACTGATGGAAGGAAAGAAAAAAAACACCCAATGGTTGCCAAATAGAAAAGGAAAACAAAAACTTGGCAGTGAAAAGTCCAGCTGCCAAGAAAGAATGACAAACAATGAACGTGAAAATATAATTAAAATCCATATATGTATATCTTGATAATTGTGTATTCTGTACAGCACATGTTGTTTTTCCTACTTTTTCATACAGCAATAAGTTGTAGCACATGGATTTCCTTTCTCCCATTCATATATATGATGTTAAGTATATTTAAAGTGAAATGCTGACCTCGATTATTCCAGCTCATTAGACTCTATACCAGTAAGTTACACTCACAAACCTGGGAAAGGAATGGGCGTGTGTTGTATACCCAGAGCCATCCAGTATGGTGAGACTGACACTGAAATAATGGCAGCAAGGTGGAGCATGCAAATAGAGGCAAGGCAGGGGTTCGTGGAGAGGGTGAGATGCAGCTGTCCTGGAGGCACAGTTTATAGCCTGTCCTGCCGACAGACAAAAGTGGGAGAAGGAGGAGTGAATGCTGGCAGATGGCTGGAGGGACCCCGTTTTATTCGCACAATGCTGTGGCTCTAAAACACATCCCTGTGCCAAGCCTGTAGCCGAGCACACACAAACTGAGCAGATGGAGCAGGTTGTTGTGCCCACTGGAGTGCAGCGCTCAGGGCAAAAGTGGTGTCAGCCTCCTGCAGCAATTGCCTGCTCGCAATATATGTTTGTTGAGCTGAGTGCAGGTTACTCAGATTACCTCATGGGACAACACAGGAGTGGAAGTAGGGGAAGGTGTGGGATAGTGTCGGACTTGGTAGATCTGTGTGAATGTGGCAGAAAGGCTGTTTCACAGGCGGCGGGCTGGGAAAGCCCTACACGCCTGTCTGTGTGTGGCAGTGTAGCTGCTTGTCTGCAAAGGCAGTGTGGCACACCTGTATGAGAAAGGGGCAGCAGCACCAGGGCTTCATAAACCACTGTAATACAAATAATAATATTGCTGAATGTACTGATCAATTGATGTTAACATTTTTAACATTTCACTGGAAGCACTGTGGTCAAAGGCCTCGAGATTGCAGCAGTATGCTTAAAATTATGCGTGAGTTCACGCACTTTGCTGATGTGGGACTGGAGTGTTCAAAATTATGATAGATCAAGTCCTTGTTTCAGTTCTCTTATTTGTCTCTTTATCTGCGATTATCTTATTTGTTGGCCTTTCTGCTCTAGAGCGTATGTTTTATTTCAGCCCAGATCAGTAGAAAACAAAATCTTATTACTTTCATAGGCAGTTCAGCAATTAATGCAAAATAAGCTTCTGCAGATACTACATAAAAACATGCTGCTCCTTGTTTGTTGTTACTAAACATTTGGTTGGAAATAAAAAATAAAAAAAAATCACAGCCTAATCTCCACATTTTGTAAGAAAGCTTGGAATAGACTTTCCATATTCATATCCATACCTAACTTTTTCTTAAGTGGGGGGAAAGATTATTTTTTTTCATGAATTAGCCACAAGAAAGGTTATCCACTGATTAGAAGATACTTCAAACATCCTTTATGTGACTAGGCAAAATGAGGCACAGGTATTTTGCATAGTGGGCTGTTAATATCCAGCTCTGAATGCAGCCTTCACTCTGCACACCAGACCTAGCTTGAGTTTTAGTGTCAGACATGACAAAAAGCATAGAACAAGTCTTCATTTTGGAAAAGGTTGACTCAACCCCCCCATAAGCCTTGTGGGACAGTTCAGAGCAGCGCTTGGTGTGATTCCTGAAAGCCGTGACATCGGACTCCAGGGGTTTGCTTTTATAAAATTTGGGTTCAAATCTTCCGTCCTTTTGGTATTTTTCTTTTCATTAGCAATCTCAGCAGAAAAAAACCACACCAGGAAGATGATAGTGCTGGGCTTCCCTAACCACATGGGAAGTGGTTCCTTATGGTACAAGAGTGGGATGGGCAACGTCAGAAGGGACTGGCAGAGCACAATTGGACTTCACTATGCAAGGCATTTTTCTTTTGTAGATAACACTTATGTTTCCAGTTCTGATAACGATGAGGATGTGTTAGTTACAACAGAGCCAATTCCAGTAATTTTCCACCAAATCGCTACAGGTAATCTTACGTCCTGAGTGTTTTATCAAGTTCATATTTTGTGAGGAAAGACAAGACATTGCCTATACTTAAAGGGAGATATGTTAATGTGTGTAAAGTTTGCTATTTTCTCACAGTCTTGCTGTAGTAAATTGGCCTACATTTCAGAATAGAAGAAATTATTTCTTTTGGAGATCAACACGATTGTGCAGGCAGGATGTATTTTATTCTTTTAACGTCTTGCAGTTTGTGCTAAAGCAATTCTCCTTGAATACAGTTAGAGGTGCTTAATACTTCCCAATTATAAGTTTTCATGTTCACTTGCTTAAAACTTCACTAAATCTTCACCACTGGGGATGAAACAGTCTATAATTACCATTGCCTCTGGTGAATTATTTCAGGAAATTTCAAAAATGGTTCAGCTGTTTCATTAAATGAGACTATAGAACAAAATATATTTTTCCTGAGTGATTTTGGGAACCTCTTCATTTGAAATTATTTCCATACTTTCAAACAGTATTTCATACATGAAAGGGCATGCTTTTCAGATATCTCGGCACATGTAAACAATATATAATCAAGATTTGTGCATACTTCATAGAGATTTTTTAGATTTTAGCAGCCAAATTCCCTGATGATTTCAGGCTGCAGGAGAAACTGCATAGAACAGTCTTAATTCTGTCAATTCTTCAGATAGGAACACTTGACTTTGCAGACTTTTTATTCTTATTACAATACTTTAGGGCTTTTTTTGTGTAACACAGAATTACTTTGAATTCCACTGGAAAACCAATACGATCTTCAGTCTCTAATCTCATTTATACTTAAATATGTTTAAAATATGAGTCTTCTGAGATGTTGTGGCTTCTTAATTTTAGACTGTTGTATTGTAAACTCTTCAGTGCTTTTCATATTCGTAACTTTTTGTTCCGTTTGCTCTACTATTCCAAGTATTTCAAGTCTGCATATGCAAAATTATTTCACGTTTTTCACATATGTTCCCTATTTTCCCATTTCTTTTAAGAATTAAGAAAAACCAGTGATGTCAACTATTGCTTATCCATAAAAGCAAAATTACAGAGGGAGAATGGAGAGGTATGTATATTTTAACAAGTTATTTTAAGAAACAACAGAAAATAATAAAATGTGAATATTTACCATGGATTTTCTGTCAAATCTATGCTTACCCAAACTGTAGGTTTACACATTTTAGAAGGTGAGAGTAGTTCTCTGGGTTTCATATGTGGATTAAGCAGTGAATCCCTTAGTTGGGATAGGGATGTTCCCATCCTAGGAGATATGGTTTTGATGTTTTATTTTATTTTTTGTTCAGTGGTGGCATAGACCCTGTCTGCCCTAAAGATACAGTTCTCCTGGAGAAGTAGATGATGCTATTACCTTTTAACCTGGTCTTGCACATAGGACCACATCCCATTTATTAGCTCATTGCTTCTTCATGTGGCCCTCTGGAGTCTCTGGATCTCTGCATGACACTATTCACCATAAGTAGCATCTGGAATATTAAGGCCTTCCAGTCATGGTTGTATTTGTGCTGTACCTCTGGCATGGGTCCCTGACCAGTCTCACTGAGACATTAACTCAAGAAAGAAGTGGCACTAACATAAGGTATGCAGGGGTTGATAGTGTGTCGTGGTTTAGCCTCAGACGGCAACAAAGAACCACGTGCCGCTCGCTCGCGCCTTCCTAATACAGGAAGAATCAGAAGAAAAGGCAAGACTCTTGGGTTGAGACAAAGGCAGTTTAACAGGACAGCAAAGGGAACAGGCAAACAACAACAACAACACGGATAGGGGAATATACAAACACGATTACGGAACCGCCTCGCCGGCGGGACCCGGGACGCCCCAGCCCGCTTTTAAGCAGCAACTTCCTGACCCCTCCCCCGGCAGCTCAGGGTGGGCGTGGCTCACATGGCATGGAATACCAGGAAAAATTAACCCTATCCCCACCGGAACCAGGACATTATCCACCCCTTATTCCATACCATCTATGCCATGCCCAGCAGGTTCCAATGAATTGCCACCACTTTCCCCTGTTATATATATATATATACACACACATATAATGCCCTTAGTTTATGGGCCATCCCTCCAAAGTGTCCGTTGAGTTCTTTTAATCCACGGCTTTGGGCTCCATCTGTTAGAACAGTCTCTCAGGGCAGGTGAGATGCTGGGTGGTGCTGGTCTGTTGCATGCTGTATTTTTCGGAGCTTGTGACTGGTGCACCTGGTGCGGCTCATGCACGCAGTCCGTGGGCTGAAGATGTAGATCTTGAGGAAACTGCTGGGCGCCAGCTGCTGAGATCAGTTCTTATCCCATCATCCCTGTGCCTTACTTGTAGTACAACTGATAGCAATTATAGCAATGAGGACATACAGTGACAGTGTTACTTAGCAATTAACAGCACACAATCTGATTCATTGGCTATTCTCGCCCAAAATCAGATCCCCATGAGGTACACATCGGACCTCCCCATCCTGCCGCATCACCCACCAAGTACACCCAGATCCTTGGGCAAAAGCAATCCCACGGATGGGTTTGCCTTTGCCTGAGGCAGGACTAACCCAGACTGTCTTCCCTAACATATTCTTCATGTGCACTACGGGGACTTTATCCCCTTCTACAGTACGTGGAAGTTTTGATTGGGCAGGGCCAGCCCGATTGTTAGATCCCCTGGTGTTAACTAGCCAGGTAGCTTTTGCTAAATGTGTATCCCAGTGTTTTAAAGTCCCACCACCCATTGCTCTCAGTGTAGTTTTTAACAGTCCATTGTATCGTTCTATCTTCCCAGAGGCTGGTGCGTGATAGGGGATGTGATACACCCACTCGATACCATGCTCTTTGGCCCAGGTGTCTATGAGGCTGTTTCAGAAATGAGTCCCGTTGTCCGACTCAGTTCTCTCTGGGGTACCATGTCGCCACAGGACTTGCTTTTCAAGGCCCAGGATAGTGTTCCGGGCAGTGGCATTGGGGCACAGGGTATGTTTCCAGCCATCCAGTGGTTGCTTCCACCATTGTGAGCACATAGCGCTTGCCTTGACGGGTTTGTGGCAGTGTGATATAATCAATCTGCCAGGCCTCCCCATATTTGTATTTCAGCCATCGCCCTCCATACCAAAGAGGCTTCAAACACTTGGCTTGTTTGATCGCAGCGCATGTCTCACATTCATGGATGACCTGTGCAATAGTGTTCATGGTCAAGTCCACCCCTCGGTCACGAGCCCATCTATATGTCGCATCTCTCCCTTGATGGCCTGAGGAGTCATGGGCCCACCGAGCTATGAAGAGTTCACCCTTATGTTGCCAGTCCAGATCCACCTGAGCCACTTCAATCCTAGCGGCCCGATCCACCTGCTGGTTGTTCTGATGTTCCTCCGTGGCCCGATTCTTCGGTACATGGGCGTCTACATGGCGTACTTTCACAACCAGATTCTCTATCCGGGCAGCAATATCTTGCCATAGGTCAGCAGCCCAGATGGGTTTGCCTCTGTGCTGCCAGTTGCCCTGCTTCCACTGCTGTAACCACCCCCACAGAGCATTTGCCACCATCCATGAGTCAGTGTAGAGATAAAGTACTGGCCATTTTTCTCGCTCAGCAATGTCCAAAGCCAGCTGAATAGCCTTCACCTCTGCAAACTGGCTCGATTCACCCTGTCCTTCATTGGCTTCTGCAACCCGTCGTGTAGGACTCCACACAGCAGCCTTCCACTTGCGATGCTTTCCCACAATCCGGCAGGACCCATCAGTGAACAGGGCATATTTCTTCTCATTTTCTGGCAGTTTATTATATGGTGGGGCCTCTTCTGCACGCGTCACCTCCTCCTCTGGTGACATTCTGAAATCCTTGCCTTCTGGCCAGTCCATGATCCCTTCCAGAATTCCTGGGCGGCTGGGGTTTCCCATTCGAGTTCGCTGTGTGATCAGTGCAATCCACTTACTCCATGTAGCATCGGTTGCATGATGTGTGGTGGGGACCCTTTCTTTGAACATCCAACCCAGCACCGGCAGTCGAGGTGCTAAGAGGAGCTGTGCTTCTGTACCAACTACTTCCGAAGCAGCTCGAACCCCTTCATATGCTGCCAATATCTCTTTTTCTGTTGGAGTGTAGCGGGCTTCGGATCCTCTGTATCCACGACTCCAAAACCCTAGGGGTCGACCTCGAGTCTCCCCTGGTGCTTTCTGCCAGAGGCTCCAGGTAGGGCCGTTCTCCCCGGCTGCGGTGTACAGCACATTTTTAACATCTTGTCCTGGCTGGACTGGCCCCAGGGACACTGCATGGACTATTTCCTGTTTGATTTGTTCAAAAGCTTGTCGTTGCTCAGGACCCCATTTAAAATCATTCTTCTTCCCGGTTACTTGATACAGAGGGCTTGCAATTTGACTGTAATCTGGGATATGCATTCTCCAAAAACCCACAATGCCCAAGAAAGCTTGTGTTTCCTTTTTACTAGTTGGTGGAGACATAGCTGCTATTTTGTTGATCACATCCATTGGGATCTGACGGTGTCCATCTTGCCATTTTATTCCTAAAAACTGGATCTCCTGCGCAGGTCCCTTGACCTTACTTCGCTTTATGGCAAAACCAGCGTTCAGAAGGATTTGGACTATTTTACTCCCTTTCTCAAAAACTTCTTCTGCTGTGTTTCCCCATACAATGATGTCATCAATGTACTGCAGATGTTCTGGAGCTTCACCCTGTTCCAGTGCAGTCTGGATCAGTCCATGGCAAATGGTGGGGCTGTGTTTCCACCCCTGGGGCAGTCGATTCCAGGTGTATTGGACGCCCCTCCAAGTGAAAGCAAACTGTGGCCTGCACTCTGCTGCCAAAGGGATTGAGAAGAATGCATTCGCTATATCAGTCGTGGCATACCACTTGGCTGCCTTGGACTCCAGTTCATACTGGAGTTCTAGCATGTCCGGAACGGCAGCACTCAGCGGTGGCGTGACTTCATTCAGACCACGATAGTCTACAGTTAGCCTCCACTCTCCATTAGATTTTCGCACTGGCCATATGGGACTGTTAAAGGGTGAACAAGTCTTGCTGATCACTCCTTGAACCTCTAGTTGACGAATCAGCTCATGGATGGGAATCAGAGAGTCTCGGTTAGTGCGATACTGCCGCCGATGCACCGTTGTGGTAGCAATCGTCACCTGTTGTTCTTTGACCCTCAACAACCCCACAACAGAAGAATCCTCCGAGAGACCAGGCAAGGCAGACAACTGTTTAACTTCCTCCGTCTCCAAAGCAGCTATGCCAAAGGCCCAGCGGTACCCTTTTGGGTCCTTAAAATACCCTCTCCTGAGGTAATCTATACCAGGGATGCATGGAGCCTCTGGGCCAGTCACAATGGGATGCTTTTGCCACTCATTCCCAGTTAGGCTCACTTCTGCCTCCAGTACAGTCAACTCTTGGGATCCCCCTGTCACCCCAGAAATACAAATGGGTTCTGCCCCTCTATAGCTTGATGGTATTAAAGTACACTGCGCACCCGTGTCCACTAGAGCCTTATACTCCTGTGGGTCTGATGTGCCAGGCCATCGAATCCACACCGTCCAATAAACCTGGTTGTCCCTTTCCTCCACCTGGCCGGAGGCAGGGGCCCCCTAATACTGGTCATAGTATCCATTACTCACTTCTTGCATAAATGACTTGGAAGTTCCTTCAAGAGGATCAGAAGCAAGATCAGGCCTTCTGCTTTCTCTGGGGAACGGCCCACTGGAAACTGGGGCGGCACTTTTCCTGGAGGGATCCCCTTTTGTGGTTGTCCTTCCTTGCAACTCCTGTACCCGTGTCCGCAGGATCCAAGTAGGTTGTCCATCCCACTTCCTCATGTCCTCTCCGTGGTCCTGCAGGTAGAACCACAGGGTGCCTCGTGGTGTGTACCCTCTGTACTCTCTCTCTTGAGTGGGGAAATGCCTGCTTCTAATAGCTGAGATGCTGGCCCGTGCAGGTGGGGAGTAGGACATATTCTCTTCAAGTTGCTGGACCTTCCGGGACAGTTTCTCCACAGCTGAGACAAGGGGGGAAGAGAGACTTTCTTCATATCGCCGGAGCCGGCCAGCTACCTCATCCACCATTGGTCCCTCTTCACCTTTCCATTCCATTACTGCCAGGGAGTTGGCATATGACGATGGTGCGCTCCGTACAAACTTCCGCCACATGGGCCTTGTGCATTGCACCTCATCAGGGTCTGTGGGTAAGTCTGCATTGTCCAAGTCATAATAAATCATCTCCCACACGGCTACTTCTCTCAGGTACTGGATACCTCTTTCCATGGTAGTCCACTTGCTTGGGTGACATACAACATCTTCACTGAAGGGGTACCTTTCCCTCATGCCTGACGGGAGTCGTTTCCAGAGGCTGAGGGCTTGGGTCTTCTTCCCAATCGCCTTGTCAATGCCGCCTTCCCTAGACAGGGATCCCAGCTGCCTGGCCTCCCTACCCTCTAATTCCAGGCTACTGGCCCTGTTATCCCAGCACCGGAACAGCCAGGTGACAATGTGCTTGCCTGAAAGTCGGCTAAAATCTTTTCACATATCCCGCAGCTCACTCAAGGATAGGGATCGAGTAATTATCTCTGGTTCTGCCTCTTCCTCCTGCTCTCGTGATGACCCTGGTTCGTCATCATCTCTTACTAAGCGAACTGATTTCTTTGTGTACTTCTTCTTCTGTATGGGGGCAACTGATACCGGCACGGGTTGGTTCCCTGGTTCAGTGGCAGTGGCTACCACAGGGGTTGCAGTAGCCGCAGTGGCTGACGCAGGGGCTGCAGCAGCCGCAGTGGCTGCTGGTCTGGTTTCCATCTCTTCCCCTTGAGGGTGCTGCATAATTCTGAGCAGTGCCTGGTAGATACTGGCCAGGGCCCAGCACAGCGCAGTGAGTTGTGCCTCTCTAGAATAGCCACAGCATTTTCCCTTCAAATATTCTACCACTTTATCAGGGTCCTGTAATTGTTCAGGGGTGAAGTCCCAGACCATTGGAGGTGAGAAGTTCTCTAGGTACCTGCCCATGCTCTCCGACATGCCATGCCACCCCTGACTATCCAGCCTCGGAGCAGATCTCTGGGTGGTAGTCTTAAATAGTTGCTTAACCCTAAACAAGACCTGGAACGTATTCAGGAGACATAACACTAGGAACACGCTGGTTTGAGTATCCCAAGGATATTCAAAATTCTCAAAAGCTGCCATACCTGACCCGAAGGAGAAAAGGGAGGCAAAAGGGCTGGGGAAATTATTAACAAATTCTGAGAGACGGTGTCCAATGTACGGACAGGACAGCAAAACCACATAAACACCCCAAAATAGCTGTCTGAACAGTGATGTTATCATATCATAAACAGATATCGCACAGGACAGCAGAATGATAATCCTCATCCCTCTTCCAGACATGGTAAACAGCATCGCAGGGAGTACATAAGCCATATAGGAATTTACATAACACAGCCATGAGAACAAACCAAGCAACATGATGACCAGTGACTATTTACCTAATAAAATAAATGCATACAAAAAAAACCCAAAACCGTTTTTTCCACGTTCTAGTTGGATTCTGTCGTTATCTCAACCCTTCGAGCCCCATGTTGGGCGCCAAAAAGGACTGTCGTGGTTTAGCCTCAGACGGCAACAAAGAACCACGTGCCGCTCGCTCGCGCCTTCCTAATACAGGAAGAATCAGAAGAAAAGGCAAGACTCTTGGGTTGAGACAAAGGCAGTTTAACAGGACAGCAAAGGGAACAGGCAAACAACAACAACAACACGGATAGGGGAATATACAAACACGATTACAGAACCGCTGCTCCCAGCCGCTCGCCGGCAGGACCCGGGACGCCCCAGCCCGCTTTTAAGCAGCAACTTCCTGCCCCCTCCCCCGGCAGCTCAGGGTGGGCGTGGCTCACATGGCATGGAATACCAGGAAAAATTAACCCTATCCCCACCGGAACCAGGACATAGTGTTATGGGCTCAAAAAAGTACGACATAGGCTCCCACCTGTAAGAGACGGCCTGTAAATTCCCTGACAAGGGGGAGAAGGCCCTCCAAGCCTTCAATGGAATGCCTCAAACACTCGCAAGGAAATAAATAACGCAGGCCTGGCCTTCAAAGAACTGATAAGACTCACAGGCGCTGGAAAAGCAGTGGGAGGACTGTCCTGTGAAGACAAGACAGTTCTGCCACTCGTGTGGTGAGCTTGCTAGTTCTCAGTTCTCAAGGCCATTGTGTCCGATGAGTGACCTTTGCTTCATTATCCGCGAAATGCATATGAAAGCGCACACCCCTGCATGTGCTAATGAAGATTATAGAGATCGCGCTAAACATGTATGACTATGGCACTAGTCTTTCCACCCAAATCATGCTACACATCACCTGGGAGAAAGGAGAAACCTGAGACAAGGCTGTCCTCAGCAAGGGGGGTAGACTGTGCTAATTCATCAAACATAAAAGGGGAAAATAAGTGCCCCTATTGGGGGAACAAAAAAGAAGATCGTGCCTGGGAAGATTTTTCCAAGAAAGAAGATTATGCCTGGGAAGATTTCCCAAAAAAGACGCTGGAACCAGGACTGATGATCTCTTTCTCTCTGTCTTTTTCTCTGTCTTTTCCTTTCTCTATCCCTCAGTTTCTCTTTTCTCTTAGAGTTGTTAAATAACGACCTTAAATACCACTTGCCATAAGTTGTCCTATACCTGTTGTTAAGTAACACAATGCATACCTCACCATTTGCCATACTTTGTTATATACCTAACCAATTATCGTGGCCTTGTTAAGACCTATACTAACCATTTTGGGAAACTAATAAATGTTTCTATATGGACCTTGAGATTTGTCTCACCTTAGTCCGCACCGTTGGGGATTTACGAATCTGAAGTCACTTACCCCCCCTCTTTCCTGAGAGTGGGACGTGACACCACCCCAAGCAAGAAATTGAGCACTGTATCAAGAATTCAAGTGCTTGACTTAAAGACTTCCTTTGGTAATGGTGGTTGCTTTGTTTGGAATACTTGTTTCTTGACTACTGCTTTTTAGGCTCTGATCTGTATTTGATCCTAGAAAAGGCAAATAAGCATGTTCAGATACAATATTCAATATGGTTGTGTGCTTTTGTAGATGAAACCTGATCTGATGTAAAAAGTTGTACTGGAAATATTTTACTTCATCTGCCTCATAATTGTATTCAGTGTTCTGTAAACATTAGAAATTTAAGTGCAGTAAGAATTTACCCTTTTGATTAAAAGTCTGAGATATAGTTAGCTTCTATGGGACAGAGTTTGAGCTTTTATTTATTTATTTTTCCAGTTGAATGAGGTACTTAAGTATGAAAGTACTGAAAAAAGCCTTTAAATAAAAGACTGACCACTTATGTTGTCTAGACAGTTAGAGGTTTTGGTTAGGATAGGATGGGTTTGTGACTATTGTAGTGTGAGAGTTTCATTTCTCTGCTGTGTGTTGAATTATTGTTCAGTTGAGTTCTTTTAACACAGACTTCCCCTTGAGCTAAGGTTATTATAAAACAAAGAAGACTGAAGTCATTTTGTTTCTTTTCAGCAAAGTAGAAGCAGAAATTATTTTAATGCCTTGTCTTAGAAAATTGCTGTGAAATTGAATGAAATAAAATTTCTGTTCTATGTATACATACAGTGAATAGAGCAGGAATTTAGAGACAAAGGTAAGGAAATGGGATTAGAATGTCTGACCATAGAAATTGGTGATAAGAGTATATTTGACATTTATGAATATATGGGATTTAGGGGTAACTTCTAATCTTTGATACATACATCTATTTTCTATTCCATTATGGTATTTCTGTGCAGGACATAAATAAAAAAAATATGCAATAAATACATCATGTTTAGGTTGAAGTGAAGAATTATGATTTTATTAGGTATTCTTTATGGGATCCTTGTCAGCATAGGGCCTAGAAATAATAAATGGATTGTGGGAAACAAGAATTAATATCTTCAAGCAATTACATAATTATAAGTAAAGGTTCCATTGGTAGGAAGCAGAATATAACACTTCGGCTCATGCTGAGTGCAGTCTGCACCATAATCGGTTCTATTTACTTGAGTGCAATTATTCACAGAGCAGCCTATTTAGAGCAGATTTTACTTGAGTAGTCCTTAATTTTCCAAGTCTTAGAACAGAGCTAGTCAGAAAATTAAGTTTGAACTTTTCTGGCAACAGGCTGGTACTTCTGTTAAAAATAATAAGTAAGCAGCACTGTGTTAGAGAGTTTTTCACAGAATGGAACTTAAGAGATTCCATACTCAGGCTTGAATTATTTCCTTAAACTAGTAGAACTGATTTACCAGAATAAAGTAAAGTAAATTTTTTTAGGTCACTGGAACACCAAATTAATTAAGTCCAGAACCCCTCTTGGTGAGTAAATAATGCTTTGTTTAGCAGAAGCACAGAGTGAAGTATTCCTGCATAGTCTACTGAATTCTCCAGTTCCATAAAATACCACACTGTGTCTGTACTCAGACAAAGTATTATTTCTCCAACATATATTCAGGGTAGTTTTATGTACCTACCTAGTTAGCGGGTGCTTGTTTTGTCTGAGATCTCTTAATAAAAGGTGCTTAAAGCTTATTTGTAAAAACATAATTACTGTAGTTATAATTAGAACTATAAATGCAAGATAAACATATCGCTTGTACCATTGTTAACTTTCCTTTTACATTAAGGTGTCACAGCACAACAGCACAGTTGAAGAAGACTCTGAAGGAGATAATGATTCTGAGGAATTTTATTATGGAGGACAGGTAATGGAGAATATTTTTGCACAATTTTCAAGAAATTAATTTTTGAAAGCTTCTGTGGTTCATTTCATTATAAATTTATGATAATAATTAATTTCTTATGTTTATTCAACATAGAATAGAATCTCATGTGTATATATACATAGTATTTTATAGTAGAAGTATTTAATATTGTATACTGTATAATTATATCAATGCTCTTCAGGACATTTGAAAATAGAAGCCAGTTGCTTAATTCCAGAAAACAGATATTCACTCTTTAAAGCATATCCCATTATTGATACAAATGGGAAGTCAGGCTGGATCCAAATCTGTTTCCTTCTGGAGGTTTGCCATTTTGTAAAGTCAAGAGCACTGGAATTTAATCGTGAAAAAGTTATTACAAGACAATCTTTATCTAGGCAATAGTCCATTCTTTTTCTGTGCTCTACAGTTAAATTCACCTTGAAAAATGCTGCATATTTGATATGATAGATGAATGTATTGCTCTGTGTCTTTACTTCTTGTTCCCTCAGCAGAATTAGTTATTATTACATTCTCTTATGTATTAGGAAATAAAATCTCTTCATATATTTCCTTTTGCAATGTCAATAGAGCACTTCACGCTGATAGTCTCTTTATTCAGATTTTTCTTATCTTTTTAGTCTATTACCCCAAAGGAATCATTCCTCACTTAAGTTATTAGAACTGTTTATTTTGATGAACATTTTAATGAATTACAGTCACTTTTTATGAAAGTTACCACTGCCTCAGCCTTGAGGCTGAAGCCATCCATGCCCTGGGTGTGCAGAGCCAAGGCTGCAGGAGTGCGCCAGCAGTGCCAGCCGGTTGGGTCAGTGCAGAGAGTGTGGGATGCTGTTGAGCAGGACATCGCTGAGTCTCTTCTCTTGCAGAGCCAACAGAGTGGTGGGGTTTGAACACAAAATACATGTTGAGGTGTTTTATTCTAAAAAAAAAAGCATGCCCCTAACTGTAACTGAAAGAATGTATTTTCAGTGTCAGAAAAATAACTGACATGGAGTATTAACTCATTTTCACTTTAGAAATGACTGCAGGAAATTCCTCCCTTCAGCTGCTGACTCCTACAGCCCCGCAGAGAGCTGGGAAGGACCATGTACACATACTTCGGTGCAAAGACCGGTGTCTTATTTTAATCTGCCTGAAAGGCAAAAATCTTCTGATTTTGCCTTGTAGTGATGAGTTGTGTGTACTGGCTTCATTTTTCATCTCTGCAGAAAGCACAGTAACCTTAAGGTGAAGGAAAAGGCAGCAAATGGCTGGGAGTGCTTACTTCTTGAACCAGCGCAAATACATAAAGGATGCCTGCC
The DNA here is from genome assembly GCF_964199755.1 of Larus michahellis. Classification (NCBI taxonomy): domain Eukaryota; kingdom Metazoa; phylum Chordata; class Aves; order Charadriiformes; family Laridae; genus Larus; species Larus michahellis. The sequence continues at coordinate 20,882,558 of NC_133929.1, read as the reverse complement.
AGTGCCCAAATGAATGAATAAATATTAATGCTGCCTATGCAATATGAACACAGAGAGCAGTAAATCATTTTGCTAAGGTGTAAAAGAGCTGTGTAATAGGAAATACTGGTTGGAATTTAGTTGCTTTATATTTGAAGAGCAAACTACATTATATTGCATTGTCATATTTTTAAGGTACCACATTTAATTGAAGGAATGATAACTGGCAAACAAAAAGCAGTAAAATTACAATTAAACCAGGAATAAAATTAAAATAACAGATGACTGTGAGTGTCTTGAGTATAGAATGCACTAACATAACTGTTTTCACTTTCCATGGAGTGTTTTAAAAAATGGAGATGATGTCTAAACACGTTTCTTTACACCTTCTCTGGTAAAATACCTAAAATGTGAAAGCGTTTTTTAATTATTTTTCTTTTTGATCTAATTGCATTGGTAGATATAGTAGTCAAATACAGCCAGTGAGTAGATTGAAAATGTAACTTAGACACTGAGACAGTTGGTATATAGTATAGTCTCGTGCTTCTCTTATTGAGCCCAAGCCATTCTGTGTCTAAAATATATGAGAGTGTGATGACAAGCAAGAGGGAGTAAACCTTTGTCCTGTAGTGGTTGGACTGGGATGCTATGACTGGAGAGATCTGGTTCTTCTCCTGCTTACCAGTTTTAAAATGCACAAGTGGCCCAGAACAGACCCAGGACAAGACAGGACAGAGGGATGAGTCCTTTGCAGCTTCTCTTCCCACAAACAGGAGCGTGACTCTGGAATTTTGATGCAGAAGTGCCTGCTTTGCAAATAGCATTGCTTAGGAAAGCTAGACCACCTCAGTGCTTCAGCTGATCAACACAGTGTCCTTTCTGAGCATGACATTAAAGAATCTTTATGCATCGTATTTTGCAGGGAGAACTTACAAGAGCCTAGATTAGGTGCCAGTAATGAGATAAATAAGAACTCCTAGAATATGCTTTTTCTGGTAGGTTAGCTATGATGGAGAACTTCACAAGCACCCACAGCTGGAGGCTGATTTGACAGCAGTGAGAGAGATCTATGGACCTAATGCAGTATCTCTCAGGTATGTCATTGACCCTTCTGTATTGAGGAACCTTTAACGTTTTGGAGATTGACTTCCATGTGGACCTTCCCTCACTGCCAAAAACATAAGTCTCTTCTGATGATTTCTGTACATTGTGGCAAAAGGAAGGAGCACTGCTGGCTATCAATAATGCCGCTTTTGTTTTTACTTTTTGTGGTTGAGTACTGATACAACTGGCTATACTGAGAACAAGCCCTGGAAGCCTGTTCTAAAACATCATTGTCTTTTGCAGTTCAGTCAGTATTTGATCAGGCTGTTGTATTTTGTTGACAATTACTATTCAGCATTACTCTAAACCCTTGTTAAACTTCTTTTCTGTCATATCCTGTCTTTTACCCTGGAGATGAATAAGAGGAATGATAAGAGATTTAGTAAATGTTTTCCCTGGGGAAAGATTGAAGGAACTGGATTTGTCTAGTCTAGAAAAAAGACAGAAGTAGAGGACATAATAACAGTTCTTCAAAAAATAAAGCTGTTTGTAGATAGGAGGAGTGATCAAATGTTCTCTACTGTCATTGTGAGAGAGACAATAAGAAGCTAGCTTTGTTAGCAACAAACAAGAATTTGATCAGATTTTAGGAAATCTTTCTAATTGTGGGAAACTAAAGTATCCTACAAAGAGAAGTGGTGGAATCTCAGTCAGAGGTGGATTGCAAAAAGTAATTACACAAAAATTCTGTTGGGCATATATGAGTGTGCATGATTCTGCTGTAGGGCATAGCTGTATGATCTTATAAATATACTTCAGGTCTTTTATAACTTCATTTTCCATCTATGTAATCTTAATAATTTCATAAAAATAACAGGTAGGCAAGACAGAACAGACCTGTCATATGTATTAAAGGAAAATATCAAATTTGATATACAAAACAAGTAATAAAATACAGAGAAGATAATAACCTTAGGCATACATATATTACAAGTAAAAATTCCTGTTAACCTCTAAACAATAAGCTCTGTTATTCTAGTCTAAGAAGAGAGAACATGTCTACAACTGTGGTGTACCTTTTCAAATTAAGTGCAAATTCATTACATTTTGAGGACCTAGGGAATTAAAATCCAAATAGTTGTATATGGGTTTAGGAAATCATAGAATCATAGAATAATTTGGGCTGGAAGGGACCTTAAAAGGTCATATAGTCCAACCCCCCTGCAGTAAGCAGGGACATCTTCAACTAGATCAGGTTGCTCAGAGCCCTGTCCAACCTGACCTTGAACGTCTCCAGGGATGGGGCCTCCACCACCTCTCTGGGCAACGTGTTCCAGTGTCTCACCACCCTCATTGTAAAAAAATTTCTGCCTTATATCTAGTCTAAATCTACCCTCTTTTGATTTAAAACCATTACCCCTTGTTCTATTGCAACAGGCCCTGCTAAAAAGTTTGTCCACATCTTTCTTAGAAGTCCCCTTTAAGTATTGAAAGGCTGCAATAAGGTCTCCCCGGAGCCTTCTCTTTTCCAGGCTAAACAACCCCAACTCTCTCAGCCTTTCCTCATAGGAGAGGTGTTCTATCCCTCTGATCATTTTTGTGGCCCTCCTCTGGACCCACTCGAACAGGTCCATGTCTTTCCTATACTGAGGACTCCAGAGCCAGATGCAGTACTCCAGGTGGGGTCTCATGAGAGCAAAGTAGAGGGGGAGAATCACCTCCCTTGACCTGCTGGCCACGCTTCTTTATATGCAGCCCAGGATATGGTTCACTTACTGGGCTGTGAGCGCACATTGTTGGCTCGTGTCCAGCTTTTCATCCACCAATACCCCCAAGTCCTTCTTGGCAGGGCTACTCTCAATCCCTTCATCCCCCAGCCTGTACTGATCCTGGGGGTTGCCCTGATCCAGGTGCAGGACCTTGCATTCAGCCTTGTTAAACCTCATGAGGTTCACACAGGCCCACTTCTTGAGCCTGTTCAGGTCCCTCTGGATAGCATCCTGTCCCTCTGGCACATCGACCGCACCACTCAGCTTGCTGTCATCTGCAAACTTGCTGAGGGTGCACTTGATCCCACTGTCTATATCATTGATGAAGATGTTGAACAGCACCGGTCCCAGTACGGATCCCTGAGGGACACCACTTGTCACCCCTCTCCATCTGGACATCGAGCCATTGACCACCACCCTCTGGATGCGACCATCCAACCAATTCCTCATCCACTGTACAGCCCATCAAATCCGTATATCTCCAATTCAGAGAGAAGAATGTTGTGGGGGACCATGTCAAAGGCCTTACAGAAGTCCAGATAGACAACATCCATAGCTTTTCCCTTGTCCACTGATGCAGTCACTCCATTGTAGAAGGCCACTAGGTTGGTCAGGCAGGACTTGCCCCTGGTGAAGCCATGCTGGCTGTCTCAAATCACCTCCCTGTCCTCCATGTGCCTTAGCATAGCTTCTAGGAGGATCTGTTCCATGATCTTCCCAGGCACAGAGGTGAGGCTGACAGGGTGGTAGTTCCCGGGGTCCTCCTTTCTACCCTTTTTAAAAATGGGTGCAATGTTTCCCTTTTTCCAGTCACCGGGGACTTTACCTGACTGCCATGACTTTTCAAATATCATGGAGAGTGGCTTGGCAACTCCATCAGCCAATTCCCTCAGGACTCTGGGATGCATCTCATCAGGTCCCATAGACGTCTGTACGTTCAGCTTCCTCGGGTGGTCTCGAACTTGATTTTCTCTTACAGTGGGAGGGACTTTGCTCCCCCAGTTCCTGACTTGCAGTCCATCCACTCAAGAGATGTGGGAAGAGAGGTTGCCAGTGAGTACTGAGGCAAAAAAGTTGTTGAGTACCTCAACCTTCTCCTCATCCAGTTTGCCAGTCTTGGTCATCAGTGGGGGTACGCTTTCTTTGACCTTCCTTTTCTGGTTGACATACCTGTAGAAGCCCTTCTTACTATTCTTTGCGTCCCTTACCAAGTTCAGCTCCAGCCGCACCTTGGCCCCATCCCTACACAACCAGGAAGCATCCCTGTACTCTTCCCAGGATACCTGTCCCTGCTTCCACTGCCTGTGCATTTCCTTCTTGCCCTTTAGTTTGACCAGCAGGTCTTGACTCATTCATGCTGGTTTCTTGCCTTCCTTGCCTGATTTCTTACTCCTGGGAATCAAGAGCTCTTGTGTGCTGTGGTGTCCTGGTTTGAGGTAAAACAGAACCAACTTTCTGTTCAGTAATTTTACTTCTTAGCTAGGCCTCCAATCTTGACATCACCAATTAGCTCACTTGCATTGGTGACCATCAGGTCCAGTATCGCATCCCCTATGGTAGGGCTGTTTATTACCTGGCTTAAGAAGTTATCCTTGATGTATTACAGGAGTCTCCTGTATTGCCTACAGCTCACTGTGTTACTTTTCCAGCAGATATTGGGGTGGTTGAAGTCCCCCAGCAGGACGAGAGCCTGCAAGCACGATGCCTCCTGTAAGTGGAGTAAGAAGGCTTTGTCAATAGGCTCCCCTTGATCGGGTGGCCTGTAGTAGACACCAACCGCAAGGTTCCCTTTGTTGCCTCAGTCTCTTATTCTTACCCATAAGCTTTCAACCTGCTCGTGGCTATATGTAGAGGGACGCCCCTCCGCCCCTCCTTCCTCGCCTGTCCCTTCTGAACAGCCTGTAGCCATTGATAGCCACACTGCAGTCATGGGATTCATCCCACCAAGTTTTAGTAATGGCAACTATGTCGTAGCTTTCTAGCAACACAATGGCTTCCAGCTCCTCCTGTTTGTTGCCCATGCTGCGTGTATTGGTATAAGGCACTTCAGCTGGGCTGTTGATCATGTCACCTTCTTAGAGGAACACCCCTTAATTCCTTTGAGGTGTTTCTCTGGTGTTTCCCTGTTGGATCCTATTACCTCAGGAGCCCCTGGCCCCTCTCTGTAAGACTTCAAGTGTGCTCCAGTGTACCCAGCATGTCTCAGAGCAACAGGCTGAGGGCCCTTGCTAGCACCCTGTCCTTCTAACCATGGTGTGTCATCCCACAGCTTGTCACAGGCAAGCCTGATATTATTCCCCTCACCCTTCAAGTCTAGTTTAAAGCAATGAATGATATATTCAAGCAAATGAATGAGATAAATCTTTATTTGCCAAACTGATAACTATGAAATTGAGAATACCTTGATAATAGGCTCTCTCAGGCTCCTAAAATTGAAACATTATATGTAACCTTTCAAAAACTTTAATGCTTCTAATTTATTGAATCATCTGTTTCATTGGAAGCATTGTGATTTTTTTGCGCTCACTGTAGTAGAAATTGGCATCTATGGCTGCTTTTGGCATGTGGAAAACTTTCATGCTTCTTCCACTCTGTTGCAGTTGAAAATATTCATAAATTCTTGGAAATGACAAACACGGCATTAAGCATTCAGTTTCATTCCTCTCCTGCAGCTCCACTTTTGTAACTGCAACAAGTCTGTCTGACAGTGACACCCATTAAGATGCATATTTCCTAGACAGTTGACCCTCTTTTAGTAGTCTCCTGCTGTCAGAGAGTGAACTGTACATATAAAAGGGAAAATCCTATACCTGCATGCTTTTCACTACTGCCCTTTGAAATTTGGCCACCAAAGCCATGAGAAAGCCCCCTGGACCGACTGATCCAAACCCTTCAGTATCTATTTACATTGCTTATGCATTGATGGACAGAGGACCTCTGGGAGCTTCAAAATCAAGATGTGTTCTTGGAGCCATTGTAGGCAGCAGATCATAAGCTTCAGGCGCTGGAAGAAAACATGATTTCTTCCTCCCTTTCAGCTTGGAGAAGTCAGCATCATGTGTCTAAAATCCATTTTCTATGATGGTAATGAAGTGAGGACAAAGAGATTTCAGTGAGTACTGAAATTCCACAGTTGTAATTTATTTTTATCTTATCTTTTCTTCCACTAATATTTATTTGTTTGCTAGTTCAACTATGTTTAATTTATAAAATTATGCCTGTTCACAGCCTTTTGAATCTCAGTCATGTGAGTAACAACAGCCTGTGTTCATAAATATTACTTAGGAGTTCATAGCAATCTGTTCTTTGGATCTTCTGGAAAATATATTAAAAAATCTGAGGCCACTGTTGTGTAGCATAGTGGCTAAGCCATTCAGTAGGTGGAGAATTTCAGTGTTTCAAAGTCAGGTCTTCAGTGAGCTTTAAGAGGTCAGCGAGTACTTGTATGGCTCTGGGTGAGCAGACTCTGGAGCAGCCATAAGGGTGACTGGGAAGCCTCCCAGGTAATGCAGCCCTGGTCAGCCGTTCATCTGCCCCATGTATGCCATGTGTGGATGCGTCTGATCTAGAGAGAGACTTTGGGTTTGACCTTACCAGAGAAAACCACTGAGATGCCAAGGTTTGGTAGAAGGGGTTCCCTCCACAAAATTTCACAAGAGGTCAAGGCATTTCCAGTGCAAGCTAGGTCCTACCATGGGGTGAGAGGCCACTTTGTTAGGAGATAGCTATATTTACAAAAATATTTTTGTATTTCAAAATTACCTTATCAACTTATTTATGCACAACTGCTACTGTGTACTGTCTTAGTCTAGTTTAATAGAAAAACGTGGAAGTCATTGTGAGAATAAGCATATAAATGCAGTGTAAAGCAAAAACCTATTGACTAGAAGCTTTGTGAAAAATTGAGTGATTGCACTTTTACAGAACTGTCCACTTAAGCAATTTAAATGAAAAGGAAAGTAATTTTTTATTTAGGTATATGAATGAGTATTTTCTAGCCCTATTTTTCAGAAGTCTTCAAGTTCATTGGGGGAGGGCAATCAGAATGAGTCAGAAAATAAGAGGCAGAAAAGTCCCACTTTAAATGTAAGATTTCAGATGGCAATGAAACACCTATGAGCATAAGTTAAATCTTCACCTTGGGGATTCCAGCAATACTACACGTAACAGATAAATTAAGGTAACTATTGCCTTGAGCGCATTATAGGACAATCTTTATGTTTTGACAAACAAATTCTTGAATGCATGAAGGAATACCACAGGTATAATATGTCACCCTCTAGGCTATGGTGTATTTGTCTTCAATGATTTATCTCAGGCCTCTCCTTAAGTTGCTGTCTGTTAACTGAAAATACTTTTGAAAATTAACTAGGGTTTTCTTTTGTCATAAATAGGAGCAGCATGTGACCATTATTTTTTTCTTGATTTATTTGTGCAATATGTGAGACAAAAATACATAGCAGCAATGGAGAGAGAATTTGGGGGAGTTAGTAGAAAAAAGATTTAGCCTATTTAAGCAAGATCTACTGAAAGACGGTTTCAGTGCAGCAAACAGTCACCCACTGGGAATATTGATCCAATCTATGTAAATGTGTATTTTATCACCATTCTGATTTTACAGACAATATTATCCTTTATAAAATCTCTGTTATAAGTACTTCTGGGCTGAGGAGTATCTTAAAGAGCTCTAATGTAATGTAATTCTTTCCTTTCAGGGAATATGGAGCCATTGATGATGTAGATATTGATCTGCATATTGATGTTAGTTTTCTTGATGTAAGTAAACTAATCACAGGATTACATAATGAAAATTAATATCCATTTAATTCTGCTACACATCAGACTCTCTAGGCAACCACTGAGACATTCCTTTTTCAGAGGCTTGATCTTCACAAGTGGCTGTCACATTATTGATTGCTGCTCAGTGGAAAGGTTTCCTTTTCCTTTTATGATCACATTGTTAAAATGTTTTGTAGGCTTTTATTTACTGCACATGTATTTCCTTTCAAATATGCTTTGTAAATGGTAAATGTTTTAACTGATATAAATTAAATACTTTTTTTTTTTGCTATCCTAGACATTAGTTAGGTGAAAGCACTTCATAGAGTCCTGGAGGGAAGATGACCTTGGTTGGAGCTTTCCTGTGTGCTTCTCAACATCTGCAGATGATTAGGGAGACGCTTGAGTGGCAAAGGAGACAGGACAGTGGTGCTGTCAACTGGCAGCATGGCTTCTGTAACAGTTATGCTGTCATTAACTTCAGACTTCCTCACCTCACCTGTGCAGTAACTTCCTGTCCTCTAGACGCAGAATGAAAATTAGTGCTTTTAGGGGCATCATTAGCTTTTGCACAGATATGTCATATTCTCAGGTCAGCACAGCACATTTCTCAGGCTCTTTTAAAATTTAAGAAAATCTGATCATACCTTGAATTATTTTAATCAGTCTTAAGAAGGAGCAAATGTTTCCTTTGCCCTGTGTTATGGGATGAGTTTCCTTTCCATCTTTATTTGCTCCTTTGCTTCTCAGCTTTGAAGCAGTATGTCTTGATAGATGGGAACATGTCTGTCTGCACTGCAGATGTAGTGTTGTGTAGAAACCTGTGCTCAGTGTAAATGAGCATACTCAGGAACTGGAAGCAGTCTAACGCTGCTCTTAGGGGCATCAGCAGGCAACAGCTTGTCCTAAGTCTCAAGTTTAAAGTTGGAGTAGATATTCCACGACTAGGTAAATGGATGGATGGTGTTTATAACAACCCTAAGGTAGACTGACAAAATGCAACAGTTCCTCATGATGTCTCATGGTGGCTAACGGTCTGTTGTTTCTTTTTATCTTGAACTAGGAAGAGATTGCTGTGGCTTGGGATGTAATTCGCACAGAGCCTATAATAGTGCGATTGCACTGTTCACTTACACAGTACTTAAATGGTCCAGGTTAGTCACCTGTGTATTCTTCACGTGCCTTGTATGGTGTCTCGGTCTGAGCCATGTACTAGGTGATAGATACTCATTCACTGCCAAATCTTTGACCCTGCATGTGCTTAAATCTACTGCTGAGAGCAGTCCTACTGGTTTGAAATTATGCTTACATGTATTTGCATGGCTAGGCCCTCAATAATGACATGGGGATCTAGTTTAAACTTTCATAAGTTGAGTTTTGGAATTTGTTTTCTTGATATCCTTTGAAATGCAGCCGCTTCCCCTAGGAACCAGGGGCTAAGGAATAAAGATCATCAGTTTCTAATATGTGATTTCCTGATTTTGGAAATCAGGGATCATCATCACAGATGCAGATATCACTGATAAGATATGCATACATAGATCTGTGCAGTGCATTAATATGCCCTTTTTCATGCACCTTTGAAGAATCAAGCCATGATAATTATCCTACCAGCTTCTGATTTCGGTATGACTGTGTGAATTCTGGGGATCTTTACATTTGAACAAGAATTTTAAATATTATGTTGACATCCTACTCTCCGGTTGTTATGTGAGTAAAGCTTTCTCATGAGAGTAAAAATGGCCAAACTCATGAAGAATCAACTGAGACTGAAGATTTGGAAACATTCATATGCAAGACCCAACTTCAGATATATTTTTACAATGGGAAGTCAGAACTAAGTGTGTAATTCGGATTATAACTTGCCTGGCTTTGGAGGCTTCTAGTGCAAGCTGTCAGTTCAGGCTTGTATCTGTGGGAGAATTCTGCCTCTGGAAAATTAATAGATATTTCCAGTCATAATATGTTTAGCAAAATCTGTCCCAATGAGCTATTTTTATAGGATATGTTGTCTGCCGATTCTAACTATAAGCTATATTCTATTCATTCCAATAAGCATTTCATTACATCCATCTTTTTTTATTTTTTTTCCTTGACTTTAGTCTTTTTGTCAGTATTTTATTGCTTCAATATTCTTTGTAAATACACAAATCTTGAAATATGGATTGGCCATTGGCCATAGCAGGTAGCAGTATTAGTATTTGGAATATTTCTATCAAAATTTAATTTAAAAAATAAAAAAGTGCAGCAAGTAAGAGAGGTCAAAGCATGAAGAGCAGCGCGCAGTAAGAAATGATCTAGTGAAATGAGAAGTAACAAGATATCTTCTGCACCACCGACAAGGTTAAAATGGGAAGCTTAGTTCCCAGTCCTCCAGCTGACTGTGAAAATGCCTGAGTACCAAGAAAGGCAAGATCAGGGCCAGAGGCAAGTGCTTCGCTGCTACTGGTTTTATGAGTTCAGCTGCTATTGCAGCCATGTTTATTTATTTACCAGAAAAGGACAATGAGATCCACCAACTTTTGTGTTAACAAATCCCTTTCTCTGTATATTCCTCTTCCCCCTTAATTATGTTGTTTTGAGACTACTGGGCCATAACTTTATGCTACATATTTTTCTCCTATAGTACTTTCTGTTCATTGATAAAAGAAACAGAAATGCAATATACTCCAAAGCACAATGGGAGGTATACATACCACATTGTAGCTGTTTAATATCCTGATTTTAGATAGTCATTCTTCTAGTTAATACCTTATCTCATTATTGTACCTGTGGGCAGTTTCTCCCACATGCCTTAGAAACCTGTCTTACATTAGGATGAATCAGTCATTGGAGGTACCAGGCTGTCTCCTCTGGCTGTAGACCTTAAACAACAATTGTAGTCTAGATGACAGATTTTAAGATTGCTGATCTACATATGATGATTCTCATTGAAAATATTCTCCTCCTATCGTGTGTCCTAAATTTGACAATCTAAAGACACTGCTACCCCAATCAAATCATTTATCCCTTTTGAAAAATTCATCAGTTTCTCTTTAAAAGATGAGATTATATTTGAATAATAACATTAGAGAAAGGGTATCTACGGTGCTTTGAACTAAGTGAAACTGGATGTCCAGGAGAGCACCTGGAGCACAGCTTAAAAGAAAAATAGCCACTCCATCCAGGAAGCTAGCTTCATCAGGGGCACAACTTAAATGCCTCATAGCATGGAGAACAAACAAGAGGAGTTAGAGACATGCGTACACCTGCAAGACTATGATCTAATTGGCATCACAGAGACATGGTGGGATGGCTCCTATGACTGGAGTGTTGGAATGGAAGGATACAGGCTCTTTAAGAAGAGATGAGGGAGACGAGGAGGGTGTGTTGCCCTTTATGTCAAGGACCAGCTGGAGTGCATGGAGCTCTTCCTGGGGATGGATGGGGAGTCAACAGAGAGTTTATGGGTCAAGATTAAAGGGAGGGCAGGTGACATTACAGTGGGAGGTCTGCTATAGGCCACCAGACCAGGATGACAGAATGGATAAGTCCCTCTTATAGAAAGAATGGAGCAGCCTCACGTTCACAAGCCCTGGCCCTCATGGGCATAAGCAATCCAGGAGGTTCCTGGAATGCATTGATGATAACTTCCTTCTCCAAGTCATGAAGGAGTCAACGAGGAGAGGTGCCATGCTGGACCTTGTTCTCACCAACAAGGAGTGGCTGGTGAGGAACGTCATGCTCAAGGGCAGCCTTGGCTGCAGTGACCATGAGATGGTGGAGTTTGAGATCCTCAGGGCTGCGAGGAGGGCACAAAATAAGCTCGCTACCCTGGACTTCAGGAGAGCAGACATTGGCATCTTCAGGGATCTGCTTGATGGAGTACCATGGGATAAAGCCCTGGAGTGAAGAGGGGCCCAGGAAAGCTGGCTAACATTCAATGACCACCTCCTCTAAGCTCAGGAACGATGCATCCCGACAAAGAGGAAGTCAGGCAAAAATGCCAGGAGACCTGTGTGGATGAACAAGGAGCTCCTGGACAATCTCAAACAGAAAAAGGAATCGCAGAATGGTTCGGGTTGGAAGGGACCTTAAAGATCATCTAGTTCCAACCCCCCTGCCATGGGCAGGGACACCTCCCACTAGACCTGGTTCCTCAAAGCCTCATCCAGCCTGGCCTTGAACACTTCAAAGGATGGGGCATTGACAACTTCCCTGGGCAAGCTGTTCCAGTGCCTCACCACCCTCACAGTAAAGAATTTCTTCCTAATAGCCAATCTAAATCTACCCTCTTTCAGTTTAAAACCGTTACCCCTCATCCTATAAGTACATGCCCTCGTAAAAAGTCCCCCTCCAGCTTTCTTGTAGGCCCCCTTCAGATACTGGAAGGCTGCTATAAGGTCTCCCTGGATCCTCCTCTTCTCCAGGCAGAACAACCCCAACTCTCTCAGCCTGTCTTCATAGGAGAGGTGCTCCAGCCCTCTGATCATCTTTGTGGCCCTCCTCTGGACTCGCTACAACAGGTCCATGTCCTTCTTCTGTTGGGGACTCCAGAGCTGGATGCAGTACTCCAGATGGGGTCTCACGAGAGCAGAGTGGCAGAATTACCTCCCTTAATCTGCTGGCCACGCTTCTTTTTATGCGTCCCAGGATGCAGTCGGCTTTTTGAGCTGCAAGCGCATATTGCCAGCTCATGTTGAGCTAGTCATCCACCAACACCCCTGTTGCGTGAAAAGGGGCAAAGCGGTTTTGGCAGAAGATAAACCCCCTTGCGTTCTAACACTCCTCACCGAGGTGGGAGGCTAGGTGCGGCTAGGTTTAAATTCTGAGTGATGCCCAATTCAGCACTATCAGTCCAATCGCGTTTAATATGTATTAAACTATTACGATTTGGATACACTAATAGTGGACTGCACCTTCGGTCTAGTCGTGCTCATGAACTAGCACGGCCACTCTCGAGTCTTTGGTCATGTTCAGTGAGAAACCAAAACGACTAGCTACTTAAAAAAGTGCAGTTTATTTAAACAACAGATATATAGGTTCTTAGGATTGCCGGTGATAAATACACTGTCTGCAAAGCACGTGCAAATGAAAGTATTGTTACATATACAAAACGCGCGACAAAGTTATAAACGATACAGCCTGGCTTTAAATGTAGAAAAAGAGAGTCTCTAGAGAAATTTCTAAGTTTCCCGAGGAAGCACTCGGTATAATCTAAGTCTTACCCAAAGGCGTCCCTATGGGGGGGAAGAGAGGCTCAGCCCGTCGACTGATCCCAGAAGTCAGTGATGTAATTCTTTATGATGGTGTCTTCCCTGGGTATCCCCCCTCTCTCGGGCTATTTTTATACTAGTTGTTATCTTCAAGGTGGAGTTTGAGTGACTTTAGTCATACATACTTTTATCATGATTGGTGTAAATTTCTCTCGCTTCACAATTAAAGGTATAGTTTACGAGAAATTCAGGGCGCAGACTCAAGAAGGAGTGGTCGCACCTTGGAGGCGGGTAGCCTTCGGGATGGAGGTGTGTTTTGGTATTATAATGACATTATAATGAGCAAAGTTCGCACAAAGGACAGCATTTCATCAAAATTTGACAAAATGTTGGCTCTGAGCATCTAGCGGGCAGCTAATTGGCAGCTTATCTGTTTCATGGTATCATCCCATTCCTGTATCCACTATACATCATAAGGTAAAGCCACGGAATAATTGCATCCCGTCCCGTACCTCATGTAGCTTATCAGGGAACCACAGATGTTGTGTCCTTCATGCCAGCTGCGGCTATTTTCTACCTCAGAAGCCTCTTGATTTTATACTTTTCCTTAATGTGTGAACAATGCTGTACTTTTGTATTTTTTAGCCAATTTAGTATTTATTCCACATAATCCACCCCGTGACTACAGTCACTAAAGCTCCACGATACTCAATACTGATAGGAAAGATCACATGTGTTCTTGTGGTGAGGGATATCAAGTGCAAATACATCTCGTGGAGTGATCAAATGAGTTAAACTTTTCATCATAATCCAAAGTCTAACATACAAAACAATTGTCAAAGCGAAGCACAAAATAATGAGTATTAGTAAAACGACAACAGGATGGAGCATCTTGTTATAAAGTCCTGTAACTGTCGGTGACCATCCAAAAAGAGTATCTCCCCATCCATGTCCTCCGTCTCTCTTGACTCTTTCCAGCACTTGGTGTATTTCTTCAACATCATGATGGACGGTAATCAAAGTTCTCTGTCCATTTTCTTGGGCCTCTTTCAACAGTCGCTTCAATTCATCGTGTTGTAGCAACTTCTTCACCAGTGAGAGATTCATTCCGATGGGGGTAGGCAACAAATCTCGAATCAATGTATAATTAGATTGTAGCAATTGAAAAGATGTAACAGGAGCTGAATAATTGAAGTCACATCCGATAATGTTAGTAAAGTTACAAACACAAAGGTTTGAGTGATTACTTATATCAACTACTATGTCATCTATGAATACAAGACTACAGGGAGACCTCATGCAAACACACCCTTTCCCAATATATACAAGCACAGTTTCTGGGGTTTCATCGGGATGTATCTCAAAGTGACAAACATTCTGGTTGGTGTCAAGACAAATGTCTTGTGCTTTCAGGGTATTACTCTCACAAATGAATCCTTGTTGGTCTCGTGAAACGCATGCGTCAACATCAACAGTTTGCCACTTATTCTCATTTTGTTGTGCCCACACTCTGTGCTCTATTGGATAGGGTATGGCTCCTTGGTGATTCAACCCCAGCGCAATGATTGGGTATATGGTGTATACCAAAGCATTGCGTATTGTTAAGACAAAAGCTGTGGCCTTGCTCTCAATGGGATCATAGGTGAAGTTAACCAGATACCACCAGGACTGAAATTTTTTCTCAAATTCAATTGCGTTATCCCATATTACTTTTCGAATTTCGGTGGGCAAGGTGCCTTCTTCACCTTCCCTTATGATTGCGGCTGTCATAGATTGCATCCACAATTGGGCTTGGATACAACTAAGAGCCAAGGAAACATTGTTTTGGGTTGTACCAAGTGCATTTGTGATCAGCTGATGGTCTTTTTCACCCGTTTCTTCCCACTGAGGCAATATATTCGATAAAAGCCATTGGTGGTTTCCCAATGCTAATAGAGAGGACTGTAGGGGACGTCTCAATTTGTCCAGATCAGTAGTGGTTGTGACTAGTTTGTTGGCAAGTATCTCAGCATCTATACTATTTAAGACTCCCAGGCCTGTTCCTAAGATACCAGTCACATCCCTCTTCAGTCGTTGTGAAGTGGCAAAAGTTCGTCTGCGTAACCATGCTGACCATCCTGCATAAGATGTACTTAGGAATGGTAAACAAGTGGGTTTGATCGCAGAGATTTTAATCTGCATTGACAATTCTACTCGTTTGAGGGAATATGTGGGATTAAACAGTATCTGTTGTTGACCTGTGTGTTTAATAACATAAGGGCCAATGTTGAAAATGTAAGGAGTTAGACTAATGGAGGGCTTAGAAGGTACGCCTTTGAGAGTTTGTGGGGGTGTAGGTTCTGGATTTATTTCGGCAAGTTCAGGTGTATTTGAGTCAATCATAAATTCAAATAACAATTCTGTGCCCCTGTAGCCCCAAATACAATACACTATTGTAGGTTTGATAAAAGTGAAATTGTGCCAGCAATCTGAATTTGGCTCCATAATTTTGTAACAGTCAGTGTTGTATTTGTCTGGTTTGGTAGAGTCTACATAGATGGTTTTAATTAAAGTTGGCCTGTGGTGAGCAGACCCATTGATAAATCGGCAACCAATGTGTATTCTCTTTCCAAGGGTGGCCTCGATTTTAGCCATTTGAAGTGAATCATTCCATCTCCATTTATCTCTGGAATATACTTCACTTCCTTGTATAACCAGAGTGGAGAGATTTAAGCCCCTTTTGTTTCCTGGTGTTCCAGTGCTTGCAGTGTACCGTGACAATGCATTATCCCAAAGGTCAGGTGCTACGTCTATCTTGAATTCAAATAGCAGCGCTATTTCATCCTGTTGCAAACAACAAGTTACAAGAGTGGGTTCAACAAGAGTAAAATTATACCAGCAATCCCACTTGTCGGTGACACAGTGCTTTGTTGTCATTGAGTGTGGGTTCTGAGGGCGAAATATCTCTATTCTCATGGCCTTCTCATGGTTTGAGCCGTTGATCATTCTACACCCTACTCGGGCTTCCACCCCTGCCTTACCTTTCAGGACTGGGTACCAACTATTCCAGGTCCACTCATGTAACACCTCATTTTCCTGTAGAACTACAGTGGCCAAACTCAAGTCTCCCTTTCTAGTACCTGCCATCGCATTGTGTTTAACAAAGGCTTGAGACCATGGCCACTCTGGGTCTCTCTGACTACAAACAACAGGGAATAAAAAGGTAAAACTGAATAGCATCAATTCCATCTGCCAATTCGTCATTTTAGAATTTGGGCCTCCAGGTAGCCATACATAATAAAAATAGTATTATTGCCAGGATCAATGTCAGGATTCCCTGGAGACACTCAAAGGTAGCGTAGGCCAATCCGTCTGTACAGCTCATCCAAGGTTCCTGTAAGACACAAAGGAAAAGAAAATCTGCTCGGTCTTATTCGACCGACGGGGTTAAAAAGAAGGCAAGATCCACCGGGTGCTGATCCGGTGTATCTTCCCTGAACAGTCCTTGGCTTCCCATGCATAGGGATTTTTGGGAGTAGCTAGCACCATTGGTACTGTCCCAATTTGAGGCATTTTCACTAGCACAGGTTGCCCAGGGTGAAATCTTCCAGGGTATTTTCCCGGTTCATTGGGAGCCTTTGGAGAGATAATATTGGCAGATACACAGAAAGCTTTCATTTTAGGACAGCCGTCTCCACTCCATCTGTTATTTAATTGATAGATGGCATCGTCCAATCGCAAATGCCAACCAGGTTCATGAGTTTTTGCAAAACGCTTAACCAATCCATTGGTGCGTTCAACAATGCCATTAGCCTGGGGATAATAGGGAGTATGAAATACCCATCGAATCCCTTCTTCTTTGGCCCAATCTTGTACCACCGAAGCGGTAAAGTGTGAACCGTTATCACTTTGGATTTCCTCGGGAAGGGGAAGTGTGCTGAACCACCCTTTTAGGCCTTTCACTGTGTTGTCCCCGGTAGCTGATTTGAAACTGCTGGCCATACTGAGGCTGGAGATAATCTCCACTCCTACCAGGACATATCTTTTCCCACCTGATAATCTCAAGGGCCCAATATAGTCAATCTGCCATGAATGCCACAACGTTTTCTTGTCCCGAATGTGTAAGGGAGGCGCCTTACTCGGATGATCTTTGCTGAGTCGTAGGCGACATTGTGAACAGGCAGTTACTACTTGTTCGCACAGCTTAACCGACACAGGCCACCCCCGGGCTAGACCTTCCTGATACAGGTCAGCACGGCCTGTGTGGCCACGTTTAACATGTAACCATTCAAGTAAGCGTTCCCATTCCCGACCATCATCTACAATGTCAATTTGCTGCAGCCGCGTGAGGCTATCTACCTGTTGGTTGAATTGAGCAGTGATCGAGTTTGAACGATCATGGCCTTTTACCCAACCAATGTGCAATGTTCTCTGTTCTCCTATTTCTAACAGTTGCTTCCAACTGTCCGTCTCCCAAATCGGGACTCTGTTCACCTGCCAATCATTGGCTGCCCAGTGACCTATCCATTCAGTGGCTCCTTTAAAAACAGCATATGAGTCAGTGTAAATGGAGGTTGCTCCATGTTGTGCAGCTAGTAGGACAGCTCTGAGTTCCCCTACTTGTGCACTACCCTCCCCTGTTTCCATCGCTCTTTCTCCCGTTGCTACTTCCAGTGCTACGGCCTTATATTTCCACTTATTGTTTTCACGGTGAGATGACGCATCAGTAAACCACACTCCTGTAAGATCACTGCCTTCCTTCAAAGGAGGAGCTTCTTGGATCGGAGATGGTCTATTTGGTGGGGATTGGAACAATAGGGCACCATCTATATCCTTTTGCAGCTTGGATACTTTAACACTGCCTTCAGAGACTGGCATGATTTCATTAATGCCTTCTAAATAAGCATACCACTTTCGAACTGTAGGTTTCTGGGCAATGCCAGCTGGTGGTGTTGTCCCTTTACGGACCACATCTAGGAGGCGAAAAGGTCCCCGAATGATCACACTCTGTTCTCTTCTTATCTGCTCTGTTCGTTGCAACGCTCGCACTAGGGACAGTAAACCCTTCTCAAGGTCTGAATATCTGCTCTCAGTATCATTGAAGGAGTGAGAGCTAAATTCTAATGGTCTCTCCGGTCCTGCTGGTCCTTTCTGCCATAAATTACAATGGGAACCATGTTCACTGAACCCCCATTCTACGTGGACAGGGTCAGTTGGATGTATAGGACCAAGCTGTTGGAATAACCTTAGCTCCTTTATTAGCAATTCTAGTGCATTAGTGTGTTGTTTAGTCCACTCCCAGGATCTACCCTTTTTGAGCAAACTATAAAGGGGGCGAGCAATGATGGAAAAGCCAGGGATGTGTTTACGCCAATAACTTAAAGTTCCCAGAACTTGCTGTAACTCCTTCACGCTGGATGGATTCTGTCCATGCTCTATTTTTTCCAGGGTATCCTGAGGGACAGAAGCAGCTCCCTTAATCCACCAGACCCCCAGGAATTTAACTTCCTGTGCAGGTCCCTGACACTTTGAGTCTGGAATTTCCAATCCTAAATCAAGTAATGTTTTTCGGATGTTTTCCATCATGTCTTTTACACTTTCTTGGTTCTCTCCCCCTATTAGGATGTCATCAATATATTGGTATACTGTACATCCCTGTGAAACAGGAATCTCTGATAGCACTTTAGCTAAAGCATTATGAGCAATAGTGGGGGAATGTTTGTATCCTTGTGGAAGTCGGTTAAAGGTATATTGGACTCCTTTCCACGTGAATGCAAACCGCGCTTTGTCCTGCTCAAGGAGGGGGATCATAAAAAACATGTCTTTAACATCTAAGGCAGCCATCCAAGGATGGGCAGCTCCTTGTATCATTGTCACAATTTCCACGATATTTGGAACTGCGGCAGTGAGGGGTGCAGTGTTGGCATTCAACTTTCGGTAATCTACTGTGAAACGCCATTGCCCGTTTGGTTTCTTTACGGGCCACACCGGTGAATTATAAGGCGAGTGAGTCCCCTTAATGATGTCTCTCTTTTTTCTAAATCTGATACCACCCCGTCTGCTCCTGCAAGCGCAGCTGCAGGCAGTGGATACTGCCGGACATTAGTGATTTTAGAGGGAGGTAAAGGCATGGAAGTTTCCAAGAGACTCAATTTCACTGTGTCTATTACTTTTTCGCATCCTGCAAAACTCCACACAGTTCCATCTGGGAATTTCCACATTCGCCCACGCAGCACGTCAAATCCTAGGAGGTTAGTACGCGAGGCACCCACTAACACTTCCGCCCTGGTCATTCGCTGCTCTCCTGGCAACCAGAGGTTAATTTTTGCAACGGGGCATGTTTTTACCACACCATCAATTCCTGCGAAGTTGACTCTGCGTCTGGTGGGATTTATACCTAGAAGTTGTGCCGTTTCGTTAGTGATTGCAGACATTTGGGCTCCGGTATCAATAATAAAGTTTACTGACATCCTCCGGGGTCCGACAGGAATGGCGATAATAGGTTCAGAATCTTTATGAGAGAGCCATTGAATTGCTAGTACCCACCGGACAGGGTGGCTCACTGCCCTCCCCGGGGATAGGAGTTTTTTGACTGGGACTCTGACAAATCAATCAAATTACGCTCCGGTGCAGAAGGCACAATTTTCTCACAGCTTGGGGATTCTCTGGTTAGACTTTTCTCCCCAGCCGAATTATTCTTTCTAGTTAGAGATTGGACCAGTGTACGGAGATCTCCCGTAGGGACACCGTGCAAGAATTGTCGGGGCACCCCTAATTGTAGGGCTTTACGCCACAACTCATTCCGGTCCTTATCAGGCTTAAACCTTTCCACCGGTTTGGGGTTTTGAGTGTGAGTTCGGACTTGGCGAACCTTTCGGGGGTGTTCGGAGGATTTTTCACTAGTTAGGCTGGCCCAGCCCATTCGGCGCCCATATTGGTCTATTTCCTGTACATATTCATTCCATGTGGGCATGTAGCGACGCCGGCCCCGCCCATGAGCATCCCGAGCCTCTCGTATACGATCTTGAGTACGAACAACAAATGGCTTCAGGCAATCGGGAAGACCATGGATGAGAGGGGCTAATCGATCGGGGTCGATAGCAGCTGACATTGGGGATTTCCGAAATTCCTCTCTGTCATACATGGCTTGCAGACAAGCTGCTTTCCGTATCGCCGCAAACAGTTCAGAGTAGCCTGTAGCTCTAATCTCTAGTGGCTCTCCCCTCTCTCGCGGATCCATACCACCTGCCCAAAAGGCTGCTCGAGCGGTTAGGGAATAATTATGATCCCCGTCCATTGTAGTTAAAAACACTCCTGGTCCCCAAGAGTCTCCTGCTCCTTCCTCACTCAACATAATTCTGTCTCCTCCTTCAGAAGAAACTCGCCACACATACTCAACAGCTGATTCTTCTGGCCGCCTCGAATATTTTTCCCTTATTTTCGCTAACTCTGTTGGTGTCCACGGAATAGTACGCACAGTGTTGCGGACTTCCTCATCATCCTCATCAACTGTGGTTTCAGTTTTAATCAGAGGTCGTAAAGGAAAGACTCGAGATTTCACAGTAAAAGTCCTTCCCTCCTCATCTTCTTCCTCATCTTCACTATTAGACCAAAAATCTCCGGTCCGGGTTCCAGAATTTGGATAACACATTAATTTACGAATCTGTTGGACCTGGGTCAAGGGCTGCATTTTATCTAAGAGCCCAGTCACCCTTTCCAATAACATTTTAAGTTGGTGATTTTCACTCCCAAGTTGAGCATTCCGGTTTCCTAAACATTCATTCTCACTCACAAGCTTATCAACTTGAGTTCTTAATTTTTCTCCTGTCTCCTTTTGAAAGGCTAGTGATGACTTCAACACCTCATTCTCCGATTTCAGGGTTGCATATTCTACAGCTGAAATCAGATTAGGAGCAGGGGTTTCCCTAGCTTCTTGTTGTGCACAAGATAAACAGGCGCCTAACACCGCACAAATCACACCTTTGCCTTTCCCCGCTCTGAGCTTCTGTGAAACCCGACACTCTTCAATACGTTCCACCACTTTCTCTTCATCCTTCCAAAATTTATGGGCCCACTCCTTCCCAGCCTGGGAAGGGGCACAATCATATTTTTGCAGCAGTTTATCCATGGCAATCCTGCCGACTACGCCAAAATTCTGTTGCGTGAAAAGGGGCAAAGCGGTTTTAGCAGAAGATAAACCCCCTTGCGTTCTAACACTCCTCACCGAGGTGGGAGGCTAGGTGCGGCTAGGTTTAAATTCTGAGTGATGCCCAATTCAGCACTATCAGTCCAATCGCGTTTAATATGTATTAAACTATTACGATTTGGATACACTAATAGTGGACTGCACCTTCAGTCTAGTCGTGCTCATGAACTAGCACGGCCACTCTCGAGTCTTTGGTCACGTTCAGTGAGAAACCAAAACGACTAGCTACTTAAAAAAGTGCAGTTTATTTAAACAACAGATATATAGGTTCTTAGGATTGCCGGTGATAAATACACTGTCTGCAAAGCACGTGCAAATGAAAGTATTGTTACATATACAAAACGCGCGACAAAGTTATAAACGATACAGCCTGGCTTTAAATGTAGAAAAAGAGAGTCTCTAGAGAAATTTCTAAGTTTCCCGAGGAAGCACTCGGTATAATCTAAGTCTTACCCAAAGGCGTCCCTATGGGGGGGAAGAGAGGCTCAGCCCGTCGACTGATCCCAGAAGTCAGTGATGTAATTCTTTATGATGGTGTCTTCCCTGGGTATCCCCCCTCTCTTGGGCTAGTTTTATACTATTTGTTATCTTCCAGGTGGAGTTTGAGTGACTTTAGTCATACATACTTTTATCATGATTGGTGTAAATTTCTCTCGCTTCACAATTAAAGGTATAGTTTACGAGAAATTCAGGGCGCAGACTCAAGAAGGAGTGGTCGCACCTTGGAGGCGGGTAGCCTTCGGGATGGAGGTGTGTTTTGGTATTATAATGACATTATAATGAGCAAAGTTCGCACAAAGGACAGCATTTCGTCAAAATTTGACAAAATGTTGGCTCTGAGCATCTAGCGGGCAGCTAATTGGCAGCTTATCTGTTTCATGGTATCATCCCATTCCTGTATCCACTATACATCATAAGGTAAAGCCACGGAATAATTGCATCCCGTTCCGTACCTCATGTAGCTTATCAGGGAACCACAGATGTTGTGTCCTTCATGCCAGCTGCGGCTATTTTCTACCTCAGAAGCCTCTTGATTTTATACTTTTCCTTAATGTGTGAACAATGCTGTACTTTTGTATTTTTTAGCCAATTTAGTATTTATTCCACAACCCCCAAGTCCCTCTCCTCAGGGCTGCTCTCAATCCATTCTCCACCCAGCCTGTATTTGTGCTTGGGATTGCCCTGATCCAGGTGCAGGACCTTGCACTTGACCTGGCTGAACTTCAAGAGGTTCACATGGGCCCACCTCTCAAGCCTGTCCAGGTCCCTCTGGATGGCAATCCTTCTCTCCAGCATGTCGACTGTTCCACACAGCTTGGTGTCATCAGCAAACTTGCTGAGGGTGCATTCAATCCCAAGATCCGTCTTTCTGGGTGATCAGAATTATATGGACTTTAAAACACTGTTTTTCTTTTTCTAGTGAAATTTGAACCAACCCCAGATTTTTCATTTCTTTTTAAATTTACTATAGTCATTACTTCCTTATGTAATACAAAGTATAAAGTCTATTTGTATTTGTAATATATCTTGGCTGTTGTCCTGACTTGAGAACCTGAGACTCAAGTGCTGGATTCCACCTGCCGCTTCTATCTCATAAATATTATTAAATGATTTTACTAATACCAGGAGCTAACTTACAGCCTTCACCTATTACACTTTTGTCATGGTTTGGGCCAGGTTAGCCAATGACAAGATGACATACACTCTCCCCCACATCTCGCTCCAAGGAGAAGAAGAGAGATAGAGAGATTTATGAGTTCAGAAAAAAATTAACTCCTTTAGTAAATTATTAATAATATAATAAAATGAAATAGATACAATATATACAAATATACACAAAACCATATCAAGCTTCCAGGGAGATATCACTGGCAAGCACTGGGGAAGTTCCAGACTGGTCTCAGTGACAAATGGGAACTGAAACACACTAACCAGGATCAAAAGGCATATGAGCTGATGGGTTCCTCCTCAGACATCATCCATTAAAGAAAGAGAGACAGTGAAAAAGCCATCCAGTGAAAAAGCCATCCATTGAAGAAGAACCCATCACAGAAGAGACAAAGGACCAAGCTGACCCATTTGATCTCTCAGCTTTTATACGGAGCAGGCACATGGGATGGAATACCCTATTGGTCAGTTTTGGGTCACCTGACCTGTCCACACCTCCCCACAGGTGTGATCCCTCCATGGGGTAAACAACCAAGTCAGCTGACCCTGGTTGCCACAGCAACAACTAAGAGCAAGAGCCTCTCTCACTGAACAGAAAGTTGGCTCTGTTCTACCCCAAACCAGGACAATTTTCAATTTTCTGGCAGATGAATATGGATATACCAACATTAGGATGGGTCTTGAGGAAAATTCAGGGTAATCCTTGGCCACTGGAATTCATGCATCAGGCACTTAGATGATGATTATGAATCTTGTATTAAAACGCCCTCTGAAAAAAATCCCAGATATTAGTTAATTCAGTTTATTCCACTCTCAGTTTTCTTCATAGTCACAGGAACTGTAGTGTATAAGTACTACTTCCTTGGAAGAGATTAAATGAGATGAATTACCAGTTGAGATACATGTAATCTGATGCTGCTCTCTAGTATTTCTGTAATATAAAAAAAAGATGCATTTATGTAACTAAAGTTAGAGGGAAGAGATACATTTTGGGGAATTCAATTTCTAAAATACTCATTTATAAAATTAAAAGTTATTTTGGCTAATATTCAAAAAAGGACCATTCATTTCTTCATAGACTTAGATGATACGTCTGCTTTCACCATTGCTTCAATGGCATTGACTATAGTAAAGGTCCAGATAGAACAAGGGTCCTTAAATATGGCTTGTATGGTAATGAGTTCTTGATTATTGCTTTAAGTTCATATATCAACAATATCTCCTTTTTCCGTAGTGCCAACTGTGGATGTATTTCAGATCTCTACTAAGGAAAGATTTGGGCTGGGACATCAGTTGAAAAAGTAAGTCTGGAAAAGTGTAAATCCCTGTTTTTAAGTAAATAAAAAAAAAAATCTTTTTAGTTCCCTGACCATGTCAAGTAGGATAACATTCACAGGTTGTCAGGTTAGTTGGATCAAAGTGTTTTGAGCTTGTTTTTCTTTAAATAAAAAATAACAGGTTTTGCCTTTTTAAATTCACTTTTGAGAGTTGTGGGAGACAACTTGTTTTGTGCTGCCTGCCAGGGTTTTCTGTCACTTTACTGCCTTTTAGGAAGTAAGCTACAAAAACTCTAAAGGACTGTAGCTGGAAGTGCTCAATTTTGTGTTTTTGCTTAGATTCTGAAGTCTCTGGAGCAGAAACCTTATGTAGCATCATAGAATGGTTAGAGTTAGAAGGGACCTTAAAGATCATCTAGTTCCAACCCCCTGCCATGGGCAGGGACACCTTCCACTAGACTAGATTGCTCAAAGCCCCATCCAACCTGGCCTTGAACACTTCAAAGGATGGGGCATCCACAGCTTCTCTGGGAAACCTGTTCCAGTGTCTCACCATGCTCATAGTAAAGAATTTCTTCCTAATATCAAATCTAAATCTCCCCTCTTTCAGTTAAAAAACGTTACCCCTTGTATTATCACTTCATGCCCTGATAGAGGCCCTCCCCATCTCTTCTTTAGGTATTGGAAGGCCACTATAAGGTCTCCCTGGAGCCTTCTCTTCTCCAGGCTGAACAACCCCAACTCTCTCAGCCTGTCCTCATAGGAGAGGTGCTCCAGCCCTCTGATCATCTTTGTGGCCCTCCTCTGGACCTGCTCCAACAGGTCCATGTCCTTCTTATGTTGGGGTCTCACCAGAGCGGAGTAGAGGGGCAGAATCACCTCCCTCAACCTGCTGTCATGGCATATAGTTATGAGAGGCATAACTATATGTCTTGTAGTGGTTGTTTACACAGACTGTATTCTCAATAAGAGTTCCATGTGAATTAGTTTTATGTGGAAAAAAAAAGCATTTTTGAGGAGCTGAAGCACCCAATCATTAGTCCACATATATGACAGAGAAACTCTGTCTGAGGACATTGCATCATATTGCCTACATGGTCAGCTGAGAACGTAGTATTAAAGTGAGTATGTCTTGGCTACGATAAGAAAATCTTTTTTTCTTTCTTAATTTGCAGAATCATGCAGACATTTGTTACACAACAGTGGAAGAACAGTAAAGAGAAATCTAATTGTACGCACAATAAGAAGGTGACTGACAAAAAGGTGAAATCCCCTCTGTACATCTTTTCTACATTGTGCAGGTAATAGCAAGGAAAATGAGCTATTACCAGCTGTTAAAAATCCACAGCAGACTTCACAAGGTGAAATGTTGACTATTCTCCAAAGAGAAGTGCTCTATTTATATCTTACCTCATGGGTTTCTAGTCCTTGCCTTGCATGACATCAAAAGCAAACTAGGTACTATTGCAACTCTAAGACTATTTGAAGGCAAAACATTTAGTGCCCTGCTCTCTGAAACAACCATGATTCATCTAGAATTGGAAATAATTAATTTTATATTACTTAACTTGGTTGTATTTGTATATTTACTAGCTTGGTAGCATTTGACTGTGTTATAGTTTGAGAAAACCCATAACAATTTATTGTCATTTAGACAATTATTCTATCACCCGATGACCCCTCTGCACCCAGGAAGGGGAATCGGGGAAAGCAAGGAAACATGAGGGTTGAAATATAAATAGATTTAATAGGATAAGACTAAATAATTAACAGTAATACTAACAAACCAGTATTAATACCAATACTAATATAAGATATACAGGAATTATACTCAGCCAGTTATATCAGTAGGAAGCTGTGCACTCCCAGCAGTGGACAGCAAATGTCGGACACTGCGAACGCAATGGCTTCGGGAAGAAGGGAAGGTCTCAGGGGTCCGCCACGGGGGCAAGAAGTTCTCTGGACTGCCACCATCAAGGGAGAGAGAGACTATGTAGCAAACTTTCTAATTTATATAGAATGTGTTGTTCATGGTATGAAATAATCCTGTTGGCCAGCCTGGGTCAAATGCCCAGGCCTTGCTCCTCCTCATCCCTGCACCTGGCAAGGCTTGAAAACACTGAGACCTTGAATCCCACATAGCCTAGCTGGCTATAAAGTAAATATTTTCACGAATTCAGACACTAGAGTCTCCTAAAAGTGGAGTTTTCCCCAGCATTACAAGAGAAATTAGTCCTGTGTTGCTCAACCCAGGCCAGACTGTTATTTGAATAGCAAGAATATATATATAAAATATATATATTATATATTTTATATACTTTATATATTAAATATATATGGGTTTATATATATAATTTTGTGGTTATCTAGTTGTTCTTTCCACAGCTGTGTATATTTTTCATTTTTAAAAACTAGAATGGTTATTAATGAAAGACTCATCTTTAGAGCTGCTGAGCACCTACCCCTCTCCACTGTTTGAGTACATGAATGTTCTCCACTTCTGAAATGCAGGCACAGAATTTTGAAGAATAAAGGCATTAAAAACATAAGAAGTTGTTTGTGAATAGTTCGTTTGAATTCATTATGACTTCTGCCAGTTACTCATACTCTTAAGTGTCTGTAAAATCAGGCTCTGATTTTACCTCTTTCAAGAATATGACTATATTATAGTCATATACATGCTATATACTATAGCATGTTTTCCTGCTTATGAAGGGTTGACAGATCACCCCTTCTGTACATTTGAATTGAATGCTTCTTTGAACATTCCTTCTTTTTGATGGATTTTGCCATTCTAAATACCATGTATAAAAAAGAGAGAGAGTACAACGATCACTCACATTGAAGAAGGAAGGAATGTCAAAGATAACAAAAGATTATTTGTCTTTTCAAAGGTGGAAGAAGAAGATGGTGTTTTAAGTAGAAAGCTTACCCATTGCCTACCATGCCACGCACCATTGCCTAGCGCAGGCTGTAACTTGGGGTTTGGTTTTATTCAGAAAGGGCATGGAAAAGCCAGCCCGATCTTTCTCCTCTTGATTTGGCTGCTGCTGCAGTGCCTGTTCAAAGACCGCTCAGCTCAAACACAGGGACCCTCTCTCTCTTCCTAGAGATTCCTACCTCCTGTCTGCCCAAGGGCGGTAATGAGCCAACTGCAACAGTGAGTCATCAACCTCCACATGCATTTTCCACTGTCACCACTTGCTGATAGGGTGGTGAAACATGTCAGCCTCTCCCCTTGGGGTATCACTTCTTTTCTATTTGATCAAAGCCCAAAAAATACTGCAAAGATTAGAATCATAGAATGGTTTAGGTTGGAAGGGACCTTAAAGATCATCTAGTTCCAATCCCCTTTAGGGTTGCTTGTAAAGTGTAGAAAAATGATTCAGCATACCTGATACTGGTTCTTGCTTTGCAAGGACAGGTGAACATGAACCTTATAGAAATGTGACAGCTTATGTGAGTATTGTTTCATAAAAACTTTTTGTTCTTTACTTTCTGCATTCATAATTTAGGTCCCTCACATTCTCATTTCTAGTGTTACAGAGCTAGAATTTGTCTAAAACAGGAGATAAAGACATCAAATACTCTTCCACAAAGCACCCAGATTATTGTGATTTTTTTTTAAAAAATGTTCATTTCAGCTGAATTAAATTTGATTTACTGCCTTCAAGTTTCACTGCTCATTATATCTTCCATTGGATCTGGATATAGAATTTGTTATGCCGTGTCCAGAAGACAATAACTTTAATGGCATCATGCCATCATGATTACATAGGAAAGATAGATTTTGATAAGAAAAATGTGATATAATCTTGTGTGAAATATGTGGTTTTAATTTCAAATATAATCTCCTGAATAAATGGTTTGTTTAGAGACATAGGGACTTTTACAAAGAGCTGTGAAGATATAGCTCTAACTTGCCTTAAGTAGTTAGTCATCTTTTCAATGGGTGAGTTTGTATATAAATAGGAGTAAGATGTCTATTTGGTATTGGGAAATTAGTTGTACATACAATTGCTCATTTTTTTAATGTTGGGCTGTGTTTATCACTAGTTAAATACATAAAGACAGGTGGCACTTCGAAATTTGTACATATGTCTGGACTTACTTGTTTGATTTGCACAAGACTGATTCTCCAACTGTGTCTTTCCCCTTCTTTATTTTTAAGGTCACCAAGTTATCCACCACCTCGCTGTGGTAAAAATAAATCAAAACTGAAGTCAGAACTGGATGGGATCTCCAAAACTCACAAGCTGCTGAGAAGGACTTACTCTAGCACAGTTAAGGCAGAGGATGTGTGTGCCACAAAATCTCACAGAACCTTTGGCTGCTCATTATCAAGTGACCCTAGGGCTGAACAGACAATAGCTATTAAATCGCGCACACTGTTGAACCGTTCTTGCTCTACAGCTGTCAAGCAGGAGGAGTGCATCACTTTAAAGCCCCATAAGCTATTAAGTAGGTCATGTTCTGGGGACCCTCGATGTGAGCACAACAGCACCTTGAAGCCCCACAAACTTTTAAGCAGGTCCTACTCTAGTAATCTTAGAATGGAAGAATTGGATGGACTGAAGAATCACAAGTTACTCAGCAAGACTTACTCCAATGCCCCTAAATCATCCAAAATGGAGCCTTTCAAGGAGTCCACCGTAGCAGAGGGCAGGAGTCTCTCTCTTACCTCAGGGCTTATTGGTATCTTAACGCCATCTTCATTATCACCTTCACAAGCTGCTGTGCGTAATAATTTTTTTATTCTGCTCATTTCCCTCCTATTATTTTCCAAATGTACTATTATGCTTATTTTGCAAAGGCATTAATACTTAGGACATATGTTAGTGAATATATTGGATGTATTGAATATATTGGAAGACAAGAGCAATGGAATCAGCTTTTTAAGGAGGATTTGAACAACTGTGCATGCACATATATTTAAGTTATAAAACCAGAATTTGCTTAGGTCAAGATAGCCTCCTTTCTTGCTGCAGGAAGAAGGGAGAGTGTGAGCTTCTGTGCTGCAAAATTGTCTTGGTCACACAGGTCTTTTCTCATTTCCCTGTTTGCTTTGTGGGGGAAGCAACCGTCCATTGGCTCATTTGGGTGCCAAGTCACCTCTCCATCTAGTCTTTTCAGCTATGATCATCATCATACTGGAAGGAATGCACTCATGATTCATCTCACCTCTTGCGCATTTGTGCTTTGTGAAAGGTATAACCTTAAACGCACTGGGGGCAGCCAGAGGTTGGGGATGGAATTAGGCCCACACTGCCCCCCTTTCTTTCCCCAGAGACATGATCAATTGGGAAAAGAAAGGGTAGCACATATAAATTTAAGAGAGAGAGCTCAAACTTAATTCTTCTACCTGTGCCTCTTAAAAGATGGCTTTTATACTTCAGAGGAAAGAGTGGGTCTGCTTGTGCTCTTTCAAGGCACTGGTCTGTTTTATGTTAGACCTGGAGAGAGACACTTAGGAGACAGTCCTCTCCACTCCCTTAGCCTGATGGTACCTTGATGTTGTCAGTGCGCAAAAGCTGATTCTTGCTTGAAATACCATACATATATTCAAAATAGTGTATTCTCAATAATGAAATTACATTGAGTGTGTTATTTCTCATGCTAAATTAGTTTAATAAGCTGTGAGCTATACTCATCAAATCTAAAAGCAGTGATATGCTATCATAAAATCATTTATATACATGCTGTGTGGTTGGTTCCTGTAATGTGCACAGCAAAATTAATTTAAGGTGAGCCAACAGATTTTTTACTTGTCACAGTTTAGAGATTCATTTTTTTCTGAATCGGCAAAGGACTTAACAGACTTTTCTCTACTGAAGTTAATATAAAAAGTCTCATTGGTT
Source organism: Larus michahellis (assembly GCF_964199755.1). Lineage (NCBI taxonomy): Eukaryota > Metazoa > Chordata > Aves > Charadriiformes > Laridae > Larus > Larus michahellis. Next base: position 20,852,804 of record NC_133929.1, on the reverse strand, counting down.
TTGATAAGATAATGAAGAGCTGACTAAGTGATTTCATTACTGATGTTATCAGCTAATATGGAAAAATGCAAGCCCTGCTTGACAGTCTATAAAAACTACCAGTAATTTATTGCTGTAATGCATTTACTTTGAGGGAAAATATTCACAACGTGGTCAGGTGAAGTTTGACTGATGTTAGCAGATGGACATCAAGAGTCTATTTCACATTTTACATGCAGGCACCAGATATAGAATCATAGAATGGTTAGAGTTGGAAGGGACCTTAAAGATCATCTAGTTCCAACCCCCCTGCCATGGGCAGGGACACCTCCCACTAGACCTGGTTGCTCAAAGCTCCATCCAACCTGGCCTTGAACACTTCAAAGGATGGGGCATCCACAACTTCCCTTGGGAACCTGTTCCAGTGCCTCACCACCCTCACAGTAAAGAATTTCTTCCTATTACCTAATCTAAATCTACCCTCTTTCGGTTTAAAACCGTTACCCTTTCTTCTATAACTACATGCCCTTGTAAAAAGTCCCCCTCCAGCTTTCTTGTAGGCCCCCTTCAGATACTGGAAGGCTGCTATAAGGTCTCCCTGGATCCTTCTCTTCTCCAGGCAGAACAACCTCCAACTCTCTCAGCCTGTCTTCATAGGAGAGGTGCTCCAGCCCTCTGATCATCTTTGTGGCCCTCCTCTGGACTCGCTACAACAGGTCCATGTCCTTCTTCTGTTGGGGACTCCAGAGCTGGATGCAGTACTCCAGATGGGGTCTCACAAGAGCAGAATAGAGGGGCAGAATCACCTCTCTGGATCTGCTGGCCACGGTTCTTTTGATGCAGCCCAGGATGCAGTTGGCTTTCTGGGCTGCGAGCACAAATTGCCAAGTCATGTTGAGCTTCTCATCCACCAACATCCCCAAGTCCTTCTCCTCGGGGCTGCTCCCAATCCATTCTCCGCCCAGCCTGTATTTGTGCTTGGGATTGCCCTGATCCAGGTGCAGGACCTTGCACTTGACCTGGTTGAACTTTGAGAGGTTCAAATGGGCCGACCTCTCAAGCCTGTCCAGGTCCCTCTAGATGGCATCCCTCCCCTCTAGCATGTCAAACTTGCTGAGGGTGTACTCAATCCCACTGTCCATGTCACCAACAAAGTTTTAAACAGCACCGGTCCCAGTACCGACCCCCTGAGGAATGCCACTTGTCACTGATATCCACTTGGACATCAAGCCATTGACCGCAACTCTTTGAGTGCAGCCATCCAGCCAATTCCTTATCCACCGAGTGGTCCATCCGTCAAATCCATGTCTCTCCAATTTAGAGACCAGGATGTTGTGCGGGACAGTGTCAAAGTATATGGGTATATATATGTACATATATATGGGTAACCTATATAACATACATATATGTGTATATATATGGGTAACCTCGGTGCCTATCTGCAATTTGAAGTCAGTGGAATGCAGAAGTGATGAATCAGGACCCTAACTTCTCTTCAGTTCTCAGCTTAAATACAATTAGGAGGATTATTTCCCAGAAGAAAAAAGGGTAAAGTTTCCCAAATAAGCAGTTAGACAAATTAAAGGAAATAAGACTATAAACAAAAACAAAACCCAGAAAAGCTGTAAATGAAGCTGATCTGTCTCTTATTCAAAACAAGGGTTGATTGAGATAGATATCAGCCCAGAAGGAATTTTGTACCTTGGTGAATCCTATAACAAAAGTTCCTTCTAATTTATTTGTTGCATATTGAAATAAAAAGGCAGAAAGAATCTGAGTGGTATCTGAGCACAGAGGTCTGTCAGTGTGGTGCTCACAGAAGTGAGATTTTAGTAAATATATGAAAGAAAAACATTGTCATCTCTTCTAAGAGTTATATTAGTCATTCATGCCTAAGCATATAGCCCATATTTGGACAGACAATACACAGGTAAAATTTAAATAAGTTACCAAATGCCAGTTTATTAGAATGGAGTGACGGCACTGGTGTTTCCATTTGACATTAAAGGTTTTGGGATGCTGAGATAGAAAACCTCATCAGATTTAAGAACTAAAAAGAAATGCTAATAATCTACCCCACACTCAGCAAGCAGTAAAAGGATTGATTATTTGTAATGGTTGGTTTATGCAAATGAGAGATATTTTTAGATGCAAATATTGTTTAACATATTTGCATGCAAAAAATACAAATGTTTTACCATTTCCTTATAATTAGTCTACCGACACTGAAGTTGCCTGAACTTTTTCCTTGCAGCAAAATTATGGTGCAAAATGCATTCTAGTACGAGACCATGGCTTTCTTGTGCAGGTAGGATGTCATATCTTATCCATTTATGAAACACTATGGAGCATGAGCTGACTTAACTATTTTTAAGCAGATGTTGTTTTTCTCATTTTCATTGTTCTCAGACTATTGAATTTGCTGAGCAGCGGATACCAGTATTGAATGAATACTGTGTAGTTTGTGACGAACCCCATGTGTTCCAGAATGGCCCTATGCTAAGGGTAAGTGGTGTGCTTGCTGGGGTAAACAATGCATTTTCTAATGCCTTAAATAGCAATGGATGATACAAACCTGTTATAAAACTATTGAATTATTTCAGACATGTTTCATCCTAATATCCTTTTAAAATGCAGGACTGTAATGCATATTAACTAAATTTTACTGTAAATTTGAAAAAAAATGTATTGTAAGCAAGGGAGATGGAAAGCAGGCTTGTATAATAATCATAGAAACATAAAGGAGGGTTGTATTTCACTGAACACTACTGTGCTAGAGTAGTCATAACTGGATAAGCTAGAGGAAGTGCATTACAGTGCTTTCCCAGTCCTCTGGCACTCTTTAAAAAGCTTAGGGTCACCTCAGTCCTTTAGCTCCTATCAAGCCATGACCTGGGTATTTAGATACACGGGTGTTAATGCTACTAGGTCGTGAAGTTCTTTTGACACTCTTTTGCTCATGGGCCACTGGAATGAACCATCCTCCATAATGTGATAAAAAAGGCAATAGAAGGAGATGCTCTGTGAAGTGTCCGATCTAGCCTGTCTAGCCTGTATAACTGTGAACCAGGAATTTTGCATGCTGAATGTTGCACCGTCTCATGCTGCTGGTGAATGCATAGTAAAAAAGAATAAGATTGTTCATGAAAGACACACCCTGCCTGGAGCTACTGGATCAGTGCAGCTTTGTAAAAGTATATAGGAGAATAAAATTCTTACCTTTAGGATTGACCTTGCAGTTTAGAATCCTTCTTATTTCACCTGTCCTGAATCCTATGGAAACCTGAGTAACCTTAAAAGATTAAAGCCATGGAAAACTGTTTAATACCAGTGTGTGAGTGGTCTGACACCTCATCTGCCAATTTCTCCATGGTGTGGTGAGCAACCACACATAAGATGAAGCAGACATCATCTATGATAGTTCCATGGAACTAAATTCAGGAAGGTTATTGCTTACATGGTAGCAAAAGTCACCTCAGCATCATCCCCCATGACACTCAGCGGCACCACAGTCAGGCATTCTGACTGCAGGCAGGGTATATAAATAGGCTGCTAATAGGATTTGCAAAAGCATCTACATATTTAATTAAAACCCTTTGAAGGCATGGTTAAACCTCTGTACTTTTGAAAATCCCATCAGGTGTTTATTTGCCTCTTGAAACTTACATCTACCTTTTAAAAACATGTTTTTCTGCTAGATTTATCAGATGCCAAACCCTGATTAGAAGCCTATAGAAAAGGCACCAGTTCCTTGTTCTTCGTCTTTGAATGCACTGCTATGCATATTACCTGTGACAGGATGAGATAAGACAAATTGAACAATATGAAAAGTTTGGATAATATAATTGCTTAAATCATTGGGTTTTATCCGTTGTCCATAGGACAAAGCAAACAGTAGGATTTATTCCTGGTCACGTGATGAACTATTAAAAGAAAACAGAATGGGAAATCATCTGCTCTAAATTCAAAAACCGTAGTTCTTGCTTTCCCACCTTAGAGATCGAAATCCCTCAGAATGACTTTTCTGTCTTCAGCTTAAAGAGGGCTCATTTTAGCCATCCATTTGAAAGTTTGTCGGTCCTTCAAAACAGAGGAAAGTGCAAACATGTTTGCCACTAGACACATATTCATCAGTGCCTTTGCAAGCAGCATAACCTAACAAGCTTTGCAAAAATGAAAGGGTGTCCTTATATAACCCAGGGAGAAGGAGATAGCAGGAAAAAATCTAGCATGCTCTGTATATGCTTGAATGACTCAATAAGCAATATAGAGCCATTAATAAGTTTGCAGTTCTGCAGAAGGTGAGAAAGGATCTCAGTTTGAATAAAGCATGAGTTTGCCAATGGGTCTTAAGGAAATTTATGCTTCATTCTACTGAGAGTTCTGGCAGAGGCAGCCTAAAGTAGTCAGTTGGTTTATTTACATGCTTCAGCTGCATACACACATACACATACATACATATATATATAAAATGTATGTAAAGGGAATAAAGAATGACCCAACTGAAAGAGCACTTTATATTTAATACTGCTGCAACAGCAGATCTCAGAAATACAGTACTTTATTAAGCAGAATGCAGGGGCCTTTCATTTAATGTAAGGCTACATGCGTTCTAGCCTTGTGTCACTTAATGGATCCCATATGTAGTATCCCTAGCCTTCATAAAGAGCTTTAGAGTATTCATGCTTTTGATACCACAGTAACTGCATCAGATTTCATAATGATCATAACCTTGCTACGGTCTGCTTATATTTTTAATTCTGTGTCTTGATCCCATTTTCTACAGATATCCATATCTCAAAGGCATTTCTTAGGCTCTATCTGTAGTTGGTTGTATCACAAGAGATGCCACAGACTAAATAGTTCTGGATGGTTCAACAGTCTCTTCCTTTAAAGAATAGCTCCTCCACACAGATGCACACAGGATCATGTCTGTGTGTGTGTATCCTTAATGATGAGTTTCCCTTCTACCTTTTTTTCAACAACAAAGCAAGCATATGAATTTATAAAAGCATAGAAAAGTTATTGCTTGAGAAATTCTTTTTAAATGTATTTAGGCTTGCTTTTCTGGTATTTAATGGAGTTTTACACAATTCCAAAGAAGCCATACTCATTGATGCCAGTAAGGAATTTGATTCTGTAATCCTCCAGTATGTCAGTCTGACACCTTTCCTGAACTATAGTGTAGTTTAATTAATTATCTTGAAATGCAGTTTAAAAAATTCAACAATTGCCATCACACAATAATTACATTCTTTTAATACTGTAAACTCCCATACCTGGGTGTAATTTTTTGTGCTGATTATTAATAACTTGCATAATTCTGATGTCTCATCCTCAGGACAGATGAAGATAGCAAGTAACACTGTGAGATAAAGTTTTTCCTTTCTGCAGATTTGCTCTACAGGCTATCTTAGTTATACAGTATCTTTAAATCAGTCTCCCTCAGCACAAGCTTTCTTCTCAGTATTGTGTGGTCTGTTTTTTTAATATCTATTTAAATTTAATTTTCTAATCTTGACATCATCTTTCCCATAAGATAAGAGCAACTTGATGACAAGATGTGTCTTTTTGTATAGCTTAATTTAGACACTAGATCCACATGGCAGACATACCATTGTATGGAAGATGTCTGTTGCAGAACAGCTGCATAACACAATTGCATACGTTTGGCTTTATGCTCTTGAACGCCTGTCTTTCTCCAGAGCCCTCGGTACTAATCTAATCATACAAATCATAGAATCATAGAATAGTTTGGGTTGGAAGGGACCTTTAAAGGTCATCTAGTCCAACTCCCCTGCAATTAAATGTTCCCTGCTGGTTCAGGGATCCTGTTGTACACAGGAATCTTTGGATGTTGTTAGGCTTAGTCACTTATTGAGGGTAAATAAAGAGGCTCTATTAATGACTTACTGAAGATGAATAAAGACAAAATTCTTAGATTTCTCTTGGGAATTTCTTTACAGAACAAAGTATGGATCTTTCAGGACAACCAGTTTTCTTTAGAGCTCCAAAAATTCCCTGAAATACAGAAGACCAGAATTACAGATACAGTCCCTGTGTGTACTCTACAAGTGTGTGTGTAGATAAAAACACATTATGTAGATGGGGTAACTTCAAAACACTCACAAACCTAATGCTTTCACAAGGAACTGCAGCTGTATTACTATGAAGGGGAAGGACAAAGGTTCTCTAGAATGGAAGAAGGAGTTTCAGAAAAGTACTGTAACGCTCTTTATAAAGGTCCATGGTCCATTACTTTATTCCAACCCCCTTTTAAAAAAGCCAGTAAAGTAGGCGATGCATTCCTGTAGGTATTTACACCTTTTCCGTATGAGATGAAGATGGATGTTATTTCTCATCATAGTATGTTTCTTCAGTATTTATTTTAAGAGCACAGTGAGATCTAATGATTATTTACAGTCCAGCTCTGGAGCCCCCAACATAAGAAGGGCATGGACCTGTTGGAGCAAGTCCAGAGGAGGGCCACAAAGATGATCAGAGGGCTGGAGTACCTCTCCTATGAGGACAGGCTGAGAGAGTTGGGGTTGTTCAGCCTGGAGAAGAGAAGGCTCTGGGGAGACCTTATAGCAGCCCTCTAGTACTTAAAGGGGGCCTACAAGAAAGCTGGAGAGGGCCTTTTTACAAGGGCACATAGTGATAGGATGAGGGGTAATGGCTTCAAATTGGAAAAGAGCAGATTTAGATTAGATATTAGGAAGAAATTTTTCACTATGAGGTTGGTGAGGCACTGGAACAGGTTTCCCAGAGAAGCTGTGGATGCCCCATCCCCAGAGGTGTTCAAGGCTAGGCTGAATGGGGCTTTGAACAACCTGGTCTAGTGGGAGGTATCTCTGCCCATGGCAGTGGGGTTGGAACTAGATGATCTTTAAGGTCCCTTCCAACTCTAACCATTCTATGATTCTTCAGTGCACTCAAAGTAATAAAAGCTAAATTGGATGTTTAGAGATACACACTTATATAGAATACCACTGAAAACTGCAAATTCCCTGAAATCACTACATGGCATGATTTGCAGCCTTTCTGCAAAGCACAGGGAAAATTCAATGAATACATGGATCCTAAGAAGAAAAAGTATTATTTAACATCTCAAATAGCATAGGCCATACTGTTTCATGCAGTTATTCCTAACAGTGGTCAGAATCCTACATATTTCACTTTTCATAAAAGGATTAAGAAACAGCTTGAACTCATTAGTGAGTGTTGAGACTGCAGCCTTTATATCCAAACTGCTTCTTTTCCAAACTGCTTCTTTTTCTCATGTAAAGAATCACAGAGAAAAAGGCTGCATCCTCCTACAAGGTGACCTGTGCTGCACCATTTTCAGGAGCTCTGTCATCAGTCTCTTATGAAGTAGCTCATTGCTCAGCTTTGAAAAACAGTGAGAAGTACAAGGTCAGACATAGGTTTTGTGCTGAGGAGAGACAAAGAAGGCAGACCTGGTAAATCTACTGAAAACAGTGAGAGTGCTCATTTGAATCGTTAGACAGCACCTCATGTTACTGTCTTTGAATTTGTTCTCAACAGAGTTGTTTAGATGACTGAGACACGTACTATTATTTGTTTGCAATTAACGTCTAGACTTGAATTATTTCAAAAACATACTTTTAAATGCTTTTTTCTGACATTTTCAAACAGTTGGTATCTCATTCACATATGTGTTGTTAAAATAAATAGATTATCCTGATTTCTGTCAAACTAACATATTAGACTAAATATTAGAAGTAAACTTAGGAAATTTTAATGACCTCCACAAAGCCAATTCTGAAGTACTGAGATATTCTCCCATGGGACAGGTATCTCTAGTGAAAAGCCCCTGAATCTGGAGCTTGTTTCATCCACTGCCTTTCACTCGCTTTTGAACATCTCCAAGGGTGGAGACTCCACAGCCTCTCTGGGCAACCTGTTACAGTGCTTGATAAAGCATTAGAGAAAGCCAATTTTAGCTTTATCTAAAACTTTAGATAAAGCTAGTTCTGTATGAGAGAATAAAAAGACTAATTGACCTCCAAAGGTCCTTCTCAACCATATAATTTGGTTCATCTAGCTAAAAATGTATTTTGCAAAGCAGATATTATAATGTACTAAAGAAACTTCAACGTTATTTGGTTCTGTATTAACAGGCTATTAACATTTTTTAATCCCATGTGAAATTCTTCCTGTTACTCTAGAGCTGGTAATAATATTGTAGGGAAGCACTAAGTTGCATTTTAATAATGCAATAGTTTTGCTGCTATATTAGTAGAGAGAGATCTTGTTTTAGGAATTCAGCATGTAATAACAGTACTTTTATTACAAACATTTATATATAAAGAATTCATGAGTCAATAAAAGTGGTTATCATATTTAAGGATATGATTAAAATAAGTATAATAAAAATATATTATCATATATTATCATATTTGAAGACTGGAGGAAAGCAAATGTTACTCCTGCCTTCAAGAAGGGCAAGAAGACAGACCCAGAGAACTACAGGTTGGTCACCCTCACCTTGATCCCTGGGAAGGTGATGGAACAGCTAAGCCTGGAAACCATTTCCAGGCACATTAAGGACAAGAAAATAATCAGGAATAGTCAGTATGGCTTCACCAAGGGGAAGTCTTGCTTGACCAGCTTGATAAATTTCTATGATGAAATGACTAGCCTGGTAGATGAGGGGAGAGCAGTGAATATTGTCTACCTGGACTTCAGTAAGGCCTTCGACACTGTCTCTCATAAGATCCTCATAGACAAGCTGTTGATGCATGGACTGAATGAGCAGACAGTGAGGTGGATTGAAAACTGGATGGATGGATGGATGACCTCAGAGGGTGGTGATCAGTGGCACAAAGTCTAGTTGGAGGCCAGTAACTAGTGGCGTACCCCAGGGGTCAATACTGGGTCCAGTCCTGTTTAATATCTTCATTAATGATCTGGATGATGGAGCAGAGTGTACCCTTAGCAAGTTTGCAGATGATGCAAAACTGGGAGAAGTGGGTGATACTCCAGAGGGTCATGCTGCCATTCAGAGGGACCTCACCAGGCTGCCAAAATGGGCTGACAGGTGTCTCATGCAGTTCAACAAGGAGAAGTACAAAGCCCTGCACCTAGGGAGAAACAACCCCATGCACCAATATATGCTGGGGGCCACCCAGCTTGAAAGCAGTTTTGCAAAAAAGGCTCTGGGGGTCCTGGTGGACACCAAGATGAACATGAGCCAGCAATGTACCCTTGCGGCAAGGAGGGTTAATGGTATCCTGGGCTGCATTAGACAATAAAATTGCCAGCAGGTGGAGGGAGGTGATCCTTCCCCTCTACCCAGCACTGGTGAGGTCACACCTGGAGTACCGTGTCCAGTTCTGGACTCCCCAGTACAAGAGAGACATGGACATGCTGGATAGAGTCCAGCGAAGGGATACTAAGATGATTAAGGGACTGAAGCATCTCACATAGGAGGAAAAGCTGAGAGAGCTGGGACTGTGTAGCCTGGAGAAGAGAAGATTCAGACAGGATCTTATTAATGTATATAAACACCTGAAGGGAGGGTGCAAAGAGGATAGAGCCCAGCTCTTTTCAGTGATGCCCAGTGACAGGACCAAAGGCAATGGGCACAAACTGAAACACAGGAGGTTCCATCTGATCATCAGGAAACACTTTTCCTCATTTTTCACCTTTTCTGAAGATGACTGAGCATGGGAATAGGTTGCCCAGAGAGGTTGTGGAATCTCTATCCACGGAGATATTCAGAAGCCATTTGAACATGGTCTTGGGCAACTGGCTCCATGTGAGCCTGCTTGAGCAGGGGTGTTGAACCACATGACCTCCGGAGGTCCCTTCCAACTTCAATCATTCTGTAATTCTGCAATCTTAATCAGCTTTTATATAGTATAATTTAAGATGTGTAGCTAATGACTATCTTACTGTCTGTATGCCTTCCCAAATTCCTCATTTACAAATACTAAAGCCATTGGTAAACCAGCATCATTGAATGGATTTTAAAGACCTGTGAGACAATTATACAGGACAAAAAATTCTTGAAATGTATTCAATAAGATGATAAAAAACCCCTTCTGGGTATCAGTAATTTTTCTTTCAGTCAAGAAATCTCTTTAGAGTGCCATCTTGTGTTGAAACTTCAGACTGAGGCCCCTTTAGAACAAAGCAGGAAATAGTAAAAAAACTCAGCAAAACTAAGTACTGGATCTAGTTTCTTTGAAATTTGTACTCTGGTACAGACATCTCTGCTGTTTAAAGTTTTTCCCATAAAATATAAATGGTAAAATACTGTAAAACAATATTTGAAATGCCTGTTGTTTGTATTTATCTGTAAAAATAAGTACAATCTGGTAATTCTGGTATTTGTGTACTTATATTAATAACCTTACATTTTTAGAATTTTTTTCATCCCAAAGTACTCAGTTGTGATTTATTCATTATGGGTGAAATCTTGGCCTCAGTGAGTTCCTGTTGACTTGAGTAGGTCTTGGATTTCTCTGTCCTTTGAATATAAGTTTCTTAGCCACCACTGAAACAGAGTAGCAGTAATGTTCCAGAAACAGTACACCACTTAGGGGTGGGAGGTTTTTGGAGTAGAATAAACATCATTGAACTATGGAGAAAAGTGTAAGTGTACAAATATATTTAGCCAGACTAGAGTTTAGCCAAGATGCTTGTGGAATTCCATGTTTCTTGTGGAATAACGCCATGATCCTTCTTATCCTTAGTCGACAATATAACCTGGTTTTATCTCTTTTTATGAAAAAAAGCCTTCCCAGTTACAATCAGTACTTTAGTAGAATGGACTTCAATCACTTTACTATTTACTGAGAGAGTAAAATGTCTGCAGTGTAGCTTGTCCTGTTGCCAAGAACTTACCAAAGCTTGCCTTGCCCAGCTAGCACTCCATAATGCTTATTTGCCATCTATTTATGTATCTGGCAAGTAAAGATAATTTGTAAAAAGTGTCCAAGCTGTCCAAAAATGCAGAAAAAACAAAAAGCAGAAAATAAAATCTGGATTGGCCAAAATAAAGCCAAACAGAACAAGTGGTATCTCCCATGTCTTACCACTGTGGTATCTCCCACGTCTTTCAGCAGTGTTCCACATATCACATGAATATTGTGAGATTGTTCAGAGAGCTTACCTTACAGATTTATAGCAAGACAGGTTATTAAATAAATTATTCCTGCTCTCTGGCAGTGTGTATTCCCATATAGAACTTGAGCCAGTAGTTTGACTTCATTTGAAAATTCAGGCCACAGGTGTACTTGTTGGTAATTATTTAGTTTTAAAGCAATTCCTAAATCAGTGTAAATTTAGGCCATAGTATACAATGCTATCATAAAATATTTAATTTTGAATAAGTTTATTTTAATATATGTATTATAATATAAAGCAAACACCTGTCAATAAAAGTTATTAAAATACAAAGATGAATTTGAATTTTAATAAATCAGAGGTTTTAAAATCCACTATGAGCTAGTGCCAGATGCTTCACTCAGAAGTATAATCCATGGCAGAGTAGGCAGATGTGTATTTAACTTGCCTTTCAAAATAATCTTGATCATTAATAATTAAAAAATTGCTTAAACTCTGAAGCTTGATGAACCTTATGTTACAGTAAATGGTAATTCTGGATGGTTTCAGTAGTGATTTAAGTGCACAAATCATACACTTTCAACTCTTAAATCTTTACCTTGTAATTCTGTGGGAGTGTTTTCTAAGATACACATTACCTAAAACTTTTTATTTTGTCAGTTTTGAATTTAATTGACCCTTGTGTTACACTATAGGAAATGTAAAAGTCAAACTCATAAATGTGCTTTGCTCTAGTCCTATTACAGAGAATGAGAATTTTACCTACGGCATTTAAGCAGCACTGGTAGAAAGTATACAAGCACCTCATTAGTGCCTGCCTTCCAGGTACCTTGTATGTCAGATGTGTAGATACAACCGAGGTTTCTGTAGCATTTGTTAATTCATCTAAAAACGTGACTAACAGATGTAAGCTATGAGACAGCCAGAAGAGAGCCTTTCCTACAGCTCTGGATTCTGTTTCAGATGTAGTAATGTTATCCTTATTGGTCCAAATATAATTGATCCTTTAGGTAATACGGACTCAGTTGGTAGAGAATTGGCAACCAACCTTATTTTGCCTTTTCTTACAAATATAGCTAAGACAGACATATATCTAAAAAATCCATAACTGACACAGTCTGTGAAATAAACCTCAAAAACTTGAAAGCTCCCTTGCAAAAGAAACCTTTACCTACCAGACTCCTTTCCTCTCTCCCTTCTTCTCTCACTTTCCCTTTCTCTCTTTCTCCCTTTCTCCCTCTCTCTCTCTTTCTTTCTTTCTCTGTCTCTTTCTCTCTTTCTTTCTCTTTCCTTCTTTCTTCCCTTCTTTCTTTCTCTCTCTTCTCCCTCCCTCCCTCCTTCCTTCCTTCCTTCCTTCTTCTCTCTTTTTCTTTCTTTTTCTCTCTCTCTGTATCTGTCTATCCACATTTTTAATATTATTGCTGCTGTGTTATTATATACTCATCCTTCTGGTGAGCGTAATGAACAGAGAGAGAGAAGTTTCTCCTATGGATAAACTGATGATTGCCATTGTTGAAAGTAGGAAACAGAACAGGGATTTGAAGATACATTTAATCTCTACTGCCTTTTGCTTTCATTAGGAGAAGTGAGATGGTTGCTGATGGTTTCATCTTTACCATTTGTTACATTTGCTGTAAGTCAGGCTATGAGCCTTCCCTGTGTATCTCCTTTTAGATCAAGACCTTTTAGGTGTGTCGGTCATGTTGCAGCCTCATTAGTGTCTGTGTGACATCCATCAGGATATGGGAGAGGGTGTCACATTGCTCTTCTGAGCACAGCTGCAGCACACATTAGAATGTAGCAAGATAGATCAATATCAGCTATGAAAGTTTCAACTTTTTTGAATTGAATGAATGTCTGGAAAATATTTTAAGTAATGTATGAGTCCAGGAACCAGAATATGTCATAGTAGCTAGGTGATTTGCCTGTCTGACAGTCACAGTCACTGCTGTAAGAAGTGACACTTGCATTGTTGCATGCAGAAACTGAGCGGTTTTTTGTCACAGCAGTAGTTGGGTGGGTGCTGCTGAGCATGCAAAGAATGGGGGTAGCTAAAGGAAAACTCCGGAAACCTTACTCTGCTCAGAAAATGCTTTCTGCTTTTGTCATTGCCTTCTGCTTCCAAGCATTTGCGGTCTCAGGTTAACTGTCCAGCTCTTATTTTCTTCTGGCTTTTCCCCACTGGAACAATTATGCTTCTAAATAGTCTTTCCGCACCAATGATCTTCATTTAGCTAATAGCTTTGTGGAAGCCAATGGCCTTATGTTAATTTTCTCCTTTCAAGTTAAAAATAAAGTATATGTGAGACCACTGACTGCTGTTGTTGAGGGTGAGTTACAGCTGCCCTCTTCAGGTAGTGGGGAACAAAGTTGCCCAGCTAGTCAGCTCTGCATGCCTTCAAGGTGATGGTTGTAATCTGTAAAATTCTGCATGCACCTAAGATGAGGTTCACATTCAGAAACATATACTTCAATGTATAAATCCTATTTAGTCATGTATTTTCTCTTTGAAAACAATGGAAATTAGTAATCTAATAGAAGTTGGTTATTGTTTACCTTTGCGGATATTGATTCACGTCAGTAAAAACATGTCTGTACTTTCATGTATGTACGCGAAAGTTCTTAGACAGTTCATCATTCAGTTGCTGAATAGTATGTGGACTTGAACCAAAATAAGAGTATCCAGAAATTACATTGGAACAACTTAACATTTATAAATGTGTTACTGTTGTTCTTGTTTGTTTACTGTGGATAGGGGCATTTCTCATATTTATGATATGAAGTCAGAACAAGACTGTTCCTGTCCCGAGGGCTCACATCCTATTATAAGAGAAGAGACAAGTAGATGCCATAAAGGGAAACACACTGGCAGTATGCAAAACACTAGCAGCAGTGTAAAAGTGGCCTTGAATCCCAGCTTTACCATAAAGCTTGTGATTTTCTTTAAGCTCTGTCTTCTAGAATTGATTTATTAACTTAATTTCCATGTTTTCATTGGTTCTAGCATGCATAGTTGCAGATAAAACCAAAATACAGAAATGTGACACTGAATAGATAAGTCACCATCATGTGACAAACAAAAGCCCTCCAAATGTTTGCTTCTTAATTGTAAGCCAATCTTTTCATTTTGGAGGGAAAGAGATGGGTTTAAATGCTTGAACCTAACTAATGACTGAAGTAGAAGACAGTGAAATGGCCATACCAACATGTTTTGGAACACTCTACTAACACTTGTGGGAAATTTAAGTTAAAAGCTTCTGTTTTGATTAAATTGGGACAAATTTCAGAAACAAGATCCAAAAGTGCTCTTAAAATGACTGGAGTTTGAGTAAGAATGCATCCAGGGTGGATATATGAAGGTAGGCTGTTGAAGTGTCTGGGTTTGGGTTATTTTCCCCATTAGACTGGCAGAGCCCATATATTTTCATCTAACGCAAAACTATGTATTTGCTCCAGCTCTTAGTTGAAGAGAGTATATAGAATGCAGACACTGTATAGAGTTCAATTTTTTGTGGTGTTTTTTTTGTGTTTTTTCTTTAACCAATGCCACTTCAAACAGGGATTTAATGATTTCTGAAATTAGACGGAATCTACGATATAAATGTTTTGAAGATGTAGTGAGTCAAGGGAGACAAATTCAGACTAGAGATATCTTAAAGTTTTTAATAGCAAGTTTAAAAATTGGAGAAAATAATCTGGAAATGGTGCTTATTATTTACTAGAATTTTGTGCAGCAAAGCTATGTGGCTTCCTGAAGTATATGTTGTTTCTCAAACAGAAATGGGTTTGGTGAAACCCATTCCCATTACTGGGAAAAGTTGTTTTTTCTTGTGTTTTGAAGGAAGCAGACAAAGACAGCAAAGCAGTTCCTCTGGTTTTATTATCACATAATTTATTGTATATTATATCACGCTTACAAGAATGTGAGGTTCTAGTGAATGTTTTGGGAGTTCTTGAATGATTTTGTGTTCAATTTCAAGGTATTTTCTGTACATGTATTGTCTGAATATTGAAATGAATACTAGGCTGTGAGTAACTTGGAAATGTAGTGATCATCTGTCACACTTTCCATTGCTTAAAATGTTATTTTATCAGCATTGTCTTGCAAAGTCTTTATTTTAAAAAGTATTCAGTGGGCATAAAGGTTCATCAAATGCATAAAATCAAAAGAATTGTATAGAACCTAACAATAATATCTGTTTCTCCTCAGAGCTCAAATTTTGCTGTCTTGCTTCTCCTCATACCTACAGTTCTCCAGCCTTAAGATCTTAGCCCCAGTATCCACTTGAGAGAAAAAAGGCCTTTCAAATGTCAAAAATAAGTACAATGACCATTTTCCTAACTTCCCTCTTCCAGATACTTAGACATTTCTGGGATCATAACACAGGAAGGAAAAAAACAAAAAAGAGCAAAGATGACAAATCCAATGTTCCATTTGCCATCTTTAAGTCTCAGGGTAACTTACTTTGTTGAAGTTATAAACAAAATTGCAACAATAAGTATTTTCTTAATGCTTTTCTTCATGGCAAGCATTGCTAAATTCAGATTGCCCTGCTATTCCAGAGCAATTCCTTGCTCTGGAATAAAAGGGAGTCTGTGTATACTATTGATTATGATAGTCAAGGTGGTAGTGCCACCATACTTCCCCGACTAAGCAAGCGATTTAGCCACCTTCTGAATGTGGAAAACCTAAGAATAATGACAATAATAAATACTTTTTTCTAGTGTGCCATGGCACAGTGAATTGGATCATGTTAGGCTTCGTATGCCGCCTAATGCAATATAACATAGCAGATAAATCAAATTACTCTATTAGACTTGAAAGATGATCAAGCCTGGCCTAGAGACATTCAAGGCCAGGCTTGATGAGGCTCTGAGCAACCTGATCTAGTTGAAGATGTCCCTGCTTACTGCAGGGGGGTTGGACTAGATGACCTTTAAAGGTCCCTTCCAACCCAACACATTCTGTGATTCTATGATGATAGCTCTTGTAAAGCAACTGATATGAGAATATGTCAATGCAGTAGATTTCAGATGTTTATTGAAGTCTAGAATATTTGAAAACAAACAAATGCATATGAAACAAGTGACTACAAATACAGCAGTATGCTTATTACTGGCAAAGCTGTTGCCTGAAACAGAATTCAACTAAATTTTATGTTTTCTTTGTGTGCTAAATAATTTTTTTCATTTCTGCAAGTGCTTCCTAGGGACATTGGCTTGAACTTCAAAGTGTACCACTATGAATGCTCTAGTGATTATCGTGGTAGCTAGACTCAGAATTTTTAGTTATAAAAGTTCAGTAGTGCCTACCAAAGATCATTTTAGGTTTCAGTGAGTTAGGATTTAATAATATGGATTCAAACAAATAGTATCCAAAAATATTTTGATTGTTTTTAACATTGTAAAAAAAGTTAAGTTTATTGGGATCAATTTTAAGGAAGGTTTTAATTTATGTTTCTTTCTTGTATTTCTTTCAACTGTTTGTTCTTTTTGAATGCTTTTAACAGTTCTCTTTGTGTGATTCATTACTTGGGTCTTTAAAAAGTTGATCTGCTAATTATCTTTCAGTAAATAAGTGTGGAGTTGCTGTAAGGGATGTAACCAATTAGGAAGCTTATGAAGACACACCTATTCTCTTTACTTAAAGCTGTGTTATTTTTTGTTTCTGCTTTGCTTGCTTTATGAAGGCAGAACACTCAGTTCTCACTCAATATACAGAAGTTTAAATATGTTGCTTTATTTGAACATTATGGTGGCAATTGTGAATTAAATTTTTCAAAAAGATAGGCAAAAAATGGTTCAACAAAAAGGTTTTTTATTACTTTTTGATAACTAAAAAAAGGGTGCAAATGCCTTTATTTATAAAATAACATGTGACCTTCCCAAATACAGTGTTTATTCTATAAAAATATAATGCATTTTCTTAAAGTTTACAAATAAATTGTTAAATTAGTGTGGTGGGTTGACCTGGGCTGGATGCCAGGTCCCCACCAAGCCACTCTATCACTCCCCCTCCTCAGCTGGACAGGAGAGAGAAAATATGATGAAAGACTCATGGGTCGAGATAAGGACAGGGAGATCACTCAGCAATTACCATCATGGACAAAACAGACTCAACTAGGAGAAATTAATTTAATTTATTATCAATCAAAAGTCAGAGTAAGATAATGAAAAATAAAAACAAGTCTTAAAAACACCTTCTCCCCACACCTCCCTTCTTCCCAGGCTCAACTTCACTCCCGAATTCTCTACCTCCTCCCTCCTGAGCGGCAGAAGGGGATGGGGAATGGGGGTTGCAGTCAATTCATCACGTGTTGTCTCTGCCGCTCTGTTATGGTTTGAGAAAACCCATAACAATTTATTGTCATTTAGACAATTATTCTATCACCCGATGACCCCTCCCCACCCAAAAAGAGGAATCGGGGAAAGCAAGGAAACACGAGGGTTGAAATATAAATAGATTTAATAGGATAAGACTAAATAATTAACAATAATACTAAAGAACCAGTACTAATCCCGATACCAATATAAGATATACAAGAATTATACTGAGACAATTCTATCAGTAGGAAGCTGTGCACTCCCAGCAGTGGA
The DNA here is from genome assembly GCF_964199755.1 of Larus michahellis. Classification (NCBI taxonomy): domain Eukaryota; kingdom Metazoa; phylum Chordata; class Aves; order Charadriiformes; family Laridae; genus Larus; species Larus michahellis. Next base: position 20,835,131 of record NC_133929.1, on the reverse strand, counting down.
CAGCAAATGTCGGACACTGCGAGCACAACAGCTTTGGGAGGAAGGGAAGGCTCCAGCAGGTCCTGACAGGAGCCTGCTCCAGTGCAGGCTCTCCAGGGCGCCCCGGACTCCTTCAGGCACATCCACCTGCTCCAGCGTGTGGTCCTCCATGGGCTACTCCACTGTTAACCTCCATGGGCTGCAGAGGAACAGCCTGCCTCACCATGGTCTTCACGGGAATCTCTGCTCCGGCACCTGGAGCACCTCCTCCCCCTCCTTCTTCACTGATCTTGGTGTCTGCGTAGTTGTTTCTCTCACATACTCTCACTCCTCTCTTCTGGCTCTTATTCTGCAGCAGGGTTTTTTTTTTCCCCCTTCTTAAATATGTTACCGCCATCGCTGATTGGCTCAACTTTGGCCAGCAGCGTGTCCGTCTTGGAGCCAGCTGGCATTGGCTCTATTGGATGTAGGGGAAGCTTCTGGCATCTTCTCACAGAAGCCAGCCCTGTAGCCCCCCCCCCCCGCTACCAAAACCTTGCCATGCAAACTCAATACAATTAGTTAAAACTTAAATTAAAAGTAGCTTCTTCAAGAAATTTGTCTTCTGGATCACATTTTTATGTTTGTTCTCAACAGCAGAATAACAATCTTTGAAGAATAAACCTGCATTTATGAAAGGGGAGTGTCCCCGTTAATTTCTGATTTTGTTCTCCATTAATTTTAATTATGTAGGAAGTTTTTAGAGTCTTATAGGACAACGCTAAGGACATTTGGGTACTATGACTGTAATTTTGATTTTGTAATCTGTTTGGATTTCTTTTAAGTTTAGCCTCTGTGAATACTTATGAGTTTTAGAGTTCTTCAGATTGTTAAAATGCTTCTCTAATGTATCTTCCTCAATAATTGACATGTATTCATAATTTGAAATAATTGTTGCAGTTAATATCTGAATAAAAAAATTAGCATTAAATGTATTTGGTTTTTGTTGTATTGCATGATAAAACCAATAACTCAAAACTAGAACAAAAATATAATTAACTTACTTTCTCTGTGTAGCCCACTGTTTGTGAACGGGAGCTCTGTGTATTTGCTTTCCAAACATTAGGAGTGATGAACGAAGCTGCTGATGAAATTGCAACTGGGGCTCAGGTAGAACTATCTAATGCTTATTACATGTCTGATTTTCTATAGTATACTCAGTCTTCTCAATCTCTTCTAGTATTTATTTTGACTTGTATTCCCCATATAAATACTTTTGGGTAAGTATTATTTATTTGTCCACTCATAGCTGTAAATACACTGTTTTATGCATGGCATTTTCAAACAGTACTAATGAGGTGCTTCCATTGTTTTGCTTCCATGTAATTAAAGTAACCTTGTTTTCTTGTTCTGTTGTATTCAATTAGGTCACCTGGGTTGTTAATAAAGGCAGCCATTGTCATTTGCAGATAATTCCCATTTATTTTCACCTAATGAGCCATTACTACTCTCGTGCAATTAATAAGCTACCTCCTGTTCATGGTGTTAGGATGCAGCTATCCACTGAGCATCTGTTGTTTTGATCATTAAATAACAGTGGGAAAGTCCTTACTGATGTTGCTACATAGTTGTTTTTTTCTCTTTTCTCAAGGATCAGTAATTTAATGTAAGCTAGCTTCCTGACTCTAAATTCAGTTATTAATGAAGTTATAACCATATCATTGTTTTCTTTCATAATTTTGGATGTGCCTTAAAACAAATATTTTAATCTATGTTTCCAAATCACATTTAACCTTATATTACAATAGTTACAGGACTTCAGTAAATTAAAAATTTAAAAGATCTTATGTTTAAGATCTTTTTAATGTCTTAAGTTAAAAATTTACACATCTTATGGAAAAGCGCATTCCTCTCTGATTTCCTAAACGTGTGTCGCTCACTGTGCACTTATGTAGTAAACAACATGGTTTTTGGAAGAGCAAATGTTCAGTTCAGTTAACTTTAGCACTAGTGAGTCTAGCCACTGGAAATAAACTATTCGACTAAGTGCCTGAATACCACCTATGGGCATATGCTCAAAGGAAGAAACAGTGTACACCAGCTTCTTCAATTGAGTATATAACTGTGGGATCTGAACATCAGCTCATCTAATGTCTGAAGACAGTTAGATGGCTATATTTGCAACATCTAGCATGCCAAACGTTGGGATACCTGTGCAAGCTTGTAAGAAATGTAGAGCGGTGTTCTGATGAAGCTCCATCTCTTCCCCAGCCTGAAGTCCACTGAAGACCTCAGCTACGTGTTTCTGTGGAGCTAGAGTTTTATTTTTTGAATGTAAGCACTTCCATGGTATTTAGGTACAAACAAGTAGCTCTCACTTATCTTTTTAAATACAGCTGACAGGAGAGGTGGTCCTGATTAGCACTCACTCTGTTTTTTATATAGGTATCACTGTTGCAGGCATATGCAAAGCTTGCTCTGGATCTCTAGAGTACATCTACATAGCTTTGTTGAAGAATACTGAAGTGATTAGAACCTTAATGGTACTTAAAAGAGTTAGATAAGAAATTTTGTCGATTGTCCCATTGGACCTAGATGACTAAATTTTGCTAAGTCTCACTCCAGTGACAGCATTGCACCCAGCTCACTACATCTGATCTGGTTGAGCTCCCATTCCTGTTTGCAGAAAGAATTTAACACACTTAGGATTTGATGCATCTGAGCTATTTTTGACATTAGTTTAGGATGGCGTGAATCACAGCATAGACTATCAGCACAGTGGTTATTTTCTCCATCCATTATAAAGAGAGCCTAGGGTGACTAGTAAGAGGTAGGTGTTTGCATTGTGAATCTCTACATTTCGTCAGATGAATCTTCCTCCAAATCATTCTGTGTAGTGAAAGAGCCTAAATATAGGTTCCCATTATTAGATATCACATCCTTTTCTTTCTGCTATGCTTTCAGCTAGTTTCCTAAGGCATACACCCCTATTCTGTCACTCCCAATATTCTGATGGCTCCTTCTTAATAATAAGAGATTGTACTTTCTAAAACCTTCAAGCCTGAACTCACCTTTGCCATATCTACCTGTCTTTTAAATACCTCCAGGTAATCATCCTTGGAGGTATTTAAAAGATGGGTAGACGTGGTGCTTAGGGACATGGTTTAATGGTGGTTTTGGCAGTGTTAGGCTGATGGTTGGACTCTATGATCTTAAGGGTCCCTTCAAACCTAGACGATTCTATGATTTTAGCCATGTAGTCAAAATGCCTGAAAATTAAAAGTCTGAAAATTAAATGTCTGATTTGTTGATAGTTCAGACTCCCCGTAGAGAGTCTCTGGAGAGAGAAAGAGACTGTCTGAGAGACTGATGTCCTAAGAGAGAATTGGCATCAGCAAGTGTCATCTTGTCCTCCTTTAAAATATATAAATCCTAACTTATGTACTTCAATACCTACTGTTAAGGAGAAGTTCGGGCCGAGCTATAAGGACATTTACTAGATCCACAGCACTTCTTATTACCAAGGAATACATACGCAAGTTTGTATTATAATGTTTGTATTAGACTTACCTCCCAGTTTAAGTTGCTCTGCATTCCATCAGCTCAAAACAGTGATCTCAGGGGAAATCAGGGATATAATTAAGCCTGATCTATGCATGTTTTCCCCATGTCAGAACAATATGCTGGTGTCATGGTAAGAAACAATATAGGAGTCAACAGTTGTTTTAAAGGAGGGCTTTGGGATGGTGTTCTAAAAACTGTGCCAATTTTAAGATGAAGTCCCAACGTGCAAATCATAAAGCAAGACAACTTTGGGTCACTGTATTAAGAGTTCTGGGGACTCAAACAACTTTTCCCTAGTAGTGTTTTGCAACTGTAGGCTAAGAAGTGCTTCTGAGAAGCAGAGTGTATGAACTCAGGCTCAATTTCACGGTAATATGTTTACACAGTTGCAGGCCTGTTGCCTGACCTGGCTGTGTATGCAGACTCCTGGTCTCCTTTGCAAATGCTAATGCGGATGCCCTATTTTGAAACATTCCTCACACTTGTAGGTATTATAAACTGGAAAGAAAACAGAGTACCATGGAGGAAGGAATCATTATTTAAAATCTTCATTTTTTCCATATATGTGAGATATTTAGTAACTGGAGCTAACAGAATATTTTTAAACTGATGGAGAAAATTGTCCATTCATGCTAAAGGAGCAGAGGAGAATGGCAACACTATGACTCACTGCAGTGCAGTTCCTTTTCCCTTTCATGATTCTTATTTTCATTCTGCTTCTCTAAAGGACCATCAACTTTTTTTACTACAAATGATCAGATACAATGGCAGATAAATAACAACTTCTAGAACAGCTTGAGCTGTGAGATGAGATCTAATCCATGTGGAACTGTAGGAGGAACCAGGGATGCCTACTAAGTATGGCTCATCTCAGCTTTTCCTTTCTTTCATGCAAAAGTCTGTTTTCACACAGGAATGTTTTCAGAAGGCACAGATAAACCAGGTGGAAATGAGCTAATTTGCAGCTACGTTTTTATGTATCAACTTTGGATTTCATTATGAGCTGGATTTAGGTTTCACAGTTGCCAGAAAGCTGCATTCTCTCTGTTTTGTGATTGTTGTAGTCTATTTTTAACCTGAATTACAAATTTTGAAACAATTATAGAGAAATCTGTTGCTAAGTTGTATATGTGCCTATGTGCACATATGCGAATACATGCCTGCATACACATTGCACACATGAACTTAAGGTGAAATCTTGGAAATCGTAGATATTCAAAGCATACATAGATATGTACAAAGATATTTGTACAACAGGAAGGAAGGAAGAGGATCTCCCAGTGTGAGCCATGCAAATGACTGTTAAATCACTGCACTGTTCTGGCTTTAGCAGAAGCAATGTTTGATAGTGTTTCCATGATTACAATCTTCAGCAGAACAGTGGGCAGTGGTACAGATTCACAGTCCCTTCCTCTTTCTTGAGCAACATTTTTCACTGGCATCTACTGCACACAGATTCAGCACTTCATTTCCCTAGAGAATTAATTTCATCCAGGAATTAGCACATGTACACAAGAGAAAGCAGGACTGCAAGCAATGTATTTGACATGATAATACATTTAGGACCAGATACTGGTCCTAGTTATGGACCTGAAATAATGTACCCAAAGCCTGTTGAGGTCAATGGAAAAATTTCAGTCCTGAACTATGTCCTGTGGATAACATGGTTTGGATAATATAGATAACAATGAAATATGGTATTACTGCAATGTGTAAAAAAAGCAGACTGGATGATACAATATGACAGTACATATATTAAATAAATATTTTTCTTTATCCCTAGGTGGTTGATCTGTTAGTATCCATGTGTCGGTCTGCATTAGAGTCACCTAGGAAAGTTGTTATTTTTGAGCCATATCCTTCTGTAGTTGATCCTAACAATCCTCAGATGCTGGCCTTTAACCCCAGGGTAAGTAGTTATCTTTCATTATGTCATAGCTTGTTTTCAATCATGCGTTAGATTTCAAAGCAAAGCCTTCTTCTGGAGGAGCCTCTACTGTAAGAGATACAGCTCCAGAATATAGCACAAGCGTGTGACTGTTTTCAGAACTTTGTAGTTTTTTTAATTATCTCTGAGAAGGTATTTGTGAATAAACTGTAAGTTGCATTCAAAGTTATGTTGAAGCCGAGAACTACTTTTAGGGTACAAATTCTAGGTGCAAAATTTTATATTCTTAGTGTCTTTCTCTCAGTGTACACATTGAACACAGAAAGATGGCCTTTAGGAGGTGTAGACCATATAAACTGGAGGATTTCCAGTCCATCTTTTTATTCTTAAAGTGGTTATTGCTGTCATCTCATTTTCTCTTTGCAATCAATAATGTCCTTAATTTTATCAAATGTTGGACATAACAGTCAAGTTTTGTACAAGCATCAAATTTTGAAGTAAAGAATTGTGTTTGCACTACTTGCTCCTTGGGCTGCAAATGCTGCCTCTCAGTGAAGCCCTAGGGAAGCAAAAATGAGAACTTTGGACATCCTGCATTATGATGCATTTCATTTTTCTGAACAAAGGCCAGTTAGCGGTGATCTTTCTCAGAGGAATGGGCGAGTGTGTTCTGTAGCTTGTGGGAAGGAAGACTTGCTGGGAGGTGCTTGGAAAGGGGCTGATGAGGAGACAGCTAGTCTGGTAGCTAGGCAGGGCTGGGGTTTGAAGCAAATGAGGGAATATGAAAAGGGATCACACCAGAAGAGGAGTGGAGAGAGCCCCTGGGCTGGCAGGGCCCACACCACCTCCTCACAGCTTCTTGCCAGCATGGGTGAGGTGAAAGCCTATGGGCAGAAGTTGGCAAGACCCAAAGATGGGGAACAGTGAGGCTCCTGAAGGTGACGTGGCATGTGGAGCTGGTTAAGCTCATCCGCTCAGATAAAGTGGAGCGTAGAAGGCAGACAAGGGTCAGGGTGAGGCAGAGGGACAACTGAAGGACCTCTGAAGTTTTATAGAGCTGTTAGCAAAGTAAACACATCTGCTTATTTAGCTTTTTATTTAAAATCTATTTGTTCACTGCATTGTTTAACTTAATAGCATATTGTCCAAATAACTGGCAGAATCTGTGTTTAGTTAAAAATATTTATTTAAAAAATGACCTAATTTTTTAAGTAAGTCACATTGTTGTGTGTTGGGGATTCCAGTGAAATTCAAAGAAAAACCATCATGATAATATTTTTTCAGGGAATTTTCCTGGACTATGAATGAGAAAGTCTGTGCGTAAGATGGAAGCTATTTGTTAGAAATGTTTGAAAGGATTGGTTTGCTGAACATTCATCCTAACTTTGGCTTTACACACACTCAAAAAATTCAGTTTTTTGTAGAGCCAAAGACCAATATTCTTTTAATTTATTTGCTTATTTTATGCTACATCAGAAGAAGAATTATGACCGAGTCATGAAAGCATTGGATAGTATCACTTCTATTAGAGAGATGATGCAGGTGAGTTTAAAAATCTTTATGTAACTTAATCGCCATTTCTAGAACTAGGAAGATGTTTTTATTGCTTGCCTATGATGAGTGGGGAAGTCAATAGTATAATCTCTTTCCTATAGAGCTGTAATAATATTAAAATCATAGAATTGTCTAGGTTGGAAGGGACCTTTCAGATCATCAAGTCCAAAATTGTGTGTTAAAATAACAAACCTAGAGTATCCATAACCGCAGTCTCATAACTCAGATCTTTTGAAGTTTAAATAAGAGATAACAGCATAATGGGACATTGTAACAAGATCATCACCAACTGCTGCATTTCTGGAAATATCAAAGTCAAACTGGGTCTTTTATTTCCAAAGCAAAAGAAATTGATTTTTTGGCAGTGTTTTGAATGTAGCTTTATTTCTATTACAACAAAACACTTGATCAGCTAAGTATGGTTGGGGACTTGGAAGGTTGGGTCTCTTGGGATTACTACCATACAATTTCTCAGTATTCACAGTGGGACAGAATCTGATAGTCGTACTTATGTTTATTATTACAGTTACTTTCCCAAACAGCCCAGCTGATTATAAGTGGTTACTGAAACCTCTCCCATGTACCTTGCTTTTCCAACTGTTATATAAATGTAACCTCACAAGAGTTTATAAATCTTATTCTATATGTATATGTAAAGTACTTTGGGATTCTGGAATGAAGAATAAGGTGTACAGAGAGCAGTAAAATACATTGAAAATTAAAATTCAGATATTTTTGTTACTTAATATAACATCTTGTAAAAATTTAAAAAATCAGGTATTTCTGTTACCTAATATAATGTCTTTTAAAAAGAAAAATAACCACCATTTTGCTTTTTTTTAATGTTAAAATAATTCTTGGACTGAAGAGTTTTAAAGGGATGCTTTGCACTGTGACTGAAATCAAGAAATGTTTTCAAAGGGATTATAAGATGATACAGTATTTTACTTTACCAGTTTATACCATAAAACAGTTAACAAATTGCAGTGGATTATCTTGGGGTATTTTGAGAGACTTAATTTTGTGAAGTTCCAGTCCAATTTCTTATTCCAAGAGCCAAACATAAATAGACATCTTCTGCTGTTCTCCCTGAGATCACCAATGTTTGCTATAATATACTCATTTTGATGCTATTTATATGCTTATTATTTTACTCCAGGGAAAAAAATTGCTATATTAATTCTTGCTGTTTATAACTGAATAATGCTAAATGTCAGTAAAACTGTGATTTAAGCCTAATAATGAGTCCCGTGTATTTGTTTTAATAGATGAACTCATGGGAAATGTAATATATAAAATTTAACCTTATGATTTCAACTAGAAATAAAGAATGTAATTATTCTTTTCTAGGCACCTTACTTGGAAATAAAGAAGCAGATGGATAAACAAGACCCGCTTGCACATCCTCTTCTACAATGGTATAAAATTGACTCATGTGAGATGATAATTATTAAAGTACCAAGTTGAATGAATAATCACTTCACCAGTTTAATTTCGTATAAACTCACCCTAAGAATTAACGATAGGGTTGACATTTGCAACTGCATTTGTTTCTGGACTGTTTATGGACCTCATCTGGGCCCTCTGAAAACACTGGAAAGACTCCAGCTTATTTGTATGGCCTCAGATCTGATTTGTAGTCCAGATTTGGTCTACTTCCATCTGATAGGTTCAAAGGCCTGCAGCTGAGTGCTTTGTGGTGGCCATTCATAACACATGCTTAAGAAGAAAAGTTCTGTTTGGTTATCATGTCTAATACATCTGTTTCTTATTTTAGGGTTATTTCTAGTAATAGATCACATATTGTGAAGCTACCAGTGAATAGAGTAAGTGTCTGTGGGTTCTTTATTATTTTCTCATTTCTCATGGCTCATATTAGCATTTTAGGTGGGAGTCTCCTGTCCAAATGTGTCTACATTCGAATTAATCACATGGGCTCCATTAATAGACAGGAGAGAGAAATAGGCAGTTTCGGGTCATGACTCATAGAATCATGTTGTGAATATCTAAAATAGGTCAAAAGAATAATGCTCAGAAAAAGCCTATTTGAGGTGAGTAGCTCAAATGCAAGTGTCCTTGTAGTCATCTGAGATTGGGTAAGAAGAGCGTCACTATTTGTTTTGTTACCATATAGAATATTAGATACAGAATTGTACAAAAAGCAGTGTACACAAACATGATGTACCAGGAGATCCATATATGAATACACTGTAAAAAGAATATAGCTCTAGAATTTGAGAGGGATGGTGCTGAAATTAATTTCTGAGTATGTGTGCCTCTGATCCTCTGATTAAGGGCATAGTAATCTGCAGCCTTTCAAATCCAAATCTTAATTCAAAGCCAGCTCTGATCAGAATGCCAAGATGAAATTGTTCAATTTAATTACTTTACTAGAGCCATATTAGGCTGAAATATGTTTCAGAAACTTACATATGTTTCATAAACTGAAGGACATTTTTATTGTTTGATTTCAGGTAAAAACTATGGTAATGAGACCAATTTCAACTTAGTTCATGTAGTTATTTAGATACAGTCATATATTGTGTGAAACAGCATGGCATCTTAAGAACTACCATTATAGAAATACAATGCTTCTGGGTAATCAACTTCTTTTCACTTGTATACTATTATATTTTACAGCAACTGAAGTTTATGCATACTCCCCACCAGTTCCTACTTCTCAGCAGTCCACCAGCCAAAGAATCCAATTTTCGAGCTGCTAAAAATCTCTATGGAAGTACCTTTGCATTTCAGTGAGTACATATATTCATATTAATCAAAGGTTACCAAAATGCCATGCTATCTTTTTGTTCTTGCCATTTGAGGTTTACAGCTGGGAATATATTGTTTTAAAGGATTACTGATTCATTTTGCATTTCACACTGTGGATTTTAACACATTCTCTTTCACTTTTTCAGTGGTTCACACATTGAAAATTGGCATTCCATCCTGAGGAACGGCTTAGTTGTTGCTTCCAATACAAGGCTGCAGGTAAATAGTTGACTAAATAGACTTTAGCTAACCTGTGCATGTTTGATTACATATTAAGCTTAGGTGAGTTTTCAAGGGATGCAGTTCTGGTAGTCATATAGGTGGAAAAAAGGGGTGATTTTAAATACCCTCATGTTTCCTGGAAAATGTACTTTTCTGAAGCAATTAAAATGAAATAATGTGTCTGCTAAAATCTCTAAAAAATCCCATTGGTGGAAACAGTGTTTCAATTTTACATTGCACAGCAGCACCTCCAGGAGGCTTGGCTCGGTACTGCTTGAAAGCAGCCTTGGGGATTAAAATTCAGAGCTACATAAACTGTGTCTATGTTATAGGATCCAAGAACATCCTAGGTTTACAGAAGCTGGGTTTACAGAATCTTCTCTTCTCCTCTGGTTTCCTTGGGAAAGGAATATGAGTGTACTGGCCAGGAGGGAGCTATTGCAAACTTCAGTTTGGTTTCTCAGACTAAATCATCAGGAGACCACTATTGCAGAGCAAAGCAGGCAGTATCAGAGGGACTGGGGAGCTGTAATTCAGAGTATTTTAGCATCGGGGTTTTGACAGCTCTTTCCCCAGAGCTGAGTCCATGATACCATGGAGGATCCTGGGGTGCTGACTAAGGATCAGGGAACAGGAAACACTGAAAAAAGGGAATGGAAATCTCTGCTGTTCCTCTTAGTGGTTTGGGTGTTTTTATTAGCATCTTTGTAAGATACTTTCCCAAGAAAGCAGGATTTACACACCAAAATTCACCAAAGTAAAACTCTTGGTTCATGCTTATTTTTTTGTTCAGGGTTGAGATACTGGGAAGAGGAGGAAACAGTAAAGCCCTGTTTTATACAATTCATGATTTTTAAATCTCTCACACAACTTGGGCATATTCTGAGCCCAGTTCATTCTGCTTACCCCAGTACCAACCAGTCAGGAAAAAATATCTACTCACCAAGGATCCTATACAACATTATAGGATCTAGAGAAGTGAGAGCATGATTGCACATTCCTATGGGAACTCTGGTACATTGCAGAGATGATGTAAATGTCATTGGGTCAGAGGAAAGAAATAAGGGTGAGCATGACTCTGAAGCCCAGTGGTCATATCTACCTCAGTAGGAGATACTCTGGGTTCTCGTTTGTGCACCAACAACTACTTTGTGTGTTTTCTTTAAAAACTTTTCCACCTAAAGAAGTCAGTCCCCAGAGGAGAAGTGAAACCCATACCTCCCTCTTTGCAGACAAGAAAATTACCACAGTGCTAATAAAAAGTGCTCAGTTTTGTTGCTTAGCCCAAGCTCCATGACATGGAGCAGTGATGTTGGTGAAGAGTCTTCCCTTTCCTCTCTTCTTTTCAGACAGCTGGTCGCTTTGTGGCTAAAGCGCAGTCCTGCAGTGATGGGATATGTATGTCCAAATTGGCTCAGACAAAAGCTTGATTGAACCCATTCCTCCAGTACTCAGGCAGAACTAGTGACTGAATTTTTCTATGGCATATGAGCAGTGTTATCACCATCTCATAATTTCTTACCTTAAAGAAAATAAAAGCAGTTGTTGCTGATGATGATTCACAAAGACTGGCTTAGGCTGTGGTTCCTGCCAAGGTTTTGATGCGAGACACATGCTGAGCTTGCTCAGCCTTGTTAAAGCTAAGGTGTATTTGGCCATCTACAGAAGTACCCTCTGTAGGCATCCTACATAGTAATGTTAGATTTAAAAACAGAAAATGCAATTTTATATATAAATCTGATACAAAATTATCTTCAGGCATTTGGACACGGTTTCCAGAATATACAGTATCTTAGATGTATATTCATAGCATGATTTTTTTAAAGAGTTCTTTCAGCACCATTTATTACCAGATAATAAATTAGTGCAGTGGGGCAGATGCTTATCTACATTAGGACCTGTGCCTATCATCATTATTTTTTCCAGATAACCAAATTAATGTTAAACAATCACTCTGCTCTTTTTCAGCTCCATGGTGCAATGTTTGGAAGTGGAATCTACCTTAGTCCATTGTCAAGCATATCATTTGGTTACTCAGGTAGTTGGAGAAATATAGGGGGGTGTCTTAGTCTACTGCTTTTCTTACAAGTCTCACTGTTTACAACACTGTAGTAAATTTTATCTTTGTAGGACAAGATTTAATTTACTTAAAAAAGATAAAATCTAAGTTCCCTTATTAAATACATGACCTCATTTTCCAAGGTACTGAGTATCTCGACACTGTGCTTAAATTAAAGAGTAGCTAATACCGGATTCTGTGTGTAATGGAGCAGGTGTTTAAGAATATTCTCAGGTACCGCCATGTCAGGGTTACATTGAAAGTACAGGACAGTGTGTTTACTTTAGCATGAGAAGGGGAGGGAACATAATTTGTTCCACTAATAAATCCAAAAGTGAGTGATGCAGAGTTTTTCACGTAAGAATAAAATCATAAATAGAAGCACAATAGAAACATGATACACCAATGTGTATATTAAAAAACTTTCATAGAGATTTTAAATAACAGTGACTTTTTCCTTTAGTTATGTTGTATTTACCATTTCATAGAATCATAGAATGGTTAGAGTTGGAAGGGACCTTAAAGATTAACTAGTTCCAACCCTCCTGCCATGGGCAGGGACACCTCCCACTAGACCAGGCTGCTCAAAGCCTCATCCAGCCTGGTCTTGAACACTTACAGGAATGGGGCATCCACAACCTCCCTGGGCAAGCTGTTCCAGTGCCTCACCACCCTCACAATAAAGGATTTCTTCCTATTACCTAATCTAAATCTACTCTCTTTCAGTTTAAAACCATTCCCCTTCGTCCTATCACTACACTCCCTGATAGAGTCCCTCCCCATCTCTCCTGTAGGCCCCCTTTAAGTACTAGAGGGCTGCTATAAGGTCTCCCTGGAGCCTTCTCTTCTCCAGGCTGAACAACTCCAACTCTCTCAGCCTGTTCTCATAGGAGAGGTGCTCCAACCCTCTGATCATCTTCGTGGCCCTCCTCTGGATCTGCTTAAGCAGGTCCATGTCTTCCTTATGCTGTGGTCCCCAGAGTTGGACACAGTACTCCAGGTGGGGCCTCATGAGAGTGGGGTAGAGGGGGAGAATCACCTCCCTCGACCTGCTGGCCATGCTTCTTTTGATGCAGCCCAGTATGCAATTTGCTTTCTGGGCTGCAAGTGCACATTGACAGCTCATATTCAGTTTTTCATCCACTAATACCCCCAAGTCCTTCTCCTCAGGGCTGTTCTCAAGCCATTCTCTGCCCAACCTGTATTTGTGCCTGGGATTGCCCCAACCAACGTGCAGGACCTTACACTTGGCCTTGTTGAACTTCATGGGGTTCGCGTGGGCCCACCTCTCGAGCCTGTCCAGGTCCCTCTGGATGGCATCCCTTCCCTCCAGTGTGTCGACTGCACCACACAGCTTGGTGTCATCAGCAAACTTGCTGAGGGTGCACTCAATCCCTCTGTCCATGTCCCCAACAAAGATGTTTAATGATACCGGTCCCAATACAGACTCCTGAGGGACACCACTCATCACTGGTCTCCACTTGGACATCGAGCCTTTGACCGCAACTCTTTGAGTGTGACCATCCAGCCAATTCTTTATCCATTGAGTGGTCTGTCCATCAAATCCATGTCTCTCCATTTCCTCACATATGAAAGTGTTGGTATAGTTGAATGTGAGTTTCTGTGCATGTAGATAAATTTAATTCTGAGAGGTTTAGTTATGCTTTCTTATTTTCAGTATTTTTAGGTAATGTCACAATTCATTTTAAGAGCTCAGCATTTTTACTAGTATTGAATTTCATATCAGTAATCTCTAAATGCACTTTTAGCTTTTCAGAGATTACACAAGTGTGGAAGCTCTTTAGGACTCACTAAAAGTGCAGGTTGTAGTATCATTATCTAACAAAATGCCCTTCTTTTTGGACAACATTGTGTTGTCAGCTTCAATGTGTTTTTTCTCATCTCTGCCTTTTGTGGTCCCTTCCATCCAGTCTCTTCCAGAAAGGAGGCCTGTATTCCCACGAAGTATATAATAGTTGATGCCAATAAAAACCACGGAGGAGTCCTACACTCCCTGTTACTTCAAAGACTTAAACTTCTCCATAATTCAGCCTGTGTTTGCAAACTGCCAAGAAATATGGGATACTGGAAAAGTAAGGAAGCCTGTAGTAGCAATTTTATATAAACCAACATGAGGAATAGAAGAGAGATGTAAGGCACAAATGTAGGTGTTTAGATTTCTGAGATGGAAATTGGATCAAAGGTAGTTGACAAATAATTTAATACTTTTACCTGTAGATAAATTAATTAAACCAAGGTAGACTTTAAAACTACCTTTAAATAAATTAACTACTCCTAAAAATTATTTAGACTTTTAATAAGTCTAAATAAAGTGTTAAAGATTAATATCTAAAGTTCTTTCTCTCATGATTTTACTGTCCCACCCACTGTAAATCAGACTGTGTTGCTTCAACCTGAATAGGGTCAGTTAAACTCAAGACATGCTGACATGCAACTCTGTTAAGCAACCACCTAAGAGCATTCCTGAGCTGAATTCAGTGGCATTTAAGCTCACGTTTATCTGCTTTTGCACCTGCTTAATGCTAATTTGACTTTTCTAAGGTCTTTGCAACACATGCAGATGTGTTGGTAATTTGCAGGATTAAATCAAAATATTCTATGACAAAGTTAACTAGCTTTTTGACTGCCATGCAAAGGACTGATTCCCACTGTGCTACCTGTTTCATTCTCCATGCTTAACTTTGCTTATGAAGATATTTATATGCCAGGGTATCTTACATGATTTTAATATTCTTAGGGATGAACAAGAAGCAGCAGAAGGTGTCAGCTAAAGATGAACAAGCTTCAGGCAGTAAGGGCAGTAATACATCACAGGTACAGTACATCAACCATCTCTGGAAGATTTATGGGTTTATCTTTGGGAACTTGATAGCTGAAAAGGAGGCTAAGAGTTTTATTTTACTGAATGAAATCAACAACTTCAGAGACTGCAACCATCAAATACAGCCCAACTGCTTTTAGTAACAATTTACAGAGTATACTGCAGGTCCCTCTGCCCTTCTTTTCCAAGTAGTAGCATTTGGAAGAGAAAGAAAACAAAATACAGATTGCATTATGACCCTTAACAAGCCCTTGCATTCTGAGTTCTAGACTTATAGAAGAACGATGCAAAAGGAATTGAGAGTGGTTATTGCTGAAAAATGAATAGCATTTCATTGACAGCAAATCAGTTTTTCTTTTTCATAGTTTTAATGTATTAAACCATTATAATTCTGCTTTATCTAAAGCAAACTCATAGCATTTATGTGTAGGGCTAAATTTTGAGAAAGAAATCTTACATCTGTCTCTATAGTTAACATGTAAAAACTAGAGAATAATTTGGCTTTGGAGAGAGATTGGTATGTAACAGCAGAAGCCCTCAGAAATGAGAAGGCCAGTAAAATATCAGGATAGTGGCCAAAGAATCAATGACCAAATTCACCTTGTAATTATTTTTTTTTCCACTATCAATTTGCTTGTCAGTAACACTCTGATATTTCTAATATTACTAATATTATTAATTCTGTAATAATTAGGAACTTTTCTTTCTGGATAAAGGTGTTCAAATCCCTCCTATGATAATCCAAAAAAATAATATAAATGTTTTTAGAAATTCTATTACATTTAGAAATGTTTTAGAAAGACTGTCTCTATCTTTGTTCATTAATAAACCACTGAAAATAGCAGCCCTCTCCTTTTTGTTACTTTTTCACTCAGTTTGTCTTACTGCACTAATTAAGTTTTCTCATGTTTTTACATCTCAGTCACAGAAGAAAGGACAACAGTCACAATTTTTGCAAAGCCGTAACTTAAAATGCATAGCCTTATGTGAAGGTAAGCTGAAAGCCCTTGAAAAACTGTTTTAGTCATGGACACAGTGTTACTGAGTGTTACTGAGACCTTTAGTTCTAGTATTGATTGTTTTTAGGTAAGAGACTACTGGTAGGTGTACGAGTACTTGCTTACTAGCTGACCATTATATTTAATTTCAGAATGTTTCCCTCTTCAAACAAAACCTGTAACACATGCTGAATTTTCATTAAATAGTCATATGCATATAGCGACTGATCATCTGGTCTGTCTTTCAAATGTGATCATGTTCCTAAGCCATCAGTATAACCCAAGTCATGGTCTTTATTTGAAATAGTGACTTCTTGCAAGCTCTTGACAAATGCATTAAACACCTACAAGTCAGAAAAAAACAGCTTTCCTAGTGAATTTCCAAATAATTTTTCACTTCTCAGGCAAATATACTGTTCGTCTGGCAACCAGTCTGTTCTCTCTGATGGCTTCAGAAATTTTGTGAAGTTAAAATCCAGTGCATGAGAGTATGGTCATTCTTGAAAGACTTGGCTATTCTTTTAATAACTAATGAAACCTCATCAGTTTTTGAGAACAACGAATTATGAAATTTGAATAAGAATTGTACCAGTAATTGGTAATTAATCTCATTGGCCAAACAAAAATAAATTATATTAAACTCAGTTTGCCCTCTGTTTTGAGCATTTGTTTATTTTTAAAAGTAAAAATTCAGACAGATGGTAGAAAAGATGTTATTTCAAAAAGAAAGCTTTAAGCTTTATATGCTACTTTTTAATATATATATTTTGAGAATGTTCAAATGAAATGTTTAATATGATTAAGGAGATGTCAGTCAACATGAAAATGAAATTTGATCTGTACAGAAAAATACATAAGTTTAGTTCTAAAACTTTCAGAAGAAGATATGAAATGAATCTAGAGTTTACTAAAATTTACTTGGCCTTTAATGCCTGAAGTTTCTAAATATATATTACATCTTTCCCAAGGACTTTTTCATTTATGTCATTCTTTCCTCATGTTTATTAATGGATTATGGATTTTATAAAGGTGAATTTTAAATATTTGGTAAAATATATTTTACATCATTCATATTCACTTAATTTTTCTGTGAAAAGAAGTGTTTTGGGGAGGTGGTTAATATATTAATTACAAGAGAAAAATGTTTGTTAAAAATTACAATTCATGGAAGAAATAGTATAAAAATTGAATATCACAGAATCACAGAATGATAGGGGTTGGAAGGGACCTTCAGAGATCATCTAGTCCAACCCCCCTGCCAAAGCAGGTTCACCTAGAGCAGGCTGAACAGGAACACATCCAGGTGGGAATATGCATTTATTCATGGTAGTGTTTAAATGCATTAATAGAAATCTTTTCAAATACAGATTGATAGTAAATATTCTACCTAGGAATAAAAAGGTTTCTTTCCTGTGTTGTCCTAATTCTGTCTGTAAATAACCTATCATCAAATACATTGCTGTTTTCTAAACGTTGAGCAAGTTTTGGCAAGCTTTGTGATCCCCTTGAGTCATAATTGCTGTGCTAATTTTTTAAAAAATATTTGGTAGTATTGCAAATCCCAAATTTGTGGTATCTCAGTTTCAGGCTTTATCTTTCACATCTTATTTTTAGCTAGGCCATCATCAAACACAGATATCTCTGTTCCAAAGGCTGATTAGTTGACTCAGATACTCCTTAACAGCCCTATGGCCATTTAAAACCAGTTTTTAATAAATATACTTTTTCATTTTTCATTCCAATTAAGAACTGGCTCCCATACATCTGTGTTTTCTGGAAAATATAACATATTTTGGAAACAAGAATCAAGTTCATCTCCCTGTTTGTACTAGCAGCCAACTTGGAGTTACGCCATGCCACAGACATGCATTGGAAAACTACACATTCCCAGAAGACTATTTAAGGTGTTTAAAAAAGCAAATCTTTTAAAACAATATTTTCCAGGCATTTTTTCATCACTATGAAATTTATTCTTTCCCTGATAGTGATAACTTCATCTGATCTGCACAAACATGGAGAGATATGGGTAGTTCCCAATACGGATCACGTGTGTACAAGATTTTTCTTTGTGTGAGTACAAAGCTTCTTTTAACATTCAACATCTGTCCATTCTAGGTCTTTTTCCCCATGTTCTCTCAAATAGTTGTAAATGAAGTAGATAAAAGATGTTTCTTCCTAATTCTTTAAAGTATCACTTCATTTTTTATTTATCTCTGTACTTACTTTTGTTAGGAAATGTATATATGTTAGTGACAAAGGTTTAGTAGATGTTTAGTTATAGAATAAATGAACAGAGAGTTACTGATTTTTCACACTCTATAGCATTACCTCATGTTACAGTAAGTCTATCCATGTATCATAAAATATCTCTTCTCTTCAGGTGTATGTTTTAAAGCTGAGGAATTCATTAAAGGCTTCCTGCCTATGATGTGAGCATTTCCCCTCTGACCTATGACTTGTAATTATGCATCAGCATAGATTTCAGCCCTGCAAAGAGAGTCATGCAGACCAGTGGAGGAGCACACTGACTTCAGATTGACCAGCACTGGGGGTTTCAGTGATCAGGATTGCTTTATCCATGCAAACCTTTTATGCAGGCGAGTTCTCATAAGGAGAAAAACCCTGAGGTTGTTGTGGTGTCACCACTAAGTGAAGGCCCACTTGTGACAGGAGTTTGGGTACCGCAGGCATTGCAGTACACTGTGCATGCTTTGGCACCAGCCTCACATAGGGTGGTCTGGGAGCAGCTGCTGAAACAGAAATAGCCCTTTCCTTTATACCTCCAGCAAGAGGGAAGCTGCTAATGTGCCTTGGTGGGCCAGGTGCCAACAGAAGTCCCCTTTGGGTCCTAGTGGGTTATTCAACCTCAGGGTTTCAATGACAATGGCAGTCCTACCACCCTTCACTCTCTATAGAGAGTTTAGGATCTGCATATAACAGTGAAGTGCAGCAGAGCATTTTAATAGGAAACATGTTAACATATAGAATAAACACTCTTAATTATTGAACTTTGCACGTATTTAGGTAGTTTAATAAAACACTAATTTGATTTTATTTTCTGTACTCTTTTTTTAGTTATGAAGATGGTCAAGTGGGTGATACAAGTATAAATACACAGGAACCAGGCATTCATAAAGAGATTCTTCGAGTCATTGGCAATCAAACTGCTACTGGTTAAAAGGACCACTCTTATTTAATTGATGTGATTTGGAAGACTTCCTCTGTTTCAGAGCTGGATTTTGAACTGAAGAAGATGCAAAAAACTAATTTATTATTATTATTCTAAGCAAATTAACCCTTTGAATACTTACTGTTTTCTTACTTAGTATTTCTTATCTCATCAAAATACCTGAGATGGTATGAATTAGCAACTGTAGGGGTGCAAAGTCTATTAATATACTACAACTAATAATAATTAAACAGGCATTTGAGTTGCTCACAATAAACAGACTTTAAAAAGGAGTTTTGTGCTTATATTTTTATATTAAACTTCAATTGGAGGTTTTAGTACTGTATACTGTTATTTTAAATTTAGAATAACTTAATTATAATCAAGAGAGAAGATTTTATAGCAGAGCACCTGTATTATGCAGGATACTTTGTAATAAGTATTCTGTATTTAAACACAATAAATAAAAGGTTGTATAGAACATGTCAAATTAAAGAGATTGGTTACCTGCAGCTATCTTTAATTATTTTACACAGATGCAGCTAGGATTTAGAGTCAAAGGTTAAAATGACAATACATTTTTGATTTAATGAGTGAAACAAAGCAAAAAGTAATGACTCTGATGGTGTATGTTTAGTTTTCTTTATCTTCTCTGGAAACACCGTCTTATCCATTAAGTAGCTCGGTTGCATTTTTTAATTATACAAGCCTAGGAAACACCTGGAAATCTTGAAGTTAACTTCTGTTTTACAGATTTGCTTTTTATATACTAGATTTTGCAGTTTCTTTAGATCAACAAGGTTCTTTAATGTTTTCATCTTAACTTCAGTGAGACTGCTCTGTGGTTAAATTTAGCCACATATTTAAAACTACCTGCTGAATTAGGGCTTTTACATGATTGAGTTGATTGTTCATACATCAGAAAATACAAACAAATGCAAAATTTTACTGATTTTTCTCTTGGTGAAATATTTTTATTAATTTATTCTTCAGGGAAAACAAATCAAATAAAATCTTTCTGTCCTTTAAACTAACAACTGTTTTTTCCAAGTGAGCACGATGGCAACACCAGCCTCTAAGGCATAAATCGCACCCTTAAATATGGAGAGCAGTTCAACTTACACATCTGTGTAATTATTACAGGCCACCTCAGAAAGCAAAAATAGACTGAATCGTCTATTATGTTATTTTCATAATAAAGATACTGAAGAGCCAAAAAACAGCACAACAGAGCACAGGCCAGTGTTTGTTTCTTTTAAACAGAACTGCATTAGATATGCAGTAATGGGTGATTCCTTCTTTCTGCATTCCCTTATTCCTTGCTGTAATTGAAGTGCCCTGCAAGTAAAATAGTGTTATTTGGCCTAGGAGCACATACTTTGAGATGTATTTTAGCATTCCAGACTTATTTGCTGGGGACCTCAGTTTTTCTGGGTTCACATCCAGACTTGTAAACCCAATCCTGTTTGCAAATCCCCATTTTGCTATTGAATTTGTCTTGACTTTCACAGCCATTTGGTGGACCCCTAACTTGAGTACCACTACTCTAATTGTTATCTTTTGTGTTGGGACACAGGTTAACTTCTTGAAACAAAGAGAATTCCTGAAATTTATCTATCTACGTAAGGACTGCCTTAGGTTGTGTAACTGCACAAAATCAGCATAATTCAGAAGTGGAGTTGAAACCCTGGAATAACCATCTCTACATAATTTGTCCTGCCATATGTGTCTGAATCACTATGTTTTGCAGAACAGAAACTAGGAAGCAAGTCCACAAAGATATCCTACATTAACCCTGGGCTGATAGTCCACCACTCTGGGAGGCTTCCTCAAAAATCTAGGAGAAAAGAAAGATGACCATGAGTGAACTGGAGAATCCAAGTAAGCAGTCATCTTCTCTGTCCCCTCAAGCTGCAGCAGGGTCACAAGTGAGCACCTTGAAGGAAGAAACCTGGAATGTAGCTATGGCAGTGAGTCAGCCTTGGTTTGCACAGTAGTGTCATGATATTGGCCATGCATGGTGCCATCGTAAATACAGCCACTGGAAAGAGGAGGGAAAAGACATCTCTGGCAAATTTTAAGACTGCTCCAAGGATTGATTTAAATGGATGAGCAGAAGGAAGGGACAGCATGGAGGAAAGGAGGGCTCTGAGGTATACAGGGAGGCCTTGCTGTTGTAAGGTGCTCACTTCAGGTCCCGCCTGGTGCATAGCAGGAAAAGGGACTGGGAGAACAAAGCTGCAGCGTGGGGAGAGCACAGCACATGAGCAGCACCATGCCTGGGACAGATGGGCCACCTGGGGAGGTGTTACAGTGTAAGGAACAGTGCAAGGACACAAGCTCAGTGTTACACAGAGACAGGAATGGAATTAAATCAAAATTCACTTGCTACACAGGTGTTATATTATCTGCAGGTGAACATGAGTCTTCAGATCGTTCCTTTAACAAAGTATTAGTTCTCATCATTTTTAAAAGATGAAGGGAAAGAGGGAGGTTCTTTGGGGGTCTGTTACTCAAAAATAAATAGCCCTTCTGTAGCAAACTTCAAAATTGAAGCAAAGACTTTATCACCAAGATCTGGAATGAAAAAGCCCAAGGAAAATATTTTCTTTGAAGGATTTTTCCCTAGTGGTTTTATCCAAGGGTGGATGTTGCATATTGCCAAATTCTTCCAAATACTTATATTTGCATGGATTCTAGGGGATGAAAAATAAAAATCCAGGCTCATCTGAGCAAAGGCCCTGTGTTATCTGTAAAGCCTTTGTATTTCCCTTCCTCTGTTATCATGCACATATTGGTGATAGAGCAATCTTTATAACTCCTGCAGTAAAGATGCAGGCTTTTCACAAACAACATTTAATCACAGAGAGAAAAGAGACCCCCAGACTCTGCTACCTTTCTTGGTAGAGATCTCCATGAAGCCATAGCTATCTAGCTGTGACCATGTTCAGCATGGAGCAACCAAAAGAATTCTTGGGAAAGAACTTTCTAACTTCTTCCTACATCCCACAACAAATTACGAGCCCTCAAATGGGGAAGATTTGACAGAAAAATTATGTTAATACCTTAATATTGTACCCTAATTATAAATTACAATATTTATATTTCTATAAGTATTTTAAACATTGAGACAAGAATAACATAAGATGATTTTAAACCTTTCTTGAAATTCAGGCAGATATTTAGCATTCAAGGGATTAAGAAATTTGAATTATCTTCTATGTTATGAATCAGCATAGCTCTATTTTCTTCAGCAGTGCTACACTGCTTTGTTCACTTGAGTCTTTGGCTCTGTATTACTTACCATAAAATCGCCAGTTTGTGTAATATTCTGCTTAATATTTTACAGGAACTAGTCAATGACACCGGAATTGATTATGCTTGTATTTTTCTCTAAAGCCCTTGAAAAAACGTTATTGATGCTGTATAATTTTAATATTATAGCTGTTGGTACTAAAAATGCATCTGATGAATAATGCTAAGATTATGCTTTTGTTAATACAAATATAAGATCACTCCAAATGAAGACTGTTTAGATCAATTATATTTTGCTTACAAAACACTTCCTACTGTGGAAATAATTAGCATACTTCCAACATGGATGAGTACAAAGCGCAAAAAAAAAGGGACAAATGAATGAAGAGATTAATGATAAAAAGAAACACTGAAAAAACAACCTAAACAATCTAGTTACTTCAGCATTATATTAATTTAGATGGATTTCTTCTTGGCTCTAGAAAATGTAAGTCAAATACAAAGAATACTTGTTGTGACTGGCAGGGAAGTAACTCTACAGGAGCAAAAGCACTCTGTAATCTTAGCATTTTCACAACATATAGGTTTTGGGTCTGATCCTGCATTATGCTGAACACCCATCGGAGGTGCTGAGGGTTAGGCCCTTGAACAAACATTAAGTGTTTTTTGTACTAGTCATTCCTCATTCTCATGGTAAGTTTTTTAAAAGTCTGAGGCAAAGGCCCATTGCAGATGCGATCAGCGTGCAGACGCCTGCACATTGCCTGGCCTGTATGCCTGGGCGGCATCTAGCAGGACTGAGCTTCTTGGCTGCGTGAGGGTGGGACTGGCAGCTGTGGTGGTGAAGGTGAGGGGTAGAAGGAGCTAGGAGGGCCCTGGCAAACAGGGCTGAGCCTTGCCACACTCCTGGAGGTACCACACAGCCCCTCTGCCAACTGTTGCCACTGCGGGCAGCATGCCAGGAGCACTGCAATGCTCCATTTGTCTCTTGGGGCACTTAGGGTTCTGTGATGCTTTATTTTCAAGACTGAGGTGTTTGGTGTCCTGCAGAATTTCTTCATAACAAACACTCATTCAATGTGAAAGATGAGCCTTTAGTCAAAAGGCTAAACTAAGCAAGATTTTGTTTGGAGAGCAGTTAAAATACGTGTAGGGCTGAAAGTTGTTCAAAAAGTATCTTGAGTCTAGTCAGACAGGGCTGTAATAATAATCAAGTTTGTTCCTTAAAGCACTCAGGAGTGGAGGGAAACTTGTGCTTCAGAATGAGATAAATAAAAATGGGAAGATTTACTTGAAACAAAGCAGTGTCCTGCAAGCACAGTGTCATATAAAATGTGCAAGAATGTCACCAGTAGTTTGAATTTCCAGATTTGGTTTTGGAAACTTTAGGTCTGAAAGTGCTGAGCTCCTTTGTCTTTCCTCGGATGGTAGTTTCTTACTCTGCTCACGGGCTGAAGCAACAGCCACAGACAAGAGCAGATGGAGTAAAATACATTGAGATGCTGTTTCATGTGACAAACATAATATTTGATTGTGTGCTCCTGTTAAGTTTTTGTCTGCCATGGAATGGCTATGATGTAAATTACTACCCATTGCACTTTGCATTGGGATTTTGTATACAGTATGACATACTAGGCATAAGACTTTTGTAAGGAAAAAACAACAATTCAAGTAGTTTTTAGATGAACATATCTAGCGTGTGAAAACCCTATTGAAGAATAGATTACATTAAACATTTACCAGCAAGTCAGTAAAAATAGTCCTTATACACAGACATTCAATATAATTTAATGTTCTAAAGATAATTTTTTAATTTACCCAGTATGTATTGTATCTTTGAATTTTAAGAAGCAACCATTCCTTTATGTAAACATAAAATATACCTATGTTTCTTTTAACTCTACAGCCTTTTTTTCTCCAAATAAATTTATTAAAATTTTGTGCACAAGACAGTACTGCAGCCTGCTATTTAGCCTATGGTGCCTTAGAGTTACAAATATTTAACAAAATATACGTAATATAAATACTGCCAGAAGATCACCAAGGCCAAATATTTTCTCAATTCACTTTTTACTGTACTTGCTTTCTATTGCTATTTAAGCCTCTTTTATCCAGCTTTGTAACAGTTATAACATTGTAGCCAATGTAAATGTTTACTTTCAATAAATCAGAATTTGTTCAACAAATACTGTGCATTTGGGCAGTATTTTGAGAACTCTGTTCGAAGGTATAACAATCATCTAAGAATTAAACTGAGTCTGAAGCAGTTTCTTGACTTTTGCTAATCTCAACAACATCTAAAGGTTATGCCATGCTTTTACACATATTATTAGAGTAAAATTTTTCTGCAGTGGTCTTTTTAAAAACACTTAGATGAACCGTAAAACTAGCTTTCCATGCTGTTCTTATCTAAATGGGTTACACAACTAGTTCAGAATAGAGATACTTGGATTAAAGCAGTATTTTGCATGTACAGTATAATATAAAATGCATAAGAATATTTCAAGATACATTTTATAATTGCTTTTAAAGAAGAAGTCCTCTGTCTTTCTTTTTCTGTAGAGGTGGTTTTGTCATGAAAACACAGCAAATATATGAAGAACTATGTCATACTTTAATATGGTATGCACATCTGCAGCTCATAAAATATGCAGACATTTCTGGGACTGGTTATTAATTCAGTGAGTATACTATGCTTTTCATTGCCTATGAGCTCATTTTAATTATATGGGTGGATATTAACTTGTATCTTTTGAAAGTTAGCTTTTGCTTTGTTAAATTTATTATTTTGTTTATTGTAGATTTTGGATTGCGAAAGTTAAAGTTTATAGTTATAGTTAAAGTTTATAGTTAATAATAGTTAAATATATAGCTAATAATAGTTAAACTATTATTTTGAATGATGATAAGTATTTTACACAAATATAGCTATGGGAGAGAGGAAAAAATACATTGTTGCTACCCTAAATGACTGATAATTTGCCTTTGATTGGAGTCTACAGGCTGGAGCTTGAATTCTATAATGGAAGAGATATTCCGTATTTTGGGGATCTTAAGGTTGGAAGAAACCTTAAGCTTGCAAGCCAAGAGTTGAATCAGTGGTGAAATCTCAGACTCCACTAAAATCAGTACTTACAGATAGCAGGAGGGTCAGGATTCATACCAGCTTTGGCTTAACTGCTACTCCATTTCCAAGCTGCTGTATCGCAAGCTCTCAATATGCATCAATAGTATGTGCAATATGCATATTGTATTCACCTGTTGAAAAGTTCAATGTGGGACTCAAGAGATTAATAATCCAAATGTTAATTGACAGCAGTACAAAATTATTGCAATGGAAAAGAGATGCTTTCAAATGCACACATTGCCTTTTTGACAGGAGGAAGAACAGAAAATCTGCTAATATCTTATGGCCATTGGAAAGAGTACATGCTATATTCATTAAACTGTGTTTGCACACTTGGCCGACTTCTTTTTTGCAAATTACTGTGCAGTGCAGATTGCAGCAAATAATTTTGCACAAGTCACACAGCTGAGGCCCCCTCCAAGACAAATTTGTCCACCTGAAATACAGGGAGGCTGCTTAAATAGAGCTGCAGTAAATGAATGAAGCCAATAAGCTGAGGGCCTCAACTTTGCTATGCCCCAGATCTCACCACAGTGCAAGCTCTTTAGTTACTACAGAGAAGAAATCTTACGGAATATAACAAAGGCTTACTTTAGGGCTCAGTGCCTTGCAAAAGCCTAGTGTCAAAACAGGCGAAAAAGAGGAACAGCATGTGAAAAAAAAAGCACAGTAGATTTTTAAATTGGCATTTTTTATTAGCCCACATAATATCTCCCTCAGGATGATTTTCTTAAATGTGGGAAACATTTTCCATTCATGTTTGAAGGAGAGAAGTGTAATTCAACACAAGGAAATTGAAGCCTCTGAACAGGGCATAAGACCCTTTTAGTAGCGGCACTGAATGTAGCAAGCTCCTGTGCAAAGGCATCAGCTATTGGATTTCAGACAGAAAACTGGCATTTTGCAAAATGCTGAAGCAGTGGGAATAACACTAGCAGCAGGAAGAGAGACTGCTGCAGAAGCAAGAGCGGCACAAGTCTCAAGAGATCATGTCTGGAAAAAAATACAGGAACTCCTGGTTTAAGGAGCTTTCAACAAAAGCCAGAGCTTATCATCAGCAAAGCAATTCTAATTTGTAATTTTTAAAAAAAAGCTTTCTGTTGTTTGGGAGAAATGAGGAAAAAAATGTTAGTTTTCTTCAACCTGCTGTCCTGTAGCTGTATAGTTCAGTCTAATAGCATGCTTGGGGCAATATCCCACTGTACTTGCATGTAGCAGGCTTACTTACAGCAATAGCGACTTTCTTATAGATCTTGGGCAGAATGAATAATGGCTCAGTTAGTTGTCATTTCCTTGGAGCCTGTCTCATATTTTATTTACATATTCTGACAGGTAAAACAGTCCAGAAAGGGAATAGGTGGCTGATATTTTCGTTGCTGGTTTTCAACTCTGATAGGATTATTCTTCCCATGTGAGCTGTTGAACAAACAATTTTTCTGACTGTTTAAGAAAAAAATCTTGTTCCCTCCTTCTCTCCTAGACAAATAGCTTGGGGTTTGGAAGGATCTCAGCCACAATCATCTACCAAGTTTAATTCAGTATGAAGAATTTTGAGGATAAGAGGAGTCAGAGACCAAGCTAATTTAAATATATATTTAAATGTAAATATGTGTATATATATTTAAATTTAAACATATTTGCATCTATATATTAATGTAAATAAAAATAGTTCTATTGACTCAAAACTAAGGATCAGGATATCACTAACACTTTGACAAATGCAGTATATTACAAATACAGAGTTTTTAACAACTGCCCTACTGTGATAGCTTTTGGTAGATCTGATTTGCGATTTTTTTGGCAACAACATGTTTTGCTAGAGGCTTTTAAATTCTTGTCCATGGGGAATTTCAAAGGGCCAGTCATGCATCCTCTGTATGTGTTACTGCATAGCTGGCATGTTGCTCTTCATGCGATATTCCATCTGCATGAAATTGTATTATTCCACTATTTGCCTCTTTATTATCTTCTGCAAATTTAGATTTCATACTTGCCATGCTAATCAGTAGGACATAAATATCAAAAAGTTCAAATCTGTTCTGCGCTTGCTGAGCTGCTCCTACTTGTAACATGTTTTTTTTTCTCCTTGAAAAGTATCTTGATTTATGGTTATTGTTTGTGAAGGAAACACCAAGGTCTCCCTTACTACCTTATCTTTTAGTATCACCCTTTCTTCAGGGTCCTTCAGATACTGTATGCTTTGGACCTTTGTACTGTTTTATTCAGCCACATCTCTTAGTGCCAGTAGCATTTAGCCCATTTTATGCCCCAGTTACAAAGGTCCTTCGGTGGCTGCTAAACAACTTGCTGGCACTTCTCTCTCTCTGACAGGCTGGCTTATCTTTTCTGTCTTTTTTTTTCTTTTTTTCTTTTTTTCTTTTTTTCTTTTTTCTTTTTTTTTCTTTTTTTTTTTAAGCCTCCAGGAGTCTCTTCCACTACCAAAAAGTTATATGAAGAGAGGACTTGTTAGGGGGATGACCATTTTGCTGTTTGTTATGTTGTTCAATGACTTTGTATTCTGCGTAGCTATGCTAATATGACCTGAATTTCTAATCTATTGCAGTTCTCTTCCCTCTTTTGCTCACACTACTAGCCTTTAGAAAAGCATAAAATATTAGCATTAAAATACAATACTGAGGATATTTAAGTTAAAATGCAAAAATACAGCCTTGCAATATGAAAACCATGTGTACAAACCTTTAACTTATACATGAGAACAAGAATGTGTACCTGAAAGAGTATGCCGAGAAGGATACTGTTAAAAGCTAAGGAGTTTTATATACAGAATTTCCTCTCATAATTTCCTTTAATCTAAGCAAAATTGGCAGTGTAAGTTTAAAATACTCCCTACCTGTAGTTCTGGCTATGTCTTTAAATAGGGTTGGATTGCTGGTCTTTCCTTCCCAGATTCTTCATTTCCTATATTATTATTAGGAAAGCTTACTGGGGCCTTAGTTACTTTAAAGAATGTTATTGATCTCCTAGATTAATCTACTTGAACAATTTCCATAAATTGGTTTGAAATAGGCTTTTCATCAATAAGCTACCACATCTGTTTACTTGCTTTCCACAGAGATTTTTTTACATTTGTAAACCCCAAGTCCATTTACATGAATCAAATTTTTCCTTAGAGGACTGAAAGATTTGCAGGCATATGTGTATGAGATTTATTATGAAAAATTTTTACTTGTTTCTTTGTAAGTGGACTTTCCGTGGCCTGGGCAGCAGATGCTTTAGTATACTGCTACAATTTATCAATTGGTCCAAATGAGGACTGCTTTTGTTTTTTGCTTTTAGTGTATCATTGACCCATTGGATACAGATAAAAATTGTGGCTCGTCTGATATAATTCTATTAATTATCTACAAATGATGTCCCTTTGTGTAAACTGTTCCTTTACATTGACTGCTCTTTGGATCTTTATTCACATATATAATTAACAACTCTTTGCATGAATGCAAAGAAACAAAGCTACAGTAAAGATGTGGTTCATGGTTCATGCTGACTCCTGAACTGTGCCTATAAATTGTGTGGGAGTTTATGTAGGATAAAATTGTGCAAGGGATTGCTCTAGCGGTTTTACGAGCTGTACAGTCACATTCCATGCCCAGCAACGTTCTCAAGTCTGCTCAATTTGTTTGTATAGGCACAGCCATCCTACGGAAGGTGGAAGCAAGGACAGGTAGCCTGGGAGGAATTCAGAGAAATTGTCTGAGCAGCCAGGGATCAGGTTAGGAAAGCTAAAGCCGTGATAGAATTAAATCTGGCCAGGAACGTCAAGGGCAACAAGAAAAGCTTCTAAAGATACGTCAGTGATAAAAGGAAGATTAGGGAAAATATGGGCCCTCTCTGTAGGGAAAAGGGAGACCTGGTTACACAAGATTTGGAAAGGGCTCAATGACTTTTTTGCCTCTATCTATCTTCACCAGCAAACGCTCTAGCCACACCGCCCAAGTTGCAGAAGGCAAAGGCGGGGCTGTGAGAATGAAGAACCACCTACTGGAGGAGATCAGGTTTGAGACCATCTAAGGAACTTGAAGGTGCAGAAGTCCATGGGACCTGATGAGATGCATCCACGGGTCCTGAGTGAGGTGGCAGATGAAGTTGCTAAGCCACTATCCATCATATTTGAGAAGTCGTGGTCTGGTGAAGTTCCCGCTGACTGGAAAAGGGGAAACATAACCCCCATTTTCAAAAAGGGGAAAAAAGGAAGACCAAGTCTCACCTCTGTGCCCAGCAAGATCATGGAGCAGATCCTCCTGGAAACTCTGCTAAGGCACGTGGAAAATAAGGAGGTGATTGGTGACAGCCAACATGGCTACACTAAGGGCAAGTCGTGCCTGACAAATTTGGTGGCCTTCTAGAATGGGGATACAGCGTGGGGGGATAAGGGAAGAGCAGCTGACATCATCTACCTGGACTTGTGCAAAGTGTTTGACACTGTCCCACATGACATCCTTGTCTCTAAATTGGAGAGACATGGATTTGACGGATGGACCACTCGGTGGATAAGGAATTGGTTGGATGGTTACACTCAAAGGGTTGCGGTCAACGGTTCGATGTCCAAGTGGAGACCAGTGATGAGCGGCGTTCCTCAGGGGTCAGTACTGGGACCAGTGCTGTTTAACATCTTTGTGGGTAACATGGATGGTGGGATTGAGTGCACCCTCAACAAGTTTTCCAACGACACCAAGCTGTGTGGCATGGTTGACATGCTGGAGGGAAGGGATGCCATCCAGAGGGACCTGGACAGGCTTGAGAGGTGGGCCCATGTGAACCTCATGAAGTTCAACCAGGCCAAGTGCAAGGTCCTGCACCTGGGTCAGGGCAATCCCAAGCACAAATACAGGCTGGGCACAGAATGGATTGAAAGCAACCCTGAGGAGAAGGACTTGGGGGTGCTGGTTGATGAGAAGCTCAACATGAGCCGGTAATGTGTGCTTGCAGCCCAGAAAGCCAACTGCATCCTGGGCTGCATCAAAAGAAGTATGGCCAGCAGGTCGAGGGAGGTGATTCTGCCCTTCTACTCTCTTCTCCTGAGACCCCACCTGGAGTACTGCATCCAGCTCTGGAGTCCTCAGCACAGAAAGGACATGGACCTGTTGGAACGGGTCCAGAGGAGGGCCATGAAGATGATCAGAGGGCTGGAGCACCTCTCCTATGAGGACAGACTGAGAGAGTTGGGGCTGTTCAGCCCGGAGAAGAGAAGGCTCCAGGGAGACCTTATAGCAGCCTTCCAGTACCTGAAGGGGGCTTACAGGAAGGATGGGGAGGGACTCAAGGAGTGTAGTGATAGGACGAGGGGTTATGGTTTTAAACTGAAAGAGGGGAGATTTAGATTAGATATCAGGAAGAAATCATTTACTGTGAGGGTGGTGAGGCACTGGAACAGCTTGCCCAGAGAAGCTGTGGATGCCCCATCCCTGGAAGTGTTCAAGGCCAGGTTGGATGGGGCTTTGAGCAACCTAGTCTAGTGGAAGGTGTCCCTGCCCATGGCAGTGGGGTTGGAACTAGATGATCTTTAAGGTCCCTTCCAACTCTAACCATTCTATGATTCTCTGATTCTCTGATTTTGTTCCAATAAACCAGCCAGCTGCGTTTTTGTCTGAGTACATAGTGTTGCGGAAATTGTAGCCTGAGCTTACAGGCTGAGTTCCTTGAAAAGTTACATCTTCCATTCCAAAAAGCAGTTTTCTCCTGAATAATGATGCATTATTGACTCACATCACTGCTGGTGCATCATAGGAGAAAACTTTTGACTTGATGGCAAAAGGGACAAACTGATTCAAATGCAATGTTCATTCATCACACTTAACAGGGGTCCTTAGTTTTGAACAATAATCACCCTTACCTTCCAAAGGTAATTGTTAAGCCTACATAAATCGGAATAATTTCCTAGTGGTGTTCACACCTCTCCATTGGCTATAGATAGAAATAAGGATGTGTAGGTTATTCAGTCCAACTGCTCGGTTAATTCCTAGTGTTATGTGGGATGAATCAGGATTGGAGAAACAGATACTTAATTTTTTTACTTTGTCTCCAGTCAAGGTAATCTCCAGCTGAATTGCTTTCTGCCTGTAACAAAATAAAAAATCAGGTCACTGATATCATCTGGATGATCAGGCACGGAGGATAACATCTATTCAAACTCTGTAGCATTCTTACCTTTTTATCCTACACACACATATTTCAGACAGAGAACAGATGATCCACTGAGTAAATTCTGTGATCATATATACTTGCGGGGCGGGAGAAAAACTGTTTAGGTTGTGTAACTATAATCTTGCAAATATATACTACTGTCTGTATGGAAAAAAATCCTATATGGAAAGCAAAAAAATATATTTATCTTCTCCTGTAGTCCTGACGGAGAATTGTCAGATAAAATCAGTATATTTCTGGTGATGGATCTCATCATCCCTGCAGAATTTAGTATTGTTGCTATGGAGAACCATAGCAGTGCAAGCTACTGGTCTTAATCTCCTGGAGAGGAGGATTTCCTAGAGCCTGCAAATGATCCAAATGGATGAATTTGTATTTCCAGTGGAATCCCTCCACAGAGGATTATATTCATTCCCTGCCATTTTACATGTTGGAAAAAGATCTCCAGGGTGGCTGGGGAACTTCCATCCTTGGAGTTTTCAAGACCAGACTAGACCCTGAACAACCTGGTCTAAATTCAGTATTGATCCCGCTTTAGGCAGGAGGTGGGACCAGATGTCCTCCCAAGGTCCCTTCTAGCCAGAAAGTTTAGGTGCTTTTACAGTTCTAGCACCTGCCCCAAAAGAAACCCCACAAAGACATCCAAGGGTATTCCAGGAATCCAACATGAATTACCTGCATGAATTTCTTCTTTTTAGACTTCTGTTTTGCTGTTCCTGGCAAGACAGTGCAGTCTACTGTGAATAAAAAGATTTCTATGAATTAGCACAATCAATCATCAATTAATTAATCAATTGTGGTGGGTTAACCTTGGCTGGATGCCAGGTGCCCACCAAGTCAGAGTAGGATAATGAGAAATAAAAACAAGTCTTAAAACATCTTCCCCCCCCCATTCCTCCCTTCTTCCCAGGCTCAACTTCACTCCCAAATTCTCTACCTCTTCCCCCTCGAGTGGTGCAGGGGGATGGGGAATAGGGGTTGTGGTCAGTTCATCACCCTTTGTCTCTGCTGCTCCTTCCTCTGCATACTTTTCCCCTGCTCCAGCATGGGGTCCCACCCATGGGAGACAGTCCTCCATGAACTTGTCCAGTGTGTGTCCTTTCCACGGGGTGCAGTCCTTCAGGAAAGGACTGCTCCAGTATGTGTCCCCCGCAGGGTCACAGGTCCTGCTAGGAGCCTGCTCCAGCACAGGCTCTTCATGGGGTCACAGCCTCATTCAGGCACATCCACCTGCTCTGGTGTGGGGGTCCTCCACGGGCTGCAGGTGGATATCTGCTCCACCGTTGACCTCCATGGGCTACAGGGGGACAGCCTGCCTCACCATGGTCTTCACCATGGGCTGCAGGGGAATCTCTGCTCTGGTACCTGGAGCGCCTCCTCCCCCTCCTTCTTCACTGACCTTAGTGTCTGCAGAGCTGTTCCACAGCAGGTTTTTTTCCTTCTTAAATATGTTATCACAGAGGCACTACTACCGTCACTGACTGGCTCAACTTTGGCCAGCGGCGGGTCCTTCTTGGAGGCGGCTGGCATTGGCTCTATCAGTCATAGGGGAAGCTTCTGGCATCTTCTCACAGGAGCTACCCCTGCAGCCCCCCTGCAACCAAAACCTTGCCACGCAAACCCAATACATCAGTTCTGCAATGATGAAGAATAGAAACAAAGATGAGGCAATATTTGTGCAAAACATATGTGTCACGTAAAGACAAAAAAATTTTAATCTTCTTACAGCTACCATCATTTATCAGTTTATCTAGTCATATAGCCATGATTGCAATGCTTGTAAAATGGCACTGCAGGAAATAGCTGGCCCCAGAGGGCTTTCTAGGCTAGTGACATCAAAGAATCAGCTTGCACTGAGATATGAAATTAAGGTTTTGTTCCAAGGCAAAAGGAGAATAGAAGAACATACTGGTAAATCTGTGCGAAAGGAACGAGCATCAGGAAAATTATCTTCCCTTTTGAAAAGCAAAACCAGCTAAAATCCTTCAGTGATATCCACTGGTTCCTTGATACATAATACACTGTGCATATGGTGAAATGTCAAAGTGCTTTTCCAGACCCACAAAAGAAACAAAGGTACAGAAAACCCACTTAATATAATGCTAACACTTCCAGGGAGGTAGCACTAATTCTGCCACTCTGTTCAGAGAAAAGTATGAAGCATTCAGCTGCATTTTCTTTTGAGTTACCAGATGGTCCTTCTAAGAGAGAAAAAATATCCTCTATGAAGTTATAGTGTACTTGCTCTATTTGCTTACCTCTCTGAGATAAGGTTGCATCAGAACCTCTAATTGTTATAAAACACCTGCTCTGATAATAAAAAAAAAAACGAGTTAGGGATAGAAAAAAAATAGTCTTATGATCATATTATAAGGCTTGTTGAACATGCCTTATCTGAATGCTTGAAAGACTTCCACAGATTTATCAGCTTTGGAATGTCAGATCTTCTGACCCCATTACTGAAAAAAATTATCTCTATGCAATCGAGTGATAACAGAGCATTTTATTAACAAATACAAGATACCTTTAACCTTTCAGGGCCAGGTATTTTATTTATTAATAGGGAACATTTTATTTGTACCGATACACTGTACTTAACTGTAATTTTGCTTAAGCTAAGAAGCGTAGTATATTTACAAGTATATTTACTTATTTACAGAGTTTTGAAGTATATACCTTGTTCATGTGTCTATGAACTAAGGTTCATATTTCTAAAATAAATGCTTTCTCAAAGATTATTTTGACATTGCTGATGAAGAATTACTGATCTTCTCAGAACACTTCAATAACTGCCTAGTAAATGAATGTTAATTTAGACAAATTAGAAGTGGAAATTATTGCCTTCATGGCAAATGGCAAAACCTCTATGTTTTGATGTTTTCAGATCCAGAAGATGTGATTTTCTGTTAGGTATACTTCCATCAAACACAATTTAACTCTGGATCATTGAATAGTAGAACATTAGATTAAATAACATTTTTGCTCCTTCAGGTCTTGCTTGTGAAGATAGTATCTCTCTAGCTTTGATGCATACATTTTACTGCTTTTCATGATATGGTTTTTAAGTGCACTAGAGTCAGGGGAAAACCCTCGATTGATTTCTGAAGCTTTTAAATCGACCTTGATCTGATTATTAGTAAAAGAAAACATGCTTTGCTTAGAAATAGTGGGGAAAAAATTTCACAAGTACTGTTACTATGACATTCTTCCTGTGGCTCCTGTAGTTCGGTCATGTACCCCAATATCTTACTGCATGCCAGAGAGCCTTTAATTTCATCAACAGTCATTTCAAGACATTTCTGTGTTTTGTATGTTAACTCTGGTACCAGTTTCCCTACAATTGGCCCATGCACCTCAAAGAAGCACTCACTCTCTTAAAGTGCATGATAGGCAGAGGAGCTAGGGCACTTGTTATGGTGTCTCAGGTGTCCCAGCACCTGAATTTGCTGCACTTAAGAAATGCTTAACTTAACAAAAGCTGAGCACATAAAACTATTCATTTGTCATATTCAGAATGACAAAGTTATTTTTTTAAATAAAAGACATAAGTGATGGTAAAGGGAAATTGTACATAATTTACACAAAGATTAGATCAGAAGGTTCCTTTTTCCATCGGTCAGCTAACTTGCTGTTTTCTTTTGGACAAGCCTGGCAACAACCTTTGCATAGCGCTCCTGTCTTAGCAAAGTGTCTTAGAAGAGCATCATAGCCAAAGATGCTCTTACAGACAAACTTTTTTTTTCAGGTTTTCTAGGAGATCTAAGGCCTGTTTAATATTTCTTTCTGAATCTCCCTCTAAATTCACTCTTTTATTAGGAGATTAGCTTTTAATTAGCATAAAGGTTCTTTCCTTTCCATATTTATGTAGATCTCTCCCCCACACACACTATCACACTTAACTAGTTAGTAAACAACTCTCTTTTTAAACAAACTGTAAAACTCCCCCCTATCTGTGGTGTCAATTTGACATTCTTCAGCTTAGCATATGGCTGTCACTATACATATATACCTGTTACAATAAACTGTACATTAAAATGTGCATGATTGAAACCTCTAAACAGACTAATTTAATATAGATTATTATTTGCTGCTGACTGAGACCATACCTGTTGGCAGACAAACACTTTGGGGTGACAGCTGGATTGTCATGGTTGATCCCCAAACTATCTTCAGAAATATAGCCAGACCATGTTCTTTTAAACACAGTAATCAACTTAGGCTTTTTACTAATATGCTACTAATGCCTTAATACAGGAAGACTCTTCAGTTGCAGACATCAAAATACAGCAATTTGTTATCTGAGAAGTTAATTAGAAAGTTTGATTCTTTAGACATTATCTGTAGTACATAGATGCACAACAGGAAAGATCACTAAGGGCCACATTGCTGTGAAACTATATTCTTATGGAATAAAGAGTACTTAGTGTCTGTAAAAATATTAACATCTGGTGCACAACATGGAGTGGAAAAGGTGCATCATTTGGCACTGTATTGTGAACTGTCCTGTCAGCCTTTGAAAAAATAATAGAAATGTTTCTAAAATGACTTGTGGCAAGGAGCCAAGCACTGATATTTTTCACACAGCTGGACCTACCACAACCCAATGAATTTCTGTATGAATTTCAGTACAGGACATTAATCTATTTGTCTATTTTATATTCATTTTAATAATCTGGTTGATCTTGTACTTTCTAAGCTTTGAATAAAATCTATTTGATTCTCTGAAAAGCTAAGCTCGATACAGACACATTATGAAGTTTGGTAGTATTCAATGCTTTCTTCATTTTGCTGCATATAATGGTCCTATCCTTCATTGTTCATGAATTATGTAGGTCAGTACAATACTCATGCCAGGAAAACCTTTCTAGCACCCCACACAATCATGTATTTTGTATATCTATTGATGTACATTATTGTGATCCTCGGAAATATTTTGGAGAAATACTAGAATGTTAATATGACTATTTTTGTTTGTCTCCATCTGTAATGTCAAGTGAATTAGTTGTCATGAATGCAACTGTGCAGAGATGGAGAAGGAGAAAAATAAAAAATGGAGAAAGGTTTTAAAGTGGATGCTTGGCCAAAAATAGCTTTGCTATACATAAAACATACTGCTGTGTTATGGTTTGAATTTGCAGGTCTACAGGTTTATATACTTGAGGCCAAGAATATTGTTCATTGTAGAGATATAAATGTAAAGGTTATCAGAAACTTCCCTGTGCAATGGTTAATTAAATAAAGGAGATTCACTGATGCTCTGCCCTCATCATGGGTTCACTGATTTTTTTTTCCAAATCTCAAGCATGGTTCTCAAGCAACGTTACTGGTAGTCCAATTCAGACTAAGAATCCAGCATTTCTGGGATGTTAAGGCATTGTTGCCACTGAGACTGAGCTGGGGATCAATTACTTTCAGGGCTAGGAAAACTTTTTGGATCATAATTGCTATTTGCTATGTTTCCAAATTTCAAATTATGTGGAATTTTGCTGATTTCACTGCATATCATAATTCATAAGCCCTGAAAAATTGCCTAGTTACTGGTCTTTTTGATTGTCTCTGAAATGTTAGTCTCTCAAGTGAATTAATGGAAGAGATGGGTTAGTATTTCTTTGAATTTTTTTTTTTATTAATTAAGGAATAAAAGAGAAATTTTCATAGCTAAAGAAAGGGATAGACATTGATTTCTTAATTTTTCAAGTTGGTTCAAAGAAATCAGGAATCTTCTGAAACTGTTCAGGACATGCATAATTTTAGAGGCAGTTCTTGAAGCAACATACCATAGTGACAATGAGAAAGATAAAAGTATCTTTTATTACTTCAAGACATAGACAATATAGTTGATGCATTCTTGCCTGAAACAGGTCTAAACTAGCATTTAGTGCATATGCTAATATATTTTTTAAATGTTTGGTTTGACGTATCATTTTAGCATTTATCAGGAAGAATTTTTCAAAGTTTTGAAAAACGTACAAATCAGTGCTTTAGAGACAGAGCTCTAAAATCAGACCTATGATACATTTACACACAAGACAAAAGCGTTGGGGAGGGGGCGGTTGGGGGATCGTTTGATTGTTTAATCTGACACCACTAAACATGGAAACCATAAGTATTCGAGTTTATCCTCATTAGCACGATTCATGCAAGAAAGATTTCCTGGTTGATTGTGACCACCAGAACACACTTTCTGATGCCATTATCGAATATCAGTCATTATCTTTCAAGTCATTATGTACAGTCCATCACCTGAATCCACAGTCCAGAGAACTTTGGAAATCTCATTTTTTACCAATCATTTTAACAAAGAAATAGATCATCCTTTCAGTCTGTTGCCTTAAATTCACTCTTAACACTAATAAAAAAATGCGCTGAACTATTTCCTTACAACCCGAAACAGATGACCCACTTACCATCTTGAGACAAATATAGGTGGCAGAAGGAGAAGAAAACCACATTTCATTTGCTTATGCAAAACCTAGAGGGTTCATCTGCCCCCCTACTTTTCTCTCCTTCTCTCTACTTACCTACATAAAAGAAGTGGGTTTTAGACATAAAACCATACATACAATGTGAAAACCTTAGACTCTGAACCTTATAGTTCATTTAGATATGCAGATTGTCAATCATAATTTATACACAAGTGATTGGAGTGAATACCTGCATTTCTTTACTGATTTATGATCTCATTGAGTTTGGTGTAGACAATCCTCCAGTCCAGTCTTTAAGGAATTCCATGACACATATTCATTCTTTTGATCACTAAGTTGTTTTTCTTCAGGTCAAAACACTTGGAAGGTTCACCACGTCTTTCGAAGTCCATAACTATTGTTTTCTAAGTCAAAGTGATTTTATTTGTTTTCAGTATATCAACACTCAATCAGCAATCCAACACTGGTCATTAGCCACTTTCACATGTAGCTGTACTGTCATAGGATACAACATCCAGCCTCTGTCAGTATTGAATCATAGAGCGCTCGCGCTCTCTCTCTCTTTTAAGCTTTAAAATTTCAGGAAATCACTATTGGAACCTTTTCCTTCATTCTTTCATACCTGTCATATTGCATCAAGATCACTTTTTAAAGGTAGCTGTGCACCAGTGAAAATTAAAGCAGTACCAGGACTGGTTGTGAGTCTCTTAGAAAAGCCAGACTGATTAGTCCCTGCATGAGAAAGGTAAGACCATAAATGCATCTCATTATTTTATGATTTCACACCTAAAGCTGTGTGTATCTGTAAATAAACAGAGAGATATACATGCTCTAGCAAATATGTTTATACTTAGACCATGGAAAGAATGAATATTTTAAGAACAAAACACAATTGTTCTAACAAAACTGAAATTTATTAAAAGATCACAAATTTGACCTTTTAGTGTAGTTTATTTTTTGTAAAATGTCCTGACTGTGCACTGTAAGTGCATCTTAGATACTCAGTGCAGCTCCTAGCTGTTATGAGATTTCGTCTCAAGCAACTAATAATATTACAAAGCAGCTAAAGGTTGTTATGTACCACATACCTGAAATAGGGAAAAAATGTGTTTATATTAAATTTAGTAATTTAAGATAATGATGAAAAGTTATTTCACAAAGTGGCTTTGGAACAAGAGACAGCTGACATTTACTTTGTCACCTCTGACGGTCCATCCTATGTAGTTTTCTGTATTTTGCACCAAGTGGTGTTTCAGTTCAGAGGAATGTAAAGTTATACTTATAAGCTAGGTACAGGCTTTTATTAGAAATTCACCTGAGTCCAGTTTAAATGAGTTTTCCATATCAGTCCTGACATGTTATAGTTCTACAATTGGCCTTTTCCCAAGGGCATTCTACCACAAGGCAATGATGAAAGGTACCTATTTCTGGAAACAAAATAAGAGTATTCTAGTGAAACGAGGAAACCAGTGTTATTTCTAGAAATACTCCATATCTCTTTTTACTTAGCTATAGAATTTCACCTTGATTTTTGACCCTGATTTCTTGCTGCATTTTTAATTAAATAACACGCAATTCCTTCATTTCTTTTTCAGTAGTATAAGTAATTGTTCATTATAATTAGAATGAATGCTTCAGATGAATAAAAAATTTTAGGCTCATACCTAGTATCACAGCAAACAGGGATAATTACCCCTTTTCAGTTCTCCAGCAGTCAGCTGAGCTCCTCACAGTTTCTGTTTTTCAGCTTTCTGACCTTATGGGTCTCTCTTTATCCTGTCTTTGAAGTAGGCTTAATCCTCTTTCCTCAAAGTAAGAGCCAGAAAAGGAAAGTCTCCACATTCCTCTCAGCAGGAGTTTTTACTGTCTGCTTGCAAGGCCCCTCTTCACTTCCTCAGTGATCAACCCTGCTGTTATGGTTTAGGCCAGATCAGCCAATGATGAGAAGACAGGTGCTCTCCCCCACCTCTCGTTCCAAGGAGAGGAGGAGGAGGGATAAAGAGATTTGTGAGTTTAGAAGGAACTAAACTACTTCAATGAAATATTAATAATAAAATAAAAAGGAAAATAATGAAAATAGATACAGTATATACAAAACCGTATCAAGCTCCCAGGATGATGTCACCGGCAGGCACTGGGGAAGTCCCGGACTGGACTCAGCAACACAGGGGAACTGGGTTCCAGAGCTGGAGTCAGGAACACATGGATCGAGATCAAAGGCAGATGAACAGGCAGGGTCCTCCTCAGATGACGGCCATTGAAGAAAAGAGAGCTGACCCTTTGATCCCTCAGCTTTTATACTGAGCATGGGGCAGATGGGATGGAATAATCTGTTGGTCAATTTTGGGTCACCTGTCCTGTCCACTCCTCCCTGCAGGTGGGAGCCCTCTACGCTTTTGCGTTTCCGACCCTCCAACGGGGCAAATAACGAAATTAGCTGACCTTGGTTGTTATAGCAATAAGTCTAAGCAAGAGCCTCTCTGCATTCCTTGGCATAATCAGGTCTTATCACTCTGAGAACGAAGGGTTTTCTGCACAATATGCTGTTAATTTCAGAGTTAGAAGAGGCTTAGCTAGGAAGTAAATTACTGAACAGAATGTTGGTTCTGTTCTACCTCAAACCAGGACACTTGCTTTTCTTATTTTTCTTTTCACAACAGCTCTGCTCTTCTGGGGTATAAGCACAGCTTTTATTTTACCCTTCTTCATCGTCCAGTTGCAAAGGAGCAACCCTGTTAACAAGGAGACTTCTGTGATAGTGGCCAGAGTATATCACTGAGTGAAAATTATTAGCCTGTGACATACAGGAGGTCAGTCCAAATGATCTGTTAGTGTCCCTGGACTTAAGCTTTATAAGTCTATCATTTTAACACAAATTATAAAGAAACCTCAATCACTATCTTTCATACTTTTCCTAGAGGAGGGGTTATTCAATTGATTCATTTAAAGTAGGCCTACAATATGGATTCAGGAGAAATTGTTAGATACTTATTTGAACCCCCATCTGCAGCTCCAATAGAACAAGAAGGATTTGTACTGTAATCACTTGCAAATTGCATGGATAAGGAAAACTGCATACTGGACTGTATTAGGAGGAGTGTAGCTAGGAGACTGAAGGAAGATGTTGTCCTCTGTTCAGTACCGATGAGGTCATGCCTGGAACACTGTTTCTCCTTTTGGGCCTCCCAGTTCAAGATGTGTTTTGGGAAATGGAGGGAATCCAACAGAGGGCTCCCAAAATGGCTAAGGGCTGTGGGGTGAGGGTTTTAGGCAGCTGGGCTTGCTTAATCTGGTGAAGAGAAGGCTGAGGGGAAAGCTACACAAGCTTTTTACTGCTACCCAAAAGGATCCCAATGACAGAACCAAACTCTTCTTGTAGTGGCAAATAGCAAGAACAAAAGGCAACGTTGGCTTTTTCACTAAGAAGTTTACTTAGGGAGATGGTGGAGTGTCTATCTGGAAGGTTTTACAAGATTCAGCTAGAGAAAACCATGTCTAACCTGAACTACCATGCTCCTCAACATAGGAAGTTGGATCTTCAGAGGTTCTCTCCAGGAAAAGCTTGTGTGACTCCACGATACTTGTTTTGAAAATCCGATATTCTGAGGAACTGCTGGAAAACCATGGTACTACAAATACCACTCCACTCCACCATAAATAGTGAAGTATCAGGGACTGCTCTAAAAAGGTGATGCGTAGCCATGAACGTATCAGGTTTTGCGGGAATATGTACAAATGATCAGGGGGCTACAGTCCAGTTAGCTCCCTGGTAAATCTGCGCCCAAAGTTTTAGTATTTCAAGGAAATTGAATACCAAGACTTTGGCAAATTACCATGCCGCCTTCATCAATTCAGACATATGGTGTTGTTACATACATATTGTACTGGTTTGGGGTGAAGCAGAGCCAACTTTCTGTTCAGTGAGGGAGGCTCTTGCATATATGGTTTTGAGGCTAAAGGCGCCAGGAAAGCCTGGAGCCCCAAGGTCTGTCGTGCGATACAAGCGGTTCCCAGAGAGCTTTAGAACAAGCCACAGCTTTCCCCACTGGCTCCTTCGGTGTGGGAGTAATCTCTGGACATATGGAAATTTTTGAGGCTAGCGCTGTGCCAAGAGAGAAAATGTGGTTTTGAGGTTGAAGGCACCAGGAAAGTCTGGAGCTCCAGGGTCTGTGGGGCAATACAAGCGGTTCCCAGAGAGCTTTAGAACGAGCCACAGTTTCCCCTCCTGGCTCTTGGGCATGGGAGCAATCTCCAAACATATGGAAATTTTTGAGGCCTGCCCTGCGGCATGTGAGAAATTGCATTTTTGTGGCTGAAAGCACCAGGAAGGCCTGCAACCCAAAGGCCTATGGGGCGATGCAAGCGGTTCCCAGAGAGCTTTAGAAAAAGCCACAATTCTCCCTCCTGGCTCCTTGGGCGTGGGAGCAACCTCTGTATATCTGGAAATTTTTCAGGCTGGCGCTGCGCCAAGTGAGAAAGGGTGGTTTTTAGCCTGAAGGCGCCATGAAAGCCTGCAGTCCCAAGGTCTGTGGGGCCATGCAAGCGGTTCCCAGAGAGCTTTAGAACAAGCCACAGTTTTCCCCACTGGATCCTTGGGTGCGGGAGCAATCTCCGGACATATGGAAAATTTTGAGGCTGGCGCTGCGCCAAGTGAGAAAGTGTGTTTTTGAGGCTGAAGGCACCAGGAAAGTCTGAAGCTCCAAGGTCTGTGGGGCCATGCAAGCGGTTCCCAGAGAGCTTCAGAACAAGCCACAATTCTCCCTCCTGGCTGTTTGGGCATGGGAGCAATCTTCGGACATATGGAAATTTTTCAGGCTGGCGCTGCGCCAAATGAGAAAGGGTGGTTTTCAGGCTGAAGGCACCTGGAAAGCCCGCAGCCCCATGGTCTGTGGTGCGATGCAAGTGGTTCCCAGAGAGCTTTAGAACAATCCACAATTTCCCCTCCTGGCTCCTTGGGCGTGGGAGCAATCTCTGGACATATTGAAATTTTTGAGGCCGGCCCTGCAGCGTGTGAGAAAGGGTGGTTTTGAGGCTGAAGGTGCCAGGAAAGTCTAGAGCCCGAAAGCTTGTGGAGCTTTGCAAGCGGTTCCCAGAGAGCTTTAGAACAAGCCACCGTTCTCCCTCCTGACTCCTTGGGCGTTGGAGCAACCTCTGGACAAATGGAAAATTTTGAGGCTGGCGCTGCGCCAAGTGACAAAGGGTGGTGTTTAGGATGAAGGCGCAAGGAAAGCGTGGAGCTCCAGGGTCTGTGGGGTCATGCAAGCGGTTCCCAGGGAGCTTTAGAACGAGCCACAGTTTTCCCCGCTGGCTCCTTGGGTGTGGGAACAATCTCCAGACATGGAAAATTTTGAGGCTGGCCCTGTGGTGTGTGAGAAAGGGTGGTTTTGAGGCTGAAGGTGCCAGGAAAGCTTGGAGATCCAAGGTCTGTGGAGCAATGCAAGCGGTTCCCAGGGAGCTCTAGAACAAGCCACAGTTTGCCCCCCTGTCTTTTTGGGCGTGGGAGCAATTACCGGACATATGGAAATTTTTCAGGCTGGCGCTGTGCCACATCACAAAGAGTGGTTTTGAGGCTGAAGGCGCCTGCAAAGCCCGCAGCCCCAAGGTCAGTGGGGCCATGCAAGCGGTTCCCAGAGAGCTTCAGAACAAGCCACAGTTTCCCCTCCTGGCTCCTTGGGCGTGGGAGCAATCTCCGGACATATGGAAATTTTTAAGGCTGGCGCTGCGCCAAGTGAGAAAGGGTGGTTTTCAGGCTGAAGGCGCCATGAAAGTCTGGAGCTCCAGGGTCTGTGGGGCCATGCAAGCAGTTCCCAGAGAGCT
The DNA here is from genome assembly GCF_964199755.1 of Larus michahellis. Taxonomy (NCBI): domain Eukaryota; kingdom Metazoa; phylum Chordata; class Aves; order Charadriiformes; family Laridae; genus Larus; species Larus michahellis. Next base: position 20,791,319 of record NC_133929.1, on the reverse strand, counting down.
TTAGAACAAGACAGTTTTCCCCACTGGTTCTTTGGGCATGGGAGCAATCTCCAAACATATGGAAATTTTTGGGGCCTGCCCTGCAGCCTGTGAGAAATTGCGTTTTTGCGGCTGAAAGCACCAGGAAGGCCCGCAAACCAAAGGCCTATGGGGCGATGCAAGCAGTTCCCAGAGAGCTTTAGAAAAAGCCACAGTGCTCCCTCCTGGCTCCTTGGGCATGGGAGCAACCTCTGTATATCTGGAAATTTTTCAGGCTGGCACTGCGCCAAGTGAGAAAGTGTGGTTTTTAGGCTGAAGGCGCCATGAAAGCTTGGAGATCCAAGGTCTGTGGAGCAATGCAAGCGGTTCCCAGGGAGCTCTAGAACAAGCCACAGTTTGCCCCACTAGATCCTTGGGCGTGGGAGCAATTACCGGACATATGGAAATTTTTCAGGCTGGCGCTGCGCCAAGTAAGAAAGGGTGGTTTTGAGGCTGAAGGCGCCTGCAAAGCCCGCAGCCCCAAGGTCTGTGGGGCCATGCAAGCGGTTCCCAGAGAGCTTCAGAACAAGCCACAGTTTCCCCTCCTGGCTCCTTGGGCGTGGGAGCAATCTCCGGACATATGGAAATTTTTGAGGCTGGCCCTGTGGCGTGTGAGAAAGGGTGGTTTTGAGGCTGAAGGCGCCAGGAAAGCCTAGAGCCCGAAAGTCTGTGGGGCCATGCAAGCGGTTCCCAGGGAGCTTTAGAAGAAGCCACAGTTTCCCCTCCTGGCTCCCTGGGCATGGGAGCAATCTCCGGACATATGGAAATATTTGGGGCCGGCACTGCGGTGTTTGACACAGGGTGGTTTTGAGGCTGAAAGCTCCAGGAAAGCTTGGAGATCCAAGGTCTATGGGGCTTTGCAAGCGGTTCCCAGAGTGCTCTAGAACAAGCCACAGTTGTCCACCCTGGCTCTTTGTGCGTGGGAGCAATCTCCGGACATATGGAAATTTTTGAGGCTGGCGCTGCGCCAAGTGAGAAAGGGTGGTTTTCAGGCTGAAGGCGCCATGAAAGTCTGGAGCTCCAGGGTCTGTGGGGCCATGCAAGCAGTTCCCAGAGAGCTTTAGAACAAGCCACAGCTTTCCCCACTGGATCCTTGGGTGAGGGAGCAATCTCCGGACATATGGAAATTTTTCAGGCTGGCGCTGTGCCAAGTAAGAAAGGGTGGTTTTGAGGCTGAAGGCGCCTGCAAAGCCTGGAGCTCCAGGGTCTGTGGGGCCATGCAAGCAGTTCCCAGAGAGCTTTAGAACAAGCCACCGTTCTCCCTCCTGGCTGTTTGGGCGTGGGAGCAATCTCCGGACATATGGAAATTTTTGACGCTGGCCCTGTGGCGTGTGAGAAAGTGTGTTTTTGAGGCTGAAGGCACCAGGAAAGCCTGGAGCCCCAAGGTCTGTGGGGCCATGCAAGCGGTTCCCAGAGAGCTCTAGAACACGCCACAGTTCTCCCTCCTGGCTCCTTGGGCGTGGGAGCAATCTCTGGACAAATGGAAATTTTTGACGCTGGCCCTGTGGCGTGTGAGAAAGTGTGTTTTTGAGGTTGAAGGCACCAGGAAAGCCTGGAGCCCCAAGGTCTGTGGGGCCATGCAAGCGGTTCCCAGAGAGCTCTAGAACACGCCACAGTTCTCCCTCCTGGCTCCTTGGGCGTGGGAGCAATCTCTGGACAAGTGGAAAAATGTGTCCTACATCTTAATCACATCCAGGCACCCGCCCCATTACATTACCAGAAGAGAAGTGATGGACATCCCTTAACTCTCTTCATGACCTCCTGGTAATCCTGTTTCACGCACAGGCTCCCTGCTGGATGAAAATCACAAGTTGCCACTTTAGTTCTTTACTTCCAGTCAATATTCTGACAGACTTGATCTAGCAAATTAGTATGCTGTGGTAGGGGCATGACAAAAGACCCTTTTGACACACTCTGAATCGATACAAAGGCCAACAGAGAGCCATTTCACCATAGTTCTGTTATTTTTCCCTTTTGATGACCTTTCTTTTTTTTTAGCTTGTATGACCTTGTCAGATTTAAAAACGTTAGAAAAGTCATCCTTGAATGAGGGAAGAAAAATCTAAACATGCAGAAATGTAAGAATACCAACGTAAAATTAAAATACAGCTGTATCAGAGGAGTAGAGATTTTCTTGTGTGAATTTGTTTGTCCTTCACACTGCTGAAATCTCTACATGTGTCATGGTTACCTCAAACCAGGACATTATGCTTCAAATGTCAGAGTACAGAATAAACAGACTGTTCTGGCCATGAATGCTGTGTTACATCTGAATATTATTATTCTTTCTTTTTGAAAAGATGAAAATATCATCTTAGAGGATTAAAAATGCATATCTTAGTCATATATTTTGCTATGAAAGATCTTGCAATAGCATAATGTATTTTACAATTCAAAAATTGTAGTCACATTTACGTAATTTTCAAGTGCTTATGCTGTGAAATTTGACTGAATTTATGCTGATATTGATCATACTATGCAAAGAAAAATACTTTTCAGCATGTGCCATATAAAAACATCTAAAAAGAGCAACTTAAGTTGTATCTGAAAGTTTATCTACAGACATTACACCTGTTCAAAATGACTTATTCATACAAAAACTACAGACTTAATTGAATTGCATCTTTAAGCAATATTATGTATGCATTTCTCTACTTCTGCAAGAATTACTCATTTGTTCATAATCACTGTCATTTTAATTAGGTTTACACCTTTACCAATTTTATTGTTTTTATGTTGGACAAATCTATGTAACAGATTTACATTTATCTCATAATAGATACTTAAGTATAACTATATCCAGGTACACACAGACACTATAGCTTTGCCTTATGATCATTTTAAGGGTGCAATTATTTCATAATAAGGCCTAATTCTTGCAATTTACATGCTTTCATGTTTTTCTTAAAGAATGATCCATCCTCTTAAATGAAAAACAAGCACTCATATATTTTCTTTTTCATACTAACAAACTAAAAAATACTCAAATCCACTTTTGTAAACCTAATCTTCAAATTTTAAGTTTTCAAGCTGAAAGAAAACTTAAGTCAATAAAAAATTAGACATTTCCATCTTTAGAAAGCACTTGCCACCACTCCCTTTACTCCCTGCTTAATCTTCTTCTCGGGAGGACTGGTGCTATCCTGATTTCCAGGTTTACATTTCCAAATTCCTCCTTTTCCCATTTTTAGTTCTCACTGTGCTACTGTTGTCGGCTTATGCTTCTAATGTGCTGGAACTACTCTATAGCTGCCAGGACATTGCCCAACATCTGCTTGTGTGTCCTCATGGACCCATCCTCCCCCCAGAACCCTACATGCTTGACCCTTATTTTAGCTGTGATTTTGTACCACAAAAAGAAGACCTTTAGCTCTGACTTTGACAAATTCTATCACTCCAAACTCTGCCTCCTTCTTCAGATCAGTGTCATGTTTTCTGCCTGTGAGGTACTCTGTCATCCAGAGGACTAAGCAAAAAATCCCTGAAACTCCCATGCAGTTCTGTCCTTCTGAGATGCAGAGAGGCAAGTGTGGTGTCAGAGCAATTCCTCAGCAAACTGGTTGGGCACAGCAGAAGCAGCAGTCTTGCATTTTCTGTCAAGCTTTTGAAGAAAAAGAATGCAATAATGCAGTGAGACAACATCAAGCTCTGTAGGAACAGGCAACATCTTGACTATCAGTAAATCTCATTGTTTTAAAGATTGTGTTATCAGCTTTTGTTTGTGCTATATACTTTCTATGATGTGGTGTGTGCAAATTTATTAATGGCTATTCCTTTCTAACAAATGCCTGAAATTCTTCATAAATGCATGTATTGGGTTTGTGTGGCAAGGTTTTGGTAGTGGGGGGCTACAGGGGTGGCTTCTGTGAGAAGCTGCTAGAAACTTCCCCTATGTCTGACAGAGCCAATGCCAGCCGCCTCCAAGAAGGACCCACCGCTGGCCAAGGCCAATCAGCAATGGTGGTAGCATCTCTGTGATAACATATTTAAGAAGGAAAAAAAACCAAAACAGCACAACTGCAGCTGAAGAGCAGAATGAGAATATGTGAGAGAAACAACTATGCAGACACCAAGGTCAGTGAAGGAGGAGGGGGAGGAGGTGCTCCAGGCACTAGAGCAGAGATTCCCCTGCAGCCCATGGTGAAGACCATGGTGAGGCAGGCTGTCCCCCTGTAGCCCATGGAGGTTAATGGTGGAGCAGATATCCACCTGCAGCCTGTGGAGGACCTCAAGCCACAGCAGGTGGATGTGCCCAAAGGAGGCTGTGACCCCATGGAGGGCCTGTGCTGGAGCAGGCTCCTGGCAGGACCTGTGGACCCCATGGAGAGAGGAGCCCACACTGGAGCAGGTTTGCTGACAGCACTTGTGACCCTGTGGGGGACCCATGCTGGAGCAGTCCATTCCTGAAGGACTGCACCCTGTGGAAGGGAGCCCTGCTGGAGCAGTTTGTGAAGAACTGCAGCCCATGGTAAGGACTCCCATTGGAGATGTTCATGGAGAACTGTCTCCTGTGGAAGGGACCCCATGCTGGAGCAGGGGAAGAGTGTGAGGAGTCCTCCCCCTGAGGAGGAAGGAGTGGCAGAAACAGTGTGTGATGAACTGACCGCAACCCCCATTCCCTATCCCCTTGCACCGCTTGGGGGGAGAAGGTAGAGAACTCCATAGTAAAGTTAAGCCCAGGAAGAAGGGAGGTGTTGGGGGGAGGTGATTTTAAGATTTGTTTTTATTTCTCATTATCTTCCTCTGATTTGATTGGTAATAAATTAAAGTAATTTCCCCAAGTTGAATCTGTTTTGCCCATGACTGTAATTGCAGAGTGATCTCCCTGTCCTTATCTGGACCCACAAGCCTTTTGTTATATTTTCTCTTCCCTGTCCAGCTGAAGAGGGGAAGTGATAGAGAGGCTTTGGTGGGTGCCTGGCATCCAGCCAGGGTCAACCCACCACAATGCATAAAATACAATGGCTAGATCTGTAAAGAAGGATACAATTCTAGTAACCTAAATATGTCCAGAACCTTTTTCTGAAACTGACACCAGATGACATGAAATAGCAGGCCTCTGCAATGTTCAGTTCTCCTATTCACCAGAACAGGAACATAACATACAGACTGTCTTTTGAGAAAGCTATCTTGTCATTGCTTCTGTGTCAGGGAATTGTTTGGGAGATATATTCGGTCCACAGGCTAGAAGTGTAGGAGGGACTGTTGTAACATATTGCCAGCACGGGTGCTGGTGAGTTCCTGTGCCTACAAATATACCTAGGCACTGTTTAATGGTATAGATATCATCTGCTGCTGCCATAACTCAGATGATCTTATACTTTTCCACTTCAAATAATATTTCCCAGGTGGCACTCTGTGTCTATTCTTACATGTTTCAGAATAAAAAACAGGAAGTCTGCCTGGTTAAAAATGTATCCGTAGGTCTCACTGTGATTTAACAGCAGTTTCACATCTCAGTAGCTCCACTGACTTCAGGACAGTCAGTTCTGATTTGTGTTCACTTGAAATCAGAATCAGCCCACTATGCATTAACTAATACCTACCACATGAACATCCATTTTAAACTTCTGCAAAGCAAGCAGTAGACTCTACGTTGGAGTTTGTCTCCTCTTAAACTAGTCACTGACCTCAGAGAGAGCTTCATCGAAATAAAGATAGAAGGATTTAACCCAGGAAATGTGAAACGTTTTATTTCATATACTGGATAAAGACAATGTGGTGTGTTACACATATATATATTTTCAAATGAGTGTTATTTATTTGCACTTACTGTTTGCCTCATCTACTATACTATTACTACAACTGTCTATCTGTATGTTTATACTGCACTCATATCTACCTCACCTAAGCACATCATAGTTTACCTTTAGCATGCTGCCTGCAAAAGAGGAAGAGAAATCATTCCAGATTAAATCTTTAATTTCTTGCAAGACTTTTTTCTACAGCTTCAGTAAATGAATCATGATGTTTATTTTATTCTCATCCAAGAATCTCAAGCAACTGACACATTGTGTAGTCAGCTAAATGTCAGCCTCTACTAATAGGAACATGTAAACATAATCCAATATTTGAAAAACAAACACTCAAGAACTGGTGTCTTGCTGTATCTCTAGAATCAGTTCCTCAGCTAGTACGAATCCACTCAGAGGAAGCACTAAACTGTGGCACACAATGTGTGTCTGTGGGAATTACAGAATTCATTCAGTTTTCTAATTGACAGTTGAGTCAGTGTGCTTCACTAGAGCATGCAGATGAAAGCCTCAGGCTGGCCAGATGAAAGCAGGAAGATGCATGGTCAGAGCTGCACTTAAAAAAGATAAAATGTTTAGTACCTTCTGCCTATCGCTAGCTGTGAGATTTAGGTAGGATGAAAGGATGAAATAGAATGACATAGAGTAAGGAAAGGAAAGGCAATGGTGATGAGAAATCACCATTTCTTCCCAGTATTCTCAAGGATTCTTGGCTGTGTTTTCATAGTTCATGCTCCAGTTGCCTCTTTGCCATTATCTAACTGTATCAGACCAGTTTGGACATTGGTAGCATGCAAGACTGTGTTTCTGACATTATTGCTCTACCCTATAATAAAATGAGAAAAACTATCCTTGTCCATTCTAGAGAAACTTTTGAGTTCTACTAGGAAATGTCAGGAGTCAACATACAATTTTTTCTCCCTAAATTGAATGAAAACCATACCATCAGTCTGGCTGAATTTGCTCTGATAGGAACTGGCCCCATGCCAAACTGCAGACTGGCAGGATGCCAGGGGTCAATTCCAGTGGCTCTAACCCACCTCTCACCACTGAAATGACAGCAGTGTTTGTCCTAGTTTGAGGTAGAACAGAACCAATTTTATTTTCATTAATTTTACTTTTCAGTTAAGTCTCTTCTAACTAACTGCACTTTCCAAAATTAACAGCATATTTTTCAGACAGTGTCTGCTTCCAGAGTGATAATGTCTGATGTTTATAGTTAATACCAAGGAATGGTATGCAGAGAGGCTCTTGCTTATGCTTATGCTATAACAACCAAGGTCAGCTAACTTTGTTATGTGCCATGTTGGAGGGCTGGAGGTGGAAGAGTGTAAAGGGGTCGCACCTGTGGGGAGGAGCAGACAGGACAGGTGACCCAAACCTGACCAACTGGGTATTCCATCCCATGTCCGTCATGCTCAGTATAAAGCTGAGGGATCGAAGGGGTCAGTCCTCTCTTTTTCAATGGCCGGTGTCTGAGGAGGACCCTGTCTGTTCGTCTGCCTTTGATCCCAATCCATGCATTCCCAAATCCAGTTCTGGAATTCAGTTCCTGTTCGTCACTGAGTCCAGTGCCACTTTCCCAGTGCCTGCCAGTGACGTGATTGTCATCCTGGGGGCTCAGTACTGGTTTTGTATATATTGTATGTATTTCATTACTTTCTAATTGATATTATTATATTTTCATTATTAATATATTTCATTAAAGTAGTTTTAATTTTCTTTTCAACCCATAAGTCTGTCTCCCTTATTCTCTCTCCATTCTCTTGGGAAGGGAGAGAGGTTAAAGAGAGCATCTCTCGTTTGTTTATTGGCCAGTCCAGCCCAAACCACGACATATATATTTCATTATTTTCTTATTAATATTATTCTATTTTCTTTTTTATTGTTAATAGTTCTAGTTTCATATTTCGTTAAAGTAGTTGTAGTTTCTTTTCAACCCATAAGCCTCTCTCCCTTATTCTCTCCCTTCTCTTTCAGGAAGGGTGAGTTGGTTAAAAGGGAGCATCTGTTGTTTGTTTAGTGGCCAGCCCAGCCTAAACCATGACAGTGACAATATCTGAGGGGAAGCGTCAAAGAAAAAGCTTTGTGTGGACAAGGCTGGGGAAGAATATTTCAAGACCAAAGATGAATTGAAAACTAGGGAGTTTTCAGGCAAACTTCTTTGTCTGCCTTTGCCTGGTCAAGTTAAACATTTTTTTAAAGGATGACTCGATTAAACGTTTAACAGCCTTCTTTCATGATATCTTCCTCTCAATTGCTGGTAAATACAGTCTGCATCCTCCTCTCCCTCCAACAAAATGAAAACAAATATGCAACAGGCTTCACATTCCTTATATCTTCAAGAGTTATGAGAGAGACAGAAATCAAATTGTCAAAACAGCATTGTCAAAAACACAAGGGAAAAATAAAACAATAAATAACCTTAAGACTCATTTCAGGGTGGGGAAACCCCCAACATTCCTTGCAGGTCACCTTTAAAACTTCAGACTGCCTTTTATACTGAATTGTACCTATATTCCCTTACTAATCTCCTCACATATTACAGATTTCACAAGTGACTTGTGATGCTGAATTACTATAGCTGTTTGTACAATTCCCATGTTATTCATTGTTTGTCCCTTTGCTTTACCCAAATTGGAGAGAATGCACTTTCAAAGTAGCTGTCAAAGTGTGACTCATCTGGCAAGTCAGTAATTACTTTTCATAAAGTAATATGCCAGAACACAGAGAATTCATAAGATTTGTAGAAGGTACTGGGACATATGAACATAGATAGATTCCTACCTACTGCTTTTCACAGTTCAAATAATCATAAAAACCCCTTTAAAGTATAGAACCAAATGCATAAATTCACCCCTTAAGTGCAAAAGAAAAAATACAGTTTTCAGAATATATATTTTAAGAAAAGACTTTCAAGGAAATATTGGAGAAAAAAACGTACACTTTTAAGCATATTTTGAAGTGTATAATATTAAAATAATTTCTTAAACCTTGTTTTCCTTTAGTTTTATGCATTCCTCTGTATTAGAAGCATAGCTGCTCATTGCTGTTATTGAGAAAAATATTGGATTAATTTGGACAGAGATGACATCAAGAGAACAGAGAATTCATGGCTTTAGTCCTTATCCTTTAGCTAAAGCATTCATAGTTTCCATTTGTAACAGCTGCTTATCTACAGCCATAGACCAGAAAGCACTACAGCATGTATTACTAGGAAGCAACACAGCCTTTCTTCCAAAAGGGAATAACAAATATATGAGCGTTTTCTTTACATCTGTGCCTTTAAACATAACCTTGGTGTCGTGGTTTAGCCTCAGACGGCAACAAAGAACCACGTGCCGCTCGCTCGGGCCTTCCCAATACGGGAAGAATAGGAAGAAAAAAAAGGCAAGACTCTTGGGTTGAGACAAAGGCAGTTTAACAGCACAGCAAAGGGAACAAGCAAACAACAACAATAACACGAACAGAGGAATATACAAACACGGTTACGGAACTGCCGCTCACCGACCCGACCTGGGGCGCCCCAGCCCACTCCAAACGGTGACTTCCTGCCTCCTCCCCCAGCAGCTCAGGGTGGGCATGGCTCACATGGCATGGAATACCAGGAAAAATTAACCCTACCCCCGCCGGAACCAGGACACTTGGGATAGAGGTGATAAACCACACCAATAATTGGTTTTAGAAATAAATAGAAAATAAAAGACATATGTTTACTCTCAAGCAAAAATTAATAGTTTCATTCTATCTTGCCCCAATAAACAAACATATTGCATTTTGCCTCAGTGGACTGGCAATGGCCAGAAAGTGGACCTGCTCAGTTATGCTCTTGTTGTGACATGTAATATGCATCACAGGGGGAAGTGTTAATGGGGATTTAAGGGGACATGACAACACCATTAGCTTCCTTGGTAAATCTGGCCTGGAATAAATGACAGTCCTTGCCATGGAGATTTTACTGCTGGGCAGAAGAGCAAAAGAAAAGGGAAAGAGCAAGTTGTAAATAGGGCCACCATTGGTGAAGGATATGCTAAGTCAGATTCTAACTGTAAAGAGGTGGGAAGCCCAACAGAAATTAACAGCTCTTAATTCTTTTGCTTCCCATTAAAACTGATCAGACTTCAACAATGCAATGATTTTGGTCCAAAACTTCTCATCAGTTATATAGACATTATATAGATATTGCTCTTTGGAAATTATTCTAATTCAGAATCACTTGAGATACTTAATATTCTTAAGCATGCAGCAGTGAAAGCCTGCAGTGAAACCCTGCAGATTTTAACCAAGGGTACTTTCTAAAAATAGTAAATTTTTTTTCATTCATCTCCACTGTGTTAAATCTCTTCAAATATAGTTGTAATTGTTTTTATAATTATACAGCTTTTATTTCCCAAAAGAGGTCTTTTAGTGGCTATGGGCAGTGTGTCTGTTCATGTATCGACATGGATGCTTCTGATTTTTAAATTTCTGACTATCACTTGCTTATATTGCTTCTTTTCTTCTTCAATAGCTGCAGCCAAACTTGGCAGCTATTAGAGCAAGATGTCAAATGTTGAAATACATATTCTTCCTGCAGTGGCATCATGGCCTGTCACTAGTCCTTTATATGGATTCACTGTCAGCAATGTGGCTGCGTTCAGTGCTGACTGCTTGCGGGTATAGAACTACCTGTAGGGTTATATCAAAGTCATACTGTTATGTAGCTGACTTTGTTGCTTTCACTCCTTAGATGGCATCATTTTCTGGCACTGATTTAGCTGCATGATATTTTCTTACATCCATTTTTATACCTCCTTCAACGTATCTCTCTGAATTAGTCTTGCATTATGTCATTCCCTATTTCTGGAGAAACTGTTATTAAACCTAGAATGATATAAATAAAACCAGGGAGAACAAAATAGAAGGACTCATTTTTAATAATGAATATGTGTATTTCTAATTTTTAGCCATTGTCTTCACACGGAACCCCAGCTCTTTTCTTCAAATATTGTCTACCTTGATGTGTAATTAAGCAGCCAATCTTGCTTGCTTTAATCATGCAAAAATTATATATTCATCCAGATTGCTAAGCTAAGGTACACAAAGTCTAGTCCTCATTTTTTAAGCTTCTCGGAGAAAAACTATTTTTTTATAACTATAAGTTGCACCAGGGGAGATTGGTTATTAGGAAAAATGTCTTCACCAAAAGGTTTGTCAAGCATTGGAACAGGCTGCCCAGGGAAGTGGTTGAGTCACCATCCCTGGAGGTATTCAAAAGAAGTGTAGACACAGCGCTTAGGGACATGGTTTAGTGGTGGACTTGGTAGTTTTAGGTTAACGGTTGGACTCAATGATCTTAAGGGTCTTTTCCAACCTAAATGATTCTATGATTCTGTGAAGTGTCATGAATACCCCCAGGAGCATATTAATAATTGACAATAATCTTCACAGAAATTAAGAGATGGCATTGAAAGTTTAACTAAAATCCACTTTATCTTGCACAGAATCCCCAAAAAATAATGTTGTTTTCCCTCAGAATCTTTCAGAAAGGATGTAAATACTATTAGGGCCAGAGTTTGTCTGAATTTTGTTCTGAAACAATTTGCTTTGGGAATGTCTTTATGCCTGGGATCTATTTTCTGACTGGAGACACCATCAAAAAGTTTGGGCAAAGATGCAGCAGAAGAGCAGCCGCACAGTGCAGGCTGCTACACCTGGGGTACTTGAAGAACGCTTGGGATGGAAGGTAACACTCCTAAAGAGAAAAAAAATGGTCAGAAATCTGTTAGTTTTTCCAACGATTTTTTTTCATTGCTGCCATGCTTGTGAGATGTGCATGCACATAGACACAGGGTAGTCTTATGCGTAGGCCCTAAAATAAATTTTTACAGGCTTACATTGTGCTTATGTATCTGATGCCGGAGTTTGTTCCCTACCAAGACAAAGACTTTGGGGGATAAAAGGTGGCACAACTTTCCTCCCTTTAAAAAAAACTTTAAAAATCTATCTTTAGGAACTATAAACAACAGGAAATCCAGCTAATCCTGTAGATCATACACAGACAGAACATGATATGTAGATGAAGGTCCTGGATTGGATAAGAAAAACATGTGTGTTGGTCCCAATCCTGATATTTCTCTTCAGAAAAATATGTTTTCATGGCAATCAACACTTGAGAAAGGAATGCAGAAGAATGCATTTCACCATGGTGTGTAAGATTAAGCATAATGGGAGTTGAGTTTGTGAGCTCGTTAACATACTTCAGTTGGGTCCTCTGATAACAATTTATCTTTTTAAAATTATTTTCTTTGAAAACATTTTCTGCCTGCTAAGTGGTTCTCAGTGCTGTGGGTGTTGTTGGTAAAATCAGGATCACTTGTTACAACGTAGGAACTGGATTTGTGAATACAGATTAGAAATCCAAAACCTGACGTACAATTTGTAGATACAGTTTCTGTAGGCAAACTCTTTCTTCAAGTTTGGTTTTGAAATTATAGCTCTGAAAATGAAATCTTGCTGAAGAAACTTGATCACCCCTTGCTACATTAGGAAAGATGTTTTCAAAAACTGAACGAGGACAGTACTGCTGGCAAAGCTCTGTACATGAGCATGTATCTGTCATTTGGGTACATCAGGCAGATAGAGAGCTTTAGGCCTGGATTCTCTTGCCTCTTACTACTTGCATATCTCTGAAAGGCCACAAACGACAAAGGGAAAAGGAAGGTTCAACTAAATATTCAATTTATTATTGTATTTCTAAAATCTTCATTTGTATGTGCAGACATATTACTAGGAAATATCATAATAAGAAAGCTACATCAGTAATAAGAAATACTTTGAAATTTGCTTCTATTTTGGTCAAACTTACATCTGAGTAGAGAGAACAGCATTTTTATTACCCAGACATTTTTCCCGTGTCAATACTTTGAACCAATGTAAACTTTTGATACAGACAGTTGCATTATATTCTGGTACACTCTAATAAATTCAGACATTCATGGTATGAAACTTGGTATATGAACTCTACAGTGTATCACAAAATTAATACTTATGATTTTTTGTTCATTATTTATACGTATATTTGGTTCTGTTTGAACTATCAGCATTCCTCCTGTAGGCAATTTCACTCAGTCAAAATTTGGCCTTTTGTTCCTTTGTTCTTTTAGTGGTCTGTGTTTGTGTATCCCTATGCTGAACTTGCTTTATGCATCTCATTCATAGGAGCAACAGAGGAAAGCAAATGTCCAACAAACAATTAGCTAATAGCATACTCATTTAAGACGTACGTGAATTTTAAAACTGCTGAAATCAACTAATTTAAAAAATAGAATGCAAAATGTGGCAGTGAACTATTCTATTCTCTTCTAGAAGAAAAAATAGCATGGACATTTTTATATTTCATCTCAAAATGTTACCATAGGGATCTGACCTAGATTTAAACTCATCTCCAGAGATGAAAGATCTCCACATTAATTTACTGTTGCTCAAACATGTGGTTTTACATATATCAAGAGGGAGCAGCTCATTAAGTTGAACTTCAGTTGCTTATCTTTTGTTCTTCACTACAGCAGGGCAATAACATGATCCCTCTCCTTTCTCCTCCCCTCCTCCAAAACAGGAAAAGAAAAGAAAGAAGCTTTAATTCTCTCTGGTACAAATTTCACTAATATTCAATAATCACTCCCTGTCTCCTTCCCTGTGGCAGATGCCTAGTAGCATCTGTGCCAGCATATGTTAGACATCTCTGAGTGGGTCACTACCTCATTTTGTTACCAACTCCTCTATCACCTAGAGAGACAGCAACATCCATCCACAACACAGTGCTCCACAAGACACAGCACTGTCATGTCTTTCTCAATAAACTTGGTAAGTACACTTTAACCCACTCTCTGTACACTTTAGCCCACTAACTGTAGTTAACCCACTCTTAACTGAATCCTTTTCACAGTGGGGTTAATATTAGTGAAAGAAGCATTATCATGTGTATTGCTTTAAAACAAGCAAGTCCTCTGATGCCAATTTCAGAGCTGTACCTGATAAGAAAGGAAGGAAAAATAGGTCCTATTAGGTCACTTCATATGCTTTAAATGCTTTGTAAAATACATGTGTAATTTGCAAATAGGTGATATTTCAAATCTCACTTGTGATTCATTTCTATGGCAATAGATGTTTTTCATGGCTGTGATAAAGTCTGCTTTTTCTTTCCTTAATTCAACAAAATTAGACTGAAATATGTGGCTGCATTAGCTCTTGGAAGTTATTTGAGAGTTGATTTTCTTTTTCAGTTTGTGGTGCAATGATGTATTGTAGGACTGTTTTCAGCAGAGGGGCGATTTCTGAAGTGTGCACCCAGGTTTTTCCAAGCTAATGACTCTTACATCTGTTCTTTATTTCAGGCCTACTTCTAGTTATTTTGTAATCATGTCCAATCCTCAGAAAGTTTCCAAGATAATTTTCCAGAAAAGAATCTAAAAATAAGACACAAACCCATTTTTTAAAGCCTCTAAATAGTCAACCTGTTATTAGGATTGCTCTCCTTATTTCTAGTATTTAATTGAGGCAGGATAGGAAAACCTAAAATATAGTGTCTGATGATATGATATGACAGAATAGTCTCTCTTTTGCCACTGCTTGCCCTTTCAAAGGACTAAAACCTACTAAATGATGAACCTGATAAAATTTCATTAAAGTCAGATTAAGTCATAGTTAGGAAGAAGTTATTTCATAGAATCATCGAATCATAGGGTTGGAAGGGACCTCTGGAGATCATCTAGTACAACCCCCCATGCCAGAGCAGGGTCACCTAGAGCAGGTTACACAGGAACACGTCCAGGCGGGTTTTGAACGTCTCCAGAGAAGGAGACTCCACCACCTCTCTGGGCAGCCTGTTCCAGTGCTCTGCCACCCTCAAAGGAAAGAAGTTCCTCCTCGTGTTTAGGTGGAACTTCCTATGCTCAAGTTTGTGCCCATTACCTCTTGTCCTGTCACTGGGCACCACTGAAAAGAGCCTGGCCCCATCCTCCTGACACCCACCCTTTAAGTATTTATAAGCATTGATAAGGTCCCCCCTCAGCCGTCTTTTTTCCAGACTGAAAAGACCCAAATCCCTCAGCCTTTCTTCATAAGAGAGGTGTTCCAGTCCCCTAATCATCTTGGTAGCCCTCTGCTGCACCCTCTCCAGCACAGTTCCCTGTCCCTCTTGAACCGGGGAGCCCAGGACTGGACACAGTACTCCAGGTGCAGCCTCACCAGGGCAGAGTAGAGGGGGAGGATGACCTCCCTCGACCTGATGGCCACCCTCTTCTTGATGCACCCCAGGATGCCATTGGCCTTCTTGGCCACAAGGGCACATTGCTGGCTCATGGTCATCCTGTTGTCCACCAGGACTCCCAGGTCTCTTTCCACAGAGCTGCTCTCCAGCAGGTCAGCCCCCAACCTGTACTGGTGCCTGGGGTTATTCCTCCCCAGGTGCAGCACCCTACACTTGCCCTTGTTGAATTTCATGAGGTTCCTCTCTGCCCAGATCTCCAGCCTGTCCAGGTCTCTCTGTATGGCGGCACAGCCTTCTGGTGTGTCAGCCACCCCTCCCAGCTTTGTGTCATCAGCAAACATCCAGGTCACTGATGAATATATTGAAGAGGACTGGACCCAGTACTGACCCCTGGGGAACACCACTTGTCACGGACCTCCAACTAGACTCTGTGCCCCTAATCACTGCCCTCTGAGCTCTGTCTTTCAGCCAGTTATCTATCCACCTTACTGCCATTCATCTAACCCACTCTTCCTAAGCTTCCCTATGAGGATGCTGTGGGAGACCGTGTCAAACGCCTTGCTGAAGTCAAGGTAGACCACATCTACCGCCCTCCCCTCATCTATCCATCCAGTCATGCCATCGTAGAAGGCTATCAGATTAGTCAGACATGATTTCCCCTTGGTGAATCCATGTTGAGTACTTCTGATAGCCATCATAGCCATCTATTTGCCATCAATTTAATGAGAACAAAATTAAATAACTGTTAAAGTGTCATCCTCCAGGTTTAGATTCTGATTCAAAGTGCATTGAAATAAATAGGTGTACCTCAATCCTCTTTTTTTAAGGTAGCACCAAGCTAACATAAAGTTTTTCTTTTTCATACTGGTCAGAAAAAATGTCAAAGAACTGAATATGGGATTCAACAGTTGATTCAGATTTATCACCCTTAATATTGAAAGTGCATTCTCTGGGCTGACTGACTCAGAACTATAACATTATCTAAAATGATGGTTCCTAAAGCTACATCCACTTCATACATCATCAGTTGCCTCTCCACAACAGCTAGCTCTTCACTGCCATTTGAACAAACTATCTGGCAGATAAAGAAATGCTGATCTAGAGAACTCAGTTCTCTTCTATATGATGAGGCTGTATAAAATGCCTAGCAATTTTTTTGAGAGTTATAAAAACTCCTCTGACGCACTTACAGACATGATAATGATCAAAACGTTTTTCAAGTGTGTGTCCTGGTTCCGGTGGGGATAGGGTTAATTTTTCCTGGTATTCCATGCCATGTGAGCCACGCCCACCCTGAGCTGCCGGGGGAGGGGGCAGGAAGTTGCTGCTTAAAAGCGGGCTGGGGCGTCCTGGGTCCGGTGGGTTGGGGAGTGGTGGTCCTGTAATCGCGTTTGTATATTCCGGTGGTGGTGGTGGTGGTGGTGGTGGTGGTGGTGGTGGTGGTGGTGGTGGTGGTGGTGGTGGTGGTGGTGGTGGTGGTGTTTGCCTGTTCCCTTTACTGTCCTGTTAAACTGCCTTTGTCCCAACCCAAGAGTCTTGCCTTTTCTTACGATCCTTCCTGTATTAGGAAGGCACGTGCGAGCGGCACGTGGTTCTTTGTTGCCATCTGAGGCTAAACCACAACAGTGTGTTATGGTTTGAGAAAACCCCATAACAATTTATTGTCATTTAGACAATTATTCTATCACCCGATGACCCCTCCCCACCCAAAAAGAGGAATCGGGGAAAGCAAGGAAACACGAGGGTTGAAATATAAATAGATTTAATAGGATAAGACTAAATAATTAACAATAATACTAAAGAACCAGTACTAATCCCGATACCAATATAAGATATACAAGAATTATACTGAGACAATTCTATCAGTAGGAAGCTGTGCACTCCCAGCAGTGGACAGTAAATGTTGGACACTGCGAGCACAACGGCTTTGGGAGGAAGGGAAGGCATCAGGGGTCTGGCACGGGGGCAAGAAATTCTCTGGACCACTGCCATCAAGGGAGAGAGAGACTACATAGCAAACTTTCTAATTTATATAGAATGTGATATTCATGGTATGAAATAATCCTGTTGGCCAGCCTGGGTCAAGCACCCAGGCCTCACTCCTCCTCATCCCTGCACCTGGCAAAGCTCAAAAACACCGAGACCTTGAATTCCACATAGCCTAGCTGGCTATAAAGTAAATATTTTCACTCATTCAGATACTAGAGTCTTCTGAAAGTGCAATTTTCCCCAGCATTACAAGAGAAATTAGTCCTGTGTCGCTCAACCCAGGACAAAGTGCAATATGTTCACCCTATTGGGTTTAAACATAATCAAATTATTACCATAACAAGGGGCACTGTAGTACTTTCTTCCTCTCTGAAATCTCCAGATTACTAAATCTGTATTAGAACACTAGTTGATTTAATGCATTATTTTTGAACAGAATTATTCCTAGAAGACATCAAAAAGTGGAATGGAAAGATCGTGCTCGGGTACTATGCTATGAGTCCAGATTTATAGCAGGATAATTAAGAACAGAATATGGCCCAAAGTGTTTTAAACATATAATCCTTGTTAGGATTCAGACATTGAAGAACAGCTGAGCTCGTGGGTGTCAGAGTACTGCTGAGTTTAGAAACCTGTAACAATAGGGGTTAATGCTGTAAAACCTGATAGACCTGTAAGTATATGTCCTGGTTTGGGGTGAAGCAGAGCCAACTTTCTGTTTAGTGAGAGGCTCTTGCTCTTACTTGTTGCTGCAGCAACCAGGGTCATCAGACTTGGTTGTTTACCCTGTGGAGGGGTCACACCTGTGGGGAGGAGGGAACAGGTCAGGTGACCCAAAACTGACCAATAGGGTATTCCATCCCATCTGCCATGCTCAGTATAAAAGCTGAGGGATCAAAGGGGTCAAGTTGGCACTTCCTTAATGGCTCTCTTTCTCTCTTTGATAACTGATGTCTGAGGAGGACCCTGTCAGTTTGTCTACCTTTGATCCCATTGGTGTGTTCTGGAATCTCATTCCCATTCCTCACTGAGTCCAATCTAGAACTTTCCTGGTGTCTGCTGGTGATATCTCCCTGGGAGCTTGATATGGTTTTGTATATATTTATATATATTGTATCTATTTCATTATTTTCTTTTTATTTTATTGTTAATATTTTGTTAAAGTAGTTTATTTTTTTCTAAACTCATAAATCTCTTTATCTGTCTTCTCCTTTTCCTTAGAATGAGAGGTGGGGGAGAGCATCTGTTGTCTTGTCATTGGCCAACCTGGCCTAAACCATGACAGTATAGTAGCATGAACAGTACTGCTGTAACTGTGGTTTTCTGTCTTTCCTGTTAGATAGACATGAATCAACGTCCAAGGAGAAGCAGAATAAGAAATTTTCAATAATTTATATTGTTCTTTGACAGGGATATGACTTTTTTGACTCAAGTCAATTGTCTGATTCAAAATTATTACTGGGCTATTTTCTGAAGTGTGCATTAAAATTTTTTGGAGAAGTTATTGTCAAGCAAAGGATATTTCATAGTACTTTAAGGAGCATATTTGAATCATCATGCAGAATTTCTTTTTGCTACTGAGTACCTTAATAAAGAATCAATACTGTGGCAGGTCTCAGAGGAGTGAATCTCCACACAATCTTTTGCTTAGTTCAACTGACATGGAGACTGTCATGTAAAGATGGTCACAAGCATTTCAGCTGGCTTGTCCTCTTATTGATTAGATCTAGGGAGATATTTGATTATAGGATACATGGGCAACATGCTTTGCCATCCCTTTCCCATTTAATTTGCAATTTTATTATGCCGTAAGATGTGACTGACAAGTTATTAGTTTTGCATTTGGAGGTTAAAGTATGAGGTGAAATAAAATAAAAAATTAGAGAAGAATGAAAAGACAGAGAATATCTTCCTCTTATCTTCACAATTGTAGAGTACTGTAGTGGCAGTCATATTTGATGAGAAGAGGTTGTGTGAAGGCATGTCCTGACAGTTCTCATAATTAGATTTGAATTGCCATTTATCTACAAGGTCTTGTTTATATCTGTGCTCTGCACTTGCGTGAGTCCATACCAATTCCTTAATGGGAGTACTTGAGGATCAATTATTGAAAATTAATTTACATAACTTTAGCCATACCTTGTCTGCTCTACCTTGCAAGCCCTACATTGAATATTTCTCCATACATATTTGAGTTTACGTTCTTATGAGACTGAGGTGTGTATGCTTTAAAGGACTAATCAGAGTGTAGATGGTGAGATGTTAGAATCTGAAATAAAATAGAGTTTTTATTCTATTACTCTTTAAACCATCCTTCTGTTCTCCACGATTAAACATACAGGAGAATGTAGGCTGCAACAGGGAAAATGCAGAGAGATGATAGAGGAAAGAAGGCATGTTTTGATGTAGTTGTTTTAGTGTGATAGAAATACAGGTTCATTTCTCTGATTCCACGAGACATCATAAACATAGTGAGCTAGGGCAAATGCTGATCTGATTGAAAACTGATTCTGCCCGAAAAGAACTAAATGCAGATTAGACTAAATCTGAAGAGTTTGGTTGTGAACAGCATTTCCACAACAGGGAGATGAAACAGATAATTTGATAGAACTTTTCTATATCAAACTGCAGAATTCTGCAAATTCTCATGTGGGTGTAGATAAGCCCTGTGTGCACCTAAAAATTTATTCAGACCCTTTACTGAATTTTCCATTAGCAGCAGATCACATAATTTACCAAAACTATCTGAGAGTTTTCTTTTTCCTTCTCTTTAGAAAACTAGGTATATTGAGCAATCCATTTTTGTCAAATCTTTCAGTGCTCTCAAATACAAGTTTCTGTGTATGAAGAGGAAAATATTATTACTGATTTCCATATAAATGCTTTAATGATAGTGGTATTGCTATTGTTGGTCATGAGAGTGTTTTCATCTATTTCAGGACTAGTTTCTATCTGGCCCTGACAGACTATAACCTCTTCAACTTAAGAAAAATTAGCTCATAAAAATTTATTGTTAGCTTTAGATGTCAAAGAAAAGGATTACTGTTATGAGCACTTCTGCATACTGTGGTTGTAGATTTCTATACAATGTATATGTAATGTACTCTGTTTTCAAGATGCTGATTTAAAAGCATATTGTGCACATAAGTAATTGCAAATAGCAGAGAAGTAGAAAACTGAGAGGATTCCTGTTCATCACAGTTTTTTTTATGAAATATTCTACTAACTGCAAAAATATATTAATACTACTAAGCCACTATCCATCATATTTGAGAAGTCGTGGCAGTCCAGTGAAGTTCCCACTGACTGGAAAAGGGGAAATATAACCCCCATTTTTAAAAAGGGGGGACAAAAGGAAGACCTGGGGAACTACAGACCAGTCAGTCTCACCTATGTGCCCAGCAAGATCATGGAGCAGATCCTCCTGGAAACTCTGCTAAGGCACATGGAAAATAAGGAGGTGATCGGTGACAGCCAACATGGCTACACTGCAGGCAATTTGTGCCTGACAAATTTGGTGGCCTCATATGATGGTGTTACAGCATTGGTGGATAAGGGAAGAGCAACAGACATCATCTACCTGGGCCTGTGCAAAGCATCTGACACTGTCCCACATTACATCCTTGTCTCTAAATTGGAGAGATATGGATTTGATGGATGGGACCACTCCGTGGAAAAGGATTTGGCTGTATGGTCGCACTCAAAGATTTGCTGTCAATGGCTTGATGTCCAAGTGGTGTTCCTCAGGGGTTGGTACTAGGACCAGTGCTGTTTAACATCTTTGTCAGTGACATGGACAGTGGGATTGAGTGAACCCTCAGCAAGTTTGCTGACAATACCAAGCTGTGTGGTGTGGTTGACATGCTGGAGGGAAGCCATCCAGAGAGACCTGGACAGGCTTGAGAGGTGGGCCTGTGCAAACCTCATGAAGTTCAACCAGGCCAAGTGCAAGGTCCTGCACCTGGGTTGTGGCAATCCCAGGCACAAATACAGGTTGGGCACAGAATGGATTGAAAGCAGCCTTGAGGAGAAGGACCTGGGGGTGCTGGTTGATGAGAAGCTCAACAAAAGCCAACAATGTGGGCTTGCAGCCCAGAAGGCCAACCATATACTGGGTTGCATCAAAAGAAGCATGGCCAGCAGGTTGAGGGAGATGATTCTCCCCCTCTAGTCTGCTCTTGTGAGACACCCCCCCAGAGTACTGTGTTCAGCTCTGGAGTCCCCAACATAAGGAGGACATGGACCTGCTGGAGTGAGTCCAGAGGAGGGCCACAAAGATGATCAGGGGCTGGAGTACCTCTCCTATGAAGACAGGCTGAGAGAGTTGGGGTTGTTCAGCCTGGAGAAGAGAAGGCTCTGGGGAGACCTTATAGCAGCCTTCCAGTACCTGAAGGGGGCCTACAGGAAGGATGGGGAGGGACTCTTTATCAGGGAGTGTAGCGATAGGACAAAGGGGTAATGGTTTTAAGCTGAAAGAGTAAAGATTTTATTAGGAAGAAATTCTTTCCTGTGAGGGTGGTGAGGCAGTGGAACAGGTTGCCCAGGGAAGTTGTCAGTGCCCCATCCCTGGAAGTGTTCAAGGCCAGGCTGGATGAGGCTTTGAGCAGCCTGGTCTAGTGGGAGGTATCCCTGTCCATGGCAGGGGGATTGGAACTAGATGGTCTTTAAGGTCCCTTCTAACTCTAACCATTCTATGATATGATTCTATGTATTGAGTACTCATTACATCTGCAAACAAATGAGATTTTTCTTTTAATCCCTGAAGAAGTTTTTCTTTGAAAGTTTCCATACTTTTATCATCTACTCCAGAATATTACAGTTTAGAATTTAATTTCTCATCCATCTCCCACCCAGCAGAAGGATTTTGTCTCTTGTGATTTGCACTTTTTAAGAGGCAGGAGTGATTACTCACTCTGCGCAATGGCATTACAGCAACCACAACCCTTACAAAACATCACTTCAGAATTGGAGCCTGGGCGGGTGTCGCGGGCGGAGTGAATAACTTCACTTGTAAGAGAGTGGTGAAATGTTTATTAACATAAAACAGTGATTTAACAAAGTTAGTAGTGAATGCGACAGTGTTTTACGAGATTCGATGCCAGGGTACACTTGATTATTTACTGCATAGAGGCCAGGGTCAGATAAGCTGTCAGGGAGACCCTCCCGTTGAGTCATGAGGTTCAGAAAGGACCCCCTTGCTTTCTAAACTCCTTCTCAGAGGAGTCTAGGTGCGACTGGATCCAATCCTAGTCCCAGACTAGGTCAATGGTTTATGTCTAAAGGATTATATATGCGCAATCAGTCCTTTTTATCACTCAGCTAAGATTTCAAAGTTTAGCATGCTATTAGCCACTTACCGAGAATCTGTTGCAGCAAGGAATCTCTCAACCTCGAGGAGAAGAACCTTAAGCGAGCGTCCCCACTCAAGGGGAGATCCTGTCGTGCAGCCCGCTGCTGTGCAGGAGAGCTCAAAGGGCTCTTGGGCTGTCCACTATTTATGGAGTAAGATAATTGACCTATAGTCATATTCTCATGGGAACAAGATGCCTAGGTTCCCACTCCAGACAGTGTTTTGGTTATGTTGCCAGCCATCTCCCACAGTTCAAGTGCAACTCATAACAACTCCCACTGATGGCCATGGCTTGAGCAGGAGCCGGGGGGGGGAAAAAGGGGAGAGCACACTGCCACAGCGGGAAACATCACACAAAAGAAAAATGGGATTTGTTAATTTAATACATAATTTTCAAAAATAGACTGACACTTAAACTAAAATATATGTATTTATACCACATTAGTCATAATATTGGACCAATACATGATATGACATTTTTATCATTATAAAGAATATATACTTCAAAGGGTCCTTATGGCACATTGTAGATTCCTTAAAAACAAACAAAACCCAACACATCCATTCCTCTTTTCTTTAACTCTGTAGAAGTATTAATCTTGCTATATTAGTCTCTGACAATGACATTTAAACAAGACAAAAATCTTTCCCTGTATTATGGAGTACCTTTTTTTCAGAACACTTCAAAGGAGGTAGGTACTAAGCACAAACCGAAATTTTAATGCACACATTCTAATGTGTTGGAATGATGAGTTATTTTATTCTGCTTTGCATTTTTTACATTAAATAGAATAAAACTCCACAACCACAGGCAATCTTGCATCGGTGAGACTATTCCCAGAATGAAGATCTCAGGACCAGACTCATGGGTTGGTTTCTCAGTATATTACTTATATCACTTATTTGACAGGCTGAGAGAGCTGGGGTTGTTCAGCCTGGAGAAGAGAAGGCTCCGGGGAGACCTTATAGCAGCCTTCCAGTGCCTGAAGGGAGCCTACAGGAAAGATGGGAAGGGACTGTTTGCAAGGGCATGGGGCGATAGGACGAGGGGCAATGGTTTTAAACTAGAGCAGGGTAGGTTTAGATGAGACATTAGGAAGAAGTTCTTTACCATGAGGGTGGTGAGGCACTGGAAGAGGTTGCTCAGAGAGGTGGTGGAGGCCCCATCCCTGGAGACATTCAAGGCCAGGCTTGATGAGGCTCTGAGCAACCTGATCTAGTTGAAGGTGTCCCTGCTTACTGCAGGGGGTTTGGACTAGATGACCTTTAAAGGTCCCTTCCAACCCAACACATTCTATGATTCTATGCAACACTAAACCCACACTAACTCTCAATATGCATTCTGACATAGTACATCCTAAACCAGGACCATAACCTTGTTAACTGGAACACCCAGAAGGTTGAGAAATGCTTAACAAAAAATGTCATTGCTGCCTATATAGCACTTCTTAGAAGAATTTTTATTTTTTCAAATATGAAACACCACAAAAGAAAAAAAGCCTAATTGTGCAAGCTCACCATGCAAGATCTTCCTGAAAAAATGGTTCAATATGACACAACTTCACTTCAGTGGTGTTGACAAAACAGTGCTTTCAACAGGAACTATGTCATCTCCTGTGCTCTGTGATTCTGCTTTGCCTGTAAACATTCAGTCTCTTGGATGAACATACCTACTGAGGGACTGTATTGATGTTCTACGTTCAGAAGGCAATCGTTAATCATGGGTTGTAAAAATTGCTTAGAAATGCAGAATCTCTCAAGACTAATACTGAAGTGAATCTTCAAAGTTAGATTAACTGATGTCGTCAAGTCATACATATTAAAATTATATAGTTATTACTTCTTTAATTTCTTTAGTTATCATTAATGCCAACAAATGCTAGCCACCTTCCATGTACAGGAGAAACCAATTCTTTTACCAGGTCTTCCCAGTCTGAAAAAAGACCCAAATGTGGACAAGGTGGAAGGGCAATATACTTGTTAAAGTAATAATGGAGTGGGAGTTTTTTCTTCTATTGCATACAAGTTCTGTGGCAGGACATGTAGCATCTGTTATCCATCAAATTTATTTGCCATCAGAAGTAGGTTTGGAGGAAGAAGCTGAGTAATGAGAGGCTAGCAGTCTGATGGAGGCTTATCAAAGGTACTTTTTTTATAGGTGGCATGTGAAATACGTAGCTGGCATCACTGACAGAGCAAAGTTCCAGAATTAAGTCC
Source organism: Larus michahellis (assembly GCF_964199755.1). Classification (NCBI taxonomy): domain Eukaryota; kingdom Metazoa; phylum Chordata; class Aves; order Charadriiformes; family Laridae; genus Larus; species Larus michahellis. The sequence goes on along the minus strand of NC_133929.1, from coordinate 20,766,742 downwards.
AAACTGGACCATGTATTTCATATGTGTACTTCAGATAATTCTTATTGTTGGTTGGTTCTTATTAATGTCAGAATGAAGGATCTGGGAACTTCATTTTTCCAACTAGTATAATAATGTAGCTCCAATTATTATAATAATATAACTCACACTAAAAGCCAGAACTGACATTTTCCTCATTTCTACGTAGCTAACTTGTATTCATGTATTAAAAATTATGCATGTAGAGAAGTTTACATGGACTAAAGTTAATTTTCCCAAGCATGTCTGACTTATATGTACACCATTTTCATTAATGTTAGGCATATATATGTATCCCTTTCATACAAAAATAAACTGACTTTGATAAGTATCTCAGATATGGTTTAGCTTTTGAAAACAACACATAAAAATAATTTTGCTAATTTTAACAGGACAGATACATATAATTATAGATATCTAATCTCTTAGATTTTCTCCCTGAGTTATATATATGTATGCACACACACCAGAGAAGGAGAAGGGAAGAGAGGAGGGGAGAAAGAGATAAAACATCTCTTATTATCTTGGTCAACATGTAGAAACTTGCCGCTACAAAGAATTCAGTCATCATAAGTTGAGACCTTGTCTCTAATGCCAAAATATGTATTCATATTTCATAGCAAAGGATCTGATTGACTAATGTACTTGTCTGCCAAGTCTCTGGGTCAACACTTATATTTCCTTTGAGAATATTCATAATGGTGATGGAAGATGACACTGAGGATTTATTAGATTAATTTGAACTTCCTGGAATGGGTGAATAAGAGCTGATCAGAGACATCCCATAAAATTGTCTTGCTCAAGTCACAGAGAACGTGTGAAAAATCTATTTTAGCTTGCAGGGATATTCTATTTTTGATATGACTGATTTGAAGTCTGAGTAACAAGTGAATAGCAAAATCAAATGTTCCTTGTAAAGAAAGAAGGCTGAATTATGAAAATGGGAGACTGTAATCATCTGCTGATAATTCCCAATTAAAAAATGTAGCTGGTGATTTAAGGGAGGGATAGTCACATTTTGATATGTTTCAATTGGAGGCAATTAAAAAAAACCCCACCTTTGGAAAGTTTGATTTTTCTGTATGCTAAGACTCCTTTCTCTTCTCAGAAAATATCTCAGTCTTAAAATTTGCATTGTCAGGACAGAATAAAAGACCCTTAGAACAAAAGCTCTGAAGTACATTACTAACATGATGATAGTAATGAAGGAGGCTAGGAACTCAGCTGTGAGTCTATGTACACATCTTCACAGGTAGATTAGAAGATGTAAAGAGCATCTTTTTCTTTTCCATGAGTTGTTAACATATGTTGAGCACATTTGTAACTAGCAGTAGAAAAAACAACTGCCACAGTTACATCTTCTCTTACTTTGACTATGTAACATGGTGGAAAGTAGGCAAAGATGGGGGAAGGACAATCTTGGTATCATCAAGACTAAATAGAGCTGCAAGAAGCTGGAAATCAGCATTTCTTTCCCTTTCAGACCTCAGAAAAGAAGCACGTGCTGGTCTCTGAGTTGTTGCAACCAGGCATTGCTAGGATAGCCATTTCTGTTTGTGGACCAGAACCTCAGCTGCTCAGCAGTGCCTCTGGCGGTGTAGCTGGGGAATAAGGGAACTGTGCATGAGCTATATAAAACATACTGAAGAAGCTGTGTACATACTTGGTGGCTTGCCCGTTGTAAGCTCCTACTGCTAGCAGTCCCCAGGTTAGTTAGTTTATAGTTAACTTAGAAATACCAGAATAAATTGTAGTGTTCAAGAGAGAAGTCACGCTTGCTCCAACACAGCACCCAGCCCACAGAGCTGCATGACTCATAAGCTGGCTCAGAGGACAGCAGCAAACACCAGGCTGTCTGCACGTGTCCACGAAAATCTGCTCCAAGGAAACTCCAAGCTCCTAAGCACAATGGGGTCAAATGTGTGGCAGGGCAGGGGAGTAGGAAAGGTGGGAAGGGGTATACTCTATGTGGCATTTCTCCCCTTATTCATTCATGCGATTTCAGCTGACTTTACCAAATATAATTCTGGGAAAATAAACTCTTAGGGGATTTGTCTGGGTACAGAGTGAAGGAAAGGAGAGAGAAAAGTGGTGAAGCACTTTTGCTTCCACTGAATGTGCATGGCCTCTGAAAGTCCTAAAGTTTTCTCTGGATTTCAGTAACAGACTTCAGTGGGAAACCCTGGCTTCTCTCCTGCTTTTGTTTCCAAATACAGCTAGTTGCTTCAGAGCAAGTCAAGTTTTTGAATCCCGTGTTTATATTTTTTCCTGAAGTTTTTTTTTCCTTTCTGGCAAATGGCAGAATAGTAATAATGATTCTTTTAGAATAGCTTCAGCAACTGCTTTTTGAAAGAAAATATGACAATGTAAGACATGTAATTTTGGAAGTTTTGGAACTACATAAAATAAATATAGCAATATCAATAAAAAGACAAAAGAAGCAGCAAAATTTGTGTCTGGGGCAGAAGCACAGGCCTGAGGCTGAGGAGGGAGAGTTTTGTGTACCAAATTCTTCCAGGATCGAGCCAGAATTTAGCCTACAGCAAATCTTGTTGTAAAACTGACTTTGTAACAGGCTTTTGTTACTCTACCATTTCCAGTAATTGCCTTAGGGTAATTTTAACATTTCAGCTCCTGGAAAAATATGTAACATGATATAATATATATTTATTAGAAGACAAACACTGTAAAATGTTGATATTTCCACCTTTCAAGACAATTGTTAAATGTGAAATAACAAGGCAGTCTTGTCTTAGGTGTGACAGTTTCAGCTCCTGGCACACTAAACTCTTGTTTGATAAGCTATGTTCATTTCATATTTGTTTAATACCCTGGAAGAAATTATTTGCAATAAAGTCAATTTTTGTCACTGCATGTAGCAATGAATATCACACCCAGCAGGATACAGTGGCACCTGGCTGTCCAGACTCAGTGTAGCACAAAGCCATCTGGAGGTAATTACACCAAGGTATTCTTTAAAGACCAGATGGGATCGAGGAACCGAAGCCCCTACCCCTCCCAGTCATTTACAACATAATTCCTTTCAATTATATACTTAATCCTCCCACCAGCTACGCATTTCAGCTTGCTATTGTCAGTCTTCCTTTATGTTAATTCAGTTGAGAGACACAGAAAGAGAGAGAGAGCAGAAAAGGAGCCACCGTGCCTCAAGGGACTAAAAGAAATTATTCATCCTTAAATTGTTTCCACTACACCAAGTATAGTAACAATTTATTTCTTTTTAAAGAGGGTTGAAATTATCTTAAAGAAGGTCAATGTTATATCCCTGTGCAACGCCAGCTGAGTTTTATTCAGCCACCTTTTAGCTAGGAGGGTTCTGCACAAGCTCATGATGCATTTAACCAGTTTAAAGGGTCTTTTTATCTACTGGCAGCCTCCCTACATTCAGAGTGCTCAAGACATGGCCCTGCTTTGTGATCATGTGGCACACAAGACAATTCAACTGTAATTCATTGTAAGCCTATCCAGTTTGTATCAGTGCCCGTTCACTTTTGTGTCATTGGTCTTGTATCTTGTAAAGAGTTGTATTTCCTTTTTTTTGGAGGAAAAGGCATGCACTAGAAGAAAATTGCCTTTATTTCATCATTCAGATGTGCACTGCAGATGTACAGACTACACTTTAAAAAAAAAAAAGTATTTTTATAAATACAAAAGTGTCAAAACAAAAGCAGAAGTCCTCTACAATTTTAAAATCAAAGATATAACCACGCATTTCATTTTGAAAGAAGGCCAGGTGGACAGCCCAGACATATTTCAAATAAGAAACAGAGAGAGAGAGATAAGTAAAGAGAGAAAAATAAGCAAATGTATTTAATAGTTTGAAAATTACAAACCATGAAGGACTGGATATTGCTATCCTTTCTTTATGTAATAAATAGCCAGATCCCTTAAACAGAAATGGCACTTATTTTATTATAGGGACAGAGCCAATAAAGCAAAAGCACAGCGCTGGGTGCATGACTCAAGTCAGAGGCACACCAGCTAACACTTCAACCATGTCTTATATACATTCAATATTGCATACGTATTCACTATTTTAGGCAGAGTAATTGTTTATAATGGTTGATTATCATTAGTCCTTTTTCTCTTCTATATGTGTGTTTCCTTCTGAATTGTTTCTGAGGATCGATGATCTTCAGTTCCCTTTTCCCATGCATCTGTTTCCTTCTGGTAGGATCAGCTCCCCTTTCCCATGCATGTGTTTCCTTCTGGTAGGATCGATTATCATCAACTCCCTTCTCCTATGCATCTGTTTCCTTCTGTTAATCACTTGTGGGGTCTTTTGGAGAAGTTCTCTTTTGTTTCTCTCGGATGTTTTTCTTCATGATGTTTTCTTCATAGTTGCTGTTAGTTGTTATCTTTGAGGTTTCTCATGTTTCCTAATTTACTAAAGGTTAGTTATCCTTATAAGTCAAAGATTTATAGCCTTATAATACCTTCAAGCCAACAATACCTTCACTATTTTTCACATTTAGAAGTAGTTTATTTTTTTTAAAGAAACTGTACAGCAAGCGACTTCTCAACAGGAGTAAGCTTGAAAATATTTGGACCTTGGTTATATTCATATATAGCCCCTGAATACATGATCAAAGTGCAAGTAAATTGCAAATTTTTCAAATTATGTGTTTTTATTGAAAAACGCAGCCCTGCAAGATATTGGTACTATTTAGTAAATCTATATGAATACTACAAACAAGAAAGCAAGATGCCTTTTGACCTTGAGTTACCTAAGTGAGAAAGTCATGAAGTTCAAAATCATGTTATCATCTATTTTACTTTCAGTCACTGTTCCAAGATTTCATCTGACCAAACATTTAAGGAAGTACCAATCCCATCATTTCAACAAGCCACCAAGCATGTCCTTATGGTCATTCAAAATAGCTTCAAATGCGTAATAATTTGTCTCTCACAGAAAAAGCTGCATACAGAGACTGCAAATGCAAGCTGAAATCACACTGTGAATACAGTTCCAATAAGAGTGAAACAGGCAAAAGGAAGATTGAGATATTTTTTAAACTTGATTTATAAAGACTAAATTAGTTTATGCTGGAAGCCAATGGGGCCAGATGGGATCCACCCGAGGGTGCTGAGAGAGCTGGCGGAAGTGCTCACTGAGTCACTTTCCATCATTTACCAGCAGTCCTGGCAAACCGGGGAGGTCCCAGTTGACTGGAGGCTAGCAAATATGACTCCCACCCACAAGAAGGGCCATAAGGAGGATCCGGGGAACTACAGGCCTGTCAGTTTGACCTCAGTGCCTGGGAAGGTCATGGAACAGATCATCCTGAGTGCCATTATGCGGCACATGCAGGACAACCAGGCGATCAGGCCCAGTCAGCATGGGTTCATGAAAGGCAGGTCCTGCTTGACGAACCTGATCTCCTTCTATGACAAGGTGACCCGCTTGGTGGATGGGGGAAAGGCTGTGGATGTCGTTTACCTGGACTTTAGTAAGGCCTTTGACACAGTTTCCCACAGCATTCTCCTGGAGAAACTGGCTGCCCATGGCTTGGACAGGAGTACTCTTCACTGGGTAAAACACTGGCTGGATGTCTGGGCCCAGAGAGTGGTGGTGAATGGAGTTAAATCCAGTTGGCAGCTGGTCATGAATGGTGTTCCCCAGGGCTCAGTATTGGGGCCAGTTCTCTTTAATATCTTTATCAATGATCTGGATGAGGGGATAGAGTGCACCCTCAGGAAGTTTGCAGATGACACCAAGTCAGATGGGAGTGTCAACCTGCTTGAGGGTAGGAAGGCTCTACAGAGGGATCTGGACAGACTGGATGGATGGGTCGAGACCAATGGTATGAGGTTCAACAAGGCCAAGTGCCGGGTCCTGCACTTGGGTCACAACAATCCCATGCAATGCTACAGCTTGGGGAGGAGTGGCTGGAAAGCTGCCTGACAGAAAAGGACCTGGGGATGTTGATCGACTGCTGGCTGAATATGAGTCAGTAATGTGCCCAGGTGGCCAAGAAGGCCAACAGCATCCTGGCCTGTATCAGGAACAGTGTGATGAGTAGGACTAGGGAAGTGATCATTCCCCTGTACTCGGCCCTGGTGAGACCGCACCTTGAATACTGTGTCCAGTTTTGGGCCCCTCACTACAAGAAAGACATTGAGGTGCTGGAGTGTATCCAGAGAAGAGCAACAAAGCTGGTAGAGAGTCTAGAGAACAAGTCTTATGAGGAGTGGCTGAGGGAACTGGGATTGTTTAGCCTGGAGAAAAGGAGGCTGAGGGGAGACCTTATCGCTCTCTACAACTACCTGAAAGGAGGTTGTAGAGAGGTGGGGATTGGTCTCCTCCCAAGTAACAGGCGATAGGACAAGAGGAAATAGCCTCAAGTTGCATCAGGGGAGGTTTAGATTAGATATTAGGAAAAATTTTTACACTGAAAGGCTTATTAAGCATTGGAACAGGCTGCCCAAGGAAGTGGTTGAGTCACCATCCGTGGAGGTATTTAAAATATGGGTAGACATAGTGCTTAGAGATATAGTTTAGTGATGGTTTTTGTCAGTGTTAGGCTGATGGTTGGACTGGATGATCTGAAAGGTCCCTTCCAACCTAGGCAATTCTATGATTCTATGATTCTATGTTTACTCCCATGCAGGAAACCAACCCTTTATCTTTTGTGTTTAGGGGTGTTGTGTGAAAGGGGCAAAACGGTTTTGGCAGAAAATAAATCCCCTTGCGTTCTAACACTCCTCACCGAGGTGGGAGGCTGGGTGCGGCTAGGTTTAAATTCTGAGTGATGCCCAATTCAGCACTATCAGTCCAGTTGCGTTTAATATATTAAACTGTTACGATTCCGGATACACTAATAGTGGACTGCACCTTCAGTCTAGTCGTGCTCATGAACTAGCACGGCCACTCTCCAGTCTTTGGTCACGTTCAATGAGGAATCGAAACGACTAGCTACTTAAACAGTGCAGTTTATTTAAGCAACAGATATATGGGTTCTTATGGTTGCCGGTGATAAATACACTGTCTGCAAAGCATGTGCAAATAAAAGTATTGTTTATTATACAAAATGCATGACAAAGTTATATACAATACAGCCTGGCTATAAATATAGGAAAGAGACTCTCTAGAGAGATTTCTAAGTTCCCCAAGGAAAAACTTGGTATAGTCTAAGTCTTACCCAAATGTGTCCCTATGGGGGGGAGGGGGGGGGGGGGCGGGGAAGAAAGGCTCAGCCCATCGACTGGTCCCGGAAGTCAAAGGCAGTCTGTGATGGAGTCCTCCTTGACTAGTTCACGATGGTGTCTTCCCTGATATCCCCCCTCTCTTGGGCTATTTTTATACTATTTTTTACCTTCAAGGTGGAGTTTGAGTGACTTTAGTCATACATACTTTTATTATGATTGGTGTAAAATTCTCTCGCTTCACATTTAAAGGTATAGTTTACGAAAAATTCAGGGCGCAGACTCAGGGAGGAGTGGTCACACCTTGGAGGCGGGTAGCCTTCGGGATGGAGGTGTGTTTTGGTATTATAATGACATTAGAATGAGCAAAGTTCGCACAAAGGACAGCATTTCATCAAAATTCGACAGACTGTTGGCTCAGGGTAGCAAGTAAGACATTAGGAAGAAGTTCTTTACCATGAGGGTGGTGAGATACTGGAACAGGTTGCCCAGAGAGGTGGTGGAGGCCCCATCCCTGGAGACATTCAAGGCCAGGCTTGATGAGGCTCTGAGCAACCTGATCTAGTTAAAGATGTCCCTGCTTACTGCAGGGGGTTTGGACTAGATGACCTTTAAAGGTCCCTTCCAACCCAACACATTCTATGATTCTATATGTGGGATTATATGATGTGTAAAAGTGGCTATATTACCTCGGTAAGTTCCTGTGTTGTGATTGCTATCAGACAGAAATGTCTTGTCTACGTGAGCTAACAGAGGAAAGAGCTGATGGAAGAAAAGGATAAGCAGAGGCTTCTGGCAGCAGTTTGGGAACAGAGGGTTGACTGCCCCAAGACCTTGGTGACATGCACTCCAGTATGGCGGTAAGACAGACAACTCCTCAGCTCTTGGGCAGATTTCTTAAAAAGGTTCCATGTCATATTTTTTACTTTTGTAGACTGCGGGTAGTAGTTTCTTCTCTCACGCAATTAATGAAAGACTAATCCTATTAAAACTGTCTCGGACAGAACAGAAAGTGCATGGGATACGGAATAAGCAGGTTATAACTGTATTAAGTATCAGGGAACTCTCCAAAAGTAATTTTTCCTGCACACATAATCCCACCTCTTCTGCTGCCATGAATAATAATAATAAAATTGACTGAGACAGAACATTTCTGCAACTGACTATCCTGTTTGTCTCCTTTCAAGCTGTTTTTGCAGTGTAAGAGCTTCAATTCTTAAGTATTTACCTGTGCAAAGCATATTACCCACATTTGGAAGGCTACCATAACATAAGAATTGCCATACAAGTTTGGACACTGTCCTGGTTTGAGGAAAACCGAACTAACTTTCTGTTCAGTAATTTTACTTCTTAGATAGGCCTCTTCTAACTCTCTGAAATTAACAGCATGTTGTGCAGAAACTGTTTGTTCTCAGAGTGATAAGACCAATGTTTACAATTAGTGACAAGGAATGGTACGCAGAGAGGCTCTTGCTTATACTTATTGCTATAACAACCAAGGTCAGCTAATTTTGTTATTTGCCCCGCTGGAAGGTCGGAAATGGAAAAGCGTAGGGAGGAGGGGACATGACAGGTGACCCAAAATTGACCAACAGGGGTATTCCATCCCATCTGCCCCATGCTCAGTATAAAAGCTGAGGGATCAAAGGGTCAGCCCTCTTTCTTCAATGGCTGACGTCCAAGGAAGACCCTGCCTGTTCATCTGCCTTTGATCTCGATCCATGCGTTCCTGACTCCAGCTCTGGAATCCAGTTCCCGTCCATCGCTAAGTCCAGTCTGAGACTTCCCCAGTGCCTGCTGGTGATGTCATCCTGGGAGCTTAATATGGTTTTGTATATACTGTATCTATTTCATTATTTCCTTTTTATTTTATTATTAATATTTCATTAAAGTAGTTTAGTTTCTTCTAAACTTGTAAATCTATCTCTCCTCCTCCTCTCCATGTGCCAGAGGTGGGGAGAGAGCATCTGTCACCAGCCATTGGCCAATTTGGCCAAAACCACGACAGACACAAAGTAGGTCTGTCTTTGTAGCCATCTTCACCTGTCAAAATCTTCATAGTCAGCATCTGTGGCAGAAATGTGAGAATATTTTCTGGATATAACATTCCAGCTTCAGGACTTTCTGAGCCGGACATGATATCCTTGTATCTAATGTTTTTATCAGACTTTTTTAGTCAATTTTGTTTATTTTATTTTACTTGTGTTTAGCTCCTATTAGCGCCCTATACTTTCCTCTGGTAGACAGATAAGAGCAGCCCCAAGTTCACAAGCCCTGGTCCTCATAGGGGAGTTCAACCACCCCAATATCTGTTGGAGGGACAACACAGCAGGACATAAGCAATCCAGAATGTTCCTGGAATGCATTGATAACTTCCTTCTTCAAGTGATAGAGGAGATGAGGAGAGGTGCTATGAACCTTATTCTCGCCAACAAGGAGGGGCTGGTGGGGAACGTGAAGCTCAAGGGCAGCCTTGGCTGCAGTGACCATGAGATGGTGGAGCTCAAGATCCTTAGTGCAGCGAGGAGGGAGCACAGCAAGATCACTACCCAAGACTTCAGGAGAGCAGACTGTGGCCTCTTGAGAGATCTGCTTGGTAGGGTTCCATGGGATAAAGCCCTGGAGGGAAGAGGGGCCCAAAAATGCTGGTTAATATTCAAGGACCACCTCCTCCAAGCTCAGGAGCGATGCATCCCAACAAAGGGGAAGTTGGGCAAAAGCACCAGGAGGCCTGCATGGATGAACAGGGAGCTCCTGGACAAGGTCAAAAGCAAAAAGGAAGCCTACAGAGGGTAGAAGCAAGGACAGGTAGACTGGGAGGATTACAGAGAAATTGTCTGAGCAGTCAGGGATCAGGTTAGGAAAGCTAAAGCCCAGATAGAATGAAATCTGGCCAGGGACATCAAAGGAAACAAGACAAGCTCCTACATGTACATCAGTGATAAAAGGTAGACAAGGGAAAATGTGGGCCCTCTCTGGAAGGAAATGGGAGACCAGGTCACCCAGGATATGGAGAAGGCTGAGGTACTCAATGACTTTTTTGCCTCAGTCCTCACCTGCAAGCGCTCTAGCCACACTGTCCAAGTCACAGTAGGCAAAAACAGGGACTGTGAGAATGAAGAACCGCCCACTGTAGGAGAAGACCAGTTTCGAGACCAGCTGAGGAACCTGAAGGTGCACAAGTCCAGGGAACATGACGAGATACATCCGCAGATCCTGACGTAACTGGCAGATGAAGTTGCTAAGCCACTATCCATCATATTTGAGAAGTCATGGCAGTCCAGTGAAGTTCCCGCTGACTGGAAAAGGGGAAACATAAACCCAACTTTTTAAAAAGGGAAAAAAGGAAGACCCAGGGAACTACAGGCCAGTCAGTCTCACATCTGTGCATGGCAAGATCATGGAGCAGATCCTCCTGGAAACTCTTCTAAGGCACATGGAAAATAACGAGGTGATTGGTGGCAGCCAACATGGCTTCACTAAGGGCAAATCGTGCCTGACAAATTTGGTGGCTTTCTACAATGGCATTACAGCGTTAGTGGACAAGTAAAGAGCAACTGACATCATCTACCTGGACTTATGCAAGGCATGTGACATTGTCCTGTACAACAGCCTTGTCTCTAAATTGTAGAGACATGGATTTGACAGATGGACCACTTGGTGGATAAGAAACTGTCTGGATGGTCACACTCAAAGAGTTGTGGTCAACAACTCGATATCCAAGTGGCGACCAGCGATGAATGGCGTTCCTCAGGGGTCGGTACTGGGACTGGTACTATTTAACATCTTTGTCGGTGACATGGACAGTGGGATTGAGTGCACCCTTGGCAAGTTTGCTGACAACACCAAGCTGTGTGGAGTGGTCGACACGCTGGAGGGAAGAGATGCTATCCAGAGGGACCTGGACAGGCTTGAAAGGTGGGCCCATGCCAATCTCATGAAGTTCAACCAGGTCAAGTGCAAGGTCCTGCATGTGGGTCAGGGCAATCCCAAGCACAAATGCAGGCTGGGTGGAGAATGGCTTGAAAGCAGCCCTGAGGAGAAGGTCTTGGGGGTGTTAGTTGATGAGAAGCTCAACATGAGCCGGCAATGTGATCTTGCAGCCCAGAAAGCCAACTGCATCCTGGGCTGCATCAAAAGAAGCGTGGCCAGCAGGTCGAGGGAGGTGATTCTGCCCCTCTACTCCGCTCTGGTGAGATCCCACCTGGAGTACTGCGTTCAATTCTGGAGCCCCCAACATAAGAAGGACGTGGACCTGTTGGAGCAAGTCCAGAGGAAGGCCACAAAGATGATCAGAGGTCTGGAGCAAGTCTCCTATGAAGACAGGCTAAGAGAGTTGCGGTTGTTCAGTCTGGAGAAAAAAAGGCTCCGAGGAGACCTTATAGTGGCCTACCAGTATCTTAAGGGGGCCTACAAGAAAGCTGGTGAGAGACTTTTTAGGATGTCGGGTAATGGTTGGACTAGAGGGAATGGATTAAAACTAGAGATGGGTCGATTCAGACTGGACGTCAGGAAGAAGTTCTTCACCATGAGGGTGGTGAGACACTGGAACAGGTTGCCCAGAGAGGTGGTGGAAGCCCCATCCCTGGGAGTTTTTAACACCAGGCTGGATGGGGCTCTGAGCAACCTGATCTAGTGGGAGGTGTCCCTGCCCACGGCAGGGGGTTGGAACTAGATGATCTTTAAGGTCCCTTCCAACCCAAACCATTCTGTGATTCTATGCCCAGATCTTACAGATTCCAATTAATTACCACCACTTTTCCCTGTCTTTGAGATACAGATACGTACATATATATTCATACAGATATAATTCCCTTAGTCTATGGGCCATTCCTCTGAAATGTCCATTGAGTTCATTTAATGCATGACATTGGGCTCCATCTGTTAGAATAGTCCCACAGGTGAGATGGTGTGTGGTACTGGACTGTTACATGCTGTATTCAGAGTTCGTGGCTCGTATATTTGATGCGGCTCATGCTGACGGTCCACGGGTTGAAAATATCAATCTCAAGGAAGTTGCTGGGCACAAGCTATTGAGGTCAGTTCTGATCCCAGAACTGACTTTACTCAGTTTTTATCAAAGTCCATCTGTCATTAGTTTGGGTGATTCTTACTGTAGTACAACTGATAGCAATTATAGTAATGAGGACATACAGTGGCAGGGTTACTTAGCAATTAACAGCACACAATTTGATTCACTGGCTATTCTCACCCAAAATCAGATCCCCATGAGGTACACATTGGACCTCCCCATCCTTCTGCATCACCCACCAAGTGCACCCAGGTCCTTGAGCAAAAGAAATCCCACCACCCATTGCTCTCAGTGTAGTTTTTAACAGTCCATTGTATCGTTCTATGTACCCAGAGGCTGGTGTGTGACAGGGGATGTGATATACCCACTCGATACCATGTTCTTTGGCCCAGGTGTCTATGAGGCTGTTGTGGAAATGAGTCCCATTGTCCGACTCAATTCTCTCTGGGGTGCCATGTCGCCACAGGACTTGCTTTTCAAGGCCCAGGATAGTGTTCCAGGCAGTGGCATGGGGCACAGGGTATGTTTGCAGCCATCCAGTGGTTGCTTCCACCATTGTGAGCATGTGGCGCTTGCCTTGACGGGTTTGTGTCAGTGTGATATAATCAATCTGCCAGGCCTCCCCATATTTATATTTCAGCCATCGTCCACCATACCAAAGAGGCCTCAAACGCTTGGCTTGCTTGATTGCAGCGCATGTCTCACATTCATGGATGACCTGTGCAATAGTGTCCATGGTCAAGTCCGCCCCTCGGTCATGGGCCCATCGAGCTATGAATAATTCACCCTTATGTTGCCAGTCCAGATCCACCTGAGCCACTGCAATCCTAGCAGCCCAATCCACCTGCTGGTTGTTCTGATGTTCCTCTGTGGCCCAATTCTTCAGTACATGGGCATCTATGTGATGTACTTTCACAACCAGATTCTCTATCCGGGCAGCAGTATCTTGCCATAGTTCAGCAGCCCAGATGGGTTTGCCTCTGCGCTGCCTGCCAGTTGCCCTGCTTCCACTGCTGTAACCACCCCCACAGAGCATTTGCCACCATCCATGAATCAGTATAAAGTACTGGCCATTTTTCTCATTCGGCAAGGTCTAGAGCCAGCTGAATGGCTTTCACCTCTGCAAACTGGCTCGATTCACCTTGTCCTTCACTGGCTTCTGCAACTTGTCATGTAGGACTCCACACAGCAGCCTTCCACTTTCGATGCTTTCCCACAATCCGGCAGGACCCATCAGCGAACAGGGCATATTTCTTCTCATTTCTCTGGTAGTTTATTATACAGTGGGGACTCTCCAGCACGCGTCACCTCCTCCTCTGGTGACATTCTGAAATCTTTGCCTTCTGGCCAGTCCATGATCCCTTCCAGAATTCCTGGGCGACTGGGGTTTCCCATTCGAGTTCGCTGTGTGATCAGTGCAATCCACTTACTCCATGTAGCATCAGTTCCATGATGTACGGCATGGAGAATTATAGAATTATAGAATCTATAATTCTGTAATACAGGAAGGATGGGGAGGGACTCTTTATCAGGGAGTGTAATGATAGGACACATGGTAATGGCCTCAAACTGAAAGAGGGTAGATTTAGATTAGATATCAGGAAGAAATTCTTTACTGTGAGGGTGGTGAGGCACTGGAACAGGTTGCCCAGGGAAGTTGTCAATGCCCCGTCCCCGGGGGTGTTCAAGGCCAGGCTGGATGAGGCTTTGAGCAGCCTGGTCTAGTGGGAGGTGTCCCTGCCCATGGCAGGGGGGTTGGAACTAGATGATCTTTAAGGTCCCTTCCAACCCAAACCATTCTGTGATTCTGTGGATAAAGTCCCCGTAGTGCACATGAAGAATATGCTAGGGAAGACAGTCTGGGTTAGTCCTGCCTCAGGCAAAGGCAAACCCATCCGTGGGGTTGCTTTTAGTCAAGGACCTGGGTGCACTTGGTGGATGATGCAAGATGATGTGGAAGTTTGATGTGTACCTCAAGGGGATTTGATTTTGAGTGAGAATAGCCAATTAATTAAAGTGTATAATGTTAATTGCTAATTTACCACTATATGTCATCACTTGTACACAAGTTTGGTCCCATATGCCTACATTTGTAAAGTGGCAGATCTGAAGTAGGTTGTTTATAACTGAAATGGGCTTCCTCTGAATTATAGCAACATAGAATTTTTTAACTTAATAAATAAATTCATATTCATCTCCCATATAAAAAATGTGGACATATTCCACTGCAATAATACATGCTCCTACAGATTTACTTTTGGTCTTGCATGTATTAAAGTCAAGCTGTTAATAATGTCATCCTTTTAAGATGCTGTCCTTAAGACATCAAACCAGTAATGATCTGGGCTGGTAGTACAGTGTCATCTGATTAGGAATAACTAGTTGTCTCATCCATGATGCCAATTTAAAAGAAACAAGAGTACAGTGGGACCAGAATTACCTGCAGGAGCCATGAGGAACTTGGAATAGGCAATATAGGTGGAAAGAGGAGTTTTCTATGGAGTGGTCTCCACTAGCCTGTACCTCCAAAGGAATAGCAAGCTGATGGCACTACTCCACCAGCAGGATAGAGCTATTGGAAACACGCCACCTTTTCTACACATTGCTACATCTTTGTTTTATACATGAGCCAACTCAAAGCCTAATTTTCAAAGACCTGTGAAAAACATATTTTCCCATTTGCGTAGCTGAAAAACTCTCTACATCTTTATGAAGATCATACACAGGGACAGAAACATTCTTCCCTGTCCTTAGGATGTGCTGGGAAGAGAGGGAAAAATAATAGCCTTGAACTGCCTCTCCCCTTAGGCTGGGAGCCTTGGCAGGACCTCACTGCAGACCTCTGGACTGTGCCTCCATGGGTCATGGTTCCCACAGCTGCTGTACCTTGATGGATGTGGTCATTGCATGAGGAACCCAAGCTCATTGGAGAGTGCCCATATTCCTTAAGATCTATTAGCTATATAATTCATCTAGCTGTATGGACAGCTATGGCACTGTAGAAATGTAACGGAAGCTAGAACCTAACCCTAGATTTAGGCTATAGTATAGTAACCTAAATCTGTATAAAAATTTTCCTGTCTAGCCAGGTTTTCAGAAAAATTTCAGCACCATGAAGATGTGAACTTTTATATGACAAGGGTGTTGCATTTATTTATTCTTTGGAAAGCCTGTGACCTTAAACTTAGGAGGAGATAGTTTTAAGCAGAGAAAGGTGGAAATTATTTGAACAGCATTGTTTTTATAAGGTCTTGAGGTCAAAACAAACAAAAAAATAACAATATAAAGTGTGTAAATTATGTTGGCTTGCTCACACAGGCTGGCAAATGCAACACTGAATTGAAAGAGGCAACAAAATGTTTCATCTCCTGCCAAAAACCTAAAGAATTTTAATTTAAACTTAATTAGAATTTCAAGTAAAACATTACACATTATCCAGCCACCAGGGAACATGCAAAATAGTTCTGTTCTGGAGGAAGTTAGTTTGGTTTAGTTATGTAAAGCTGCCAACTGTCAAACTTAAGTAAACATTTTCTTAAGGAATTGGGTACACATAAATGAAAATATGCAGCATCAGAAACAAAAATGAGGAGACTGGAGTGGCACAGGAAAAGTCCTCTCAAATCTAGCTGTAATTTGTCTGGGTGGCTGATAGGTTTTGTCCCTATTGCAGTTTAAAAAAAAAAAAAGTTATGCAGTTTCTTTTTAAATATATCTCCATCTCTACTGGAGTTTTGAGGCCTTTTGCCAAAGCAATTCTAATATAGTCAATGGAGATGCTCATGTCTAACTCTCCTCACCTTTTTAGTACATTTATTTGTGTCTCCTTCGAGCTCAGAGGCAGAAACGAGACTCCTGTCCCCACTTTGGCAGGCTGATTCACACAGGTGGAACCTGAAGTCTCCTTCTGTCTCCATGTGGAGGAGGAGAGAAAACCCACATGCACGTGGGCCTCAGCCTATGTAAATCACAGAGCACGGATCAGATGTCCAGCTTTCAGTATATACTCTGCTGTAGGAATGTATCTGAGAGAAAATGGTCATGTGAGCCAGCCTCCCTACTACGAGAGATTAGATTAAGGGCAAAACAGGTGGTAGAAGATGGAATTAGGACATGGGAAAAACGGGAACTGAGAAGGCAGAAAACATGTTGTGCTAATGACTAAGCAATTTACTATGCAAATTCTTGTAACCAATCTGATGTGTGAATGAACTGCATGGACAGCGCGTGGACAGTGTAACTAGCTAATCAGAAATAAGCGAGTCGCGTGTACAGCTACAACACAGGGTATAAAAGATGATGATCTGTCCTTAATAAACGGCTTCTGTTGATTCACATTGGATCGTCTGGAGTCCAGTTATTTCTCCTCACTCTGACATCTGTCTGAATCCCCAGGTTTTTATAACGCACTTAAAACTCCAGTATTTAGGCACCTAATGGTGGAAAGTCACTAATGCAAACTACTGCTAATGAGATGCAGTGAGAATTAAGTTTAATTAACCTATGCTGATTTGGGCTGCGATACAGAATTTTGGATGAACCCTATTGCCAGGTCTCAGTATTTTACTGGCACACAATATTTCACTTAGACACTAACTCCTGGAATCAATGTTAGAGAAGGATCTTGGCTTTCATATACAGAGAGATATTTTAATTTTCTCAGTTGTAGACAGAAGTTTAAAGCCACAAGCTCTTAAAATCTGAAATACCAAAGGTGAATAGAAGGAACAAAAGTGTGTTCTGTTAAAATCTAATCGTTGGTGCCCCATTTAACGATTGTGGCTCTTTGGTAACTGGCCAAAAGCAATATCAAAACTAAATGTAAACTTAAGCAACCTTTTGTTATGCTGTGTTATATACAATATGTAATCCACACACGGTGATGCTGCCTTAATTTAAGGTCAGAGTGGACTTCAAACATTTATCAGCACATAAATTTGACTTTGTGGAAGAAAGAAAAAAAAAGGTTGAGTTTTACAAAGGGATACCAAAAGAAAACGAATCTCCGCTTGTCCTTCTTGACTTACTGAACTGGCAAGGAACTTCAGGAGAAAATGGCAGAACTTTAGGTAAGAAAAATAAATCCGAGCTCTAGCTGCTGCATAAAAGGCTGAACCTTGCTAAAGCGGTACTACATAAATATTAGATTCATATAATTTGACTAAAGAAAGTATCAGGTTAAACATTCAAGCTAAATAACAATTGGGTAGTAAATCTGAACACAGCCCTGATGTTCCTCAGCTCATTCCTACTGCATCTGAATTACTCTTCTAATAATTTATTACTTCCTGGATTACTTCCTTTTTGCTTACTTTTTATTTCACCAGTCCCATTTTCCCTCTTTATATTACAGGCTTGAACATAACCCATTTAAGACACTACAGTGTTTATTGATTAAACACCACATTATTAAGAAACTAATAAATAATCTAATTAACTGAATACACCAATGTTACTAATTTATAATTATATATTTTTCCACATTACTATGCACAGTAAAACACAATACTATACACAATAATATTTTTGTCACTCTTTAATTTGATGATTGTTTTACTTTCTGAAGTAACCCTTCTTTGTGTACTTCCAGTTGCTGTCTACAGACTCCTCCAATCATCTCTTGTTACTTCTGGCTTGGACTATTTGGCCTCTGTTCACATATTGTTCAGAATAGTACCACATACTGGTTCAGTTATGGATTGCAGTTTCATCATCATTTTTTCTGGAGTATTCAGGGTAGAGTCACCTATGCTATTTATGTTTACTCTGACAAATACCTGTGCACTGAGTAGCATGTTATCTGCCCTGTTACCCATACTGGTTTTTTGAAACAAATATAAATTCTAACACTTTTCTGCTTAGAATTAATTTGTAGTTTCATGTATTCCAGATAGTTTCTACTTTATCTAGCATGCACACAAACACACAAGAATCTAAGAATCAGTGTTTAGAAAATTTGTCTCATTGAGTTGCTCTAGCAGTGGAAGTTACTACAGCCTGCTATCTCCAGCTTTGACGATAAACTAGAGCAGCATGATGGGCCAAACATGGTACAGCCAGAGCCTCAATGAGAAGTGTCCCCAGGATTGTAGCCCAATCACTCATGTTGCAGAACAGATGTGCAGAAATTGTTAACTTGCTATTAAGGTTCACCAGCTCCTGAAAATGTGGAGAATGCAGTTGGTGGCAATCAATGTGGACAGTCTATACCAGGAAACATGTAGAACAGAGCTGGCTAACATGCCACAGCTGATCTAGCCTGGGCTGCACAGAAGCATTTCTGGGATTAGAGAATAAGCCTGGCACAATAAGTTTAACATTAAATGTACAGATCTGGACTTAGCCCCAAAACTTACAACTTCAGACTGTGAGGCATCACAGAATATGAGTGGAGGAGTCCCCGTTACATAGATTGATTGTTGTCCCCTTGAGAATCAGTGGAGAGTTTGTTTGAGTTCTTATGAATGGGGTTGTGATCTCCTGTCTCCAGCTGCTCATTGTAATGGACGACAGGCAAGAATAGGAAGGCCTTTGAAGCAGACTGCAATTTACACACACACACCTTTAGGAAGGGATTTAAACATAAAACCTGTGGAAACAGAAGGGAGTCAGGTTATGGGATGGAGCCCTATATCACAAACTCTGGAACAGCAGGAAAGAGACTTTGAGGCCATAATGCCTTATTGTGTGGACCTGCTTTGAGGAGGGCTGTACCATGGACCAGGGGAATGGGGAGTCCTACCACACACTAGAAGAGGAGAACTATGCCACACAGAATGGCAAGAGAGCTAACAAGCTCAGAGCTGTTGAAATTGCAGTAGTAGCAGAACTCGTTTCTGAGGTACAATTGATTCAAACCATATAGGAATTTATAGATTGAAGTTGGCATTATGAACTGACCTGCAAGCAAACTAGAAGTCTGTGGGAAAAGAGAGAATGTACTCCTTATGGATAGCAGTGCTAATTAGATGAGAAATTGTGCTCTGAACTACTCACATACTGTTAATGGACTTCAAAGCAATCTCAGAAAGAAAGCTCTGAAATCATCCAGTGGAATTCATAATGGGAATAATAACTGCAGAAGGCCCATATCAGAGCAATGGCTACAACCTCTTAAACAAATGAAAGCAATTGAAAGTCTCTGCTACCTTACAATCCAGGAACAGCTGTGCTTTTCTAATTCTGAAATTCAGGGTGGTCATATGCCTTCTAAAGAAAGAAAAAAAAATTACAGGGTCTGCTAGATGTATTCAGTTTATATGCATTTAATATTAGGCGTGAATCTACTTCCATTCACTGCTCATGTGTTCAGTCCTAGAAACCATTAACTGCTGATAAAAGCAGTTACATAATCAGGCCCCAGGTGGCTCTGATGACCTACAAAGCCAATATTGGTTGTGAAATGTTCTAAACATCAAAGTTAATCTTAGCATCCATGTCAAGTAGGAGGTCCTTTTCCTTTACAGAGACATCCTTGAAAATGTGAGCCAGTACAATTCAGTGTAGACTGATAGTCCAATTAAAATTTGTTACTTTTTTCCCCTGAAATTCATGGGTTACAAGACTGGTCTTTGTGAGGCTTTTGAAACCCCTAACAGTTCCTCCATTATGTGAGGGGAAAGGGAAGGCTGGGAGACACAAAAAGAAGAGCCAAGGAGCAGAACACCAGACTAATTGGTGTTTGCAATGGAACTGAGATATCCAGGAAGCCATTAATGATGTTGAGGCTAACACATCCCCTCTCATTTAGTAGCCTGCAGCTGAGCAACACCTTTCCCTTCCTCTGATGTAAAGGGGAAAGTTTCATTTTGAGAGAAGTGCAGACTGGGAGCAAAGGTGGCTATTCTGTAGTCTTCCTTCCACTCCTTTCTGGCAATTTACTACCTCTCTTCCATTGCCAGAAGGACAGAAATCAGAATGAGATTTAGGAATGCTCTGGAGAGATGGTGAGAGATTGAGAGAAAAAGAATAGGAAAAAAGGGAAATGATAGTGCACATATGATGATGGAAGAGGTGAACAGACTAGGGGTGTGTGAATGGCAGAGAAAGACTAGGAGGAAGGAAGAGGACACTCTTCAGAAATAAGAAGGACAGGAAATAATGGTCTTTCTTATAAAAAGGCCAATTATCTGGATCACTCCATCAGCACAGGAGAGCTGTGGGGTAATACTAACACCATCCACAGTTGACATTTCTACTGCATTTGAGGGCTTGGTGGAGAATGGAGAGAGATGCAGTCATGGGATTTCTCCCCTGTCTATTCATTGCTTACTACAGTTTCCAAGTACTCATTAATGTAAAACAGATACTCATGAAAAATCTGCATACGCTCATAGCACAGACACTTATTTGTTTCAAAACTCACATTGGAAGTACTTTGTTGTTGGTTGTTCCCTATGCATTTGTGTTCTTTTGGCTTAAAACAATGAGAAAAAATGCTATGCGTTACTGACAAACAATTATTTCTCAGAAATATCTGACAGTAAATAAGTGAACAAGTAATAGGAACCTTTCAGTTTTAAAGCATTCTTTTAATTCGCTGTTGTGTGCTTTCTGATACATTGCTGGGAGTCAATATATGGCACTCTTACAAATACTTAACTAAGCACACAGAGGATGAGGCTTTGGAGTATGTCCACCCCAGCTCCATGGGGTGTCACCTGAGCTCTGAGTGGGCACAGAGCTATGCTAATGTGTGTATAGTGTTTCTGATACTTGAACTGGCTTCCTCAGAGATCAGAAAAGAATTTAAGATTTATTGGGCCAAAAGATGAGAACCAGAGGAACATGATTCTTTAATCTGCTGGTGGAAGAGCAGAGAAGACCTTGTTTCTAGCTCCTTGTCCAACCACTATATGAAACATCCACTGAATGAAATGTGTTCACAAGCCTTGAGATAGAGATCACAACCTGGGGTTTTCTTCATCCAGGTCAGTACCCCATCACTGAGCTTCAGAATCGTGTTTCTTCCTGTTCTTGCTTTCTGCTTCAGTACATCTCTTCTTCACAGTTGTACATCTTCAGCAGAGTGGCTGGAAGATGTCTATCCTTTTCCCTGTGCCCTGTTCCCACCAGGGTAATAATAACAAGGTGATAGGAGCTCTCTGATGGGACATGGAAGGTGTCAGCTTGAGTCTTCTCAGGTACATCTGGGCTAAGACCTATAATCTCTAGGTTATTGTATAACAGGTGCCTGACAACAGCACTTCTCTCTTTTCTGCCATGTTTGTTGTTAATAGGGACATCTGCTCTGCTTTTTCAAAAAATATCTGTGAGATCACTGAGCTAGACTAAATCACAGCTAGACTAAAGTGCTTTCTTGCAGCTGTGGCTAAGTAGTCGAAGCTATGAACAGGGAAAGGAATGAAGACCTAACAGTTTTCAGGTGCTTCCCATTCATGAGCTCTAAGCATCTCTTTGATCAGCATGCTGACTGCAGGCAAACATTATTATGGTGGACATGCATTTGGGATCATGTACCTTGCCCCATCCCTGCAAGCTGAGACAACTAACCCAGGGTTCCAGATTCTCCTCACAAAAAAATCAAAGAGTTTTGGAGGGCAAGATGTAACACTGCTGTAATTGCACCACTTTTCTTGGATCTAGCCCTTGCTGTATTTATGACCATGTACGTTCATGTCCTGGTTCCGGTGGGGATAGGGTTAATTTTTCCTGGTATTCCATGCCATGTGAGCCACGCCCACCCTGAGCTGCTGGGGGAGGGGGCAGGAAGTTGCTGCTTAAAAGCGGGCTGGGGCGTCCTGGGTCTGGCTGGCGAGCAGCGGGGAGCGGCGGTTCCGTAATCGTGTTTGTATATTCCCCTATCCGTGTTATTGTTGTTGTTTGCTTGTTCCCTTTGCTGTCCTGTTAAACTGCCTTTGTCCCAACCCAAGAGTCTTGCCTTTTCTTACGATTCTTCCTGTATTAGGAAGGCGCGAGCGAGAGGCACGTGGTTCTTTGTTGCCGTCTGAGGCTAAACCACGACAGTCCTTTTTGGCGCCCAACGTGGGGCTCGGAGGGTTGAGATAACAACAGAATCCAACTAGAACGTGGAAAAAACGGTTTTGGTTTTTTTTTTGTATGCATTTATTTTATTAGGTAAATAGTCACTGGTCATAATGTTGCTTGGTTTGTTCTCATGGCTGTGTTACATAAATTCCTATATGGCTTATGTACTCCCTGCGATGCTGTTTACCATGTCTGGAAGAGGGATGAGGATTATCATTCTGCTATCCTGTGCGATATCTGTTTATGATATGATAACATCACTGTTCAGACGGCTATTTTGGGGTGTTTATGTGGTTTTGCTGTCCTGTCCGTACATTGGACACCGTCTCTCAGAATTTGTTAATAATTTCCCCAGCCCTTTTGCCTCCCTTTTCTCCTTCGGGTCAGGTATGACAGCTTTTGAGAATTTTGAATATCCTTGGGATGCTCAAACCAGCGTGTTCCTAGTGCTATGTCTCCTGAATACATTCCAGGTCTTGTTTAGGGTTAAGTGACTATTTAAGACTACCACCCAGAGATCTGCTCCGAGGCTGGATAGTCAGGGGTGGCATGGCATGTGGGAGAGCATGGGCAGGTACCTAGAGAACTACTCACCTCCAATGGTCTGGGACTTCACCCCTGAACAATTACAGGACCCTGATAAAGTGGTAGAATATTTGAAGGGAAAATGCTGTGGCTATTCTAGAGAGGCACAACTCACCGCGCTGTGCTGGGCCCTGGCCAGTATCTACCAGGCACTGCTCAGAATTATGCAGCACCCTCAAGGGGAAGAGATGGAAACCAGACCAGCAGCCACTGCGGCTGCTGCGGCCCCCGTGACGGACACTGCGGCTGCTACAGCCCCCGTGACGGACACTGCGGCTGCTGCAGCCCCCATAGCAGCCACTGCCACTGAACCAGGGAACCAATCCGTGCCGGTATCAGTTGCCCCCATACAGAAGAAGAAGTACACAAAGAAATCAGTTCGCTTAGTAAGAGATGATGACGAACCAGGGTCATCACGAGAGCAGGAGGAAGAGGCAGAACCAGAGATAATTACTCGATCCCTATCCTTGAGTGAGCTGCGGGATATGTGAAAAGATTTCAGCCGACTTTCAGGCGAGCACATTGTCACCTGGCTGCTCCGGTGCTGGGATAATGGGGCCAGTAGCCTGGAATTAGAGGGTAGGGAGGCCAGGCAGCTGGGATCCCTGTCTAGGGAAGGCGGCATTGACAAGGCGATTGGGAAAAAGACCCAAGCCCTCAGCCTCTGGAAACGACTCCTGTCAGGCGTGAGGGAGAGGTACCCCTTCAGTGAAGATGTTGTATGTCAACCAAGCAAGTGGACTACCATGGAAAGAGGTATCCAGTACCTGAGAGAATTAGCCGTGCGGGAGATTATTTATTATGACTTGGACAATGCAGACTTACCCACAGACCCCGATGAGGTGCGATGCACAAGGCCCATGTGGCGGAAGTTTGTACGGAGCGCACCATCGTCATATGCCAACTCCCTGGCAGTAATGGAATGGAAAGGTGAAGAGGGACCAACGGTGGATGAGGTAGCTGGCCGGCTCCGGCGATATGAAGAAAGTCTCTCTTCCCCCCTTGTCTCAGCTGTGGAGAAACTGTCGCGGAAGGTCCAGCAACTTGAAGAGAATATGTCCTACTCCCCACCTGCACGGGCCAGCATCTCAGCTATTAGGAGCGGGCATTTCCCCACTCAAGAGAGAGAGTACAGAGGGTACACACCACGAGGCACCCTGTGGTTCTACCTGCGGGACCACGGAGAGGACATGAGGAAGTGGGATGGACAACCTACTTGGATCCTGCGGACACGGGTACAGGAGTTGCAAGGAAGGACAACCACAAAAGGGGATCCCTCCAGGAAAAGTGCCGCCCCAGTTTCCAGTGGGCCGTTCCCCAGACAAAGCAGAAGGCCTGATCTTGCTTCTGATCCTCTTGAAGGAACTTCCAAGTCATTTATGCAAGAAGTGAGTAATGGATACTATGACCAGTATTAGGGGGGCCCTGCCTCCGGCCAGGTGGAGGAAAGGGACAACCGGGTTTATTGGACGGCGTGGATTCGATGGCCTGGCACATCCGACCCACAGGAGTATAAGGCTCTAGTGGACACGGGTGCACAGTGCACCCTAATACCATCAAGCTATAGAGGGGCAGAACCCATTTGTATTTCTGGGGTGACAGGGGGATCCCAAGAGTTGACTGTACTGGAGGCAGAAGTGAGCCTAACTGGGAATGAGTGGCAAAAGCATCCCATTGTGACTGGCCCAGAGGCTCCATGCATCCTTGGTATAGATTACCTCAGGAGAGGGTATTTTAAGGACCCGAAAGGGTACCGCTGGGCCTTTGGCATAGCTGCTTTGGAGACAGAGGAAGTTAAACAGTTGTCTGCCTTGCCTGGTCTCTCGGAGGATTCTTCTGTTGTGGGGTTGTTGAGGGTCGAAGAACAACAGGTGCCGATTGCTACCACAACGGTGCATCGGCGGCAGTATCGCACTAACCGAGACTCTCTGATTCCCATCCATGAGCTGATTCGTCAACTAGAGGTTCAAGGAGTGATCAGCAAGACTCACTCACCCTTTAACAGTCCCATATGGCCGGTGCAAAAATCTAATGGAGAGTGGAGGCTAACTGTAGACTATCGTGGTCTGAATGAAGTCACGCCACCGCTGAGTGCTGCCGTGCCGGACATGCTAGAACTCCAGTACGAACTGGAGTCCAAGGCAGCCAAGTGGTATGCCACGATTGATATAGCGAATGCATTCTTCTCAATCCCTTTGGCAGCAGAGTGCAGGCCACAGTTTGCTTTCACTTGGAGGGGCGTCCAGTACACCTGGAATCGACTGCCCCAGGGGTGGAAACACAGCCCCACCATTTGCCATGGACTGATCCAGACTGCACTGGAACAGGGTGAAGCTCCAGAACATCTGCAGTACATTGATGACATCATTGTATGGGGAAACACAGCAGAAGAAGTTTTTGAGAAAGGGAGTAAAATAGTCCAAATCCTTCTGAACGCTGTTTTTGCTATAAAGCGAAGTAAGGTCAAGGGACCTGCACAGGAGATCCAGTTTTTAGGAATAAAATGGCAAGATGGACGCCATCAGATTCCAATGGATGTGATCAACAAAATAGCAGCTATGTCTCCACCAACTAGTAAAAAGGAAACACAGGCTTTCTTAGGTATTGTGGGTTTTTGGAGAATGCATATCCCAGATTACAGTCAAATTGTAAGCCCTCTGTATCAAGTAACCCGGAAGAAGAATGATTTTAAATGGGGTCCTGAGCAACGACAAGCTTTTGAACAAACCAAACAGGAAATAGTCCATGCAGTGGCCCTGGGGCCAGTCCAGCCAGGACAAGACGTTAAAAACGTGCTCTACACTGCAGCCGGGGAGAACGGCCCTACCTGGAGCCTCTGGCAGAAAGCACCAGGGGAGACTCGAGGTCGACCCCTAGGGTTTTGGAGTCGGGGATACAGAGGATCCGAAGCCCGCTACACCCCAACAGAAAAAGAGTTATTGGCAGCATATGAAGGGGTTCGAGCTGCTTCGGAAGTAGTTGGTACAGAAGCACAGCTCCTCTTAGCACCTCGACTGCTGGTGCTGGGTTGGATGTTCAAAAAAAGGGTTCCCACCACACATCAGGCAACTGATGCTACATGGAGTAAGTGGATTGCACTGATCACGCAGCGAACTCGAATGGGAAACCCCAGTCGCCCAGGAATTCTGGAAGTGATGATGGACTGGCCAGAAGGCAAGGATTTCGGAATGTCACCAGAGGAGGAGGTGACGCATGCAGAAGAGGCCCCACCATATAATAAACTGCCAGAAAATGAGAAGAAATATGCCCTGTTCACTGATGGGTCCTGCCGTATTGTGGGAAAGCATCGAAAGTGGAAGGCTGCTGTGTGGAGTCCTACACGACGGGTTGCAGAAGCCAGTGAGGGACAGGGTGAATCGAGCCAGTTTGCAGAGGTGAAGGCTATTCAGCTGGCTTTGGACATTGCTGAGCGAGAAAAATGGCCAGTACTTTATCTCTACACTGACTCATGGATGGTGGCAAATGCTCTGTGGGGGTGGTTACAGCAGTGGAAGCAGGGCAACTGGCAGCGCAGAGGCAAACCCATCTGGGCTGCTGAACTATGGAAAGATATTGCTGCCCGGATAGAGAATCTGGTTGTGAAAGTACGCCATGTAGATGCCCACGTACCGAAGAATCAGGCCACGGAGGAACATCAGAACAACCAGCAGGTGGATCGGGCCGCTAGGATTGAAGTGGCTCAGGTGGATCTGGACTGGCAACATAAGGGTGAACTATTCGTAGCTCGGTGGGCCCATGACTCCTCAGGCCATCAAGGGAGAGATGCAACATATAGATGGGCTCGTGACCGAGGGGTGGACTTGACCATGGACACTATTGCACAGGTCATCCATGAATGTGAGACATGTGCTGCGATCAAACAAGCCAAGCGTTTGAAGCCTCTTTGGTATGGAGGGCGATGGCTGAAATATAAATATGGGGAGGCCTGGCAGATTGATTATATCACACTGCCACAAACCCGTCAAGGCAAGCGCTATGTGCTCACAATGGTGGAAGCAACCACTGGATGGCTGGAAACATACCCTGTGCCCCATGCCACTGCCCGGAACACTATCCTGGGCCTTGAAAAGCAAGTCCTGTGGCGACATGGTACCCCAGAGAGAATTGAGTCGGACAACGGGACTCATTTCCGAAACAGCCTCATAGACACCTGGGCCAAAGAGCATGGTATCGAGTGGGTGTATCACATCCCCTATCACGCACCAGCCTCTGGGAAGATAGAACGATACAATGGACTGTTAAAAACTACACTGAGAGCAATGGGTGGTGGGACTTTCAAACATTGGGATGCACATTTAGCAAAAGCTACCTGGCTAGTTAACACCAGGGGATCTAACAATCGGGCTGGCCCTGCCCAATCAAAACTTCCACGTACTGTAGAAGGGGATAAAGTCCCCGTAGTGCACATGAAGAATATGCTAGGGAAGACAGTCTGGGTTAGTCCTGCCTCAGGCAAAGGCAAACCCATCCGTGGGATTGCTTTTGCCCAAGGACCTGGGTGCACTTGGTGGGTGATGCGGCAGGATGGGGAAGTCCGATGTGTACCTCATGGGGATCTGATTTTGGGTGAGAATAGCCAATGAATCAGATTGTGTGCTGTTAATTTCTAAGTAACACTGTCACTGTATGTCCTCATTGCTATAATTGCTATCAGTTGTACTACAAGTAAGGCACAGGGATGATGGGATAAGAACTGATCTCAGCAGCTGGCGCCCAGCAGTTTCCTCAAGATCTACATCTTCAGCCCACGGACTGCGTGCATGAGCCACACCAGGTGCACCAGTCACAAGCTCCGAAAAATACAGCATGCAACAGACCAGCACCACCCAGCATCTCACCTGCCCTGAGAGACTGTTCTAACAGATGGAGCCCAAAGCCGTGGATTAAAAGAACTCAACGGACACTTTGGAGGGATGGCCCATAAACTAAGGGCATTATATGTGTGTGTATATATATATATATAACAGGGGAAAGTGGTGGCAATTCATTGGAACCTGCTGGGCATGGCATAGATGGTATGGAATAAGGGGTGGATAATGTCCTGGTTCCGGTGGGGATAGGGTTAATTTTTCCTGGTATTCCATGCCATGTGAGCCACGCCCACCCTGAGCTGCCGGGGGAGGGGTCAGGAAGTTGCTGCTTAAAAGCGGGCTGGGGCGTCCCGGGTCCGGCCGGCGAGCGGCGGGGAGCGGCGGTTCCGTAATCATGTTTGTATATTCCCCTATCCGTGTTGTTGTTGTTTGCCTGTTCCCTTTGCTGTCCTGTTAAACTGCCTTTGTCCCAACCCAAGAGTCTTGCCTTTTCTTACGATCCTTCCTGTATTAGGAAGGCGTGAGCGAGCGGCACGTGGTTCTTTGTTGCCGTCTGAGGCTAAACCACGACAGTTCAGCATGCAGTATATAGAGCTATTCAATAACATGGAACTCAGAAAACCTGCATTTCATTCCATGTTCTTTTCATGCATGCTGTTTAATCTTCAAAAACTCGCTTTTTGTGCCATTTCTGTTTCCCCTTTCCCTTTACCAGTATTATAGATCCTAAAAGGTTTGAGGCAGAACTTTTTTTTTTATTATTATGTTTTTATGGTGGCAAACGTGCTATGCCTTGATTCCCACTGGGGACTGTAATGCTAATAGTATCTCTGGTGATGTTCAAGGCAACCAGAACCACAGCTTTTAAAGAAGGGACAACTAATATTGCCTTAGTTCCTTTCTGTATCCATCATGAATGTACTGAGGCATACCCTGAGGGCCATTCTGGCCCTGTTCATGTCAGTGATACACAGAAGTCATTAAGTTTTTTATTCAGCCAGATGCACAGAAAACTGAGTAGCAGCTCAGTAGCTGGCTCTAAAACATGCTGAAGAGACACTCTCTGTCCAGAGCATCACTGTACTCCAGTGCAGCACACAGGATGCAACGGTCCTGTAAAAAGGAATGTGCATTCTCACATCAGCTCTTAGGATCCCAAGATATAGAAGTCTGGAGGGTGGTCTCAAATGTGTACTGAATAGAGATTCTGCACAAGCATCTGCATACGGCAATATCTGTCAATTCCTCAGCTTTTTTGAAGTCTTTTTATATCTATTTTTAAATGGATACAAAAAATGTGTATTTTGATAAGTTATAGGTCATCTATCGTCAATATTTAGGAATTATTTCACCAGGACAATGACCTCCAGCACATTTACATCAGGGTTCAGTTCACCTTTGCAACATAATCAATAGCTATCAGTCAATAGTAATTTTAAGCTAAGTTGTAGGACTGACCCTGGTATTCAGTGTTTATAAAAGTAGGTCCCAAAAATGCAGCTCTGTGGCAAATACCCTATACTTTTTTTGTCATGGCTAAGTGGCAGGAATCAGGAACTGAACTCATTTTCTTAACTAATTTAATTGATAACAAGTAAATTAATAATCATAGCAATTAGTTTGCCTGTTTCAGCTTCAGAGTTTGTCTGCATATCTCTGCATTACATAAGCAAAACAAAGTGCATATTGTCTCAGATATTCGGCATTTCATACCCAACAAAAGCTTGCCATGGTTTTAAGTTAGTTTCACAAGCTTAATGTCGTATCAACCCAGTCTTTTGTCTGTGAATGTAATAGTTCTATTACTGAAATGTTAGGAGGGTAAAAAAAAGAGAAAAAAAAAAAAGAAAGCTTCTTTGTGAAAGCCTGCAATTAATCCGTTAAGGATCTAGCTGCAGAGTCATAATTTATTGATGGTTGCACAGAGGATACTGAAATGGTAGTGAGTTTGTAGATTTATACAGATTATGTGTGTTCTATTCACAAGCACTAGACACATTTTCTCCCTGTAAGTTTCTGAATATAATTGCATCAAGATGTTTATATAGCAATCCAAAAACTTTCTTAAGAATAATATGGAGTAGTGGGATTATGATAAAAGATAAATATTTACATTACACGGAAAAACATGATCATTCTGTGTTGGAAGTTTACTAAAGATCTTGTTGATGTTTGCAGATTAATTGCATATTTGATTATTTTTTTTTAAAAGGACAGAACAAACCTAAAAAAAAGGAAGTAAAGTACAACTTAACTGTATTCATTGTTTACGATTCTGCTACTAAAGTAAATCTGCTACTCTATCGTTTTGACTCCCAATTATATATGATTCTACTACCACTAACAAGCCACAAGATATACCTTCTGCAAAAGAGACTATAGTTTAATTCCACTTCACTTCTTGCCCCCTACTCATTTCTTTTCCATCTTGTTTCTATGTCATAAGAACATGAATTGGAAGACATTAAAGGATTCATAAAATTATGCTTCATTTTTAATATATATTTAAGCCTAACAATTCAATTTTCATCAGTATTTTGTCTGTCTATAAGTAATTTCCAGTGCTTATTTTCTTTTCTATAAAAGCACTTTTGTTAACTGGTTTGAAAAAATTGAGTTTGTCTTAGGTACAATTTTATGAAGCTCATATAAATTTTGTTTCTGTAACCGGACATAGATTAGAGAGATATTTCCGGCTTCTGATGAAAAGTTTTCTCATGACTGTGATATACTCAATCTTGTTACTTTCTGGAAAAAAAAAAAAAAAGAATCCTCATCTGTAGTGTACATATTAGAAAAAAATGTTTAAGCATGTGAGTTTTTTCTCATATGAAAATTGCACTGACTTGAACAACATGCCACCTTTGACCTTTGACTAAGGTTTCTGCTACAGAGCTCTGTACTGAAACTGTTATAATAGAGGTCCTGATCTATGAGAATAAAACTACATATACCTGTAGCTTGACTGGCATCAGTGTCATTGACCATCTGAGTAAGGATTTGTATGTTTAGGCCCCAAAATGCATGTTTCTACAGCTCTGGACTATTCTGGATAAACCCATTAATCTAAGTTGTGTTCATGTACATTTGATCATTCGATTTTCTTCCATTGAACTATAATGAATAGGAGTAACTCACAGGAAGGAAAGATAATAGGAAATTAAGCTGAAACACGTTCATAAAACAGAAGCAAATTGCAAGAACCTTTGCCTAACATCTTCTTGACTTTCAATAAAGACCATGAAACCATTGGTCTGTTATTTCCCTAAACCAAAGAGCAGACCTTCTGAAGTACATGGCTGAATTTCTTTTTGAACTCTTAAATTTATAGAAGACTCCAGATGCAGAACAAGTTTAGATGCAGACAACCTGTATAAACCAAAGCACTTCTCCAAAAGAAGGAAAGACATGAAGTCTTCTAAAATTTCAAGCTGTTAACTTTCAGGAAATCCTTGTCAAATTTTTTCTCATGGATTCACTTTTCAAGGTATATATGATTTGCTTTTGCTTTAGGTTGGTACCCACCCAAGAAACTCATAGGAAATTGGTGAAGTTATACCTGAATGAAATCATTGTACATATAGAATCACATAGTAAGTGGTGCTCTTGGCCTTCTGTTGTGGTAAGGAAGTACACAGTTTGCCAATGATATTAAATTAGGAGGATCTGTGGACTCCCTCGAGGCCTTACAGAGAGATCTGGATAGGCTAGAGAGCTGGACAATCACCAACTGTATGAGATTTAACAAGAGCAAGTGCCAGATTCTCCACCTGGGACGAGGTAATCCTGTTTATACATACAAATTGTGGGACAGGAAGCTGGAGAGCAGCCCCGCGGAAAGAGATCTGGGGGTTTGGGTTGATGGCAAGTTGAACATGAGTCAACAGTGTGCCCTGGCAGCCAAAAGGGCCAACCGTGTCCTGGGGTGCATCGAGCACAGCATAGCTAGCCGGTCGAGGGAGGCGATTGTCCCACTCTACACTGCACTGGTGCAGCCCCACCTCAAGTACAGTGTGCAGTTTTGGGTGCCTCAATATAAGAAGGCCATCAAACTATTAGAGTGTGTCCAGAGGAGGGTGGCCAGGATGGTGAAAGGCCCTGAGGGCAAGACTTATGAGGAGCGGCTGAGGTCACTTGGATTTTTCGCCTTAGAGAAGAGAAGGCTGAGGGGTGACCTCATCACAGTCTACAACTTCCTCAAGGGGAGCAGTGGAAGGGGAGGTGCTGATGTCCTCTCTGGTGACCAGCAATAGGACGCAAGGAAATGGAATGAAGCTGCATCAGGGGAAGTTCAGATTGGACATTAGGAAAAGGTTCTTCATTGAGAGGGTGGTTGGTCACTGGGACAGGCTCCCCAGGGAAGTGGTCATGGCACCAAGCTTGTTGGGAGTTCAAGGAGCGTCTAGATGATGCCCTTAGTCATATGATTTAGTGTTAGGTAGTTCTGTGAGGAGCAGGGAGTTGGACTCGATGATCCTTATAGGTCCCTTCCAACTTGAGATATTCTATGATAGTCAAAAGGGACTTTATCATGGAGAATAGAAGTTGGAGAGCAGCTCTCAAAATCAAGTGCTATTCATCAATCAATCAGTGCTAGGGGTGTTCAGAATAAAGGGCCAAACTGCTCTCCCTAGCCAAAATTTAATTTTGGAGGACAGTTGGGAGACAGGAATACATGTGCCACAGAAGTAAATCCCCCTAGGGAACTGGGGGACATATTACCCACTCACGCATATGCTACTGGTGCAATCTGTTTTCACTAGAAAAGTTCTTTTCAAAAGAGCTGTGGGATGTCTCTCACTTTTCCCACTCTGCCAGTGTCCTTCCTTCCTTTTCCAGAACAGTTCTTATGAGTAGAGGCAAGATTTCACCCAAAACAACTAAAATTGTTCCTTTGTGATGATGACAGTATGTGAGAAATATTGTAAATGAATGAAAGGTGAGAGGATCAGGAAGCCACATACTTTCTGTGCCTACCCTTAAACCTATATTTGAGGCCATTTCACAGAATAGCAGAACCACAGAATGGTAGGGGTTGAAAGGGACCTCTGGAGATCATCTAGTCCAACCCCCCTGCCAAAGCAGGGTCACCTAGAGCAGGCTGGACAGGAACACATCCAGGTGGGTTTTGCATATCTCCAGAGAAGGAGACTCCACAACCTCTCTGGGCAGCCTGTTCCAGTGCTCTGTCACCCTCAAAGTAAAGAAGTTCCTCCTCATGTTGAGATGGAATTTCCTGTGTTCCAGTTTGTGCCCATTGCCCCTTGTCCTGTTGCTGGGCACCACTGAAAAGAGTCTGGCCCCATCCTCTTGACACCCACCCTTTAGATATTTATGAGATCCCCTCTCAGTCTTCTCTTCTCCAGGCTAAACAGACACAGGTTTCTCAGCCTTTCCTCATGAGAGAGATGCTCCATTCCCTTGATCATCTTTGTAGCCCTCCACTGGACTCTCTCCAGTCGTTCCCTGTCCTTCTTGAACTGGGGGGCCCAGAACTGGACACAGTACTCCAGATGTGGCCTCACCAGGGCAGAGTAGAGGAGGAGGATAACCTCCCTCTACCTGCTGGGGCCACCCTCTTTTTAATGCACCCCAGGAGACCACTGGCCTTCTTGGCCACAAGGGCACATTGCTGGCTCATGGTCATCCTGTTGTCCACCAGGACTCCCAGGTCCCTCTCTGCAGAGCTGCTTTCCAGCAGGTCAACCCCTAACCTGTACTGGTGCATGGGGTTATTCTTCCCTAGACGCAGGACCCTACACTTGCCCTTGTTGAGCTTCATTAGGTTCCTCTCCGCCCAACTCTCTCCCAGTTACAACTGCTCTCCCAGTCCTCCCAGTTCTGTGTCATCAGAAAATTTGTTGAGGGAACACTCTGTCCCCTCATCCAGTTTGTTGATGAATATGTTGAACAAGACTGGGCCCAGTACTGACCCCTGGGGAACACCGCTGGTTTCAGGCCTCCAATTAGACACAACCTTCTGAGCTCTGCCATTCATCCAGTTCTCAATCCACTTCACTGTCCACTCATCTAACCCACACTTCCTAAACTCCTTCTTGCGCTTTTTGAAGACTGGAGTGACATTGGCTTTCCTCCAGTCCTCAGGCACCTCGCCTGTTCTCCATGACCTTTCAAAGATGATGGAGAATGGCTTCGCAATAACATCTGCCAGCTCCCTCAGCACTCTCAGGTGCATCCCATCAGGGCCCATGGATCTGTGGGTGTAGAGTTTGCCTAAATGATCTCTAACCCGTTCCTCCTGGACCAAGGGAAAGTCTTCCTTTCTCCAGACTCTCTCACCTACCTCCAGGGTCTGGGATTCCTGAGGGCCGGCCTTAGCAGTAAAGACTGAAGCAAAGGCGGCATTCAGTAACTCTGCCTTCTCTGCGTCCTCCGTCACCAGGGCACCCACCTCATTCAGCAGCGGACCCACATTTTCCCTAGTCTTCCTTTTGCTACTGATGTACTTGAAGAAGCCCTTCTTATTGTCCTTGACATCCCTTGCCAGATTTAATTCCAAGTGAGCCCTAGCCTTCCTCGTTGCATCCCTGCATATCCTGACAACGTTCCTATATTCTTCCCAAGTGGCCAATCCCTTTCTCCACATTCTGTAAACTTCCTTCTTCCAACTGAGTTTTTCCAGAAGCTCCTTGCTCATCCATGCAGGTCTCCTGCCTCCTTTGCTTGATTTCTTACTCATAGGGATGCACCAATCTTGAGGAAGTGGTGCTTGAATATTAACCAGCTCTCTTGGACCCCCCTTCCTTCTAGAGCCTTAACCCATGGGATTCCTCCAAGTAGGTCTTTGAAGAGGCCAAAGTCAGCTCTCATGAACTCCAGGCTTGTAATTCTACTTTTTGCCCTGCTTCTTCCACACAGGATCCTGAACTCCACCATCTCATGGTCACTGCAGCCAAGGCTGCCCCCAACCTTCACATGCCCAACTAGTCCTTCTTTGTTTGTCAGCACAAGGTCCAACAGCGCACCTCTCCTCAATGGTTCCTCCACCACCTGTGTCAAAAAGTTATCATCAATGCACTGGAGGAGCCTCCTGGACTGTGCGTGCCTGGCTGTGTAGCCTTCCCAGCAGATATCAGGGTGGTTGAAGTCCCCCATGAGAACCAGGGCCTGTGATTGCAAGGCTATTTCCAGCTGTCTGTAGAAGGCATCATCAGCTTCCTCTTCCTGATCCAGTGGTCTGTAGTAAACACCCACAACAGTGTCACCCATATTAGCCTGCCCCTTAATCCTTACCCACAAGCTCTCAACTCTTTCTTTATCCACCCCCAGGGAGAGCTCAATATATTCCAGATGCTCTCTCACATAAAGAGCAACTCCACCACCTCGTCTTGCTGGCCTGTCTTTCCTAAAAAGTATGTAGCCATTCATGACAGCATTCCAGTCATGCAAGCTGTCCCACCACATCTCAGTAATTGCAATGAGATCATGGCCCTGCAACCACACACAGATCTCTAGTTCTTTCTGCTTATTCCCCATGCTGCATACGTCAGTGTACAGGCATTTGAGAGAGGTAATCAAGCATGCAGGTTTCCCTGGAGGGATGCAAGAGGATCCACCACAGCCATTCACACCCTTGAGGTGGTTTGGCCTTCTGATTCTCATCTTGAGAGGCAGCTAAGGAACAGTTGTTGCTGCTCTGGTTGGCCTGTCTTATTCCCCAGTTGGATGCAATGGAGTGAGCGTTGCCATCTTGGATCCCACCCTACCCACCAAGTCCTTCAGTTTAAAGGCTGCCTCACCAAGTTGGCCATCCTGCTGCCAAAGATTCCCTTGATTCCCTTGCCTCTTCTAGACAGGTGTATTCCATCCCTCTCTAACAGGTTATATTCATCAAAGAATGTCCCATTGTCATAATACCCAAAACCCTCACAACAGCACCAGCCACGTAGCCAGGAGTTGATGTGCATTATCTGTCCATTTCTGTCTGCTCCCTTTTCTCTAACTGGTAAAATGGAAGAAAAGATAACTTGGGCACCAATTTTTTTCACTTGCACCCCCAGGGCTTTATAGTCTTCCTTAATTCTGCCCAGGTTCTGGCTTGCGGTGTCATTCATGCCCATATGAAAGAGTAACAGTTGATAGTAGTCTGTGCTCTTGACAAGTTATGGCACTCTCTTGACAACATCTTGGACCTTAGCTTCCAGAAGGCAGCATACTTTTCGTGACTCCCTGTCAGGATGGAAGATGAGCGCCTCTGTTAAAAGTTAAGTGCTCTTTAACAGAGTCACCCACTACTAGCACTCGTCGGTTTTTTACCATATCTACTGTGTGCTGCTGGTACAGTTCCTCTTGGCAGACCTTGCTCGTGGGTGTCTATAGCTGTTAAAGCTTCATACCTGTTTCTGGTTGTGATGCCAGAGGGTGGGGACTGAAGCAGAGTCCTGCTTTTGTGGGTCCCCAGGGTCCAAGGTGCCTCATACTCAGTGGTATCTGCTACAGGAACACGGTTATGAAACCACCTATCTATCTCCATTTCAGCTCCTCTGATACTACGTAGCCTTTTAACTGTTTCTTGTACCTCGGCCACCTGACGTAATAGATCATCAACCTGTGCACGCCATCCTTCCTCCTCAGGGGGAGGACTCCCTACACTCTTCCCCTGCTCCAGTGTGGGATCCCTCCCACAGGAGACAGTTCTTCATTAATGTCTCCAATGTGAGTCCTTCCTACAGGAGACAGTTCTTCACGAACTGCTCCAGCGTGGGTCCTTTCCACGGGGTGCAGTCTTTCAGGAACAGACTGCTCCAGCGTGGGTCCCACACAGGGTCACAAGTCCTGCCAGCAAACCTGCTCCAGCATGGGCTCCTCTCTCCATGGGGTCCACAGGTCCTGCCAGGAGCCTGTTGCATTTAGTGAATGGATACATTTGGTAAGAGATGAATCCCCTTGCGTTCTGGCCGATCCTCAGGGATTAGAGGGGCTAGGGCGGCGGGACTTATCCCTAAATAATAGGCCAATTATTGCCATGACTATAGGCCTGGCACCAGATGCACAAACAGCCTATCTGCTGTAGGTCCAGACACATTCAAAAGAAGTAGTCAGGTGCACAAATAGTATGGTTTATTCTTATGCAACATGTTAAAGAATTTCACTAGACGGTGGGTACCTCTAGGTTTGCTTTATTGACAACTCAGAGTTAGGCCATCACCTCAGTGAGTGGCAAAGACTGACAAGGAATAATCTCATATATATACAGTTGAAACAAACATTACATAATTGGTATTTTTATCCGAGAGGGTCTGGATGTTCCTTCACGACTTCTCAGTTCTCTATTCTTTAGTAATTTCAAAAGTCCGTACAATTCCTCTGTCTCAGGTGATTCTTTATCGTCTTGTTCCAGTTCTCCTTTTGAAGTTGCAGCTCACTGGTGCAGTCTCTGGTCACCACAGTCTCTTGTCTTCTTTACACAATCTTCACCTGTAGGATTCTTAGAAACTTAAGACATTCTATTAATTATATGCTTTAGTCTATGTCTATTTTTGAATACCCAACCTTTTCTAAGTTAATCACTTATTTCCTATCTACACCTACTATCTACATTCACTATTCTGTTGATTCAGCTTGACTGGGTTTTAAGCCAGCCATGGTAAGGGCTATACAAAGGACAAATGAGCAGTACTTTTTTTATGGTTGCTTAGTATTGTTCTTACAACCTGCATATTATTAATCAATTCTACAATGCTATAATCTATCTACTCATTGATATATAATTATTCTCTATATTAAAAATTAAGCTTGGTCACGGTTCTCTGTTGCCTAAGAGTCTACAAGCCTATTCCTTTCACACAACATTTACAGATTCTTTAAGATTGCCAGTGACAAATGCACTAAACTGCAGGATAGCTATATAGCTTTAAAGATATTTCCTGGGTAAGCACTCAGCGTGGATGAGGTCACAACTCTTACCAAAAGGCATCCCTTCCGGGAGCGGACAAGGAGGACAAACCCGTAAATCTGTCCCTGCAATTTGGTATCGGATTCTCGTCCACAACTTTAGGCACAAAATTGGAGTAATACTTATACTCCTTTTTTGAGCAAAGTGAGTGGGTGGGACTGTGGTCAAGCCATTGTTCTTTATGGTTGTGCTGTCAGCATTTGTATATCTCTTGAGAACAGTTGTAACATTTCCTGTGGGAACCGGGAGAACGGGACCATGCGGCCTTCACCTCACTTCTCGTCCTACCCCGGAGCCCATGGGAACACAAATCACCAGATCTTCACCCAGTCTCTGTGTCTGTTCTGGGCATCGGGTGTTCATCAGTGATATTGAGCTATTGCTTTGTGCATGCAACAGAGCCTGCTCCAGCGCAGACTTCCCACGGGGTCACAGCCTCCTTCAAGCACATCCACCTGCTCCAGCGTGGGGTCCTCCATGGGCTGCAGGGGGACAGCCTGCCTCACCATGGTCTTCACCACAGACTGCAGGGGAATCTCTGCTCCGGTACCTGGAGTACCTCCTCCCCCTCCTTCTTCACTGACCTTGGCATCCGCATAGTTATTTCTCTCACGTATTCTCACTCCTCTCTTCGTCTGCAATTGTGCAACTTTTCCCCCCTTCTTAAATATGTTATCACAGCGGCGCTGCCACTGTCGCTGATTGGCTCGGTCTTGGCCAGCAGAGGGTCCATCTTGGAGCCAGCTGGCATTGTCTCTATCAGACATAGGGGAAGCTTCTGTCATCTTCTCACAGAAGCCACCCCTGTAGCCCCCCCCTCAACCTCAACCTTGCCACGCAAACCAAATACGAAAGCACATAAGGAAGAAAATACTATCTAATATTTGGGAGGTTTTTTCACTTTATAACTGCTTGCTAGCAGGAGCATCTGTAAGATTTGGAGATCTTGTTGGATCACAGCTGAAAGCGTATGTAAAAATATTTGGATTTATGTCTGCTTAAGTATTAAAGGTGATGCCCCAGTATAATACTGCACACAAGAGACTGACAAATATCTAACAGAGATTTGAGGGAGAGGAAGGACTATTCTGCTCATCTGTTCTGACCTCCTGTCATAATTCCTGCAATAAAGTTGTTTTTTTCCTTTCCACCACATAAGCAAATGTTGTCAAACCCAGTAGTTTCAGTATCAACAGAATAATATTTATAGTGCAGTCTAGGTAAAGAGGCAGGAGGCCTGAAATAAATAAGGCTGACCTTGATTATCTTTGAAAATCCAAGTATGGCAAAATATACGCACATCATAAAAACATTCTTATCTTGTCACACAGAGGTGTAAGATGGTTGATTGCAACATGTGGTGCCAGTATTAGGGCTTCTAATATCACACAGCAAATCAATTTCTAAATTTAAAAAAAAAAGGTAATTTCAGATTTTAAAAAATCTGATAAGAATTCTCCATCTGCCATGTGCCACAGTTGACAGCTGCTTCTTTTTGCGTAGCTAAGATCAACCTGACCTTAGCCAGTCAGCTTTTGTAGGGTATATGGGCATTGTTGAACATATTAGTGAAAAAGTATTAAGGCTTGGCAGAATTTTCTGTTCTTTGCTTTCTGTCTTTTGCTCTGATTAATACCTATCCTTTTTTATACTGTTCCTGTCTGTCTCATATTTCTTCTCTGTGGTAGATGCCTTTTAAAAGTAGCTTGATTCAGTTGACCTTTTATGGAGCAGTGCTGACTCACATCAAGTTTTTATAGGCCTGCTAGTTTCTGCACATATGAGGAGCAGGGGTCCTCTTTGACCTACAGGAGTTACAGAGAGGAAGATTTTGGGGGAGGGAGGTTTGGTGGGGGATTACTTTCTTTTGAAAGAGCAATGCTTTCTTAAAAACAAAACAAACAAAAAAGCATAGAAAGCATTTTATTTTTTAGGAGAAAAAAATGCTCTGCAAATCCAAGAGTGGCAAATAATTAAACAATTACAATGTTACAATGAGCATAAACATACCCATGTTTTTCCAAATATGTTAAGACTGATTGTAGCCCAAACAGAAAAAATATTTTTATGAGAGAGACTGGAAAACTTTTGCAGTTGAGTGCCAAATCATCATCAGTGACAGCATCTGATTTGTCACAGCCTCAGCGTCAAATACACACATCTCCAGTATCCTGCAGCTGTCTTCTTTTTATTTTCCTGCTCTGTCTCCATCTTCCCTCTCCTCATTCCTCACTTCTTTTATATTCTTTTCACCATCAGTTTCTTTCCTTCTTCCTTATATTCTCAGTTCCCTATGGCACTGCATTCAATTTCTTAAACTTTTCTCTCACCTCTACCCCTCTGTGGTTCTATTTATTCCTCCATATATTTTTGCTTATGCTTCTCCTTTCTGGGCACTTGCAGGCCATAAAGGCGACTGTATCCTGGGCTGCGTCAAAAGAAGCATGGCCAACAGGGCGAGGGAGGTGATTCTCCCCCTCTACTCTGCTCTCGTGAGACCCCACCTGGAGTACTGTGTCCAGCTCTGGAGCCCCAAACATAAGGAGGACATGGACCTGTTGGAACAGGTCCAGAGGAGGGCCATGAAGATGATCAGAGGGCTGGAGTACCTCTCCTATGAAGGCAGGCTGAGAGAGTTGGGGTTGTTCAGCCTGGAGAAGAGAAGGCTCCGGGGAGACCTTATAGCAGCTTTCCAGTATCTGAAGGGTGCCCAAAAGAAAGCTGGAGAGGGACTTTTTACAAGGGCATGTAGTGATAGGACAAGGGGTAATGACTTCAAACTGGAAGATAGTAGATTTAGATTAGATATTAAGAAATTCTTTACTGTGAGGGTGGTGAGGCACTGGAACAGGTTGCCCGAGGAAGTTGTGGATGCCCCATCCCTGGAGGTATTCAAGACGAGGCTGGATGGGGCTTTGAGCAACCAGGTCTAGTGGGAGGTGTCCCTGCCCATAGCAGGGGGTTAGAACTAGATGATCTTTAAGATCCCTTCCAACTCTAACCATTCTATGATTCTTTGATTCTACCCCTGCCACCACATTCATCTTTTTTTATCTTTTCCCTACCCCTCATTCTCTTTACTGTAGTCACCCCTTGCACACACATTTTGTCCTACCACATGGCACAAATGCATACGGTTTTCAGATCAGATTATATCTAGCCTCTTTCCAAGGCCCTCCATTCATTTTGGTGCTCTTGACAACAGTGGGGATGGCACAGCCTCTTTACTAATTGCACTCGTAGCACTGCCCAGAGTATGTGTCATCAAGTATGGTCCTGGGGCTAGAATGTATTTACTGGCCTGCCTCTTTGGAAGAGATTTTATTTTCTTTCCAACCTTTCATGAAACCAAGTGGACTAGTGCATAGCAGACAATCTACAGACAAACTAGAAGATCATTGTAAATTTCCTCTGATCTGCAGTTCAGATACATTATATGTACAGATAGGAAGTTGATACCATCTAAAAAATCCTGATCTGAAAACATATATTTGGCAGTGAAACTGTTAAAGTATACACTGTACTTGCAGGGTCTTCAGATGCTGAGTTCATGTTTGTTTATACATGAAAACAGAAGCAGTGTGCAACAGGGTTGGCATTATGCAAATGTTGTCAAGGGTTTTTTGGTTTGGGTTGGTTTTTTTTTATGTTTTCCTGTTGCAGTGAGGCAACCTCTCCTCAGAACACGTCTAATAAACTGTGTGCATTGCTGGATCTGCAGAGATACACATGTGAGCACACCAAACTTGCAGTATTTATGTGCACTGAGGTAAACAAGTTCTAACTGTTCCTTGTTCAGACTTCATCTCCTTTCTGGGTCTCCCTACTGCTTCTCTGGTCATTAATTTTGCAAGATTTGTTTTCAAGATCTAAGCAATAATAGCTAATTTAAGGGGGCATCACTTTGTGTTTACACATATATGCTCTCTTCGGCTAATTAACTCGACCTGTCTAACCTCCATGCAGATAATGGTGTGTTTGTTTTTAAAATCCATACAAAAATATTGATAATAGAATACTTTTGGTTTTTTCAGGTTGTGGCTGTCAATTTTATTGTGTTCTTTTGGGAAGCAATAAATATACTTTATAACGACCAAAGACGAGTGATATATCCTCTGCTAGGTCTAAAGCAAATCATTGCCCTTCAGACAAGTAATCCACTACCAGTCGTCCAGCTTAGTTTCTTCTAGTTGCTATATTCCTTCATTTATTTAGTGTCATTCCCCTTTGCTGCTGTTGGGTTTTTTTTCCACCGCTTGAAACCACGTTGCGAAGGTCAATAAGGCGCGGGGGAGGAGAGCGAGCCTCTCGGAAGGAAAACCGGTCAGTGCCTTCCACACAGCGATATTCAAAGTTGGTAAGACATTAAAGACGTCGCTGTGAGCAGGAGTAGGGATGAGGGTGGCAATAATGAATGCCTAATTGCCTCTAAGAGAAGGCGCTTAGCCAGAAAGAGCCCTTTGTATGGCAGCTGGTGCCGCTCGCACCGAGAGGATTTGCAGCTTTCCCCGCCTTGGTCCCGGGGCGGGCGGCCCGCGCAGCCGGCTGGGAGCGGCGCGGAGCCGCCCGCTCTCTGCCGCGCAGTGAGGCGCCGCGGCCCCGACAGACCGCGCCTGCGGGGATACCCCGGTGCCCTCCGGCTGGAGCGAATTGGACAAGGAGCGGGCAGCCCCTTCCCGCCCCGCAGCCTTCCTCAGCGACCGCGGGCCCGCCACGCCCTCTCGGCTGCTGCTTGTGCTGTTGTTATTGTTGTTGTTGATGATGATGATGTTATTTAGGTGTTTGGGTTTGTTGGTTTTTTTTCTTCTTTCCAAAGCCACACTCCAGAACTGGAGGTCTTGGCTGTTTTCCTGGGACTTGAAGAAGCGACCGTTGTTGTAGCAGCACTGAGCCGAGACGCTGCTTGAGGTTATTTTGGCGAGGCAAATTTCCAGTGGGAACGAGCGTGTTTACGGGGAAGAGAGGACGGGGCTGTCCCCGACG
The DNA here is from genome assembly GCF_964199755.1 of Larus michahellis. NCBI lineage: Eukaryota > Metazoa > Chordata > Aves > Charadriiformes > Laridae > Larus > Larus michahellis. Next base: position 20,724,201 of record NC_133929.1, on the reverse strand, counting down.
CACACTCCTGGCAAGACAGACGCGTGGGGTACAGAGTTTTCCCGCTACTCCGCATCCCCCCTCACCCGGCAGTTTGTCCCCCCGACGGCGGGGCCCTTTGGGCTTGCTGTCTTCTCCCACGGCCCCTACGGCCCGCGGGGAGAACGAAAGGGCCCGATCGCCCCGGCGGGACCCCCGCCAGAGCCGGGACTGAAAAGCGGGTCTTAAACTCCTTCGCTACCTGTTCACTCCGGAGACAAAATTCACGCCGTATTTCCCATCCTCGAACACTTCCTGACACGGGGAAGGTATCAAGGGGAAACTTAAAGCGATAAATAACCGGCTCGCTTCCCGTGTTCGGGCGCGTCTGCCGGTGCTGAAGCCAGGCGGCACTTGGCTGAGGAGAAATTGGGCTTTTCCAGTCCTGTTCCGGACCGCTCAGCCCGACCCGGGCTCTGCCATCTTCTTAACATCTTTTGGAGATTTTCCTCCCCACAAAATCTTTGGGGGTTTATTTCCCGCCAACTGCCAAAGACCTTGCTCCCCTGGCTGCACTCCCCGTTACAGCGTGCCCATTTCTTACCGGATTAAAACGAGGCCGGTGCCACTAGCCAGTCCTGTGACAGAGTTAGTGCACTCGGAGAAGGCTCTAGAAGGGAAAGGATGACATTTTTTTAAGCGGTAACACGATTTAATAAGCCAAATTGTACATTAAAGTCACGAAGGTTTCTTGGGCACGCAGAAGCCCACTGTCAGGTTTTCTTGTGTTTTGATAGATTTATTGCTGTTACGGTACACTTCTGCCTCACATGCAGTAGCTAAAACTTGAAGATTAAAGATCGCACACCTCTAGATGAGTCAAAGCCTACACCTCGGAGCAGCTGAAACATTTCGTGATTGATTTCCCCGCTGCGCTGTTTCCCATTTCAGCCTTGTGCGAAACTCCTTTCCCCTCTCGGCACATTGCACAGGCTCAGCCCTGGTGTCCTCGCCGCATCCCGCAAGGCAGCGAGGGGAAATCTGAACCTCTGGGAGCCCAAACCCAGACTCTTCTTGCAAAGCATCTTTCTGTCCCAAAGCGCCTCAAGAAACGTTTTAAACTGGAGCTGACTGAAGGAGCCCAAGTGGCGAGGCTGCGCTGAGCCACCGCGATGTAGCGGGACAAAAATAGCCTTCCTGAAGAATCAGTCTCTGTGTGTATGAGGACCTTGCTAACTCCCGTGGCCAAGTCCCAGGGTCTGAGCCCCGGGACGATGATCGCAACGGGCCCCAGCGGGGCGGTATGGGGAGCCCCGCGCTGCCCCGTTCGCACCGGGACTCTGCCGCCGCAGCCCGCTACTGCCCCAGCCCTCGTCATCAAGGGCATCTCACTCAGCCCCTAATGCAGCCTTCCTTCCGAAACCAGCATTACTTCTTTATTAATTTCCCAAAGATGGTGGGTTTTGGGTTTGTTTTTTTGTTTGTTTGTTTGTTTTTCCCTGTGGAACCGTCCTAGTTTTCACCACTAAACAAACTCAGGACCGAATTTATAGCTGTTCTTTACGAGACGGAAAGGCTTAATCGCCACTGTCGGTTTGGTGTTTGGTTTGGGTGAGGTTTTTTCCTTCCCTCGAATGCATATAATCTCATTTGAGCCCCTCACCGTGGTGAAAGCTATTGATTACTGCGTAGAACCACCGACTTTTAGCAGGCTCCTCCAGTCCCCTCCCCCAAAGTAAATAAATAAGAAAAGGCAAGGAAAAAATAAAATTAACATATATTTTCGGAAGTGTCTCAAATACGTACAAATCACGTTTTATGTCTTCCCATTCACGTGTATATTGATATCATAAAAGATAAATCCTCCAGCAAGGTTTTTCTCTAAATACCTTATTCATTGAAATTACATTCATTATTCCACTCCCTCAAACCCGATTCTGACGCTGGCTAAATATAGAGCTTCGTCTCCCTGGGAACGCGAATCGAATACATCAATAGCACAGGAGGGGTGTAAAAACCTTGATCAAAGCCCTCCTTTTCTTCACAATCCTGGTTTGTTGGGGCTGAGACAGGTTTCTCGCTTATTGCAAAGACCAAGCTTAAAATGCAATCACCTCTCCCAGAAGTAGTAGTTAAAAAACCACAAAGGGAGTGGGGGTTAATAGAATTAAAACCAAACTGAATTATTTTCAAACAGAGGTGTAACGGTGGAAAATAAGATGCGTTATTTCAGAGCTGGGAGACAGCGTATTTTAATCGGGACAAAAATGCATAGGAGTACGGAAAAACACTTTTCCTGTTTCAGTCTCTCATAAAATCCGCGGATTTTTTTCTCAGTCATTGGGGTGACTCCTTATTTTAATTACCTACGCTCGGATCTTTTGCCAGCTCGTAGTCCTCGAAGTCACCCCGGGGAGCGTGAGAGTGGTCTCGGCATGCCCCGTGCGGAGGGGGTGTGAGTGTGATATTTGCAGAGTACTAGGCGGAAAGGCACAAAAGGTCAGAAACGCGTCTACTCCGTGGGGCCGCGGCTGATAGCCCCTCGGACAGCAGAGGTCGCCGCGCCGCCCGCGCGCCCTGGCGCGGGGAGAGGTCGGCTGGGGAAGGGGCGACCGTATGAAGGGGCGACCGGACGAAGGACGGTCCCGCACGGAGGGCTGCGCGCTTCCGATCCCCCGCCACGATGAGTGCCGCCTCTGCTCACGCCAAGCACCGCAACGTGCCTTCCGCGGGCAACGAGGCGCGCGCTGCGATCCTGCGGAGGAGGCGGCCGTGCCGAGCCGCGGGGGCTGCGGGGTGAGCGCGCGGCCGCTGCAGGCCACGGCAGTGCACCCCTAGCCCGGGCGAACGACACAGGGGCGACACCGCAGTCTAAGTCGATTTAAGTGAAATCGAAAATTACTAAAGGTTTGCCCCAAATACGTGCCAGGCTGTCCGAAGCTGCCAGTATCAGCAGTAATTCCTGATAATTGCTTTCTGGTTTACTCGGCTAAAACACAGTATATATAAACACAGTCTCATATATATATGTATATACATAAACACACTCACATATATGTTTATTGCCAGTTTCTTGGATGTAGAAGTGATCACTTAGTAGAGTTGCATTTCCCACTTTTTATTTAAACGTCGAATATGTAAAGTAACTGTGTGTGTGTTTACTACCGTATATTTACCTCCTGACACTATCTTGAGATCATTTCAAGGCAACTTAGTTATCTCTACAAGCGTCAACGCTGGGTCCCACTTATTGTGTGAAATAAAACTGGAGGGAGTGTTTGCTTCCTCAGCTTTGCAAAGGAAAACAACTTGCAAACTAAATTAGGACTCCGAGGAGGTCTGTTGTTTAGTAGCTGTCTCATCAGCAAATGCAACTTTTTCTTGGCTGCTTTATTGCAACCAGATTTCCCCACGGGAAGATATTCCGCGTGAATATGGCTTTGCTTCTCTTTCACTCAAACTCTAGTTTCGTCGGTTGCGTTTTAAAAACAAAAAAAAGGACTTTGAAAAAAATACATTTTCCTCATGAGTAGTGATTGGAGGGCACTTATACACTACGTTGATGAGGGCGGTGTAACAGCCCATATGGAACAGAACGCGAAAATGGGATTTAAACAAACTCAAAGGGGACCTTTAAGATGGGTGGGAGGATTCAGAAGGGTTTGGGATGGACACGCTCGGGAGCGGGTACAGTTTCGCGCACAGACTAAAGGAAACTCACCGTGTAGCCTAAGCAGAGCCTGCCCTTTGAAAGGGGCAGGCTACAGGGCGCCGTGCCCTCTTGGGCTTGCCTTGCCCTCTGCTCAAGACAGCTACGCCTAGGAAAGAAACACTCGGAAAGGAAACAGCTGAATTAACACACACAAAAAAAATCCAAACCAAAACACACACACAAAACCCAAACAAAAAACCATACAGAAATTGTAAATATGGCACGGCAAGCCCGAGTGGGGGGAAGAGGTGGAGGAGGCCGAGTGGGCCGGGAAGGAAAATGAAAGGTGTGACAGGAGATAAGCGGCAGGGGACGGAGAGAGACAAGAAAAAAAGTATAAAGGGAACCGCAACTAAGGAGCGAGAAAAAGCTGCCTCCGAAAGCCCAAACCGAAGCAGCCGCACTGCTTGATGCTGAAATATGATCATCAGAACACCTGCGCCGTTCTGGGCGCCGCACAGGCGTGACGTCCCCGCACATGACGAGCAGGCTGAGTTGAAGCAGAGAAGTTTGAGAAAGCGGTAAGGGCGAGGCGAGTACCCGAGCTATCAGCACCTAGTCCGGCATTGCCGCGCCGTTCGCACGCAGCCCAACCCCGCCGCGCCCCATTTTCTTTCCGCAGCCTTGACAATATTTCCCACAACGGTGCCTTTTTTTTTCTTTTTCTTTTCGAGTTTTTTTTCTTTTGTTTTTACTACTTCTACTGATTTATTTTTTTATTAGCGACAGCTCTCAAAACTACTTTGAGTTCTTAAAACGAAACCGTACACCATTTCACTGTGGACATTACGCCTTCTTACAGATATGGGAGACATGGGAGACCCACCAAAAAGTAAGGCGGAATTTTTACCGTTGTTGGAATAAATGTGCTGTCTATTGTAATCGTCTCAGGCAGGCGAACTGATAAAGAGCTGAACTTCATTCGAATGGTACATAAGGTGCCTTTGTTGCCATGCCTGCATGCTTGCTGTGTTTTAACCTCGTAACCTTGTACGTTAATAGCCTGGGGTCCTGCTCTCTTTTAAAGTTTGGGGAGCAGGCAGGATTTTGACGGGATCTCCAACCACGGAGCCTCAAATTCTCTTCATGCTAGACTGCGGTGAGACTGACTAACTATCCAGCACCTAGTCCGTCTAGGGGAATTAGCATTAGATTTGCAAAAGAGAGCAAGTGACAACCATAATGATGCTTGTTCTTGTTAGCAGCCTCGAGTCTCCTCTTCTATGGCAAAGGGCTGAATGGGAAGCGCACCCAGCCTTGCGTTCGATGTTTCCAATCAGAACCTCTTAAAAAATGAAATCAAACATATAGGTGCTCTCCCGGTAAGGAAAGGAATCCAAACAAGCAAAGAATAAAATAAAAATAAACCCACGAGGGAGTGCAGAGTTTTGATTCCGTGCAAGGCTTGCGAAATGAGGACCTTCACCCCGAAGACTGTTCACATCTGCATTTTAACATGTTCTGCCTCCTTCCTAAATGACGACACACTTCAATTACCATTCAAAAGTGTAATACTCTAAAAAAACCCCCAAACCACCAAAAAACAACGCTCCCAGAATACGCCCTATAAGGGAACGACACTAAAAGTGTGTTTATCTCTGTAGGAGAGTAAATGGATAGTCAAGTATGTATTTATTTTCATTTCAGAAAAACGCCTGATTTCCCTATGTTTTGGTTGCGGCAATCAAATTCACGATCAGTATATTCTGAGGGTTTCTCCGGATTTGGAATGGCACGCAACGTGTTTGAAGTGTGCAGAGTGTAATCAGTATTTGGACGAAACCTGTACGTGCTTTGTTAGGGGTGGCAAAACCTACCGTAAAAGAGATTATATCAGGTACGACATTTACGTTGTTTAATTCTTCGGTGAGATTTTTTTTTAAATATTATAAAAGAAAGAGGATGAAAAGACAATTAGTATATTTTAAAGTGTTTTCCCCATAGATAGACAGGCGAGGAAAAAAAAGTTTTAGTCAACAAGTTTTTTGATTCCACAAATTCAAATACAAATCTCTGTATAAACAAAACCACAATCGGAAACAGCTAGCGACTGTATGGGACCCTCCTGACGACTTTGGCAATGCATCCTGTGATTCTAACAAAGTGGGAAATCGTAGGTAATGGAGAATGTTTTCAGTAGCGTAGATATGAGCAGCACGGAACTGATCGCTTTTTAACACAACCTGAGAAATGCATCTCTGTGTGTTTTTGCAAAGGCATAACGGCATTCATAAGAAAGGCACTTCAAGCATGTATGCTGTAAAAATAAATACACGGGCAAAAAAGCCCCTATTTAAACTAGGCCTACCAAAAACAAACAAACAAACAAACAAAACAAAAGAGAAACAAACCCGAAATTTCCTTCAGAATAAAGGATCATTTTGTGGGAAGGTTAAAACCTAGACCGAAATGTTTCTTCGCTAAAATAACTGATATTTAATCTTTTTAAATATTAAGCCCTTTGGTGATATCTGACTGTCCTCTCTTATCTTATCTATACCGATGAATTAGAGCAGATCAAATTGCCCATCGTCTGTTCGCAAACAATTGTGTATATTTAGATAATGGAACCGCTTCCTTTCTCACATTAAAATCTGGTAACTGATAAAATGCAAGAGCTGCCGATCCTGACACTGTAGAGAAACTAAAGCAGGAATTTCAAGCGTGTTTATTATTTGTGCTCCTGGGTCATGCTGATCCGTGTCACTGTCGTCTACTGAGTTTGCCAAACCGGAATTTTGCATGACACTGAGGTATGGACAGTATTTATTTTTATTACAGAAAGCTTTGTGAGCAAGTACCTACCTAGCTACCTAAGATATTTTTTCTAGTTTCTTTGTAATTCTGAATTGAAATAAAGCACTTGAGTCTTTCCTTCTCCAATGCACAGTTCATAAGCAGATCATTCCTTCAAGCCATGTTGTGAGGTTATTCTCAAAGTTTTATTATGGTGATAAAACAGTACGCATTCGTCCTTTCACTATTTTCAAATGGAAGGAAAACATTTGGGACTGAGATGTGCTCACTTACCTTCTCAGTGGGCGAAATTTAAACAATCAAAAAAAATGCAGCTCTTTTAAGTTAATATGCAATACTTTTAATTTGCTACAATTTTAAAAGTAAGATGTACGTTATGTGCAAGTCGACTTTGCATTGGACCGTGAGCCAATCTATAATTGTCAGACATGTGGGCACCCCCCCAACTTTTGTACAATTTGCGATCGCGCTGTTCTTTTGCCGTTTAGCTGTTTGTTTGTTGGAGATTTTTTCTTCTCAAAACGTTATAATTCAGAAATATGTAGCTCTGAATATAGGGTGACTACACCTCCATAGACATACCAGCTAAAGATGTATGTAAATAAACATCTGTACCCACAAGTACACGTCTAATGTATGACTCTCTCTAATGAAGTGTACTGGTGAGGAAATGTGTGGGTATGACTATTAGCTCAGTTTTAAGAACAGCTTTTGCAGTTCTGTGGATTGTGTGCATGTATATGTGCATATATCCGTACATTTGCAGAAAGATGTTAATTTTACTTAATACCTTGGAGGCTGGCTAAGGAGCACTCGGTGAGAGCCGAGAGACTGTGCAGTTCTAGACGCCCAAGTTGGAGCATTTTCTCATGTTCATCTACTGATGGATGAACTGTCCCCCTCTCCTCCATGGGAGACGAGGAACCCGCTACCCACTCCAGCGTGTAACCCCAGAAATCCATTATTTGCCGCGTGGGGCTGTCAGCGAGAAGTTGCCCTTTTGCTCCTACCGGAGAGTTTGAGCCCTGGCTCAAGATGGGAGCGTGAGCAGGAGGGGAGAAGGAGCAGTGAGGCTGAGGTAGGAGCAGGCTGCAGAGCCAAAGCACCGAAAATGCGTTTTAGTAGGGGGGTGAGGGAGTTCACTACTATATATGTGAGCGTGTGTGTGTATATATATATACACATGAAAGGGGATGTGTGTGTATGCCTATATTGTTGTATGAAATGAAGCTAGTGAGAAAGGACAAGGGGAAGAGCCCCGGCCGCTGGCAGAGCCACCCCTGCTGCGAACCCGGGCACGCATTAAGCGGCAGAAGTCCTGATTGGCTTTCTCACAAAAATAACAGCATTTGGTGAGGCACGTTTGTGGTGAGTGGATGGCAGTTTCGCCAGCCTCGTCTTTCCCCGGTGTACCTGGGCGATCCGGTTCAGCTCCGGGCCAGCCTAGGTCAGGTACCTCCGCCGTGCCGGAGGGAGGGAGAGGGCAGGGACGGCCCCTCGCCTGGTGCAGCCCGGGCGCTGGGGCAGGAGGGAGAGGTCAACATCTCCTCAGGAAGGGAGGGGGTCTTTTTATGTTTCTCTCCCTAGTTCTCCTTCCACCTCCGCCGCCCCTTCCCTTCCCCCTCTCACTGCCCACCGGCGTGTCCGGGTCCCTGCCGTCTTTTACGGCGGGGGCATCAGGTCACCGGCAGCAAATTAATCCGTTTCATTTCTTTCCTCTTCTGGCTTCTGTATTTTCAAGGCTTGTTTAACTAGTGGACTGCGTGTGGCGCGTCTACTGGGGGCCATGGGGCTGACTACGAGCGGGAGTGAAAACCTCTCTCTTTTCCCCCTTCCTTTCTCTCCCCCCACCCCCGCCCTTTCCTTGTCCTTCTCTTCACCCTCTCGCGCTCTCCCTCCTTCCCTCCCTCCTCCTTCTTTCTGGGCTGGGCCCTGCTCAGGTTATATGGCATCAAGTGCGCCAAATGCAGCATCGGCTTCAGCAAGAACGACTTCGTGATGCGTACCCGCGCCAAGGTGTACCACATCGAATGTTACCGCTGCGTGGCCTGCAGCCGCCAGCTCATCCCCAGCGATGAATTCGCGCTGCGGGAGGACGGCCTCTAGCCCCCTGCACCCCGCCCGGCCGCTGCAGATGGCAGGTACCGTCCGCACCCGGTGCCGCGGAAGCCCGCGGGGTTTGGCCCGGCCCGGCCCGGCGCCTGGCAGGGGGCCCTGCCGCATGCAGCGGGCTCCGCGCCCCGCGGAAAGGCGGCCCCGATCGTGCGCGCCCGCGGAGAGGCAGCGGCGGCGTGCCCCATGCCCGGGGCTGCCGCGGGTCAGGCTTCTGGAAGAAACGCCCGCGTACGCAGTATGCGTGAGGCGGAGACACCTCCGCAGGGGGCCGCGGCGGGCTGCACCCCCTGCCAGCCTGCACACCTCCTGCTCCGACCTGACACCGGGTGCAAGGAGCCCCCCCTGAGTCCGGGGCAGCCGGGAGCCTAAGTCGGAGACGGACTGTGTAAAAGCTGTTTTAAGCACTGGAGGAAGTGGGGTCCGAAAATAGATAGATTTCATAACTACAGGCGAGCACTTAGGCCGTAATTTAAAACTGTCAACAAGCTAATCGTCAGTAATTGCCTTTTAAAGTGATTCTGCCTTCTTGAAACGTTTTATGTGATTTGATGAGAATTTCATCTTAAAACTCAGCATTGTAACTTCAGAGTCGCCCCACCTTACAACTTATACTTACATTTTTAGTTCTCGACGTGTACATCAGATACCCAGAGACGCTTAGCTTTAGGAAGAGGAACGTCTCTTTGAGGCAAACTAGGCTGGACAAAACAAGATTGGCCGGCGTTATTGCTGTGCAAGTAATTGTAACTCGAAAGGTTATTTACAAACACAGCTATATTTTAACGGGCTCGTTTCCCGCTTCTGAGCTGCTTTCAGGTGACATATCTATATATATATATAGAGAAAAAAAAATCCTATATCTCTATTGTGTCTGCAGATATAACACTGCTAATAATTGAAGCCTTCGTATTGTCTTCATTGAATTCGCTGATTTATTGTTTTAATCAGAGAAGTCGGAACCCGACTGTACAAAAGCTTTTTTTTTTTTTTTCCCTTGACTGGGTCAAATTACATCTAGATAGCTACACAATACACAGAAGAATAGCACAATCACATGAATATTTTTAGCTCTTGATGTGACGTTACCCGTTTTGCGTTTCTTGGTGGTTTTCATGAGTTGCTAGCCTTGCTCCCCTTTTAAAGAACTGGCGAAACATCCATATTTTTTAAGTATTCATCAAAAGTTGACATAAATTCACCTAGCACCTCCACTTTCTAAGATAGACCTCCGTCTCCCGAGCTTTGGGATACGGAGTTCTCACAGGATTTTCCTCCATGGTTACAGTGCAGCAGATTTGGCTTGTTTTGCTTTGATTTGGAAGCATCAAAATGCCGGGAGCTGTTGAAAATTATCGTGGCCTCTGGCTAAACTGAGCTAGAAGAAGCAGACAAAAAGCAGCCCCAAATTATGATTACTTTAAGAAGTATTCTTTTATTACTTTTCAGGCCAAAAATCTGTTTTGGTGATTTGTCAGGAAATAAATACAGAAACCCCCTCCCCCTCCTTTCCTAGCGCACGCACACCTTAGCGAACTCGCCCTCCCCTGTCAAGTCTCATACAGGTTCGAGCTTCTGTCATTAAGGGGTTTGGGAGGTGGTGGTGGTTTGTTTTTGCAAATTAATTATCTGTGGAGTCAGAAATATCAGTCCTGTCACCACCAGCGCATAAAGCAGAGAAGGCTGCGGGAGCTCTGATAGATCTGACTGCTTGAATGGCCTTTGAAAGAGGGCTCATCACCCACCCACCCCGCCTCCCCTTGTCCCACCAGCTTAGATTCACAGATTCTGCAGACTCCCCGCTTCCTACTCATGGGGATCTTGTTCCTCCCTTTCCCTTCCCTTACAGCAGAACCTATCTCGGTCGGACAGCCAGCTCTGTGACCCCACATCCACAAGCAGCCTGAGAAGACCACCCGAGTCCGGACTGTCCTTAATGAAAAACAGCTTCACACCTTGAGGACCTGTTACGCTGCCAACCCCAGACCTGACGCCCTCATGAAAGAGCAGCTGGTAGAAATGACTAGCCTCAGCCTGAGGGTCATCAGGGTTTGGTTTCAAAACAAGCGGTGCAAGGACAAAAAAAGGAGCATTATGATGAAGCAACTTCAGCAACAGCAACCCAATGACAGAACTGTAAGTGGCTTCAGCCTCTGACCGTGCTTCCCAAGGAGAAACGCCTGGGCTATGTCCAGCCTGGCCAGCCTCTGGGGTCAGTTTGACGTTTTTGATTTTGTGGGAGCTCCCTTAAAATGATACCGCTTAACTATTATTCGCTTGTTCTACTGTCAGTGCAATTAAAACAGACGACAGCAAGAAGCCAATATAGACAGCTCAAGCGAATGCATGTCTTTTTGTGGGGCTAAGAATACGCAGTGGATTAGACTAACTTCTCTGCAGCATGAATTGCGAGCTACAGAGTTTATGGGTTGTAATAATCCCAGCGTTGTGTAATATTTATATTGTAAATGCAAAGAAGTCCTTGAGGGGAAAATGATACTTTCACCCTCTCTCAATGGTTTTACACAGGAGTAAACCCAGAAGTAAAACCCATGAGTAAAAGGGAAATTGGATGTATTTTCTTAGCACTTTATATACTACAATGTGTATGCGTGTGTCAGTTCACTTACTGTAGAAAAAAGACAAATGCAATGCAAAGTTTATGGAATTATCATCGTGTTTACAGGTTATTTAAAATATATATAGTTCTTGCGTAGAAATATATTGAGTTCTTGTCTGCGGGAATATGCATGTGAGATGCAAACAAGCGGAAAGCGCTGGATTCAGCATAGCAAACTGTCTGTCTCCATCTCCATTTTAAGATTTTTTTTTTCCTGTTGTTGTTAGTCCACTTGAAGAAGAGTCTGTTATTCTCCCCCTGTATATTGACTGACCTGAGAATGACTATTAATTCATAAGGCTGCCTAGTTAAGTGGAATTTAAAGAGTTTCATTTTACCCTGTTGGAATGCAATAAAACACGATGTTACTAACTTGCCTGAACAATCTATTCGTCGAGGCTTGGAGTTATTTTGTACACAGTGCCTGCACCACAGGGTATACTGGGAGGGCTGGGTTTTTTGTTTGTTTGTTGGGGTTTTTTTTTGAAAGAGCGCGGTACTTATGTACCCCAGGTTTGCCGTGCAATGGGTATATGATCCAGTTAAGGTCATGCAGAACAAAAGCAGCCTGAATGCAAAATAGAAAGGGAACATGATTAACCGTTTCTTGTGCCGAGCCGTGCATCGGCAGCCAAGATACAGAGTGCTCGTGTTTAAGAAAACTTGGGAGGAATATATGCCTTGAGAGAAATACGAGGATTAAAGGGAAAGAAAGCAAACTTCCACTGTGATAAATGCAGCAGGTAGAAATAGGCTGACCTAGAGTACAACAGAGTAAAACAGTCACAGCAGATTAACAAAGCAAATACAAGCGACAACGACTGTATAGATAAGACAGAAAGCTTATTGATTCAGCGCTTATATACAACGAAGTTAACCAAGCTCATTAACATCTTTTGCTGGGCTGTTCACAGAATATCCAAGGGATGACAGGAACTCCGATGGTGGCTGCTAGTCCGGAGAGACATGACGGTGGTTTACAGGCGAACCCGGTGGAGGTGCAGAGTTACCAGCCGCCCTGGAAAGTACTGAGTGACTTTGCATTGCAGAGTGACATAGCTCAACCTGCTTTTCAGCAACTCGTAAGTGTCGGTTACCAGCCGGAGCAAGCCAGCGTGTACCCGGGGCAGAGCAATGGGGAATTCCCTAAATGCGCTGTATGCCCTCAGAGAGACGAGCAATCTAATCTAGCCAGGTTTTCCTGAAATTGCAAGATAGGTATGATGGCACTCTGTAATTGCGTCAAATTGAACTGATTTAATAGGGCTTGGTGCAAAATCTACCTTTGTGCACAGCAGAGCTCTTGCCGAGTTGAGTGGGTGATGGATAAGGCCCGACCCAGGTCTGAGACTAACTCAGCTTGCACACTCCCGAAAACTGAAAGCACCTCTATCCAGAGAACTAAAACATTCTTTACATATCATTTCTTCATTTTCACATACACATATGTACATTTATGTTAGCCGTTTCTAAAATTCACCCCTCCCCCCTTTGGGCCAATTTTCCCTTTATACTATAGATAGGGTGGATTTTAAATACATTATTGCAATGTCAGTCTGTGTCCTTGTTTTGTCACGCAAACATGAGTAGCTCAATTAAATTGTCAAAGTCCTTGTTTTACACATGTACCTCTAGATATAACTTTATATATATAGATAGATATATACACACAAATATATACATATATATAGTTTACATTAAATGTTGTGCTTCAGAAAGGGAATTGTTAGTACGTATTCACGTGAAAAATTCAAACAATATAATAAACTGCCTTAAGACGAAAGAAAACAGACATTTTAGAATAAATTCTGTTCTAAACTCACTTCCTTATGCCTACGTCATTTGGCAGCTCATATGGGACCTGCAATACTTAGGCCCAACAGGGTGAATTAAGAACAGAAGTTCAAACTTAACTCAATTTCCTGGCCTAAGTGTGTTAAAAACAGATCTTTAAAATAATAAGGTACATTGTGTATGTTTTTTCAGTGATTCAAAATAATACTTAATAATGAAACATTAATATATAGACCCTTTTCTGTTCTGTTGGGCATTTTTTTCCACATGAAGCGATGGAAAATGAAGCCATGTCTAGAAATATTTTCAGGCCTTTTCAGTTTAGTATCACTCTTTTACAGGATCGCTTTTTTTTTTTTTCCCCAGTGGCAGGCTGCAGCGTGCTTCCCTCCCCTGGCACACCGTGCTTGCTTGGAAAGCTGTAGGGATGTTTGCATCATCTTACCTTTAGAGCAACCACCGGTTTTCCTGCTTTAATCAAGCTGTCAAGCAGACACAAGAAAAAGTGATTTCCTTCGTCTGCCTTACTTATTGTGCCTTAACAGAATAGGAGACTTTAAAAACCTTTGATGCAGTAAGTTTTCTTAAGGAGTAGGTCTAAAAAAAAAAAAAGCAAAATGGAAGATGGATAGCCCAAATACACACACACACACAGATGATTAGATAGACAGATAGATATCGATATATATTGGGCATAATGTCTGATACTGAAAAGAGTTAAAATGAACTGTGGATAAAACAGACAGTTCATCAGCCTTTCAATCATGCCTTTTTCCCAATGCTGCTCTTAAACTAAGGGGAGCCACAGGGAACATTAGAATGGAGAAGCGTGACCTTTTTTATCAAACTGACTTGCATTAAAAGATACCACCTGCTTCAAATCACTAATGAAAGAGGATGGCTTGTTTCAAATGCCTTCTGCTCTTGGATGCTCCTTCCAGGTTTAGTTTATTATGTGCACAAAAGGAGAAAAAAGTAACCTTGCAGTTTTGTGTCAAAAAAAACACATGCACTCTTAAATAATTGACTAGAACATCCTGTTGGGATTGCCACTCTTGCAAGACAGGGAAGAAGGCCTCATTACTAAGGTTGTTTTTTTATTTGCTTGATTTTTCAGTCTTCTTCTTTTTAAATTTTTTTTTAACCTGCTTTTTTTCCGGTGATTTGGCCAAAGGCCTGGAGAAGATTACTATGAAGTCAATGGGGAAACTAAATAAAGCAACAAGCAGTGACACAGCCTCCCGTGGAGATGTATCAGGCCATTCGGCTACATGCCTGTATATTTATTTTTGCATTCTTCTTTGCCTTTGCCTGCTACTTTTCTTTGATTGTTAGTTATAAAACTTTTTTTTTTTTTGGCAGGTTATTTTTCAGAAGGAGGACCCGGTTCCAATTCTACTGGAAGTGAAGTAGCATCAATGTCTTCTCAGCTCCCAGATACGCCCAACAGCATGGTAGTCAGTCCTATTGAGGCATAAGGAACATTCATTCAGATTTCTTCTGTTGTTATACCCTTACCATCACCCCTGTTGGAGAGAGTGGGAAAGTGATCATGTGGGACTCTGAAATTCAGGGAGGAAAAGTATTTAACAACCCTGTAATGAACCTAGCAAGGAACTGCTCCATGAAATAATGGAGTCATGTTTGAAAAGACAAGGTAATATGGTAGCAACACTGTGAAGACAATCACAGGATCTTACTAGAATAAATACTAAAAAACCAAAACCCGCCCTATTCAGTCATCAGAGGAGAATCAAAAAGATGTTTTCAAAACATAAAGTATTTGTACTCGTGTATCTCAAAAAAAAAAAGTGAAAAAAATTATCTTTTCATTTGACTGCACGTCTTGGGGAGAAACTAAGGTAGAGGGACTTTCTATCTAGTCCCTCCCAGTCCTAACGGTGCTGTTTCTATATTGGTCATTGCCTTGCCAAAAGGAGCTCCAGTAGGGTTTCGATCATCAGGAAAGAGATGATTTAGCTCCGTGTTGTTGAAAGATTCATTGCAGGAAGGTGGAGCTGCATTGGTTTGCAATGTTGACTCTAACAAAGAGTTGTTTCCTGGGTCTCTTCTAGCATGTATTGTAGCGGGGTTTTGATTTTGTTTGGTTGAGATCCGTCCTCTATCAAGTCTGAAGCGATTAAAAATAGGTTTTTTACTTCTTCTTTAAAAAACAATTTATGAAAGCATTGCAACAATGTATACCTCTATTTTGCCACAAAGTGTCTCGGGATTATGTTTGAAATGTGTCCGTCCAAGAACCTTCCCCTCCCCCAAAGATGTATATAGTAATTGGTTAAAATGACTGTTTTTCTCTCTTTCTCTCTCCCTTTCTCAATAAAGAGAAAAAAGTAGAAAAGTTAAAAAAAAAAGTAAAAGGAAAAAGAAAAAAATCCATTTTTTGTTCTTGCATTGCAAAATTATAAGATAATTTATTATTTATTATCGGAGGACTTGCCACTTTTCATTTCATTTGACTCTATTTTTTTGTTTGCTGAAGTAAAAGAAAAAAGAAAAAAAGGCTGTATTGTGATCTTTGAATTATATGTCTAATTGTACGTGGGCTTTGTCTTTTTTTTTCTTAAATATTATGTAAAATAAAAGCACCATATGTAGAATTATTATATCTTCGGGACTATTTCACTAAATAAGTGTTTGGAATAGAGAAAATAATAATATTAATATTAAATAATGAACAAAGTTCCCTCTTCTAAATAATTACAAGTTAGCAGCTAAAATACCTGAAATAAAATATTGCATGCAAAGCAGGTCGTTAGTGAATAAAAGGAGTGTGATATTTTATTGCAAGTATTAACAACCAGCTTGTAAATTTCCATTTTAACAATTATATCAGGGCTAGTTGATGCCTTAGCTTTCAATCGATAACGTTTGAAACTTTCTTGTTCTCCCCCTCATCCCTTGCCCTTAAAAGTGATATTAGTCCAAGCATGATCCGACATAACGTTTAAGACATTTAAAGAACTGGGAGCTCAGGCTTTTTGCTGAGTTCTACTATTTTTAAAAAATTATAAAAAGAAAGTGCTGTATACCAAAGTAGTTTAGAGAGGAGATATTGCTTTATTCAACGTCGGGTGCTAGGGGGAAAAACCCACAAATCTAGCACACCTTACCGGGGATATTCACCCATTATTTATACACAAAAGATTCTCACTATTCCGCCTGCCTAATACATAACTCCACCTAGGCTTACATATTCATTAGGATGACCGAATAGTCTTTTTGCACATGCGTATCAAATTTTGTTGCGTCGGCAAAACACTTCTGCGCAAACATGAGTGTCTCGGTGGTCATTTGGGTAAGGAGACCCTTCCTCACATTATCCTTTTAAGGTATTGAGTCATCTCAGGACAGTAAAAGTTTGCTGTAAGTTTGCCAACTTCTTGAGGATGATAAGGATGTTCCTTGAAGTAGCCACAGCTCTGTCCTAATTGGTATAGGAGTACATACTTGACGCATAAAAGAACCCTTCTCGTTATCCCATCCTTGGTGATCAGCTACTTCTGGCTGTCTCCTCATTATCACTACCTGTAACATCAGCTCAGTGACTAACTATTTTCTCACACAGTAAGAAAGTCAGTAATTAGCTGTTTTCTCACACAGTAAGAAGGTTAGTAGGAAACAAACGACATTTTAGTTAGTGTATGGTTATAAACAAAGCAGAGGCCTGTCTTTGGTAACAGTGTCTTCAGGAGAACACTCTTCCTGAGCTTGGGCAGCAGGATTTGTACAAGCGAGAGAAAACATCCTCTTTATGAAATGCGTGTGCGCGTCCTTATGGTGCTCTGTGCTGGTTCCTCTTCCCGATACGGGTGACGGCGGCAATTAACAATTCCAGGTCCGCCGTTTTTCTTCTTGCTGCAGCCTCTCTTAATAATGTCAAATAAGTTCTGTTAAAGCCTGCTGTAATTTCTCCGAGAGTTTTGTTTGTACACACAGAGACCAATACTCAAACTCTTCTCATTTCAATATTTGTACCAGGCTAATTAGCTCTCAGCATCTCCAGCCAATGTAGGAGTGAGACGCAGAAGCCGGGGATACGAATTCCAGCGTTGAGATCAGTCGAACATCTCAACAGTAAGTTCTTGCCTTTAAATACGTGTGTATATATATACACATATCTTGACAAATCCACGTTGGGTCACCCAAAAGTGGGCAACGGGGAAGGAATGAGGGGCCCTTGGGCCGCCACAGCCTGAGCGCAGAGCACGGGATGGAGCTGAGCCAAAACGGGTTCCGGGTTCGCGGTGCCGGGCGGGTTTCACAGGCACAGCCCTGCGCTCACCCCATCTGCATGCCCAAAATGCCGACAGCGTTTTACAGTGCGGGGTGCTGCTGCTGGGGGGCTTTGTGTGCTTCAGCGGAGCTGTAAGTAGTTAACAAAGGGGCTGGAGAGATATCCTGTTTACTGATTGTTCCTGATTGTTGTTTTCTTGATAACAGAGCAAGCCACTACATGACTCTAAATGACTGTTTGATCTCAGGTGTCATAAACATAAACTTAATGGCTCCTAGTGTTCCGTGCCTCTTGTATGAGCGTTCAAACTCTCCTAGTATGTTGGGCGGGTGGATGGTGGGTTTCCAAGTTTCTGAACAGTGCATGAGCCCATTCACCGCCTCTGATGTTTCTCTACTGTAACACAAAACAGTTTGCTGCGAATCTGTGTGATTCCTCTCCAAACTCTGTGCAGTTTCTCAGTGCGGTTGAGTTCAGGGCCATGATATTCCATTTTGGAAGAAAGCAAGCTGATTGCTATAACTATGATGCAGTGATATGCTATTTGCAGCAGATACTGAAACCAAGTCTGCTAATGTGGAATTATGAAATTTGCCAGTGGGTAGTTTTTTCTTTTTTGCCAGTTTCTCTATGCAGTTTAGAAGGTTTGTGGATAAGTGCTGTTTTCTAGATTTAGTAGTTGCAAATTTCCTCATGTACAGAGCAAATTATATTGCCAAGATTTAGTAATAATTTTCCATCAAACACATTTGAAACATTTTAAACTCCCAATAACTCAGGGAATTCAGGATTAAGAGAGCAACATTTCCCTACAAAAGGAATCTTAACCATGATCCTGATACTTCTCTATTCCTTTTTATTTTTTCCTCATGGGTAAAACTTCATGTTTATTTTTATCTGTCACAAATACAAGGTGTTGTTTGAAAAGTGTTAAACTTAGCAGGCATATAGACATAATACCGATGTGCACGATCAAGTAAAATATGGTGGGAATTAACTTGAAAAGTTTATGAAGGTTTTAACTACAGCCCATAAATTAACCTTTTTTTAACAAAGATACTATGGCATGTAGAAGATCTTACAATATATATGACACTTAAAAACCCACTCCAATATTTGGAGCCCAATCATTTTTTCCCCAACTCAAAGACGCAAGCTGAGGTCCTAGTCCTGGAAGTGCTTACTGTAAGTAATCTGAAGTAATTAATATTAGACATCTCTGGTGAATCAGGAATTGCAGGAACAAATTTCCTAGTTTACACAGGGCCTTCTGTGAAGGTAGTAAGGATTTGTTGCTAACCTCTAGTGAAGCAGGAATACATAGCTTTGAAGGCTTGAGTCCAATTCTCACCGAAGTTAGTGGTAAAAATCCTCTAGACATGTGGGTATAAAATAAGTGCTGTGATTTTGTAGGGAAAATGTAATTTCCTTTCCACCACCCTCACTTTTTTCCATATTTGACCTTAAATGACTGCATAATTTTCTGTTATAAGAGAAAAACCCTCTTAAGCTATCGGTGCATCAGTAAAAGCATCTTGCTTTGGTGTGGTAATCAGAAACAGGAGCTAATAGCTCATCTGCATGTACAGAATATTATAAAATAAAACAGCCACTCCCTATCTCACAGCCTCCTAAGGGAAATTTCATACGTTGTGAATTCTGGGATAGGAGACTACATACAAATTACTTACACGATATTTTACAGAAGAGAACTCTTAGCAAAATTTAACAGAATTAGCCCCACACCAGCTCTGAAGTTCTAATTTACATGTATTTCACCTTCATGATATGAAGCAAGGAAGATTTTGAAGGATTTGGCCCTACCAGCATGACTCAAATTCAGGCTCGTTCTGAGCCAGGCAACTGCCCGACTGGCTGTTGCAGAATGATCCCAAACTTCACGCGCAGCACAGTCAGTGGGATTTGAGGTGTGCTGAAGACGCAGGGTCTCATTTAGTGAAAATGAATTGATAGTAAACAGGGGGTTTGTTTTGTTTTTTTACTTAGATTCTTTTTCTGTAGCAGGAATTTTATGATTTTAGCACTTGAAAGGCTAGAGTTTTTTTAGTTATTCAAGTAACGCTATTCAGGGTTGGGCCTTTCCTGGCTGAAAACCATGGGTAGTGGGTAGTTTTGATAATTAAGTCAGGATGAGCAGGATTGAGCACTTAGTGGCCAGAGACCTCAAATTGTTGTATCACTTTAAATGAAAGTGTTTTAGTCCAGTATTCATTCCAGATCTTACCAGTTAGTGTAATTGGGAAACAACTAATCCCCAATGTTTATACAGGAGCAATATATTCAAGACAGTTAGATGCATCTTCTTCACGTTTTTTTAAATGCTAGGTTTTTGAATCTCTGGTTTTGTGGTTCACTGTTTTTCTTCTAATTAATTAGTTTTCAAGGCATCTTTGCCTGTCATTCCAGTAAGCACAGCTGTTTTATGCCCTGATCTTAATTTTTGCTTTCTGAGTAAAGCCCTAATGGACTTTAAGAGAGTCATGTGTCCTCAATTTAATTGAGCCCATCCCTTTTCAAAGTCAGGGATCTCTGATAATTATATAGTGGCAAAGGCAAGAACATTTAGATTTTTGCAATGCCCACCACATACCATATTTCTTTGTGGTACTATTACTATTATGAGGTACTTCAGAGCAGAATAATTGGTCATTAAAGTAGTCCTGGAAGTGAAATGTCACCATTTGGGATCTCAGCTCTGCAGTATGTAGGCTCTTCAAAAATGATTACATTAGGGAAATGTGTTTGCAGTTTTAATTTAACTTATTAAATCATTATCACAGGAAAAAAAAAGGCATAGAAGATTAAGAAAGGCAGATACCACTTCTTACAACTATCATATCAAAATTATTCTTAAGTTTGACATTTTTACTGGTGAATATTTTGTTTATAAAAAGACATTTCTTTCTGAAATCATTAGGTCAAGCAGGGATTCATTTGAGGGTGCTTACAGTTGTTCCATGGTTGTGCGGTGCCTAATACAATGGGCCATGCTCCTCAAAGGTCCTTAGAGCAATGCATGGTCAATAATAGTAAATAAAAGACCATGGTGATGTTAATACAACTCTACAGTAATAACTGGCCAATATAGATGTAAAGCCTTGTGTCTTATAGATGCTTAATTCCCACAAAATAATTTTTCAATGCTGCACCTATTCCTGTTTCTCTGGCAAATATGTTGTTAACTTCCACAGGAGAATTTGATCTCTTCGTTCAGTAAGTGGCTCAAAGGAAAAATGGGAATTAAGAATGAAATAGCATGACAAGTAGTAGCATTGCAATTAGCAGTACAAGTTTTATACTGCAAGGGCTGAGTCCGGATGGAAAAAAAAACCCTGAAAACTGGAAGTCTTGTACTGCAGGATCAAATGTTTGGCTGACTATTGCAGTCAGTAAAACAATATGGCAGAGTTTTATCTGCCTTCAACTACCCAGTGTGTAGGTGAGACTGAGAAATGGCTGAGAGCTTGCTGGCCACAGCTCAGTCTGCATAAGGCTTAAGGCAATGCCACAGGCTAGAGGAAGCTGCCAGCAGGTAGGGCAGAACTTGTACCTGCCCTGCTCACTGTAAGATCTGCTGGCTGCCAAGCTGGAAGCACTATTGATGCTTTGGCTGCTGCTACGTGATCCCATTTCAGCAGGTCAAAGGCAGGCTTCCCCACAACACTCCTTTGTCATTTTCTGGCAAGACATTCATTATTATTACTTTTGGATGAAGACTTCGCTCTTGTGATCCATGCCCTGACACCTAGATTCTTGCAATGGTCTCTGTGTTATAGCAAACATCAGTCCAAGCTACTGCTCAGTCAGAGTACCACCTCTGCTCATTAAGCTACGTATCTCACTGGGAACATGAGGCCAGTGTTCCCAGAGCTCTGCTAGCCACCGGTTGGTCTTCAGGTGGAATTTTAAAGTATAATTTTGACCTGCAGAGTATATATAGCCTGCCTATATGAGAGTATGTGCACAATCTGTCCACAGCTGCAACCTGCTCTAGTTTGTGCTAAGTTGGAGCAGCCACAATATGAAAACAGAAAAGAACCACCTGCCAGCAAGTTTCTCCAAGTCTCTGGCTTTCCCTATTGTCAATATAGCCAAAATACACTGATCTGCAGGACATGACCAAGTTCTTTGGGAGGGTGAAGAAGAGGTTGCAGAGGAAAAGGCACGTATTTGAGAAAGATGGGCATGGATGAGGTTTTGAGCCCATCTCTGGGAAGTTATTTTCTAAGTTAGAGGTGAATCTTACTTTATGTTTTTTTAAAATACTATATTTGTATCTGTATAGCTGTAATCCCACGTTTCCCCTTCAAAGACTGGGAGTAACCATTGCATTTCTTCCTAGAATACTAGCAGACATGGTGTTCTCTTCTCGAGCTTGTCTGAAACTGCCTGTCATATTTATATCAGGGATACAACTGTTTTATTGAGAGGTTCCCAAACTGTTGTATTTGTGATGCAACTGTTCAGCGTAGTGTGCGAACTGAGCAGTTCCTGTGCAAGAACTTGACCTAGCACAGAGCTCTAAGGTACTCTTACCTCTTCAAATTAAGTTTGGTAATCTTTGCTTGATTCAGTTCTACAGTGTGAGTCAAACACCAGCAGCTTTAGAGAAGCAGACTTGTCTAAATGCACACTGTAAGTATAATCGGGATAATAAATGCAATTTGTAATGCAACTGACTCCATGAATGTCAGGAGAAATCTCTTGGCAATGAAAGGCTAAGAGTGTAAAAGAATCTCACCAAAGTTTTTAACGGAAACTGTTGCTTGGATCATTTAAAATTTGATGTAAAGCAGTGGTGGAGAGTGCGCGGTCAATAAAAAGATTCAGCTGCATGTGGAAAGAAATGCTTTATTTTCACCATCATTAGTTCAAAACTAAAGAAACAAAAATAAGGACTGGGAGGGGCAGAACAGAATAGCAAAGTCATGCTTTTTTTCCAAGATAATGAGTTTTTAATGATTATCAGAAGCACAGTTCATTCTGATCATATTTTTTATCAGCATGTAATAGATATGCTACAAAACAGTTCAGTGCCCTCTAAAACCAGTTTTAAATGCAGATGAGGAAACTATAGCAGTTTTCCTTCTTCTTCTCCAGAAGAGGGGCTCCAGAGTTGGACACAGTACTCCAGGTGGGGTCCCACAAGAGCAAAGAGGCAGAATCACCTCCCTCGACCTGCTGGCCATGCTTTTCTTGATGCAGCCCAGGACACGGTTGGCTTCCTGGGCTGCAAGTGCACATTGCCAGCTCATCTTCTCATCAACCAACACCCCCAACTCCTTCTCCTCAAGGCTGCTCTCAATCCATTCTCTACCCAGCCTGTATTTGTGCATGGGATTGCCCCGACCCACATGCAGGACCTTGCACTTGGCCTGGTTGAACTTCATGAGATTGGCATGGGCCCACCTCTCAAGCCTGTCCAGGTCCCTCTGGATGGCATCCCTTCCCTCCAGTGTGTCAACCGCTCCATACAGCTTGCTGTCGTCGGCAAACTTGCTGAGGGTGCACTCAATACCAACATCCATGTTGCCAACAAAGATGTTAAACAGCACCGGTCCCAGTACCAACCCCTGAGGAACACCACTCGTCACTGCTCGCCACTTAGACGTTGAGCTGTTGACTGCAACTCTTTGAGTGTGACTGTCCAGCCAGTTCCTTATCCGCCAAGCGGTCCATCTGTCAAATCTGTGTGTCTCCAATTTAGAGACCAGGATGTCATGTGGGACAGTGTCAAATGCTTTGCTCAAGTCCAGGTAGATGACATTTGTTGCTCTCCCCTTATCCACCAATGCTGTAACGTCGTTGTAGAAGGCCACCAAATTTGTCAGGCACAATTTGCCTGTAGTGAAGCATGTTGGCTGTCACCAATCACCTCCTTATTTTCCATGTGCCTTAGCAGAGTTTCCAGGAGGATGTGCTCCATGATCTTGCCAGGCACAAAGGTGATACTGACCGGTCTGTATTTTCCCAGGTCTTCCTTTTTCCCTTTTTAAAAATGGGGGATATGTTTCTCCTTTTCCAGTCAGTGGGAACTTCACCAGACCGCCACAACTTCTCAAATATGATGGATAGTGGCTTAGCAACTTCATCCGCCAGTTCCGTCAGGACCTGTGGATGAATCCCATCAGGTCCCATGGATTTGCGCACCTTCAGGTTCCTCAGCTGGTCTCAAACCTGATCTTCTTCTACAGTGGGCGGTTCTTCATTCTCATAGGCCCTGCCTTTGCCTTCTGCAACTTGGGTGGTGTGGCTAGAGCCCTTACCAGTGAAGACTGAGGCAAAAAAGTCATTGACTACCTCAGCCTTGTCCATACACTGGGCGACCAGGTCTCCCATTTCCTTCCTGAGTGGGCCCACATTTTCCCTAGTCTTTCTTTTGGCACTGACATGCCTATAGAGGGCTTTCTTGTTGCCCCTGACCAGATTTAACTCTATCTGGGCTTTAGCTTTCGTAACCTGATCCCTGGCTGATAAAGAGCACATTCTTGTTTTTCTTCCACATATCCCTTCCATGCTTTTGCAAATTGTAGTGGTTTAGTCTCAGACAGCAACAAAGAACCACATGGCCCCTCTCTCAAAACACCACCCCCCCCCACGGCCATGGGGGGAGAATCAGAAGAAAAAGGCAAAACTCATGGGTTGAGACAAAGGCAGCTTAACAGAACCACAAAGAGAACAGGAAGAAACAACACTGATAGAGGAATGTACAAACACGATTACGGTACCACCGCCCACCCACCAGTCCTGGGACACCCCAGCCCACTCACAAGTGGCAACTTCCCACCCCCTCCCCCAGCTACAGACTGGGCATGGCTCACATGGGATGGAATACCTGTGTCCCTGCCAGAGCCCGGGGAGAATTAACCTTATTCCTGCTGGGACCAGGACATTATCCACCCCTTATTCCATACCATCTATATCATGCACAGATCTTACAGTTTCCAATTAATTGCCACATGTATATATGTATTCATACAGATTTAATGCCCTTAGTCTATGGGCCACCCCTCTAAAATGTCCACTGAGTTCATTTAATGCATGACTTTGGGCTCCATCTGTTAGAACAGTCTCTCAGGGCAGGTGAGATGGTGTGCAGTGCTGGCCTTGTTGCATGCTGTATTTTCAGAGCTTGCGGCTGGTGTATCCAGTGTGGCTCATGCCCATGGTCCATGGGTTGAAGATGTCAATCTCGAGGAAGTTGCTGGGCGCCAGCTGCTGAGGTCAGTTCTGATCCCATCCCACTGCATTTAAGTCGGTTTTTCATCAAAGTCCATCTGTCATTAGTTTGGGTGTTTGGCAGCCCCAACTCGATTGGTAGATCCCCTGGTGTTAACTAGACAGGTAGCCTTTGCTAAATGTGTATCCCAATGTTTTAAAGTCCCACCACCCATTGCTCTCAGTGTAGTTTTTAACAGTCCATCGTATTGTTCTATCTTCTCAGAGGCTGGTGCGTGATAGGGGATGTGATATACCCACTCAATGCCATGCTCTTTGGCCCAGGTGTCTATGAGGCTGTTGTGGAAATGAGTCCCGTTGTCCGACTCAATTCTCTCTGGGGTGCCATGTCGCCACAGGACTTGCTTTTCAAGGCCCAGGATAGTGTTCCGGGCAGTGGCATGGGGCACAGGGTATGTTTCCAGCCATCCGGTGGTTGCTTCCACCATTGTGAGCACATGGCGCTTGCCTTGACAGGTTTGTGGCAGTGTGATATAATCAATCTGCCAGGCCTCCCCATATTTATATTTCAGCCATCGTCCTCCATACCAAAGAGGCTTCAAACGCTTGGCTTGCTTGATTGCAGCGCATGTCTCCCATTCATGGATGACCTGTGCAATAGTGTCCACGGTCAAGTCTGCCCCTCGGTCATGGGCCCACCGAGCTAGGAATAGTTCACCCTTATGCTGCCAGTCTAGATCCACCTGAGCCACTTCAATCCTAGCAGCCCAATCCACCTGCTGGTTGTTCTGATGTTCCTCTGTGGCCCGATTCCTGGGCACATGGGCATCTACATGACGTACTTTTACAACCAGGTTCCCTATCTGGGCAGCAATATCTTGCCACAATGGGGCAGCCCAGATGGGTTTGCCTCTGCGCTGCCAGTTGCCCTGCTTCCACTGAGCCACCCCCACAGAGCATTTGCCACCATCCATGACTCAGTGCAGAGATAAAGTACTGGCCATTTTTCTCGCTCAGCAATGTCCAAAGCCAGCTGAATGGCTTTCACCTCTGCAAACTGGCTCGATTCACCTTGTCCTTCACTGGCTTCTGCAACTTGTCATGTAGGACTCCACACAGCAGCCTTCCACTTTCGATGCTTTCCCACAATACGGCAGGACCCATCAGTGAACAGGGCATGTTTCTTCTCATTTTCAGAGAGAAAGGTGGGGCCTCTTCCGCACGCGTCACCTCCTCCTCTGGTGACTTTCTGAAATCCTTGCCTTCTGGCCAGTCCATGATCACTTCCAGAATTCCTGGGCAACTGGGGTTTCCCATTCGAGTTCGCTGTGTGATCAGTGCAATCCACTTACTCCATGTAGCATCAGTTGCATGATGTGTGGTGGGGACCCTTTCTTTGAACATCCAACCCAGCACCGGCAGTCGAGGTGCTAAGAGGAGCTGTGCTTCTGTACCAACTACTTCCGAAGCACCTTGAACCCCTTCATATGCTGCCAATATCTCTTTTTCTGTTGGGGTGTAGCGGGCTTCGGATCCTCTGTATCCCCGACTCCAAAACCCTAGGGGTCGACCTCATGTCTCCCCTGGTGCTTTCTGCCAGAGGCTCCGGGTAGGGCCGTTCTCCCCGGCTGCGGTGTAGAGCACATTTTTAACATCTTGTCCTGGCCGGACTGGCCCCAGGGACACTGCATGGACTATTTCCTGTTTGATTTGTTCAAAAGCTTGTCGTTGCTCAGGACCCCATTTAAAATCATTCTTCTTCCAGGTTACTTGATACAGAGGGCTTACAATTGGACTGTAATCTGGGATATGCGTCCTCCAAAAACCCACAATGCCTAAGAAAGCTTGTGTTTCCTTTTTACTAGTTGGTGGAGACATAGCTGCTATTTTGTTGACCACATCCATTGGAATCTGACGGTGTCCATCTTCCCATTTTATTCCTAAAAACTGGATCTCCTGTGCAGGTCCCTTGACCTTACTTCGTTTTATGGCAAAACTGGCTTTCAGAAGGATTCAAACTATTTTATTCCCTTTCTCAAAAACTTCTTCTGCTGTGTTGCCCCATACGATGATGTCATCAATGTATTGCAAATGTTCTGGAGCTTCACCCTGTTCCAGTGCAGTCTGGATCAGTCCATGGCCAATGGTGGGGCTGTGTTTCCACCCCTGGGGCAGTCGATTCCAGGTGTACTGGATGCCCCTCCAAGTGAAAGCTAACTGTGGCCTGCACTCTGCCGCCAAAGGGATTGAGAAGAATGCATTCACTATATCAGTCGTGGCATACCACTTGGTTGCCTTGGACTCCAGTTCATACTGGAGTTCTAGCATGTCCGGCACGGCAGCACTCAGCGGTGGCGTGACTTCATTCAGGCCACAACAGTCTACAGTTAGCCTCCACTCTCCATTAGATTTTCGCACTGGCCATATGGGACTGTTAAAGGGTGAACAAGTCTTGCTGATCACTCCTTGAACCTCTAGTTGACGAATCAGCTCATGGATGGGAATCAGAGAGTCTCGGTTAGTGCGATACTGCCGCCGATGCACCGTTGTGGTAGCAATCGGCACCTGCTGTTCTTCGACCCTCAACAACCCCACAACAGAAGAATCCTCCGAGAGACCAGGCAAGGTAGACAACTGTTTAACTTCCTCCGTCTCCAAGGCAGCTATGCCAAAGGCCCACCGGTACCCTTTTGGGTCCTTGAAATGCCCTCTCCTGAGGTAATCTATACCAGGGATGCATGGAGCCTCTGGGCCAGTCACAATGGGATGCTTTTGCCACTCATTCCCAGTTAGGCTCACTTCCGCCTCCAGTACAGTCAACTCTTGGGATCCCCCTGTCACCCCAGAAATACAAATGGGTTCTGCCCCTCTATAGCTTGATGGTATTAGGGTGCATGTGCACCCGTGTCCACTAGAGCCTTATACTCCTGTGGGTCGGATGTGCCAGGCCATCGAATCCACGCCGTCCAATAAACCTGGTTGTCCCTTTCCTCCACCTGGCCGGAGGCAGGGCCCCTCTAATCCTGGTCATAGTATCCATTACTCACTTCTTGCAGAAATGACTTGGAAGTTCCCTCAAGAGGATCAGAAGCAAGATCAGTCCTTCTACTCTGTCTGGGGAACTGCCCGCTGGAAACTGGGGCGGCACTTTTCCTGGAGGGATCCCCTTTTGTGGTTGTCCTTCCTTGCAACTCCTGTACCCGTGTCCTCAGGATCCAAGTAGGTTGTCCATCCCACTTCCTCCTGTCCTCCCCGTGGTCCCGCAGGTAGAACCACAGGGTGCCTCGTGGTGTGTACCCTCTGTACTCTCTCTCTTGAGTGGGGAAATGCCTGCTCCTAATAGCTGAGATGCTGGCCCGTACAGGTGGGGAGTAGGACATATTCTCTTCAAGTTGCTGGACCTTCTGGGACAGTTTCTCCACAGCTGAGACAAGGGGGGAAGAGAGACTTTCTTTATATTGCCGGAGTCGGCCAGCCACCTCATCCACCGTTGGTCCCTCTTCACCTTTCCATTCCATTACTGCCAGTGAGTTGGCATATGACGATGGTGCGCTTCGTACAAACTTCCACCACATGGGCCTTGTGCATTGCACCTTATCAGGGTCTGTGGGTAACTGTGCATTTTCCAAGTCATAATAAATCATCTCCCGCACGGCTAATTCTCTCAGGTACTGGCTACCTCTTTCCATGGTAGTCCACTTGCTTGGGTGACATACAACATCTTCACTGAAGGGGTACCTTTCCCTCACGCCTGACAGGAGTCGCCTCCAGAGGCTGAGGGCTTGGGTCTTCTTCCCAATTGCCTTGTCAATGCCGCCTTCCCTAGACAGGGATCCCAGCTGCCTGGCCTCCCTACCCTCTAATTCCAGGCTACTGGCCCCATTATCCCAACACCGAAGCAGCCAGGTGACAATGTGCTCGCTTGAAAGTCGGCTGAAATCTTTTCGCATATCCCGCAGCTCACTCAAGGATAGGGATCGGGTGATTATCTCTGGTTCTGCCTCTTCCTCCTGTTCTCGTGATGGCCCTGGCTCATCGTCATCTCTTACTAAGCGAACTGATTTCTTCGTGTACTTCTTCTTCTGTATGGGGGCAACTGATACTGGCATGTGTTGATTCCCTGGTTCAGCGGCAGTGGCTGCCACCGGGGTTGCAGTATTCACAGTGCCTGTCACAGGGGTTGGAGTAGCCACAGTGTCTGTTGGTCTGGTGTCCATCTCTTTCCCGTGAGGGTGCTGCGTAACACTGAGCAGTGCTTGGTAGATACTGGCCAGGGCCCAGCACAGTGCGGGGAGTCGTGCCTCTCTAGAATAGCCACAGCATTTTCCCTTCAGATATTCTACTACTCTGTCAGGGTCCTGTAATTGTTCAGGGGTGAAGTCCCAGACCATGGGAGGTAAGAAGTTCTCTGGGTACCTGCCCATGTTCTCCCACATGCCATGGCACCCCTGACTATCCAGACTCAGAGCAGATCTCTGGGTGGTAGTCTTAAATAGTCATTTAACCCTAAACAGGACCTGGAACACATTCAGGAGACATAACACTAGGACCAGGCTGGTTTGAGCATCCCAAGGATATTCAGAATTCTCAAAAGCTGTCATACCTGACCCGAAGGAGAAAAGGGAGGCAAAAGAGCTGGGGAAAGTGTCCCGCCCTATTTCCCCCACAGACTGGGTGTGATTATTAATAAATTCTGAGAGACGGTGTCTAATGTACGGGCAGGTCAGCAATACCACATAAACGCCCCAAAGTAACTGTCTAACAAGTGATGTTATCATATCATAAGCCGATATCGCACAGGACAGCAAAATGATAATCCTCATCCCTCTCCCAGGGATAAACATCATCGCAGGGAGTACATAAACCATATAGGAATTTACATAACACAGCCATGAGAACAAACAAAGCAACATGGTAACCAGCGACTATTTACCTAATAATAGGTACGCAACAAATTCAATTTAACAAGCTCTGGTCGGATTTGTCATTATCTCAACCCTTTGAGCCCCACGTTGGGCGCCAAAAAGGACTGACATGGTTTAGCTGCAGACAGCAACAAAGAACTACCGGCCCCTCTCTCAAGTTCCCCCCCCACGGCCGTGCGGGGAGAATCAGAAGGAAAAGGCAAAACTCTTGGGTTGAGACAAAGGCAGTTTAACAGAACAGCAAAGGGAACAAGAAAAAACAACAACAATAACACGGACAGAGGAATATACAAACATGATTACGGTAACACCGCTCACCCACCGGACCTGGGATGCCCCAGCCGGCTCCCAAGTGGAAACTTCCCACCCTCTCCCCCAGCCAGCTCCCGGCTACAGACTGGGCATGGCTCAAATGGGATGGAATACCCGTGTCCCTGCCAGAGCCCGGGTAAAATTACCCCTATCCCTGCCGGAACCAGGACACAAATCCAGCAGTGAGACTGAGCATCAAGGTCATGGAGCACATCATCTTGAGTGCCATTACAAGCCACATAATGGACAAGCAGGGGATCAGGCCTAGTCAGCATGGGTTTATGAAAGGCAGGTCCTGCCTGACGAACCTGATCTCCTTCTATGACAAGATGACCCGATTATTGGACGAGGGAAAGGCTGTGGATATTGTCTACCTAGACTTTCGAAAAGCATTTGACACTGTCCCCCATAGAATTCTCATGGAAAAACTGGCGGCTCATGGCCTGCATGAGCACATGATCTGCTGGATCAAGCCCTGGCTGGATGGGCGGTCCCAAAGAGTGGTGGTCAAGGGAGTTAAATCCAGCTGGCGGCCGGTCACAAGTGGTGTCCCTCAGGGCTCGGTGTTGGGACCATTTCTGTTTAACATCTTTATTGATGACCTTGATAAGGACATGGAGTGTATCATCAGCAAGTTTGCAGATGACACCAAGTTAAGCGGGATTGTTGATCTGCATGAGGATAGGGAGGCTCTACAGAGAGACTTGGATAGATTGGATCGATGGGCCAATGCTAACGGTATGAGCTTCAACAAGGCCAAGTGCCGGGTCCTGCACTTGGGCCACAACAACCCCATGCATCGCTACAGGCTTGGGGAAGTGTGGCTGGAGAGCTGCCCAGCAGAAAAGGACCTGGGGGTTCTAATCGACAAGCGGCTGAACATGAGCCAGCAGTGTGCCCAGGTGGCCAAGAGGGCCAATGGCATCCTGGCTTGTATTAGAAATAGTGTAACCAGCAGAAGGAGGGAGGTGATTGTCCCCCTGTACTCAGCACTGGTGAGGCCACACCTTGAGTATTGTGTCCAGTTCTGGGCACCTCAATACGAGAGAGATATCGAGGTGCTGGAGCGAGTGCAGAGGAGGGCAACGAAGCTGGTGAAGGGCCTGGAGAATAAATCTTATGAAGAGTGATTGAAGGAGCTGGGACTGTTTAGTTTGAGGAAGAGGAGGCTGAGGGGAGACCTCATCACTCTCTACAACTACTTGAAAGGCCATTGTAGAGAGGTTGGTGCTGGTCTCTTCTCACAGGTAATTAGCGATAGAACAAGAGGGAATGGGTTCAAGCTGCAACAGGGTAGGTTTAGGCTGGACATTAGGAAAAAATTCTTCACAGAAAGAGTGGTCAGACACTGGAATAGGCTGCCCAGGGAGGTGGTGGAGTCACCATCCCTGGATGTGTTTAAGAGTCGTTTAGATGTGGTGTTGGGGGATATGGTATAGGGGAGAACTTTGTAGAGTAGGGTTGATGGTTGGACTCGATGATCCCAAGGGTCTTTTCCAACCTAAATGATTCTGTGATTCTATGATAGATTTTTCAATTCAAAACACAAAAGCTGTGATTTCTCTGTACTTTTGTAAGTAAGAACAATTATGTTTAGTTTCTTCAATACAGGTGCAGAAGTCTTACTCCAGTTTGTTCATTTGAGAATAGGAATTCCACCTAAATTCTTTTTCTAAGAATGTCCTGAACAACCAACCATATGTTAGCATAGAAGGGACTGCACTGTCATTATTGAGTCCTGTAGCCTGGAGCAGAGGACCTACGGGTTGCTACTAATAACATGACAGTTTACAGTCTTTCTGAGATGCTCTCCCCTTTTCCAATTATCTAGGAAGACCACAGTAAGTACCAATGTATACCAGGGATATATTTCAATGAAATGCTTTCAAGTATGATATTTCTAATACAGACAAAAATCAGGAAAACTTCTTGATTTTGAACTATTCTAGTTTGGGTAAATTCTTCCATTAAAATACTAAAAATCAATCTCTGCTTTTGATACTTTAGAATTGCTTCACTGGTAACCAGAGATCCTCTAACCACGTAACCAGGAACAGTATATAACCCAAAGAAACTGTGTAAACCTGCTGCCTCACAAACATGATTAGCCCCAAAATTCTTTATTTCTTTTTTCCATTATTATCTGAATCTATTTTAAGGCATACATGTCTATAGTTCACAGCAAATCTCAGGTCATTGATGTATTTTACACATTCATTAATAATGATGTTTTCTTCTCACCCACACATTTTTCTCTCAAGAAAGCAAAACTGCAAAGACTCTGCGTATGTGTTTTTTTACTGTTTCTCTTTATTAATCCACCTGCCTGGTTAGCTAAATAACTACATTTGAGGCTAAGCATTGACCAGATTCAGGCTAACAGTACAACAGATTTGTTATTAGGATAGTTTAAAAGTTATTAATGGACTTTTAGTAAAGTCATAAAGTATTAACATGTAGCACAAAGTCCTGTATAGAGATATATTCTGTTTTGTTGGATGGTACCAGTTCTGTTCCCAGCTGGATGTCAACAAGAAATTTTGCACTAAATATCATTATGGAAATGCATATATCATCTGAAGTGTTTTTCACAAAAGTGAGGGACTCTGAGTGGATCTAGGATTAAAACCTTCCTGGCACCCAGTCCTATGTATAGGCCACAAGACCAATGACTGTAAAACTGATTTGGTTCCTGACTGCAGTGTTGTTGATGTGTTTCTAATCCTTGGGAATAATATATTGAATTCAACAAAAACTCTCTTATTGGAAAACAATTTTTGTTTCTCCAGGCTGTCATAATTTATAAAGCCTTTAGTAGAAGTTGGCATCACGTGCCATTTATGTGTCAGACTGGTTAGCAAAATCTTTTGATACATAGACTTAGTCAGGTAGCAGATTCCCCATACTCCTTTTCACCTTTAAACTGTTATATCCTTCTTTGGTCAAAAATATCTGAAAACATTGCTTCAGCATGAATCTTGTCACATGAAGTTGGCATTTTCCTCTTTTTCATTTTTTTTATGAAGCAATTTATTTTTAAATACCTGTCATGTTCGGCTTGTTACTGCTGCTCTACTTCACCAGGAAAAAAAAAAGTCGCTAGATGCTTGCAATTAATAAAGCCATATAGTAACTGGCTCTGGGTTTTTAGGAGAAAATCAACTGCAATTATTAGTTTGCGTTAAAAAATAAATATTTGTAAAGTTTTTTGCTATGAAAATGCTTGTTAGTCATGGCATGTTTTTAATTCTTTAAACTTTCATTTATATAGTGCTAAAAAAATAAAGCCTTTGTGAATAAGAACTACTTTGTTAATTTGGCTGAACACAGCACTGAACACAGAGATCAGACTTGTATGCTTATGTCAGAGAGCAAAATAGCATGTAAAAGATTAATTTCTAAATGCAAATGGTTCAGATTGTTCAATTGTAGATGTGGCAGTTAGGGACATGGTTTAGTGTTAGACTTGGCAGTGTTAGGTTTATGGTTGGACTCGATGATCTTAAGGGCCTTTTCCAACCTAAATGATTCTATGATTCTATCACAATAGATCATACAAGCACTGCAGTCCTATGGCCTTATCCTTAATACCCTGAACATGATCTTGATTTTCAGTATGCAGATACTCCCAGTGATTCTCTCACTGTGATGTATGCAGCATGAGTGGTACCGGGCAGAGTTAGCAGGGAGGAAAAGACTCAAACTGTCCGAGTAATTTTGCTGCATTGGATCTTGATTTTGTAAAGTTATGACTGTACAGACATCCTGCCCAAAGAGGAACCAAGTAGTGAGACAATCTTATTTCTAGTACTAACATCAGTCTATATTTTCCTTGACATCTGTCTTTGGAGACAAAAATAATATGTATAATTCTAAACCTTTAACGTACCTACATGTATTTATCAACCATAAATGTGTTTTTAATGGTTATCTCCTGTCTGGAACAACATACAATAATTTCATCTGGCTGAATATGAATTTTTGTGGGCATTGATTTTTTTTTTTTCAACAGTACATCACAGCAGGAATTTTTATCATGGGTTTTCTTCTTCTTTGGCTGGATTGGAATTTTTTATTTGGAACATACTAGCTAGCAGGAAAACTAAGAATAATGAAGATTTCTGAATTTAGAATTAAGTAGATGATCAACAAATCACCAAATACTCAAATACCAAATTGATCACACAAAAGTGAATATCATTCTGTATTTTAAGATGAAAAAAACAAGTTTTACGTATTTATCAGGTCATAATAAATATAGTAAAGAAAAATGCTTTGTCAATAAAAGCACAAATAAATACATATCTGTGAAAACTCCACTGATCTGAAGCACCTTCTGTCTGCTAAGCCAGAAACAGCTGAGTAAAAATTAGACTGAGGTTGAAGAGAATATTTATAAAGTTTCTTCATTATTTCTGTACTGTTTCTATTGTTCTCAACAAAAGTAATTTCACTGACATAAGAGACTGTCAGGTAAAGGGTTACTAAATCAGAGGAGTTCAGAGACAGATTAGGGTTTCCCAGCGGCATATATCTCTACCAGTAAGTCTGGAAGCCAACTCGGAAGAAACACGTTTGAAGTGGCAGAACTAATCATGCAGAAGCAATTTGAGATTTTCCCTCTCGGTCTAGATAAAGCAGAGCATTATGACATTGGCTGCACGGAACAAGGTCAATTTACTGTGAAAAGGCAGCCATAGATTCCAACTTCAAATAAACTTTCATCCTGCATGATGAAAAAGAGGATTTACCCTATTGCTTATACCATAGAACAGGCAAAACCAAATGAACAATTCAATTAGGACATACTCATTTGCATCCTTTTTTTTTTCACCACTAATTCCCCAATTGTTTTAGCTATTCATAATGTAATTATATCTTAAGGTATTTCTCTTGATGTAAAAAATTAGAGCTGTTCAATTGCTGATAGACTTGACCTCAACTGAATCTGTGGGCTGTTCTGAAAGTGAAAGGATTCAAGTGCAAAATTTTACATGGTAACTTGAAAAGAGTCTTTCTTTTTTTCATGTTTCAGATTTTTAAAATGTCACTGGAAGTAAACTAGCCAAGACACTGTGTGAAACAGTTCTTGTATCTATTCTTTTAATTTTCACTATTTCTCCATTGTGACCTGAAATTTTCATACGTTAATTTCAGCTGTGCGAGTGATGTTGCTGCATGCTGAAGCCTCAAAGCTGCATCACTTGAACAAGATGTGATTCCTTCCCTTGCTCCCTCCTTGCTTCAAGCCAATGAGTAATATCCTTCAACAGGAATAAGGATACAACATACTTTTCATAATGCATCAATTAAAATCTGCTTCCTAGGGCATGGAAAAGCAAAGCCAATATTTCAATCATTTTCCATCTTTCTTACCAATGGCTGGTCCATGGATGTAGTTTCTTCTTCTCGTCTCTTTCTTAAGCCACAATTGTACCTCTTAAACAGTCCCCTTCTATTTCCTCTGTGTCACAGTCCTAATATCAATCATACCTTATTTCCCAGTATGTAGAGAATAGATGCTTACCCCAATAAAAATATCACCTTACCTATACCACCTATTCAGGTAGTGAGACTCTTCAGTTACGCTGAATAATTTTGGGAGTAGTTTTATTCAGAGAATAGTCAAAGAAGTACTTTTAGTGATGAGCTCTGTGACTAAGCACAAACTGTCCTCTATGCAATGGAAAAAACACAGACAAACTCTCGCTTACCTATTGCTGACAGATAGCCAAGGCAAATCATTCCTGTGAAAAATTAAATAAGGCTTCACTTTAATTAGTTCAGGGATTCAGCCAGCTGGGATGTTCATGTTTTAGTGCATTTATATTTATTCGTTGAATCCAAAAGGCTCTTTCCTCCCTTGCCCTTCTGCAGTAGTTTATACTTATATTGATGGCAATAATCAGGATATGGAGATATTTATATGCATTCTGAAATCATAGTTGGAAGGTAAACGAAGATATGATTGACTGCCATTGCTACTGTATTTCATGTTAAAAAACATACAACCAGTCTAAGGGCTGAAAGGCTCAGTGAATTAATGCATTAGTCTATTAGTCTTCTTGTACCACGCACAAATGTGCCAGACACTTCTTGTCCGAAGCACAAATACAGGCTGGATGGAGAATGGATTGAGAGCAGCCCTGAGGAGAAGGACTTGGGGGTGTTGGTGGATGAGAAGCTCAACATGAGCCGGCAATGTGCGCTCACAGCCCAGACAGCCAACCGCATCCTGGGCTGCGTCAAAAGAAGCATGGCCAGCAGGTCAAGGGAGGTGATTCTGCCCCTCTACTCCGCTCTGGTGAGACCCCACCTGGAGTACTGCATCCAGCTCTGGAGCCCCCAACATAAGAAGGACGTGGACCTGTTGTAGCGAGTCCAGAGGAGGGCCATGAAGATGATCAGAGGGCTGAAGTACCTCTCTGAGGACAGGCTGAGAGAGTTGGGGTTGTTCTGCCTGGAGAAGAGAAGGCTCCAGGGAGACCTTATGGCAGCCTTCCAGTACCTAAAGGGGGCCTACAGGAGAGATGGGGAGGGACTCTTTATCAGGGAGTGTAATGATAGGACGAGGGGTAAGGGTAATGGTTTCAAACTGAAAGAAGGTAGATTTAGATTAAATATTAGGAAGAAATTCTTTACCACAGTAAAGAAAAAGTAAAGAAAAAAAGAAAAAAGGGTGGTGAGACATTGGAACAGGTTGCCCAGGGAAGTTGAGGATACCCCATCCCTGGAAGTGTTCAAGGCCAGGTTGGATGGGGCTTTGAGCAACCTGTTCTAGTAGGAGGTGTCCCTGCCCATGGCAAGGGGGTTGGAACTAGATGATCTTCAAGGTCCTTTCCAACTCTATGTTTTAATGATTCTAGGACTCCAGATTGAGTTCTGGTGAGCAATGGACCTCCATAGGGATGACATTTGCTCCTGAAAAGCAGTAGAAAACAATCCATTAACCTTTGCATTCGTATAAAATCAACTACAGAATTCATGAGCTGCTGGCCAGCTGGATCCAGGAGAACAGCTATGTGAATTTGAACAGATCTGTCCTTTCACTACTAATATCGTTTCCGTGGGTAGAGCCATTAATATTGGTTAGTACTTCAGAGGAGAAAAAAGTAAAACATTCCCTCTAGTTCAAATAACTTTTAATCAAAAGACAAAACTCCCACTTACGGTATTTCTGCACAAGCTAACAGAAATTGAATAGCTTTCAGTGTGCAGATTTCTAATTGGTGTTAGATCTTTCCAAAGCAATCTTTACTAATTTTAAAGGCTTGGTGAAAAGGGATGTGAGGCATTAAGAGACTTATCAGAGAGAAAAGATACAACTGCCTTGGTCTCCAGTTAGTGTAGTTCCTACAGAATAAGCCTCCAGTCTTGATCCCAACGCTGAAACAGAGGAGCCTTGCACTGGCTTCCTTCAGATTTCATATAGGGAAGAACATAAGAAAGTTTGGTCACTGCTGTTCCATTTGAAAACCTGACAAATTGTACAGCCCTTGCCAAGAGGCTCTTGGCAAGGACAGGAAGTGAAGTGGGAATGTGCCTGAAGGGCTTCCACCCACATTTCATGCTCACTGCACGCAGACTCATGGGCAAAGGAGCTTCCACAAACAAAGA
Source organism: Larus michahellis (assembly GCF_964199755.1). Classification (NCBI taxonomy): domain Eukaryota; kingdom Metazoa; phylum Chordata; class Aves; order Charadriiformes; family Laridae; genus Larus; species Larus michahellis. Next base: position 20,686,939 of record NC_133929.1, on the reverse strand, counting down.
ACAGAAGAATATTAGGTCCTGACTGAAAAGCATGACAGGCTTATTAGGATTTCTAGGGATGCTGAGACTCACCCCATAAAAGGTGATAAGAAAAAACAAAACTGCATGAAACATACCTAACATTTCAGAAGTAACAAAAGAATTGCAGTTTAATGAAAAAAGAAGCATCATAGACATGCTCTGGCTTAAGGGGGGTTTAAGACTATGATTTCTTCAGGACTAAGCCTCCCTTTTGACTGCTTTAAAACATTTTTAAATTAACAAAAACCACATAAATGTTCCCTTTCGGGGCTTACTGCAGAGCTTTTACAGCTGTATAGAAATGAGAGGCTACTTTAGATTTGTTGCAGGTTTCTTCAGATGTTATATTGAGTGCTCTCTCTATGCCATGCTTAGGGAGTGCTTTGCCCAGAGCACACTGAGGAATTCAGCTGAGATGAGCATGCCTCTTCATTACTAAGAACTAAAGCCGTACTTATTTTTTCATTTGTTCATTATTTGGAACTGGAAGACTCCTGCTTGGAAATTGAGGAACTGCTAGACTTTTCACGTTAGGGTACTGACTGCTGGCTCACATCCATTTCTTAACCATCTTTGTTCCATCTCTGGAAATGCAACAAGATATGTCTAGGTTTCTTTTTGAAATGGATAATTTGTGACAGATTTCTCATACATCCAAGCTGTCAAGAACAACTTGCTTGTCCTAGAAACTCCTGTGCTATGTGAAAGCCATATTAAGTTTCTGATAAGTATGTTTGGTACATTCCAAATGTCACTATTCTTGTCGTAAAACATATACTGCATGATAAATGGGCAGATATACAGACAGACATACACCATGTTGTGTATTTTAGGTACAAAATGAGACTGATGCGATGTTCTAAAATGAAATTGTGATAGGAGGAAAACTGACAGCAAAACTTCGACCCTGGATATGGGGAAAGCAGACTTTGGGCTGCTGAAGGAGATAGTTAGTAAAGTCCCCTGGTATCCTGGCTTGAGGTAAAACAGAACCAACTTTCTGTTCAGTAATTTTACTTCTTAGCTAGGCCTCTTCTAACTCTCTGAAATTAACAGCATATTGTGCAGAAAACTCTTCATTCTCAGAGTGATAAGACCTATGTTTATAGTTAAAGCCAAGGAATGGTACGCAGAGAGGCTCTTGCTTATACTTATTGCTATAACAACCAAGGTCAGCTAACTTTGTTATTTGCCCCGTCGGAGGGTGGGAAACGGAAAAGCGTAGAGGAGTCATACCTGCAGGGAGGAGCAGACAGGACAGGTGACCCAAAATTGACCAACAGGGGTATTCCATCCCATCTGCCCCATGCTCAGTATAAAAGCTGAGGGATCAAAGGGTCAGTCTCTCTTTCTTCAATGGCCGGCGTCCAAGGAGGACTCTGTTCGTCTGCCTTTGATCCCCATCCATGCGTTCCTGACTCCAGATCCGGAATCCAGTTCCCACCCATTGCTGAGTCCAGTCTGGGACTTCCCCAGTGCCTGTTGGTGATGTGATCGTCATCCTGGGAGTTTTATACGGTTTTATATATATTCTATATTTTTCATTATTTTCTTTTTACTTATAATTAATATTTCATTAAAGTAGTTTAGTTCCTTCTAAACTCATAAATATCTTTATCTCTCCTCCTCCTCTCCTTGGGGCGAGAGGTGGGGGAGAGCATCTGTCGTCTTGTCATTGGCCAGTCTGACCCAAACTATGACACCTGGGAATCTGCTTTTGAAGGTATTAGGGTCCATGAATGCTGGTCACTTTTTAGGTGCCATGTCTTAAGAGTGCAAGAGCAGGCAATTCCAAAGTATCGGAAGTCAAGCAAGTGAGGCAGAAGGCTGTCTTGGATGAGCAGGGATCTTCTAGAACTTAGGCAGAAAAGGAAAGTGTATGGACATTGGAAGGAAGGACAGGCAACATGGGAGCAGTACAGACATGCTGTTCACCACTGTAGGGAGAAAATTTGTGTGGCCAAAGCTCGATTAGAGTTCAGGATGGCCAGTACTGTGAAGGACAACAAAAAGGGCTTTTTAAAATATGTTAACAGCAAAAGGAGGATCAGAGATAACATTGGGCCATTACTTGATTAGGTCGGTCACCTCACAAATAGGGATGCAGACAAAGCAGAGATGTTTAATGCTACCTTGGCCTCTGTCTTCAACACTGATGATGGGCCCTGGGACCCCTGTAATCCTGTGTTGGAAGACCGTGACTGGGGGGATGATAAACTCCCAGCTAACTTTGAACTTGTTTGAGACTTGCTGCTCCAGCTGGATGTGCATAAATCTCTGAGGCCCGATGGGATTCATCCCAGGGTACTGAAAGAGCTGGACGATGTCATCGCGGGGCCTCTCCATTATTTTTCAACAGTCTTGGGAGTCTGGAGAGGTCTCAGTCGACTGGAAGCTGGCAAATGTTGTCCAATATTGAAGAAGGGTTAGAAGGAAGATGGAAGGAAGGAAGATGGAAGGAAGTGATTAGGGGCACAGAGTCTAGTTGGAGACCAGTGACGAGTGGTGTTCCCCAGGGGTCAGTACTGGGTCCAGTCCTGTTCAATATATTCATCAATGACCTGGATGAGGGGATAGAGTGCACCCTCAGCAAGTTTGCTGATGACACCAAGCTGGGTGGGGTGGCTGACACACCGGAAGGTTGTGCTGCCATACAGAGAGACCTGGACAGGTTAGAGATCTGGGCAGAGAGAAACCTTATGAAGTTCAACAAGGGCAAGTGTAGGGTGCTGCACCTGGGGAGGAACAACCCCATGCACCAGTACAGGTTGGGGGCTGACCTGCTGGAGAGCAGCTCTGTGGAAAGAGACCTGGGAGTCCTGGTGGACAACAGGATGACCATGAGTCAGCAATGTGCCCTTGTGGCCAAGAGGGCCAATGGCATCCTGGGGTGCATCAAGAAGAGTGTGGCCAGCAGGTCAAGGGAGGTCATCCTCCCCCTCTACTCTGCCTTGGTGAGGCCGCACCTGGAGTACTGTGTCCAGTTCTGGGCTCCCCGGTTCAAGAGGGACAGGGAACTGCTGGAAAGGGTGCAGCAGAGAGCTACAAAGATGATTAGGGGACTGGAACACCTCTCTTATGAGGAAAGGCTGAGGGATTTGGGTCTCTTCAGTCTGGAAAAAAGACGGCTGAGGGGTGACCTTATCAACACTTATAAATACTTAAAGGGTGGGTGTCAGGAGGATGGGGCCAAGCTCTTTTCAGTGGTGCCCGGGGACAGGACAAGAGGCAATGGGCACAAACTTGAACATAGGAAGTTCCACCTAAACATGAGGAGGAACTTCTTTACCCTGAGGGTGGCAGAGCACTGAACAGGCTGCCCAGAGAGGTGGTGGAGTCTCCTTCTCTGGAGACATTCAAAACCCACCTGGACGTGTTCCTGTGTAACCTGCTCTAGGTGACCCTGCTCTGGCAGGGGGGTTGGACTAGATGATCTCCAGAGGTCCCTTCCAACCCTATGATTCTATGATTCTATGAAGACACTAGTAATTACAGGCCTGTCAGTCTCACTTCAGTGCCTGGTAAAATTATGGAGAAGGTTATTTTGGGAGTTATTGAAAAACACTTGAGAGACAATGTCGAGGTTTAGGCTGGGCTGGCCACTAAATGAATGACAGATGTTTTCTATTAACCCCTCTCCCTTCCCAGAAGGGAAAGGGAGAGAGAATATGGGAGAGAGAGAGACTTACGGGTTCAAAAAAAACCTAAACCAGCTTTAATGAAATATTAAATAAAAAAAAAGAGATAATAATAATATTAATAAGAAAATAAAGAAATATATACAAATATATACAAAACCAATATTGATCTCCCAGGATGATGTTCACATTGCCAGCAGGCACTGGGAAAATCCCAGACTGGACTCAGCGATGGGTGGGAACTGGATTCAGGAACACACGGATCAGGATCAAAGGCAAAAGAACAGACACAGTTCTCCTTGGACACCAGCCATTGAAGAAGAGAAGAGGGCTGACCCCTTTGATCCCTCAGCTTTATACTGAGCATGATGCACATGGGATGGAATACCCTGTTGGTCAGTTTTGGATCACCTGTCCTGTCCGCTCCTCCCCACAGGTGCAACCCCTTTACACTCTTCCGCTTCCAGCCCTCCAACTTGGTAAATAAGAAAGTTAGCTGACCTTGGTTGTTATAGGAATAAGTATAAGCAAGAGCCTCTCTGCATAACATAAACATCAGACAATATCTGCTAGAAGCAGACACTGTCTGAAAAACATACCGTTAATTTCAGAGAGTGCAATCAGTTAGAAGAGACTTGACCAAAAAGTAAAATTACTGAAAAGGAAAATTGGTTTTGTTCTATCTCAAACCAGGACAGACAATGCAGTCATTGGTCATAGCCAGCACTGACTCACAAGGGGTAAGTCCTGTTTAACTAACTTAATTTCCTTTTATGACAAGGTCACCCATCTAGCTGAGCAAGGGAAGCCAGTAGATGTGTTTTTTTGTTTTTTTTTATTTTAGCAAAGCTTTTGATACTGTCTCTCATGGTATCCTTCTGGACAAAATGTCCAGCATACAGCTAGACAAGTCCATAATTCAATGGGTGAGCAACTGGCTGATAGGTCGGGCTCAAAGGGTTATAGTAAATCAGGTTACATAAAGCTGGTGGCCAGTCACCAGTGGGGTTCCCCAGGGCTCAATTTTAGGACTACTGCTCTTCAATGTTTTCATAAATGATCTGGATGCATGAATCAAATGTACATTGAGTAAGTTTGCTGATGATACTAAATTAGGAGGAGCTGTGGACTCCCTCGAGGGTAGAGAGGCCTTACAGAGAGATCTGGATAGACTAGAGAGCTGGACAATCACCAACTGTATGAGATTTAACAAGAGCAAGTGCCAGATTCTCCACCTGGGACAGGGTAATCCTGTTTATACATACAAATTGTGGGACAGGAAGCTGGAGAGCAGCCCCGCGGAAAGAGATCTGGGGGTTTGGGTTGATGGCAAGTTGAACATGAGTCAACAGTGTGCCCTGGCAGCCAAAAGGGCCAACCGTGTCCTGGGGTGCATCGAGCACAGCATAGCTAGCCAGTCGAGGGAGGTGATTGTCCCACTCTACACTGCACTGGTGCAGCCCCACCTCAAGTACAGTGTGCAGTTTTGGGTGCCTCAATATAAGAAGGCCATCAAACTATTAGAGTGTGTCCAGAGGAGAGTGGCCAGGATGGTGAAAGGCCCTGAGGGCAAGACTTATGAGGAGCGGCTGAGGTCACTTGGATTTTTCGCCTTAGAGAAGAGAAGGCTGAGGGGTGACCTCATCACAGTCTACAACTTCCTCAAGGGGAGCAGTGGAAGGGGAGGTGCTGATGTCCTCTCTGGTGACCAGCAATAGGACGCAAGGAAATGGAATGAAGCTGCATCAGGGGAAGTTCAGATTGGACATTAGGAAAAGGTTCTTCATTGAGAGGGTGGTTGGTCACTGGGACAGGCTCCCCAGGGAAGTGGTCATGGCACCAAGCTTGTTGGGAGTTCAAGGAGCGTCTAGATGATGCCCTTAGTCATATGATTTAGTGTTAGGTAGTTCTGTGAGGAGCAGGGAGTTGGACTCGATGATCCTTATAGGTCCCTTCCAACTTGAGATATTCTATGATTCTATGATAAAGAGCTCAGAGGCATTAGATTAAGCTTATAACTTTAACTGATCACTGAGGGAGTTGTACCAACTTTCAAAGAATACAACGCTATGGATAGTCCTGGTTCCGTTGGGGATAGGGTTAATTCTCCCAAGGAGCTGGCACAGGACACGGGTTTTCCATACCATGTGAAGCCATGCCCGTACATAGCCAGGGAGCTGTCTGGGGGAGGGGGTAGTTGCTGCTTGGGAGAGGGCTGGGGTTTCCTAGCCCTTCTGTTGTGGGGTTGTTGAGGGTCGAAGAACAACAGGTACCACAACGGTGCATCGGCGGCAATATCGCACTAACCGAGACTCTCTGATTCCCATCCATAAGCTGATTCGTCAACTAGAGGTTCAAGGAGTGATCAGCAAGACTCGCTCCCCCTTTAACAGTCCCATATGGCCAGTGCAAAAATCTAATGGAGAGTGGAGGCTAACTGTAGACTATCGTGGTCTGAATGAAGTCACGCCACCGCTGAGCGCTGCCGTGCCGGACATGCTAGAATTCCAGTATGAACTGGAGTCCAAGGCAACCAAGTGGTATGCCACGACTGATACAGCGAATGCATTCTTCTCAATCCCTTTGGCAGCAGAGTGCAGGCCACATTTTGCTTTCACTTGGAGCGGTGTCCAGTACACCTGGAATCGACTGCCCCAGGGGTGGAAACACAGCCCCACCATTGGCCATGGACTGATCCAGACTGCACTGGAACAGGGTGAAGCTCAAAAGTCTGCAATACATTGACATATTCTGCAATACAACAGAAGTTTTTGAGAAAGGGAGTAAAATAGTCCGAATCCTTCTGAAAGCTGGTTTTGCCATAAAAAGAAGTAAGGTCAAGGGACCTATGGGCATCGCCAGATCCCAATGGATGTGATCAACAAAATAACAGCTATGTCTCCACCAATTAGCAAAAGGAAACACAAGCTTTCTTAGGCATTGTGGGTTTTTGGAGGATGCATATCCCAGATTACAGTCTAATTGTAAGCCCTCTATACCAAGTAACCCAGAAGAAGAACAATTTTAAATGGGGTCCTGAGCAACAAGTATTTGAACAAATCAAACAGGAAATAGTCCATGCAGTGTCCCTGGGGCCAGTCCGGCCAGGACAAGATGTTAAATATGTGCTGTACACCGCAGCCGGGGAGAACAGCCCTACCTGGAACCTCCGGCAGAAAGCATCAGGGGAGACATGAGGTCAACCCTTAGGGTTTTGGAGTCAGGGATACAGAGGATCCAAAGCCCGCTACACTCCAACAGAAAAAGAGATATTAGCAGCAAATGAAGGAGTTCAAGCTGCTTTGGAAGTGGTTGGTATGGAAGCACAGCTTCTCTTGGCACCTCAACTGCTGGTTGAAAGAAAGGGTCCCTGCCACATATCATGGAACTGCTGCACTGATCACAGAGTGAACTCGAATGGGAAACCCCAGTTGCCCAGGAATTCTGGAAGTGATCATGGACTGGCCAGAATGTAAAGATTTCAGAATATCACCAGAGGAGGAGGTGACACATGCGGAAGAGGCCCCACCGTGTCTGACTTTAGAGATCGCTGAACGAGAAAAAGAGCCAGTACTTTATCTCTATACTAATTCATGGATGGTGGCAAATGCTCTGTGGGGGTGGTCACACAGTGGAAGTGCAGAGGGAAATCCATCCGGGCTGCCCAACTGTGGCAAGATATTGCTGCCCGCATAGGGAATCTGGTTGTAAAAGTATGTCACATAGATGCCCATGTACCCAAGAGTTGGGCCACTGTGGAACATCAGAACAGCCAGAAGGTGCATTGGGCTGCTAAGATCAAATTGGCTCAGGTGGATCTGGACTGGCAACATAAGGGTGAACTATTCATAGCTCGATGGCCCATGACTCCTCAGGCCATCAAGGGAGAGATGCAACATGTAGATGGGCTTGTGACCGAGGGGTGGACTTGACTGAGGAGAAATAACTGGACTCCAGACGATCCAATGTGAATCAACAGAAGCCGTTTATTAAGCACAGATCATCATCTTTTATACCCTGTGTTGTAGCCGTACACGCGACTCGCTTATTTCTGATTAGCTAGTTACACTGTCCACGCGCTGTCCATGCAGTTTGTTCACAGATCAGATTGGTTACAAGAATTCACATAGTAAATTGCTTAGTCATTAGCACAACATGTTTTCTACCTTCTCAGTTCCCGTTTTTCCCATGTACTAATTCCGTCTTCTACCACCTGTTTTGCCCTTAATCTAATCTCTCACAGTAGGGAGGCTGGCTCACATGGCCATTTTCTCTCAGACACATTCCTACAATACCCCCTTTTTCTTCTTGAGCCAGGTCTGGACCTTATGCATGGCATTTTCTATCATGTCAGTCACTTTGTGGAGAACACACGAGGCTACCATAATCAATAATAATATAACCAAGAATAGCATGAGCCCTTGCTTTAGTAAGTCTGATAACCATCCCGTTATTCCCCATGAGCTTAACCAATCATCAAAACCATTTTTGACCACTTTTAATTTGGACATGTTATCTTTCAGATCCCGTAACTGCTTATGAATGGATGATGAGTGGTCGGAAAGATTCATACAACACATACCTTCAAAATCTTCACATCCATGACCCTGAGCTAACAGCAAAAATTCAATAGACGCTCAATTTTGCAACGTAGCATTCCGAATGCTATCAGCATCAGTAAGCAAGCTAGATAGGATTTCAGTTGTAAGGTTTATCTGTTTACTTGCCCAACACCCTATCTTATTCAACATGTTTAATGCCGTTGCTGTTCCTAGTGAAGGGAGAATACTTAGCCCTAATCTTTGTCCGAGATTTGAAAATGTTATAGGGTCATCACAGGATGGAGTAAAGGTGTGAACTGTTCTCTTGGCTCTGTGTTTACTGTGTGCTCTGCTCACTGTGTCTTTGACATCTTCGTGTTGCCACATCTCCCCCTTTTTTGTTTAACACCAGACCATTTATTAACAAGGTCACCATGACTTGTGCTTCTACTCATTGTGACGCTCTTAGCAGGTTATATACTAAACACAATTAAAAACAGAATCAAAAAGAACCCTGCTAAGGCAATAAATACCCAGATTCCTAAATTTAGCCCAGAAAGCCAATTTCTTTGGATTTACCCACGAGAAATCCTTTTGTAATATTTCAAATGCATTGCGGTTCATTAAGTCTTGAATCTTTAGTATTTGAGCTTTTAGCTGATCATGGAAAGGACGAATATTTTGTTGCAACGACATGTCAAAAGCACCTTGGAGATGGTGTTTAACCATTTCTCAGCCATGTAGCGACGTATTCCAGGGGAGAGATGTAACACAAAGTCTTCGAGAGTTGTACTCCCAATCACAATACAGAGAAAGACGTGTTTTTAATGCATTTTGCCGATTCCCTATCCATATTACTGCTGTTTTATACCTTACTCGCGTTAAATTTACACAATAAGATTGATTACATTCTTGTATACTTGCATTTTGAGCCGAAGCAAACAGACGGATGAGAAGTACAAATCATTACAGAATTGTCTTGCTCACAACTTCTATTTGTTGCAGTATTATCTGTGGTTAGCATGCACCCCGATTTAAGGTGCTTATAATACACCTTCGGTTGTTCAGGCCACTCAACAGTTCTTACGAAATGTCGCTCTACTGCTGTGGATGACAAAGAAGACATGTTTAGAAAATTTAAAACATGAGAGCGTATGTGGACAATAAAATAAGGAAACTGTCTTTTTCATAAAAGCAACATTAATTGCAGTAAGAGATTAAATAACAATTGATTCTCTACTTGTTTTATAAATGCTCCTTGAAGTCTTTGAACAATACCAGTAACATATTGACATTCTGCCTACATTTAACAGTTCCTGTTGAAATAAGTCAAAAGCCTTTACTGTGTCCCTGAACCATCTACAAACACCATATGGGTGCCAGCAAGAGGCTTTGACGCTAGCAAGAAGCGCGGCTGTAAAGGAATTTGTGAAAGTGACTGTAATAGCCTGTGCCAGGGCAAAGAATAATTTATTTGCCCAATATAATGTACTAAGGCAATTTGTAGGTTAAGACTTTGTGATAACCAAGGGTCAAGGTCATCCTTTTTGATGGGGACATGTATGTGGCTTGGATCCATTCCAGAAAGCTGGTGACAGCACAAACCACCCTGGAAAAACAATCGCAGTAACATTTCAATCATCATAGTTACTGGTTTTGAAAAGGTATGTGGCAAAAATACCCACTCTAACGCAGTCAGGCTCTTTTCGAGTGCATCATCCCACTGTCCTATCAGGGCGTAAGGTTGAAATTCTTGTAGGAAGGTGTTCAGTGCGTCTTGCAGCAGTAGTAGACTATATCTTATCTTGCAAGATGCTGTAATGCCTTCTGAGCTGTTGGGGTTAATGAACATAGAATTTATGGGGGGGGCAGAGACAGTGCTTCAGGGCATCCCCTGTATCTTCAAAGTGCGCTCATGTCTCTATTAAGTTCTCTCTGCACCAGATTAATAACCTTCGGAGCATACGCTCATCGTATTTCACCCCTCTCTTAGAGAGGATATGCAGGAGTAGTCTTAATATAGCCCCTTCTTCTTTTGTTACTTGTTGCCCCATCTCCTGCCCCGGCTGCTCACCTCTCTCTGGGTGTCCGTGGCCACGTCGTCTGTTTCCTCTATTCCGGATTGCCGCCCAATCCGCCTGGTCTCAGTCCAGCTGAGCCGTCCTCCAGCCGGTGGGTCTCCTTCTGGGTCTTCCGCCCCTCGCATTCCGTTGCTCAAGGCAAGCGCTGATCGGTATCACGTCGGGGTCACCATCTGAGGAGAAATAACTGGACTCCAGATGATCCAATGTGAATCAACAGAAGCCGTTTATTAAGCACAGATCATCATCTTTTATACCCTGTGTTGTAACTGTACACGTGACTCGCTTATTTCTGATTAGCTAGTTACACTGTCCACGTGCTGTGCATGCAGTTCATTCACACATCAGATTGGTTACAAGAATTCGCATAGTAAATTGCTTAGTCATTAGCACAACATGTTTTCTACCTTCTCAGTTCCCGTTTTTCCCACGTACTAATTCCATCTTCTACCACCTGTTTTGCCCTTAATCTAATCTCTCGTAGTAGGGAGGCTGGCTCACGTGACCATTTTCTCTCAGACACATTCCTACAGCCTTTGACACAATCCCCCACAACATCCATCTCTCTAAGTTGGAGAGATATGGATTCGATGGGTGGACTGTTTGGTGGATAAGGAACTGGATGGATGGTCGCATCCAGAGGGTGTTGGTCAATGGCTCAATGTCCAGATGGAGAGGGGTGACAAATGGTGTCCCTCAGGGATCCGTACTGGGACCGGTGCTGTTCAACATCTTCATCAATGACATAGACAGTGGGATCAAGTGCACCCTCAGCAAGTTTGTAGATGACACCAAGCTGAGTGGTGTGGTCGATGTGCCACAGGGACGGGATGTCATCCAGAGGGACCTGGACGAGCTAGAGAGGTGGGCCCATGCAAACCCCATGAAGTTCAACAAGGCCAAGTGCAAGGTCCTGCACTTGGGTCAGGACAATCCTCATTACCAATACAGGCTGGGGGATGATGTCATAGAGAGTAGTCCTGCGGAAAAGGACTTGGGGGTACTGGTGGATGAAAAGCTGGACACGAGCCAACAATGTGAACTTGCAGCCCAGAAGGCCAATTGCATCCTGGGCTGCATCAAAAGAACTGTGGCCAGCAGATCGAGGGAGGTGATTCTGCCCCTCTACTCTGCTCTCGTGAGACCCCACCTGGAGTACTGTGTCCAGCTCTGGAGCCCTCAGCACAAGAAGGACATGGACCTGTTGGAGGGGGTCCAGAGGAGGGCCACAAAGATGATCAGAGGGCTGGAACACCTCTCCTATGAAGACAGGCTGAGAGAGTTGGGGTTGTTCAGCCTGGAGAAGAGAAGGCTCCGGGGAGACCTTATAGTGGCCTTCCAGTACCTGAAGGGGGCCTACAGGAAAGATGGGGAGGGGCTGTTTGCAAGGGCACGTAGCGACAGGATGAGGGGCAATGGTTTTAAACTAGAGCAGGGTAGGTTTAGATGAGACATTAGGAAGAAATTCTTTTTACCATGAGGGTGGTGAGGCACTGGAAGAGGTTGCCCAGAGAGGTGGTGGAGGCCCCATCCCTGGAGACATTCAAGGCCAGGCTTGATGAGGCTCTGAGCAATCCGATCTAGTTAAAGATGTCCTTGCTTACTGCAAGGGGGTTGGGCTAGATGACCTTTAAAGGTCCCTTCCAATCCAACACATTCTGTGATTCTAAATGTTACTTTAGGTTCTGACTGACAGGTAGGACTGGTTAGTGAAGTTACCACCCCAGCTATCTGCCCTTAGGAGCTGGGCTGCTCACATGTGGCTATCACAGGTTACAGCACAGTACTTTAACATAATTTTTTAATGATTCAAATGTCAGCAATTCAGAAAGCTATTCGTTCACCTTCCATGGTGTGGAGTGGAGGCAGCCACCTGGGGAAAACACCCCAAGCTAAGCCATCTTCATGTGGTCCTCAAACAGTGTAAAGACAATATCTAGGCTATTTTCATAGAATTGCCTAGGTTGTAAGGGATCTTTCAGATCATCCAGTCCAACCATCAACCTGACACTGACCAAACCCATCACTAAACCATATCTCGAAGCACTATGTCTACCCATCTTTTTAAGAAGGGAAGAGTGGCTGGAGAGCTGCCCAGCAGAAAAGGACCTGGGGGTGCTGGTGGACGGCCAGCTTAACATGAGCCAGCAGTGTGCCCAGGTGGCCAAGGAGGCCAACAGCATTCTGGCTTGTATCAGGAATAGTGTGGCCAGCAGAAGTAGGGAAGTGATCGTGCCTCTGTACTCGGCACTGGTGAGGCCTCACCTCGAGTACTGTGTTCAGTTCTGGGCCCCTCTGTACAAAAGGGACATCGAGGTGGTGGAGTGTGTCCAGAGGAGAGCTACCAGGCTGGTGAGGGGTCTGGAGACCAGGTCATATGAGGAGAGGCTGAGGGAGCTGGGCGTGTTTAGCTTGGAGAAGAGGAGGCTGAGGGGAGACCTCATTGCCCTCTACAACTACCTGAAAGGAGGTTGGAGAGAGGTGGGTGTTGGCCTCTTCTCCCAGGTGAATAATGACAGGACAAGAGGAAATGGTCTGAAGTTGTGGCAGGGGAGGTTGAGATTAGATATTAGGAAGAATTACTTTACTGAAAGAGTGGTCAGGCACTGGAACAGCCTGCCCAGGGAGGTGGTTGAGTCACCATCCCTAGAGGTGTTTAAGAAACGTCTAGATGTGGCACTTCAGGGCATGCTCTAGTGGCAGAGATTGTAGGGGTTTTTTTTTGGTTTTTTTAGTGTGTGTGTGGTTGGACTCGATGATCTCCAAGGTCCTTTCCAACCATGAAGATTCTATGATTCTATGATTCTATATATAAGCAGACACTTTTCAGTAGCTTTTCAATCAAGGTGGAAGCCCTGGGCCAGGTGCACAGGCTCTTGGCTCGGCACACAGAAGTGCAGCATCCAAGGACCATGACAACCTTGCCTATCTTCCTTTTCTCACCCACTCCCAAAACCACATCTTAGATCCTGTTCCATGGCCCTTTCTCAGAGTTTGGTGCAAAGACTTTCCTTTTAACACTGTGAGTTTACATGAGGCAGAGAGACACTAGTGGGGAAAAGGTGGGAAAGAGAAGGTGGAATAAGCATTAGGGTTGATAAGTCAAGCCGTTCATTAAAAAGACAGCTAGGGAAGGACAGAGAGTCACACAGTCTTTACCTTTTAGTATGATATCCTGTCGGAGGATGTCGGAGTGGGAGACGGACCCGGAGTAACGATGGAATCTCAATATGAGTATGTTCGTTCTCCCTTTATTCAAGTTTTCACAGAGTATATATAGACAGGCAATAAGAGCACGCGCTAGCGGCAGCTATATGATTGGCTTACATTCTCTGTTCACGCGCTGTCCATGCAGTTCATTCACAGATCAGGTTGGTTACAAGAATTCACATAGTAAATTGCTTAGTCATTAGCACAACATGTTTTCTACCTTCTCAGTCCCCGTTTTTCCCATGTACTAATTCCATCTTCTACCACCTGTTTTGCTCTTAATCTAATCTCTCATAGTAGGGAGGCTGGCTCACATGACCATTTTCTCTCAGACACATTCCTACAATACCCCCTTTTTCTTCTTGAGCCAGCCAGACCTTATGCATGGCATTTTCTATCATGTCAGTCACTTTGCGGAGAACACACGAGGCTACCATAATCAATAATAATATAACCAACAGTAGCATGAGCCCTTGCTTTAGTAAGTCTGATAACCATCCCGTTATACCCCATGAGCTTAACCAATCGAAACCCTTTTTAACCGCTTTTAATTTGGACATGTTATCCTTGTTGTGACGCTCTTAGCAGGTTATATACTAAACACAATTAAAAACAGAATCAAAAAGAACCCTGCTAAGGCAATAAATACCCAGATTCCTAAATTTAGCCCAGAAAGCCAATTTCTTTGGATTTACCCACGAGAAATCCTTTTGTAATATTTCAAATACATTGCGGTTGCTGACAGCACGAGCGACCCTGGAAAAACAATCGTGGTAACATTTCGATCATCATAGTTACTGGTTTTGAAAAGGTATGTGGCAAAAATACCCACTCTAACGCAGTCAGGCTCTTTGCGAGTGCATCATCCCACTGTCCTATCAGGGCATAAAGTTGAAATTCTTGTAGGAAGGTGTTCAATGCATCTTGCAGCAGTAGTAGACTATATCTTATCTTTCAACATGCTGTGATGCCTTCAGAGCTGTTGGGGTTAATGAACATAAAACTTACGGGGGGGGGCAGACACAGTGCTTCAGGGCATCCCTTGTGTCTTCAAAGTGTGCTCATGTCTCTCTCCCCCTCTCTGACCCGAGACAGCCTCCTTATATCCTGCACTGGATTGAGTGGAGAAGTACAGGCTAGAGTCGCTGCATGCATGGCCAGTGCACGCAGTGAGTCCCACCAGACTCTTCTGCACTGGATCGAGTAGAAAAGTACAGGCTAGAGTTGCTGCACACGTGGCCAGTGTATGCAGCGAGTCTCACCAAACTCATGATCCAGCTTTGCTAACAGCGGCTGTCTGATACGTGACTACATTGTTGTAATCCCTTCTTGTTATCTTCTTCTGTGAAGGTCAGGTTCTCATGGATACACACATAGTTTTCAGAGCAACATATTCTACAACTTGTTCAAGGGTACGATGCAAAGCGGCATTTACAGCTGATCGTATAATGCTTATTAAACACGGCAAACAGCATACTAAACATAACAGACAAATTCCTTCCACACAGGCGATGAGTATAATTTGCTTCAACCAACCCCACCCCCAAGTCCATCCAGCAAAGAGATTTCACCCAGTGGTCTCCACAAGTTGCTGGTTCGGTCGGTGCAGTTCCTGCAGCTGGGCATGGATGGATTTGGAGTGGTCACTTAGATTCATACAATACAGTCCTTTAAAATCTTGACAACCATGTCTGTGAGCTGAAAGCAAAAAATCAGTAGCAGTTCTGTTTTGCAACATTGCATATCGAATACTATCTACATCTAGCAATATCTCAGAAATAGCTGTACTAGTAGCATTGTTAAACTTATCCCTGGCAGCAATAGAGTCCTTGTTATCACAAATCCTTGGCAGCAAAAGAGTCCTTGTTAGCAAGAGTGCATGCGGACTCCCTGTTCTTGCTGGTACTGTGCTTTGATCTTCTTCCACAACAGGCCAAGATTCTCAAGCAGCTAGATAAGGTGTCTGTGAGTCCATTACAGGCTTATGTCATCCAAATGTTTTTCTTGCAAGCACCCGAGACTGAATAACAATTGGTGTGATATCTGTGTTTTCCAGCACCCAGGTGCGAGTCCCTTGCGTGTATTTACAGTCCTCCTCGCCGATCTTCCGTTGCTTTCCCATATTCCACCCCCTTGCTCAAGAGACCGCTTCTGCTGGGGTTCATTTTAGTCTCGCAGGGTATAACACAGAGCAATCTACTAAGGCATGCAATAACATATACACATATAGGAAAAAAAACCAAAAAACATATCTCTATGGTACTGCTTTGAATCAGGTGTCCTACTTCTCTTTTTCTGATGCTTTCTTGTAATGCTTATGGCATACTTTTGTGCTAACGTGGCACATTTCCCATCTAATTGTTCCTGTTTGGTCTCTTTTTTTTTTTTTTCTTTTTCTTTTTTTTCTTTTTTTTTTATTTTTTTTCTTTTTCTTTTTTTCTTTTTCTTCTTTTTTTTTCCATTTTTTTTTCTTTTTTTTCTTTTTCTTCTTTTTTTTTTTTTTTCCCCCCCATCACTTACGACTGACCTAAAAGTCTGCCTTTGCAACAAGAGCTCAGTTTCTCATTTTTCCTTAAGTTTCTCATTTTCATACAGAGCATCCTATAGATTTTGGCTCAACTCCTTTTCCCAATCAACCATGACCTTATAGACAAACAACAAACAACCAGCGATACGCCCTGCACGGGCGAGCCGTTCCCGAGACCGTAAACATGTCGGCTCATGAAAACTCCCCCAATATATCAGCATTTCCATCGGTTCTACAGCCCATCCTGGTGTATCTGCCTGGGGCACGCTCGCCTTACGTCTAAACATTGTGTATATACAAACTTCTTCACTTGACGGAGTGTCAGCCCTAGTTGCATACGAGAACAGTACCACACCGGGCAGAACACCTGCTCAAGTGGAGTCACCTAACGACACTGCACACAACAAAAAGCAAACAGTAGCACACATGCTGATCAGCAGGTATAAGCTGGCGCCCACACACACTTACACAGCAGACATACAAAACCAGCACTTTTATCTCAGGGAGACGACTGGGGAGGGAAGGGAGCGTGGGGGCGAGGCGGGCAATGGCAGGAGCCAACAGCTCCGGCTCTGTCCTTCTCTGCTGACATTCTGCCTCCTCCATCGGCCTCAGGTGGAGCAGAGGGGATCAGCAGGGGATCGTCCCAGACCTTCGGACCTGGCCTGTTCGATCCCCCTCCCGTGGGTTGTAATGCTGCAAAAGCCCCGGCTGCTGTGGCTCGCTCCGCCTTCATATCTTGTAAGGTCGATAACACCAACCACCATGTCGTCGTTAACGGTGATGCCTCTTTGTCTTCTTTACTTATCACTTCCCACAGTTTATTCCCAACAGCCTCCCATATTTCTGGTTTAAAAACTGTCTGGGGCTCTGGTGCGAATCCGTTCTCTCTGCACCAGGTTAACAACCTTCGGAGCATACGCTCATCGTATTTCACCCCTCTCTTAGAGAGGATATGCAGGAGTAGTCTTAATATAGCCCCTTCTTCTTTTGTTACTTGTTGTCCCATCTCCTGCCCCGGTTTAATCAGTTTGAGCAACAGTTTCGCTGGTGTTTCAATCCCTCTCTTAGAGAGGATCCCAGCAAGTAGCGTGGCCGCAGCTTCTGTTTCCATAGCTGCGCCTGGGAGGTGAGGAGCGACCTCACGCCGTTGTCTGCTCCCGCTGATGCGCCCAAGCAGCACGTCTCCCAGCCGAAGTTTCCCACTCCCCTCCTCTAGCTGCTTACCGCAGTCTCGGAGAACTCAGTCGCGCTGAACCATCCTCTGCTACCAGATGTCGGAGGATGTCGGAGTGGGAGACGGACCCGGAGTAACGATGGAATCTCAATATGAGTATGTTCGTTCTCCCTTTATTCCAGTTTTCACAGAGTATATATAGACAGGCAATAAGAGCACGCGCTAGCGGCAGCTATATGATTGGCTTACAGTCTCTGTTCACGCGCTGTCCATGCAGTTCATTCACAGATCAGGTTGGTTACAAGAATTCACATAGTAAATTGCTTAGTCATTAGCACAACATGTTTTCTACCTTCTCAGTCCCCGTTTTTCCCATGTACTAATTCCATCTTCTACCACCTGTTTTGCTCTTAATCTAATCTCTCATAGTAGGGAGGCTGGCTCACGTGACCATTTTCTCTCAGACACATTCCTACAATATCCAAACTTAAAACATTAGATTAATCAACTGAAATAAACTTTTAAGTCAAATTATTTAGATAGGCTGACAGTTATTGTAATATAACAACTTCCTACTGAGTCTAGATGTTATCCAAAGCTTTATATTCATTTAGAGCCTAACCTTACTTTTCTGGTCTGTATGTATCAATAAACCAGGTGTGCATCAAAGCATCATGCTGATATCGGAAGGAAAACATACCATTTTGTTATGGAATCTCAAAATGCCAACTTAGAAAATGTTGGTGCAAATCCAGGATTTCTCACCAAGAATCTTGTAAACCATATGTTGTAAAATTAATTTATAAATCTATTTCAGGATTCACCTACATATTAAGCTTAGTACAGTTCAAACAGCTTCTGCCTAATCCCTAACACAGCCAGAGATGTTGGCATTTGTCCTGGTTTGAGGTAAAACAGAACCAACTTTCTGTTCAGTAATTTTACTTCTTAGCTAGGCCTCATCTAACTCTCTGAAATTAACGGCATGTTGTGTCTAAAATAGTTCGTTCAGAGAAATAAGACAGTTTGTGCCAAGGAATGGTATGCAGAGAGGATCTTGCTTATACTTATTGCTATAACAACCAAGGTCAGCTAATTTCTGACCCCCCCGTTGGAGGCTCAGAAATGGAAAAGCATAGAGGGGTTGCACCTGTGGGGAGGAGCGGACAGGCCAGGTGACCCAAAATTGACCAACCAGGTATTCCATCCCATCTGCCCCATGCTCAAGTATAAAAGCTGAGGGATCAAAGGGGCAACTCTCTCTTTCTTCAATGGCCGATGTCCGAGGAGGACCCTGTCTGTTTGTCTGCCTTTGATCCCGATCCATGTGTTTCTGACTCCATCTGTGGAACCCGGTTCCCACACATCACTGAGTCCAGTCTGGGACTTCCCCAGTGCCTGCCGGTGATGTCATCCTGGGAGCTTAATCCAGTTTTGTATATACTGTATCTATTTCATTATTTTCCTTTTTATCTTATTATTAATATTTCATTAAAGTAGTTTAGTTTTTTCTAAACTCGTAAATCTCTTTATCTCTCCCCCTCCTCTCCGTGCATGAGAGGCTGCGGGGGAGCATCTGTCGCCGGCCATTGGCTGATTTGGCCAAAACCACAACAGATTTATTGTCGCACAACGTGGGGCCTGAATGGAGCTCTGATAGATTGCCTGAATAGCTTGAATTCCAACTTGTTCAGGGAGAACAGATAGTTCACATTATGTTCTTACATGAAATCTTGTATCATGCCTTTAGAGAGCTTTGAATGAAGTTAATTGATGCAATGGGGATTAACTGGTCAAATATATTTCATGGTTTATTTATTCCCTGTGTTTGGATGTGATGGTCTAAGCGTGCTATGTTGGTGTGGATTTGCCTTCAGATTTATAAAATAATTGCTTGGATAACGGTTCTACCTGCATATCTTGGGCATCTTGTGACAGAGTCTTTTACAAATTACACTCTTGGTTTTACCTGGGGAAAGTTTACTTTGCCCTTGGATGATGATGCCAAAGTGACAGTAACAGAATTAGGGGATGAGAAACCTTCAGGTTGTTTAGAGAGTGAATGTTACTTTCATTCGTATGTGATTCTGTTGTCGATTTTCCTGAATGTGTTGCAGGGGTAGTTTATTGTTAAATATCAGCGCAGGAATGTGTATTATGTGACATCTGATATTGTTACTCAAACCTCATGGCCAGAGTCAAAGATAGCAGAAATTCAGACAATCCCGCTGCTAAAAGTCACAGCAGAAACTCAGACAACCCCACCATCGAAAGCTGCAGTAGAAATTCAGACAACCCCACCATCGAAAGCTGCAGTAGGAATTCAGACAACCCCCCCACCGAAAGCTAAAGCAGAAACTCAACTCATATTACTGCCCAAGCCACAACACACACAAACAACGCCACCAGCCCCACCACCAGCCCGAGTGCCAACAGCTGCCCCCCCACAGGCCTCGACATCGGCCAGGCCCACATCGGCTGCCCCCCACCGGCACCGGCTCCGGTGAAAGCCATGGCTCCACCTGTACCGGCTAAAGCCACGGCTCCGGCCACAGCGACTTCAGCGACAGCGTCTGACCCCCCCACAGGCCCCGGCAAAAGCCACGGCACCGGCACCAGTCCCAACACCGGCCCTGGCCCGGCCCATCCTGGCACCGGTCACTCCGCAGCCTGCGGTCAAAGTCACTCCGCCGCCTGCCCCCTTCATGCCCGTATCGCCAGCCCTGCTGGCAGCGGCACCGGCTGCTCCAGCTCCAACAAGGAGCATGATCACTGCTCCAGCTGCTCCGACAATGAGTGCTGCTGCTACCCAAACTCCAGCAGAACTGGCACAGGTTGCCCCAGCGACCAGGAAGCAGAAAAAGTTAGCTCGTTCCCCTGCCTCTGACGACAAAGACCAGCCCAAGCCAGACAGCATAGGAGAGGGTTCCTCTGAGGAAGATCTAGGAGAGGGTCCTTCTCAGCCAGCATTAACACAGGATGAGGACTCAAATGCAGAGATAATCATTAAATCCTTCTCTATGAAGGAGTTGTGAAACATGAGGAAGGACTTTAGTCGTTATGAAGGGGAGACACTTATCTCCTGGTTGCTCCAATGCTGGGACAATGGAGCTGATACCATAGATTTAGATGGCAGAGAAACTAAGCAGTTGGGAAACCTGGCCAAAGATGGAGGGACTGATAAAGCGATTGGGAGAAAGGCAGACACCCTCAGTCTCTGGAGGCGACTGCTATCAGCTATGAATGGCAGGTATCCCTTTATATCGAATGCCGTCCAAGCAAATGGACCAGCATGGAAAAAGGTATTAAGTACCTGAGGGAAATGGCTGTGCGAGAGGTGTTTTATAGCAACTGGCAAATGATTATAGACCCTGAAGAAATGCCATGCAAACGATCTTTGTTGAGGAAGTTTGTGCAGAGTGCACCATCAAAGTATTCCCACACATTTTCAACACTGGTCTGAGTAGTATCTGATACTAATACACCAACTGTAAATGAGGTGGCTAACAAGGTGCGACAGTATGAAGACAGTCTCTCTCGTCCCCTTCGTGTAGCAGCCATGGAGAAAATAGCTGAGCAAACTAAGACCATGTCTGAGAAAACCAAGACAATGGCTGATCAAACTAAGACCATTGCTGAGACAGTGGAGAAAGTGACTAAGAAAATAGCTGAGCAAAATGAGAAAACTGATAAACTGCTTCATGAACTGCTTGAAAAACTGTCTCAGAAGGGGAAAGAATCCCACTCTTCCCCTGAACAGACCCGGGTTCCAGTCATTAAGAAAAAATGCCCTTCTACGAAATCAACTCAAGGGAAACAGGATCCACTCCGAGATTTCCTGTGGCTTTGCCTCTGCAACTATGGAGAGGTCATGAATAAGTGGGATAAAAAACCTACTCCGGCCCTACAGGCTCAAGTGCTTGAGTTGCAAGGTAAAGCAGATGGAAGGAAGAATTTCTGCAGGAGAAGGGCTGCTCCAGTCCTTGTAGGAACTCATCTGCTAATTGTAGATGTTGTTCCCAACATTTAGGGTTGCCCTGCCTCCAGCCAGGAGGAGGAGAGGGATAACCGAGTGTATTGGACTGTGTGGATTCGATGGCCTGGCACGTTAGAGCCACAAAAGTATAAAGCCCCAGTGGACACTGGTGCACAGTGTACCCTATTGCCATCGAATCATAAAGGGGGCAGAATCTGTTACTATTTCTGGTGTGACAGACAGGTCTCAAGAACTGACTGTACTGGAGTCCGAAGTGAGCCTGAATGGGAATAAATGGGAGAAGCATCCCATTGTAACAGCCCAAATGCTCCGTGCATCCTTGGCATAGATTACCTTAAGAGAGGGTATTTCAAAGACCCAAAAGGGTATCAGTGGGCTTTTGGTACAGCAGCTGTAGAGACTGAGGACACTACACAGCTGTCTACCTTACCTGGCCTTTCAGATGACCCTTCTGTGGTGCGACTGCTGAAGGTTAAAGAACAGCAGGTGCCAATTGCTACTGCCACAGTGCATCGGTGACAGTATCGCACTAACTGAGACTCCCTGATTCGCATCCAGAACCTCATTTGTCAGATAGAGACCCAAGGAGTGATCAGCAAGACTTGCTCACCCTTTAACAGCCCTATATGGCCAGTGCAAAAGTCTGATGGAGACTGGCGGCTAACAGTAGACTATTGTGGCCTGAATGAGGTCACACCACCACCGAGTGCTGCTGTGCCAGACATGCTAGAACTGCAGTATGAACTGGAGTCCAAGGCAGCCAAGTGGTATGCCACAACTGACATTGCTAATGCATTTTTCTCCATTCCCTTAGCAACAGAATGCAGGCCACAGTTTGCTTTCACCTGGAGAGGCATCCAGTCCACCTGGAATCGACTGCCCCAGGGGTAGAAACACAGCCCTGCTATTTGCCATGGGCTGATCCAGACTGCACTGGAGAAGGGTGGAGCTCCAGAGCACCTGCAATACATTGATGACATCATTGTGTGGGGTAATACAGCAGAAGTTGTTTCTGAGAAAGGTAAGAAAATAATCAAGATTCTTTTGGAAGCAGGTTTTGTTGTAAAAAGAGGTAAGGTCAAGAAACCTGCATGAGACATCCAGTTCTTGGGGATTAAGTGGCAAGATGGTGGTTGCCAGATCCCAATGGATGTGATTAACAAAATAACAGCTATGTCCCCACCTACTAACAAAAAAGAAACACAAGCCTTCTTAGGCGTTGTGGGTTTCTGGAGAATGCATATTCCAGGTTATAGTCAGATTGTGAAACCTCTTTACGAAGTGACTCGAAAGAAAAATAATTTTACGTGGGGTCCTGAGCAATGCCAGGCCTTTGATCAAATTAACCAAGAGATTGTGCATGCAGTAGCCCTTGGGCCAGTCCGAACAGGATGGGACATTAAAAATATGCTCTGCACCATAGTCAGGGACAATGGCCCTACCTGGAGCCTCTGGCAGAAAGCACCAGGGGAGACCCCTAGGATTCTAGAGTCGAGGATACAAAGGCTCTGAGGCCAACTATACCCCAACTGAGAAAGAAATCTTGGCAGCATATGAAGGAGTCGGAGCTGCTTCAGAGGTAATTGGTACTGAAGCACAGCTCCTCCTGGCGCCCCGATTACCAGTGCTGGGCTGGATGTTCAAGGGTAAAGTTCCTTCTACTCATCATGCCACCAATGCTACCTGGAGGAAGTGGGTTGCCTTAATCACACAGCCAGCTTGAATAGGAAACCCCAGTAGTCCAGGAATTGTAGAAGTGATCACAAACTGGCCGGAAGGCAGACACTTTACAATGCCGCCTGAGGAGGTGGTGACTCGTGTTGAGGAGGCCCCACCATATAATGAACTCTCAGATAATGAGAAACAGTATGCCTTGTTCACTGATGGATCTTGTCGTATTGTAGGAAAACATCAAAGGTGGAAAGCTGCTGTGTGGAGTCCTACATGACAAGTCACAGAAGCTACTGAAGGACAAGGTGAATCGAGTCAATTTGCATAGGTAAAAGCTATCCAGCTGGCCTTAGACATTGCCGAATGAGAAAAGTGGCCAATACTCTAACTCTATACTGATTAATGGATGGTGGCTGTGGGAAAACAACGGAAGATCTGCGAGGAGGATTGTAAATACGCTCAAGTGACTCACACCTGGGGTACTGGAAAACACATATATCACACTAATTGTTATTCAGTCTTGGGTGCTTGCAAGAAAAACACTTGCACTTAGATAACAGAAGTCTGTGATGGACTCAGGGACACCTTATCTAGCTGCTTGGGAATCCTGGCCTGTTGTGGAAGAAGATCAAAGCACAGTGGGAAAACTATGCCTGTTTGAACCCTTTTAAATACCAGCAAGAACAGAGAGTCCGCGCCCACTCTTGCTAACAAGGACTCTCTCGCTGCCAAGGACTCATGCTAACAAGGACTCTCTCTCGCGCTGCTGTGCCTGCAGTCCCTGCTTGTGTCCCTCTGCCCGGGTGTTGCTTGGGAGATTCCCCGGTCTGTGAGGTATCGAGATTAAATTTGTTCTTTGCTTTCCATCCGTGGTTTGTGGTTGTTCCTGTGTCCTGCCTGCATTGGCTCACACAGTGGCCAATGCTTTGTGGGGGTGGTTAAAGCAGTGGAAGCAGAGCAACTGGCAGCACAAAGGTAAACCCTTCTGGGCTGCTGAATTATGGCAAGATATTGCTGACCGGCTGGGGAAACTAGTCATGAAAGTACGCCATGTAGATTCCCACATACCCATGAGTCGAGCCACTGAGGAACATCAAAACAATCAGCAAGTAGATTAGGCTGCTAAGATTTTCCAGACATATTTGGACTGGGAACACAAAGGTGAACTGATTTTAGCTTGGTGGGCCCATGACACTTCAGGTCATCAAGGAAGGGATGCAACATACAAATAGGCTCGTGACCGAGGGGTGGATTTAACCATGGACGCTATTGCGCAGGTTATCCATGACTGTGAAACATGCACTGAAATCAAGCAAGCTAAAAGGTTAAAACCTTTGCGGTATGGGGGACGATGGTTGAAATATAAATTTGGGGAGGCCTGGCAAATTAACTACATCACACTCCCTCAAACCCACCAGGGTAAGCATTATATGCTTACAATGGTGGAAGGAAGCACCAGATGGTTGGAAACATACGCCGTACCCCATGCTACTGCCTGGAATACCATTCCGGGCCTTGAGAAGCAAGTCTTGTGGTGACATGGTACTCCAGAAAGAATTGAGTCAGACAATGGGACTCATTTCAAAACCAGTCTTATAAGTGCTTGGGCAAAAGAACATGGCACTGAGTGGGTATATCATATCCCCTATCATGCATCAGCTTCAGGGAAAATTGAGCGATACAATGGATTGTTAAAAACTACCCTGAAAGCAATGGGTGGTGGATCCTTTAAAAATTGGGACAAGCATTTAGCATAAGCTACCTGGTTAGTTAACACCAGGGGATCCATCAATCGAGCTGGTCCTGCTCAATCAGACCTTTTACATACAGTAGAAGGGGATAAAGTCCCTGTGGTGCATGAAAGGAATATGTTAGGGAAGACAGTCTGGGTTTTTCCTGCCTCAGGCAAAGGCAAACCCATTCATGGGACTGTTTTTGCTCAAGGACCTGGATGTACTTGGTGGGTAATGCTGGAGAATGGAGAAACTCAATGTGTACCTCAAGGAAATTTGACCCTGGATGAGAATACTTAATTCTGAGTTGTATGATATTAGTTGTTATAGGATACTAACAGTGTTCTATAAGTGTTTTTCAGGATAACACAGTGGTGATGACCCTGAACCAGCTTCATCAAGTGGCATCCAGCAAAACTCTTTGAGATGGACATACTACTCCTGGGCACGAACCACAATGAATTTCATTCATCCCTGAAAACTTCATTCATCTTTTCTACCCTGAGATCCTGCTGTGAGAGATGAAATCCTACAGTTATGAACTAAATGGACTTAGTGGACTTTTGTAGATAAAATCATAACTGAGTAACCTGCATATATCCATTTATATATATATATGGTGTATGTACAGATTTGATAGATAAAAGTATTCGTGATCTGAGCATGACACAAATGGTATGGAATAAGGGGTGGAATGTCCTGGTTTGAGGTAAAACAGAACATACTTTCTGTTCAGTAATTTTACTTCTTAGCTAAGCCTCATCTAACTCTCTGAAATTAACAGCATGTTGTGTCTAAAACAGTTCGTTCAGAGTGAGAAGACAGTTTGTGCCAAGGAATGGTATGCAGAGAGGATCTTGCTTATACTTATTGCTATAACAACCAAGGTCAGCTAATTTTGTTATTTGCCCCATTGGAGTGTCAGAAACAGAAAAGCATAGAGGGCTCCCACCTGCAGGGAGGAGCGGACAGGACAGGTGACCCAAAATTGACCGACAGGGGTATTCCATCCCACTCGTCGCTGAGTCCAGTCTGGGACTTCCCCAGTGCCTGCCAGTGATGTCATCCTGGGAGCTTAATAAGATCTTGTATATACTATATCTATTTCATTATTTTCCTTTTTTATTTTATTATTAATATTTCATTAAAGTAGTTTAGTTTCTTCTAAACTCGTAAATCTCTTTATCTCTCCTCTTCCTCTCCGTGCATGAGAGGCTGGGGGGGAGCATCTGTCGCTGGCCATTGGCCGATTTTGCCAAAACCACAACAGCATTTTACAACAGTTACTACATGGTATTATTGGCAGCAGTTCTACATGCGGCATATATTAGACTAATTACCATTAGACTATATTATTTTCTGTTGATTTCCTGGCTAAAAGTTCAGAAGATCTTACTTTTTTTCCATGTGATTTGCTTGACAGGTTTTACAGAATTCTCAGGGCTTCATAAGTAATATAACACCTTGTGTGATGTCATTTCACTACAGCAATTGTTTTATCTCAGAAATGATCATCATCCCTATGCTCATCTAAGAAATGTTTGTGAATGCCATTTTGCCCTTGCCCACACGTTTTATTTTTCTCCTCCTCCCCTTATCTACCTTTTCCACACAACAAGACAATCCAAAGTGTGGGCCATTTAAGTGTCACCAGGTCTGCAAGGCTTGAAAAGCTCTGCCAATTAACATAAAACATCATCACTGTTGTTTCCATGGAATCACATTTCTCCACTGCAAAGAAAGTCAAGAGAAGAGGAAAGGTAGCTTTAGATCAGAGGTTTGAATGAGGACACTTTGTGAATGTAAATGGAAACTCTGCATTCTTTGTTATTTTAACAGGCTGTGTCTGTTATTGAAAGAACTAGTATGAGAGAAGATTGGATTAAGTAGTTTTTATTTTATTTCAATGCACTTGTGCACTTTTACAAAGATCAACTTAGCCATGTAATAAACTCTTGGTTTACAATAATGCTAGTGCATATTATACCACTGTAGGTATCTGCAAAATATGGAATCAGTAGGGAAACAAAACATTTGATTCTTTGGTGAATGAAGCATATATCATTACCCTCATTCACTATGTCAGATATAGCTTGAATCTTTGCAAGTCAGAGCAATGCCCAAGCTGCCAGTTAATCACCTTTGAGCAGTTTGCACCTATTCAGATAACTTTCTAACTCTTTGCAATTTATCATTTGATACATTAGTGTTTATTATTCCTATTCCTGAAGTAAACATGATAAAAATCCTGAAACTTTCTTAGAGCGGAAAACATTTTCAGTCTACCTAATCCATAACAAAATCTGCCTTTTAGCAATCAAACACCTCTTCATTACAGGCATTTGTGATTTTGCACAGCTGTAATCTGCAGAAACAAGTATAAACACTTAAAAAGGATTAAAATGAAACTGCATTGTTATTAAAATATGGAAAAATTATATCTTACAAAGAACTCATTTAATCTTTTACCGAATTCTAAGACCTTTAATAAGGCTTTTACTATTTTAAAGTTTTCCTGTGTGCCTTGTATTTCTGGCTACATCTAAACTGGTTCTAGTGGAAACAGGCCATTCAGTCAAAGTTATTGCATTAAGTTACAAATAAATTTTACCAATGTGATGCATTGGCTATAGAGTTTAATGAAATAAGGTGGCTGAGAAACACAGTAAATGACAGTGCTATAAAGAGGTTGGTAAAATAAGAGTGCATTAGAAGGAAAGAAAATAATTCTGGGTAAAATATATATGTCTACAGAAAATGAGCATGATAATTAAGCTGCAGCAAACCTTATATATGTCCTGTTTTGGAAGGACAAATGAGGCTTTCTATGTGACATAGAAGGAAAAAGAAGGCCAGAACAAAGGCTAAGATCAAACTTCGTTCCTATGGAATCAGAAATACCTACAGAATTTTAAACCGTTCTAGTGAATACTAAATTGAGTCTAATACTGTTTAATATTTGCCCTTGACAGAAGAGAAAATTGAAATCAAATTGAGTTTCACTGAAAATGCTCTGATCCATCCAAAGGAATGTTATACAAGAAGTTCCTTATATAGTTATCATATAAGAATTGCTGAATCAAATAAGAATGTGAGAAATTCCAGGAAAAAAATTAAAAATATTGTGATAAGGAGGATGATGTTACTGTCAGAAGGAAAAGAAGGGAAAAAGAGGAAAAAGCTTGCATGTTACAGGAAACAACTTTAAATTAAGTTCATTTGGTCTTCTAGTAAACTAGAGTTTCTATAGGGAAGATGAAAATACAGACATTGCATGGAAATACTTTATCTGAATCATGGAAAAATGAGTATATAGGATCAAATAAGATTATTCGTGACAAATTTGCAGACCAAGAAATGACTACACTCTATTAGAAGAGCAATTCTCACTGTTTGAGGTACTCTAGAAAGATAAAGTACCATATAGTCTTATGAATAATCTATTTGTAAGATTGTTCCAGCATAATTTTAGATATTTTGAGAAATTCACGTATTATGGAGAAGTACAGATACAGGGTCCTATGCTTTAAGGTGGATAAAATGCTTGCTAAATGCTGGTACTCACACAAAATTTATAGAAGCAATTGGGATGTGATTTTTTTTTTTCCCTCCTCATTACTTGCCATAATTTCTTTTCTTCTACCTGTGTTTCCTTTCCTGTATGTCCTGAGTCTGGGAAC
The DNA here is from genome assembly GCF_964199755.1 of Larus michahellis. Classification (NCBI taxonomy): domain Eukaryota; kingdom Metazoa; phylum Chordata; class Aves; order Charadriiformes; family Laridae; genus Larus; species Larus michahellis. Next base: position 20,658,663 of record NC_133929.1, on the reverse strand, counting down.
ACATATCCATGCCTTTTATAAGAAGTCAATCTAGTCTCATTCTGTACTGAAAGTGATAAAACAGCAGATGTTACGGTGTCTTAAAGAGTTGTCCTTGTTGCTGTAAACAGCAAACTCAAGATACTAAGAGCCAAGAAATGGAGAACAGAGCATTCTGGCACAGCCTACAGTAAACATTGTGGCTGAAAAGAAAAACAAGAACAAGAGCCAAGGTCTGCCTGGTACTGTGAGAAAACCTCTATAATACAAGTCTAGTGTACTGCAGAAACTCCTGAAGAACACGCTGCTGCTGTTCAGAAGTTGTTCTTGCAATGATGGCAAGGTCATGGGGTGCTCGGGCACTATACTTCCAGACAAGATCAGCTTTAATTCATATATCCAATTCAGTGGAGTTTTTATTCACATAACATAGTTTTGTTGCTCCGGTTTATGAATAAGACTGTTAAGTGTGTCAATTTAGTTATCACAGCAGCATTAGTGGTTTACAATGAGTCAACCAGTGTTGCATTAACAGATCATGTCATTAAAAAAAGTTAGTCTTCCAGAAATGATCCAATGCTGAAGTCAGTGGATGAAATCCTAGCTCACCTGGGTCAATAGCTTTATTTCTTGCATCATCCACTATCTACAATAAGAATGTATTATCTCTGTTACCATTGCCTCAAGAATACCTCTTACAGATTATTGTATACAAACAACTTGATACTGCCTCTTACAACTACTAATATCTGTTTCTGTATTTTTTTTAAAAAAGGCTGATGTGCTTTGCTCAGATACGCTGAGTTAAACAAACTGTCAGATTTAGGGACGGAATGGAATTTTTCCTCGTGTCAGATTTTTTTCTTGGCCTTCTCAGCATTAAGTTAGTATGGTTTGAAGTTAAGCATGAGATTTATTTCACTCCTTTTTAACATGAAGTGTGATCCACTTCCAAGAGTCAGCTGCATATTTCTGTTAAGAATTTCCTTGCTATAACAAGAACCCAGGATATTGGCAACACATTTTGCCGCTCCTGTTCTCTTCTTACAAAACACCATCATTTGTGTCACTTTCAAACTCTTGTTCTCTTGGTCATTGTCCTGGTTTGAGGTAGAACAGAACCACAGAACCAACTTTCTGTTCAGTAATTTTACTTCTTAGCTAAGCCTCTTCTAACTCTCTGAAATTAACAGCATAGTGTGCAGAAAAATGTTAGTTCTCAGAGTGATAAGACCTATGTTTATAGTTCATGCCAAGGAATGGTATGCAGAGAGGCTCTTGCTTATACTTATTGCTATAACAACCAAGGTCAGCTAATTTCGTTATTTGCCCCATTGGAGGGTCAGAAACAGAAAAGCATAGAGGGGTTGCACCTGTGGGGAGGAGTGGACAGGACAGGTGACCCAAAATTGACCAACCAGGTATTTCATCCCATCTGCCCATGCTTACTATAAAAGCTGAGGGATCAAGGGGTTAACCCTCTTTTTCTTCAATGGCTGACGTCCAAGGAAGACCCTGTCTGTTCATCTGCCTTTGATCCCGATCCATGTGTTCCTGACTCCAGCTCTGGAACCCGGTTCCCACTCATCGCTGAGTCCAGTCTGTGACTTTCCCAGTGCCTGCTAGTGACGTCATCCTGGGAGCTTGATATGGTTTTGTATATACTGTATCTATTTCATTATTTCCTTTTTATTTTATTATTAATATTTCATTAGTTTAGTGCCTTCTAAACTCGTAAATCTATCTCTCCTCCTCCTCTCCTTGGATTGAGAAGTGGGGGAGAGCATCTGTGGTCCATCATTGGCCAATCTGGCCTAAACCACAACAGATGTATTGGCGCCCAACTGTGGGGCTCAAACGGAGCTCGACCAGAGCTCTGATAGATTGCCTGAATAGTTGAATTCCAGATTGCTCAGGGAGAACAGACAGCTCACATCATGTCGTTCTTAAGCAAAATGTTATATTGTGCCTTTAGAGAGCTTTGTATGAAGTTAATTGATGCAGTGCTGCTTAACTTGACAAATATATTGCATGGCTTATTTGCTCTTTGTGCTTTATGCAGTGGTTTAAGCATGCTATTTTGGTGTGGATTTGCATTCAGATGTATAATATAATTACTTGGATAACAGTTCTACCTGCATATCTCAGGCATCATGTGATGGATTCTATTACTAATTACACTTTCTGTTTTACCAGGGGAAGGTTTACTTTGCCCTTTAATGTTTATGCCAAAGTGACATCATCAGGGCTAGGGGATAGAAACCTTTTGGGCTGTTTAGAAAATGAATGTTACTTTCAAAAGATCATGATTTTGTTGTTGGTTTTCCTGAATGTGTTGCAGAAGTGTTTTTCTGTTAAATATCAGTGCAGGAGTGAGTATTATGTGACATGTGATGCTGCTATTAAAATCCCACGTGCCAATTCACAGACAACGCAGACACAAACCACTCCCCAAGTCACACCTGCCCCAGCGGCACCGGCTGCTACCCCCACACTGATCCTGGCCATATCAACACCAGCCGCACCGGCCACAGCCACGCCCCAGCCCATCCTGGCACCAGTCACTCAGCAGCGTGCGGTAAAAGTTACTCTGCCGCCTGCACCCCCGACCTGTAACGCAAGCCCCTCCCCTGCTCGTATCAGCACCAGCCGCTCCAGCCTCGACATCGAGCACTGTCGCTACTTCAGCTGCTCCGACAACGAGTAGTGCTGCTACTCAAACTCCAACAGAACCGGCACAAGTTGCCCCGGTGACCAGGAAGCAGAAAAGGAGATCAGCTCGTTCCCCTGCCTCTTATGACAAAGACCAGCTAAAGCCAGACAGCATGGGAGAGGGTTCCTCTGACGAAGATAAAGGAAAGAGTCCTTCTAAAGCAGATTCAGGAGAGGGTCCTTCTCAGCCAGCATTAACACAGGATGAGGACTCAAATGCAGAGATAATCATTAAATCCTTCTCTATGAAGGAGTTGTGAAATATATGAAAGGACTTTAGTCGTCACAAAGGGGAGACACTTATCTCTTGGTTGCTCCAATGCTGGGACAATGGGGCTGATTCCATCGACTTAGAAGGCAGAGAGGCTAAACAATTGGTAAACCTGGCCAAAGATGGAGGGACTGATAAAGCGATTGGGAGAAAGGCAGACACCCTCAGTCTCTGGAGGCGACTGCTATCAGCTATGAATGGCAGGTATCCCTTTAAGGATGATATCGAATGCCGTCCAACCAAATGGACCAGCATGGAAAAAGGTATTAAGTACCTGAGGGAACTGGCTGTGCGAGAGGTGTTTTATAGCAACTGGCAAATGATTATAGACCCTGATGAAATGCCATGCAAATGATCTTTGTTGAGGAAGTTTGTGCAGAGTGCACCATCAAAGTATTCCCACACTTTGTCAACAATGGTCTGGGGAGGCTCTGATGCTGATACACCAACTGTAAATGAGGTGGCTAATAAGGTGCGACAGTATGAAGACTGTCTCTCGTCCCATTACTGTGGCAGCCATGGAAAAAATGGCTGAGAGTCATGGTTTTGGCCAAATTGGCCAATGGCCGGCGACAGATGCTTCTCCCCACCTCTTGTACGTGGAGGGGAGGAGGAGAGATAAAGAGATTTACAAGTTTAGAAGAAACTAAACTACTTTAATGAAATATTAATAATAAAATAAAAAGGAAAATAATGAAAATAGATACAGTATATACAAAACTGGATTAAGCTCCCAGGATGATGTCACCGGCAGGTACTGGGGAAGTCCCAGACTGGACTCAGCAACAGGTGGGAACTGGGTTCCACAGATGGAGACAGGAACACATGGATCGGGATCAAAGGCAGATGAACAGACAGGGTCCTCCTCAGATGTCAGGCATTGAAGGAAGAGTGTTGCCCCTTTGATCCCTCAGCTTTTATACTTGAGCATGGGGCAGATGGGATGGAATACCTGGTTGGTCAATTTTGGGTCACCTGGCCTGTCCGTTCCTCCCTGCAGGTGGGACCCCTCTATGCCTTTCCGTTTCTGACCCTCCAATGTGGCAAATAACGAAATTAGCTGACCTTGGTTGTTATAGCAATAAGTATAAGCAAGATCCTCTCTGCATACCATTCCTTGGCACAAACTGTCTTCTCACTCTGAACGAACTGTTTTAGACACAACATGCTGTTAATTTCAGAGAGTTAGAAGAGGCCTAGCTAAGAAGTAAAATTACTGAACAGAAAGTATGTTCTGTTTTACCTCAAACCAGAACACTGAGAAATCAAAAAAAATGGCTGAGTGTTGCAGTTTTGTCTGGGCTGGCCAATTACAAGACGACAGATGCTCTCCCCCACCTCTCGCTCCAAGGAGAGGAAGAAGAGAGATAGAGATTTATGACTTCAGAAAAAAACTAAAATACTTTAAAGAAATATTAATAATATAATAAAAAAAGAAATTATGAAATACATACAATATATACAAAACTGTATCAAGCTTCCAGGGAGATGTCACCAGCAGGCACTGGGAAAATTCCAGATTGGACTCAGCAACGGGTGGGAACAGGAACACACTGACCGGCATCAAAAGCAGATGAGCTTACAGAGCATATTGTTGAGCATATTGTTAAGCATATTGCGTTTTAAATGCACATCAGATTTCACAGGCCTCTGCAAATGATTGTATTAATATTTTATGTTCCATTTATGCCTTTTCCCTGCATATTGACGAAATAATAAATATGTAATATATTGAATATTACATGATTGAACATTGATTTTTATACATATGAAATAAAAGTAAAGAGCAAAGAATAATGCTATAATTTTACATGAAAATTCTCAATGCCACTACAAGTCAAGCTTTGAATTATATTTCAGTATTCTTGTCAATATACACTGGCTTACAAAGATACATTTAGAATGATAATTGATGGATTTCTCAAAATACCTTTCTCATTGAAGAAAAGTATATACTTTGAATTTCATTATTGTAAAAGTATATTTTGAAGAAGTCAAACATATCCTCTTAAGTGTTTTAAATGGTATAATTTTGACCATCTGTGTTACAATATGGAATAATGTCCAATTATCTCATTTATCATGGCTTCTGGAATAGCTTACACTATAAATTCTGTTTATTAAGGGCAAAATTATACTGTCAGATTCACACATGCTTATCTTTGAAAAGTGACTTGCAGACCACACTTTACCCTTTTAGAGGAGGAGAAAAGAATTTATATGGGGAAAAGTCAGTGGATCTCTGGACATTTTTGTCCTGCATGCTATTTGATTCTCCTGTACATCACTTATAGGCACCAGTAAAAAACTGCTGCAGCTTGGAGGCAGTATATAGCTACATGTAGGCAATGAATTTAAACAAGAGTCAATCCAAGGCCCTTTCTTTTGGGATTATGGCTGCATGTGAATTTTCTGGATTCGCGTTTCCATCAGTTGTAGATGGCACTTTGCATCATACCCTTGTATGAGTTGTAGAATATGTTACTGTAAAAACTATGTGTGTATCCATGAGAGCCTGACCTTCAAAGAAGAAAACAACAAGAAGGGATTACAACAATGTAGTCATGTATCAGACAGCCACTGTTAGCAAAGCCGGATCATGAGTCTGGTGCCGGATCATGAGTCTGGTGAGACTCGCTGCATGCGCTGGCCACGCGTGCAGCGACTCTAGCCTGCACTTCTCTACTCAGTCCAGTGCAGGATATAAGGGGGCTGTCTCAGGTCAGAGAGGGGGAGAGAGACATGAGCACACTTTGAAGATACAGGGGATGCCCTGGAGCCTGTGTCTGCTCTCCCCCTCCCCCCGTAGGTTCCACATTCATTAACCCCAACAGCTCCGAAGGCATTACAGCATGTTGCAAGATAAGATATAGTCTACTACTGCTGCAAGACACATTGAACACCTTCCTGCAAGAATTTCAACCTTACGCCCTGATAGGACAGTGGGATGATGCACTCGCAAAGAGCCTGACTGCATTAGAGTGGGTATTTTTGCCACATACCTTTTCAAAACCAGTAGCTATGATGATTGAAATGTTACTGCGATTGTTTTTCCAGGGTCGTTTGTGCTGTCACCAGCTTTCTGGAATGGATCCAAGCCACATACACGTCCCCGTCAAAAAGGATGACCTTGACCCTTGGTTATCACAAAGTCTTAACCTACAAATTGCCTTAGTACATTATATTGGGCAAATAAATTATTCTTTCCCCTGCCTTTAGAGCCACAGGAGATTGATATTCTAGACTCAATTCAGATGGATGCTTGTAAGTATTTTAACTTTACCAAATATCCTCAAAATGCAACATATCTCCAAAAGGTCACCCCTCTTGATTATACATATCGGAATCAATCAAAATGGTGCAATCGGACATCCACTCACGTTGCCCCTGGGGATCCGGTGCCCCGGAAACTGCCCCAGGGCGTGTTTTTTATTTGTGGACATCGTGCATGTTCAGGGATTCCCTCTCGGATTATGGGAGGGCCTTGTACTATAGAAAAATTAACCATGCTGACACCTAATATCACAATGATATTAAATCACACTCATGTGAACGACTACCATAGAAATAAAAGATTGGTAACTCATGCTTTCGGGTCAAATTGTGACGACCAGGTACACTTTTGGCAACTGCCTGTGGTTGCCATTTCTTCTTTCTTTGCTCCCGGCGTGGCTTCTGCGAAAGCGCTAACGCTCTTAAAAAAGCTAGGTTGTTGGCTTGCGAAACAAAGTAATGCTACTTCATTAGCTCTTTCTGGCCTTTTATTAGATGTAGATTCAGTACGCCATGCAACTTTTGCAAAAATTCCTGTTATTAGCACATGGCCATGGATGTGAAGATTTTGATGGCATGTGCTGTATGAATTTATCAGACCACTCTGAATCAATCCATAAAAGTATACAACAGTTAGAGCAAAATGTGCAGAAATTATGAATGGGGGGAAGTTGGGGATGGCTGGATAACCTTTTTTAACAGTTGGGGCTTAACTGGATGGTTGCAATCAGCTCTAAAATTCTTGCTTTTTTGCATAAGCATATTCTTGTGCATTATGCTTTGTATTCCCTGTATGCTACAGTGTACGCAGCGTCTTATAGACAAAACCTTAGCCACTGTTTTTGTAGTAAACAAAGAAGGGGGAATTGTGGATGCCGAAGAACCTGCCCAAACAAAAGACCATGGCTCAGAAGATTGTTATGTTTTAAGACTGGCCAAATTCAAACTTGGAAACTATGTTTAACAAGAAAAAAAAGGGAAAAAATGATTGAAAGGTTAAATGATCTACAGCTAGATTTCCATCTAGAAAGATAAGGCACAGTCTTTTCCTAAGGCTTCTCCATTGAACTTTATTTTCTAATTCTTGTTTCTGCACTTGCGAAAGTGCCAGAACATCTTATCCGAAGGCATTTGGGACCTTCTGTGTCCAGATTAATAACATTTGCCTTGACTCCTGGCTCCTCATCAGAAAGATAATGCTTAACTATGGACACTTTATGATCACAAATATTGCTATGTTAATCATGACAAGGGATAATTAGGAAACACATATGGTTACAATCATGTTTATTTAGATCCATATGTTGTCATGAAATATGAATGGTACTGATCAGCCACCATAGTAATTTATGAATAATTTGTTCCTGCACACAAATTCCTTTCAAAGTTTTAACTATATTTGTTTACTTAATTCCTTAGCCCATTAAAAATTGAAGTAGTGCATTATTTAGCTAACCAATATATAGAAACACCTGAGATATAACTATGGCATTTGGAAAAAAAATACATGTTTGATTTTAATTCCATACTTTTAATTGATTTTAATTCCATTTCCAAGAAAAATTTATTTCCAAGGAAAGAAATGTCTGTGTCAGAAAAGTTAGTGAAATAAATAAAGATTTTGGACAACTATGAATGTTAATGGTTATGAAAGAAAATTGTAGGTTTTATGAGAATTAGCTAGTATACCCTTCACTAACTTATGCCAATTTGGCAGTTCAGGTTGCTGTATATATTCTGAATTAATGATATATTTAAAAGGTGGAGCAGCCTGACCAGGATTTAACAAAAACAGTGTGTGGATGCCAAAGAACCTGCGGACGCGGCACCCGGAACGAGCCCTGGAGATCTCATTGCTCTCACTGGCGGCAAACCATGGGATAAGTAAACAAGCCCTAGCTGCACAGGACCTGGGCCATGAGTAGAGGAAGAAAAGGAGAGAGTGCTGACAGCCAGCTGGGTTGCTAAAGATGAATAGTTTGTCTTTGTTTACACCATGTATGGTATGTGGTATGTGTGGTATGTGCTGTGTAATCATATGATAAGGATGTAGCAGTGGGAAATTACTAGCTCTGTAGCAGAAGGTATTTAAGGAGGCTGTTGCCTAAAATAAAGCGATTTCATTTGTGCACCGAAACGGAGTCCGTGCCTAATTGCCACACAGTGAATCATTTATTTATTTTGTTTCCTCCACCAAACAGGTATGTTTTGGATAGTACGCTATAGTCATTAATCTTTTCAATTAGTTTCTATTAGAAATGACTTGATGAATATATCTAGTCTCTGGAGATCTGGGGTATGTAAATTTTAAACTCAAATGGTTAGACTCTGATGGCTATTTTCTGTACAGTTCAGTAGCAGAAAATTAAGTCCATCTATGGATTGACAAGTACCTTCTTAAAGAAGCATGTGCTCTTATTTGTAAAATAAGTAATTGCCAAAAATGCAAATAATTCACATTTGTTAAGCATATTGCGTTTTAAAGGGACAATATCTTAAAAATGTATGTATTCTTCACAACCAAAAAAACAAGCTATTGCCACAAATGCTGCACAAATCTCCCAAAAAGTAATCATTGAACTTCTAACTCTTTATCTGAGCAAAGTTCATGATGAGTACAGCTTTTATCTCCAACTCAGTAAGTATATAGTATATATATGGTAACCGAATATAACTGAATGTGTGATTCATATCACTTATGGAATGCTAACTTTTTAAATATATATAAATTGCAGCAATTATATTTTTTAGATTTTCAGTAGAGTAATTATTTGAATTTTCTGTCTCAGGATGGTTCCAGATATAAGAAATCTTATTTTAAATACTGGGTCACATTAAGTCAGCCTAATTGCAATTATTGAACCCATGAAATGACCGGGTGTGTGCTTGCTAACACTTGCTGGGGTTTGAGTGTTGTGTGCAGACTGAAATATTGCAGAATTTACCCATAGTCCTGTTGCTGCGGATATTTTTTCTCAGAAAGAGGGATTTTTTCTTGATTCTAAAAACTACATTTGTTGTGACTTTTCTTTTGCTTGACTGTTATAGTGGGAATCTCTTTGGACTCCTTGGTTGTAATCTTATGTCCTGGTTCTGGTGTGGACAGGGTTAATTTTCCAAAGGAGCTGTCACTGGGCACAGGTATTATCATAGAATCATAGAATGGTTCGGGTTGGGAGGGACCTTAAAGATCATCTAGTTCCAACCCCCCTGCCATGGGCAGGGACACCTCTCACTAGACCAGGCTGCTCAAAGCCTCATCCAGCCTGGTCTTGAACACTTCCAGGGATGGGGCATCCACAACTTCCCTGGGAAACCTGTTCCATTGTCTCACCACCCTTACAGTAAAGAATTTCTTCCTAATATCCAATCTAAATCTCCCCTCTTTCAGTTTGAAACCATTACCCCTCGTCCTATCATTACATTCCCTGAAAAAGAGTCTCCCCATCCTTCCTGTATTCCATAACATGTGATGCCATGCCCACTTGGGAGCGGGCTGGGGCTTCTCGGGTCAGGTCAGCGAGCAGTGGTACAGTAATTCCTCTATCAGTATTATTGTTCTTGTTTTCCTCTTTCCTTTGCTGTTCTGTTAAACTGCCTTTATCTCAACGCATGAGTTTTGCCTTTTTCTTCCGATTCTCCCCCACAGCTGTGGGGGGGTGAGCGAGAAGCTGCGTGGTTCTTATATGCTTTATATACTCCCCACTAAACTGTTTATCACCTCTGGGAGAGGGATCAGGATCATCATTTTGCTGTCCTGTGTAATATCAACTTATGTTATGATAACATCACTGTTCAGACAGTTATGTTGGGGTGTTTATGCAACATTGCTGTCCTGCCCATACCTCGAGCGCCGTCTCTCAGAATTTACTAATAATCACACTCAATACATGGGGGAAACAGGGGCGGATACTTTCCCCAGCTCTTTTGCCTCCCTTTTCTTCTTCGGGACAGGTATGACAGCTTTTGAGAATTCTGAATATCCTTGGGATGCTCAAACCAGCATGTTCCTATTGCTATGTCTCCTGAACGTGTTTCAGGTCTTGTTTAGGGTTAAGCGACTATTTAAGACTACCACCCAGAGATCTGCTCCGAGGCTGGATAGTCAGGGGTGGCATGGCATGTGGGAGAACATGGGCAGGTATCTAGAGAACTTCTTACCTCCAATGGTCTGGGACTTCACCCCTGAACAATTACAGGACCCTGATAAAGTGGTAGAGTATTTGAAAGGAGAATGCTGTGGCTATTCTAGAGAGGCAAAACTCACCGCGCTGTGCTGGGCCCTGGCCAGTATCTACCAAACACTGCTGGATATTATGCAGCACCCTCAGGGGAAAGAGAGGGAAACCAGACCAACAGGCACTGTGGCTACTCCAACCCTGGTGACAGGCACTGCGGCAACTGCAACCCCGGTGACAGGCAATGCGACTGAACCAGAAATCCAACCCGAGACAGTATCGGTTTCCCCTATACATAAGAAGAAATACACAAAGAAATCAATTCGCTTAGTAAGAGATGACGATGAACCAGGGCCATCACGAGAACAGGAGGAAGAGGCAGAACCAGAGATAATCACCCGATCCCTATCCTTGAGCGAGTTGCGGGATATGAGAAAAGATTTTAGCCGACTTTCAGGCAAGCACATTGTCACCTGGCTGCTCCGGTGCTGGGATAACGGGGCCAGTAGCTTGGAATTAGAGGGTAGGGAAGCCAGGCAGCTGGTATCCCTGTCTAGGGAAGGGGGCATTGACAAGGCAATTGGGAAGAAGACCCAAGCCCTCAGCCTCTGGAGGTGACTACCCCTTCAGTGAAGATGTTTTATGTCAACCAAGCGAGTGGACTACCATGGAAAGAGGCATCCAGTACCTCAGGGAATTAGCCGTGCGGGAGATGATTTATTATGACTTGGACAATGCAGACTTACCCACAGGCCCCGATGAGGTCCAGTGCACAAGGCCCATGTGGCGGACGTTTGTACGAAGCGCACCATCGTCATATGCCAACTCCCTGGCAGGAATGGAATGGAAAGGTGAAGAGGGACGAACGGTGGATGAGGTGGCTGGCCGGCTCCGGAAATATGAAGAAAGTCTCTCTTCCCGCCTTGTCTCAGCTGTGGAGAAACTGTCGCGGAAGGTCCAGCAACTTGAAGAGAATATGTCCTACTCCCCACCTATATGGGCCAGCATCTCAGCTATTAGGAGCAGGCATTTCCCCACTCAAGAGAGAGAGTACAGAGGGTACACACCACGAGGCACCCTGTGGTTTTAACTCTGTGACCACGGAGAGGACATGAGGAAGTGGGATGGACAACCTACTTGGATCCTGCGGACACGGGTACAGGAGTTGCAAGGAAGGATCACCACAAAAGGGGATCCCTCCAGGAAAAGTGCCGCCCCAGTTTCCAGTGGGCCGTTCCCCAGACAGAGCAGAAGGCCTGATCTTGCTTCTGATCCTCTTGAAGGAACTTCCAAGTCATTTCTGCAAGAAGTGAGTAACGGATACTATGACCAGGATTAGAGGGGCCCTGCCTCCGGCCAGGTGGAGGAAAGGGACAACCAGGTTTATTGGACGGTGTGGATTCGATGGCCTGGCACATCAGACCCACAGGAGTATAAGGCTCTAGTGGACACGGGTGCACAGTGCACCCTAATACCATCAAGCTATAGAGGGGCAGAACCCATTTGTATTTCTGGGGTCACAGGGGGAATCCCAAGAGTTGACTGTACTGGAGGCGGAAGTGAGCCTAACTGGGAATGAGTGGCAAAAGCATCCCATTGTGACTGGCCCAGAGGCTCCATGCATCCCTGGTATAGATTACCTCAGGAGAGGGCATTTCAAGGACCCAAAAGGGTACCGCTGGGCCTTTGGCATAGCTGCCTTGGAGACGGAGGAAGTTAAACAGTTGTCTACCTTGCCTGGTCTCTCGGAGGACTCTTCTGTTGTGGGGTTGTTGAGGGTCGAAGAACAGCAGGACCGATTGCTACCACAACGGTGCATCGGCGGCAGTATCGCACTAACCGAGACTCTCTGATTCCCATCCATAAGCTGATTCGTCAACTAGAGGTTCAAGGAGTGATCAGCAAGACTCGCTCCCCCTTTAACAGTCCCATATGGCCGGTGCAAAAATCTAATGGAGAGTGGAGGCTAACTGTAGACTATCGTGGCCTGAATGAAGTCACGCCACCGCTGAGCGCTGCCGTGCCGGACATGCTAGAACTCCAGTATGAACTGGAGTCCAAGGCAACCAAGTGGTATGCCACGACTGATATAGTGAATGCATTCTTCTCAATCCCTTTGGCGGCAGAGTGCAGGCCACAGTTCGCTTTCACTTGGAGGGGCGTCCAGTACACCTGGAATCGACTGCCCCAGGGGTGGAAACACAGCCCCACCATTTGCCATGGACTGATCCAGACTGCACTGGAACAGGGTGAAGCTCCAGAACATCTGCAATACATTGATGACATCATTGTATGGGGAAACACAGCAGAAGAAGTTTTTGAGAAAGGGAGTAAAATAGTTTGAATCCTTCTGAAAGCTGGTTTTGCCATAAAAAGAAGTAAGGTCAAGGGACCTGCACAGGAGATCCAGGTTTTAGGAATAAAATGGCAAGATGGACGCCGTCAGATCCCAATGGATGTGGTCAACAAAATAGCAGCTATGTCTCCACCAACTAGTAAAAAGGAAACACAAGCTTTCTTAGGCATTGTGGGTTTTTGGAGGACGCATATCCCAGATTACAGTCCAATTGTAAGCCCTCTGTATCAAGTAACCGGGAAGAAGAATGATTTTAAATGGGGTCCTGAGCAACGACAAGCTTTTGAACAAATCAAACAGGAAATAGTCCATGCAGTGTCCCTGGGGCCAGTCCGGCCAGGACAAGATGTTAAAAATGTGCTCTACACCGCAGCCGGGGAGAACGGCCCTACCTGGAGCCTCTGGCAGAAAGCACCAGGGGAGACCCGAGGTCGACCCCTAGGGTTTTGGAGTCGGGGATACAGAGGATCCGAAGCCCGCTACACTCCAACAGAAAAAGAGATATTGGCAGCATATGAAGGGGTTCGAGCTGCTTCGGAAGTGGTTGTTAAAGAAGCACAGCTCCTCTTGGCAGCTCGACTGCCGGTGCTGGGCTGGATGTTCAAAGAAAGGGTTCCCACCACACATCATGCAACTGATGCTACATGGAGTAAGTGGATTGCACTGATCACACAGCGGACTCGAATGGGAAACCCCAGTCGCCCAGGAATTCTGGAAGTGATCATGGACTGGCCAGAAGGCAAGGATTTCAGAATGTCACCAGAGGAGGAGGGTGACGCGTGTGGAAGAGGCCCCACCATATAATACACTGCCAGAAAATGAGAAGAAACATGCCCTGTTCACTGATGGGTCCTGCCGGATTGTGGGAAAGCATCGAAAGTGGAAGGCTGCTGCGTGGAGTCCTACATGACAAGTTGCAGAAGCCAGTGAAGGACAAGGTGAATCGAGCCAGTTTGCAGAGGTGAAAGCCATTCAGCTGGCTTTGGACATTGCTGAGCGAGAAAAATGGCCAGTCTCTATAATGGATGGTGGCAAATGCTCTGTGGGGGGTGGTTAAAGCAGTAGGAGCAGGGCAACTGGCAACACAGAGGCATACCCATCTGGGCTGCTGAACTGTGGCAAGATACTGCTGCCTGGACAGAGAATCTGGTTGTGAAAGTATGTCACATAGATGCCCATGTGCTCAGGAATCGGGCCACTGAGGAACATCAGAACAACCAGCAGCTGGATCGCGCTGCTAAGATTGAATTGGCTCAGGTGGATCTGGACTGGCAACATAAGGGTGAACTCTTCATAGCTCGATGGGCCCATGACACCTCAGGCCATCAAGGAAGAGATGCGACATATAGATGGGCTCGTGACCGAGGGGCAGACTTGACCATGGACACTATTGCACAGGTCATCCATGAATGTGAGACATGCGCTGCGATCAATCAAGCCAAGCGTTTGAAGCCTCTTTGGTATGGAGGACGATGGCTGAAATACAAATATGGGGAGGCCTGGCAGATTGATTATATCACACTGCCACAAACCCATCAAGGCAAGTGCCATGTGCTCACAATATTGGAAGCAACCACCTGATGGCTGAAAACATACCCTGTGCCCCATGCCACTGCCTGGAACACTATCCTGGGCCTTGAAAGACAAGTCCTGTGGCGACATGGCACCCCAGAGAGAACTGAGTCGGACAACGGGACTCATTTCCGAAACAGCCTCATAGACACCTGGGCCAAAGAGCATGGCATTGAGTGGGTATCCCCTGTCACACACCAGCCTCTGGGTACATAGAACGATACAATGAACTGTTAAAAACTACACTGAGAGCAATGGGTGGTGGGACCTTAAAACATTGGGATGCACATTTAGCAAAGGCTACCTGGCTAGTTAACACCAGGGGATCTACCAATCGAGCTGGCCCTGCCCAATCAAAACTTCCACGTACTGTAGAAGGGGATAAAGTCCCTGTAGTGCACATGAAGAATATGTTAGGGAAGACAGTCTGGGTTAGTCCTGCCTCAGGCAAAGGCAAACCCATCCGTGGGATTGTTTTCGCTCAAGGGCCTGGGTGCACTTGGTGGGCGATGCGGAAGGATGGGGAGGTCCAATGTGTACGTCATGGGGATCTGATTTTGGGTGAGAATAGCCAATGAATCAAATTGTATGATGTCAATTGCTAAGTAACCCTGCCACTGTATGTCCTCATTACTATAATTGCTATCAGTTCTACTACAGTAAGAATCACCCAAACTAATGAAAACCAAGTAAAGCACAGCGGTGATAGGATCAGAACTAACCTCATCAGTTGGCACCCAGCAACTCCCTCAAATTGACATTTTCAACCCACGTACTGTGGGCATGAGCCACACTGGATTAACCAGCCGCAAGCTCCAAAAATATAGCATGTAACAGTCCAGCACCACACAGCATCTTGCCTGCCCCGAGAGACTGTTCTAACAGATGGAGCCCAAAGCCATGGATTAAATGAACTCAACAGACATTTTAGAGGGGTGGCCCATAGACTTAGGGCATTATATCTGTATGAATATATATGTACATATATATATATATATCTCAAAGACAGGGAAATGTGGTGGCAATTGATTGGAACCTGTAAGATCTGGGCATGACATAGATGGTACAGAATAAGGGGTGGATGATGTCCTGGTTCCGGCGGGGAGAGGGTTAATTTTCCCAAGGAGCTGGCACGGGACACAGGTATTCCATACCATATGGCCGGAGAGGGGGGCTGGGGGCGGGGGTGGTGGGTGGAGCAGGAATTCGATTCTTGGGAGCAGGCTGGGGCTTCCTGGCACAGGTCTGTGAGTGGTGGTAAAGTAACTGTGTTTTGTACATTCCTTTATCAGTATTATTATTGTTGGTTTCCTCTTTCCTTCGCTGTTCTGTTAAATTGCCTTTATTTCAGCCCACGAGTTTTGCCTTTTTCTTCTGATTCTCCCCCACAGCTGTGGGGGGGTGAGCAAGTGGCCGCGTGGTTCTTTGTTGCCGGCTAAGGCTCAACCACGACTTCTCACATCTGTTCAAGTGCATTCTGCAGCCACCACCATTTTCCTACCTCAGTGTTTGGAGTTGGTTTCATACCAGACAGGCTCATCTTTGTTCTCATTTCTGAAATATTTTCTTTTGCATCTGCTTCTTTCTTTGCAGATTCTTGTTGCGTGAAAAGGGGCAAAGTGGTTTTGGCAGAAAATAAACCCCCTTGCGTTCTAACACTCCTCACCGAGGTGGGAGGCTGGGTGCGGCTAGGTTTAAATTCTGAGTGATGCCCAATTCAGCACTATCAGTCCAATCGCGTTTAATATGTATTAAACTATTACGATTTGGATACACTAATAGTGGACTGCACCTTCAGTCTAGTCGTGCTCATGAACTAGCACGGCCACTCTCGAGTCTTTGGTCGCGTTCAGTGAGAAACCAAAACGACTAGCTACTTAAAAAAGTGCAGTTTATTTAAACAACAGATACATAGGTTCTTAGGATTGCCGGTGATAAATACACTGTCTGCAAAGCACGTGCAAATAAAAGTATTGTTACATATACAAAACGCGCGACAAAGTTATAAACGATACAGCCTGGCTCTAAATGTAGAAAAAAGAGTCTCTAGAGAAATTTCTAAGTTTCCCGAGGAAGCACTCGGTATAATCTAAGTCTTACCCAAAGGCGTCCCTATGGGGGGGAAGAGAGGCTCAGCCCGTCGACTGATCCCAGAAGTCAGTGATGTAATTCTTTGCAATGGTGTCTTCCCTGGGTATCCCCCCTCTCTTGGGCTATTTTTATACTATTTGTTATCTTCCAGGTGGAGTTTGAGTGACTTTAGTCATACATACTTTTATCATGATTGGTGTAAATTTTTCTCGCTTCACAATTAAAGGTATAGTTTACGAGAAATTCAGGGCGCAGACTCAAGAAGGAGTGGTCGCACCTTGGAGGCGGGTAGCCTTCGGGATGGAGGTGTGTTTTGGTATTATAATGACATTAGAATGAGCAAAGTTCGCACAAAGGACAGCATTTCATCAAAATTTGACAAAATGTTGGCTCTGAGCATCTAGCGGGCAGCTAATTGGCAGCTTATCTGTTTCATGGTATCATCCCATTCCCGTATCCGCTATACATCATAAGGTAAAGCCACGGAATAATTGCATCCCGTCCCGTACCTCATGTAGCTTCACAAGCATCCTTATCAGGGAACCACAGGTGTTGTGTCCTTCATGCCAGCTGCGGCTATTTTCTACCTCAGAAGCCTCTTGATTTTATGCTTGTCCTTAATGTGTGAACAATGCTGTACTTTTGTATTTTTTAGCCAATTTAGTATTTATTCCACAATTCTCAAACCTACCTTTTCCAAAATGTCTTTTAAGTAGTGTACTATTTTCCAAATTAATATTAGTTATTAATTTCAAAAGTTCATAAAATAGTAAATAACTATATCGACACCGCATTCCATGCACTGATGGGATTTGTTACCATTTTGCCTTTTGGACAAATAGAGCAGAGGAAGGGGTTGTGTTTTCCTCTTTACCGTGCATAGCCCTCTCACTCTTCTGAACTAGGAAAATCTTGTCATAGCAGTTGATCACAGTACGGGAGATCAAAGTTCAGTTATTGACTGTATTACCGTATAGTTATATGATCTCATGCCAGGTATCAGTCTAGTAAAGTTTAGGCCACCAGACATAATTTGAAACAGCAAACAAACAAAAATTCCTTTGCACAGATTTTGCAAGTATGAATACACGCTCCTGGGTGTTTGTGTTTTGCTTAGATCTAGGTTTTTTGAGCACACGCTCTCTCTTATTATGTACATGTAAATCATCTAAAACAATGGCATGCCTTATGTATTACCTTTATGATTATGCACAGTTACTCTAATTAATGTTAAACAATATAATAAAATATATATTAATATGAAAATCTGATTTAAAGCAGGTTTATGCAGCATACATACACATTTTCAACATATTCTGAAGTATTGTTCTATGCATAACTTTCTTCACAATTATAAATATTTTACTGACCAAGTATAAAAGTCTGTACTGCTAAACCGTGATAAAATGCATTAGACATGAGAGTTATACATCTGTTTCGAAGGAAGAATATCTCACATCATTTATATATATACAGAGTGAGCACAATAAGCAAAGATTAATATCAGCAACTGGATGATACATTAACCAAAACATCTACATAAGTACAATAGCAGCATAAAAGTTTAAAAAACAGTAGCCCAGTGAGATGCTAGGCAACAGCATTATGGTCACTAAATAAGAAATCCTATTTGGCTGTCAGGCACTTTCCTTGGGTGCTTTGGTTACTACTTCGAGTCAGGCAAGAAGAAATCTTTCACTGGCTAATTCAACACCTGTTGCAGTACAGCTCCAAATTACATCATCTCTCTAACAGTTTTAATAGCAAGAAAAGTGGAAAAAAGAATAAAGTGGTCTTCCAGTAAAATGAATTGCAGCATTTTAACCAGGCAGGGCAGAATGGTGATCAGAGGAAAAGATTTTTGCTGTGTGTAAAATTGTGCACAATTACATTTTTTTCATTATAATCTTTTGGGAAAATTAAACAAAAAGTTTTCATAACAAAAAATAAAATCAACACCATTTAAAGCATAATTTAGTGCTTTTGACCTTATCAGAAACTTTGCGTGTTTATCATTGATTACAAATAGTCTCCTGCTCAGCAGGGATCTTTCTGAATATCAGAAAGTTCCTATCCCCGTGCCAGTTATAATGGTAAATTCCTTTGAAAAACCTGTATGGAAATACCTTGATTTCCATTTTTGTTCACTTGTAAAGCAAAGAGAGTGTTACCATTCTTGTACTCTAAGGATGTGAGGTGACACATCTGACAAGCAGAAATAGATTGGAAGTAAGTCCATTAATATATCTAAAATGAAGTGATCATTTTTAATATACATGAGGCAGTTAGACCTACAAATCCAGGGAAGAATATACTCGCTTTGAACGTGTCTCATGTCCCCCTCCATTGCATATAATTAAATCCTTTCTGGTTTTTTATTACTGTTGTAAAGATCCATTAATAGAGCAGCAGGTTAAAGAAAGAATGTGCCGTGAACAGGGCTACCTAACAGGAGAAAATACCCTGATCTGTCCTGTGCCATTCCTAGTAAAAATGACAGCATTGTCTCCCTAGAAGTTCTTGCCTAGCTCCTTTATGAAACTGTGCTAACTTCTCCTGTTTGTTGACCTTGGAAATTTATTACATGCATTAATGGGTCCTTGTGCAAAGAAATTACTCTTCTATGCCTTATGTTTGTTGCACTTTTATTTCCTTTTCTCCTGTCCAAAAGGCTTTGATGTCCCCTTGTTAACTTTTTCTTTCAATATAAATTCTGCTACATATTAAATATATGTTTAAAAAAATTAAAATATAGCAATGCCAATAACTGAGAAAAAGGAAATGCTGGAATTTTCTATCTGTAAAACCTTTGGTTAGTATACATGCATTATAGTATACATGCATTATAATGCAGACCTTAATTTCATTATCACATTCTAATTTATCCTTAAGAAATGTGAGGCCATATACTGTGCAGGACTGACGATCCTTAGTAGATGAAAACCTGTTCAGTATTTCTTCTTAGCCTCACTGCTTACGTATGATGCTAAAAAATACTTCTGGTGTTCAAATTCTGCTTTTAAGATAGAGCTTTTTTAAAATTCAGAATGGTTGAGGTTGGAAGGAGGTCTGGAGGTCATCTGGTCCAACCACCCTGCTCAAGCAGGGTCACCTAGAACCAGTTGCCCAGGACCATGTCCAGATGGCTTTTGAATATCTCCAAGGTTGGAGACTCCACAACCTCTCTGGACAACTTGTTCCAGTGATCAGTCACCCTCACAGTAAAAAAGTGTTTCCTGATATTCAGATGGAATCTCTTCCAATTCAGTTTGTACACATTGTCCCTTGTCCTGTCACTGGGCACCACTGAAGAGCCTTGGCTCTGTCCTCTTTGCACCTTGCCTTCAGATGGTGCAGATCTCATCACATATTGATGAAATCTGCCCTGAGCCTTCTCTTCTCTAGACTAAACAGTCCCAGCTCTCTCAGCCTTTCCTCATAGGAAAGATACTCCGGTCCCTTAATTATCTTTGTGGCCCTTTGCTAGATTCTCTCCAGTATGTCCATATCTCTCTTGTACTGAGAAGCCCAGAACTGGACACATCAAAGTTTATCATACTTGCAGCATATAAGTCTTCACACAAGCAGTGGATCAACGTATGCAACGTTGTTTCAAGGTTTTATGAATGGCTAATTTAAATTCAGTTCTAGCTAATAGGCAGGTCCTGGTGTGAGAGACTGGAACCTCAAAATAATCGTCTCAAACCTTGCTTAAGCTTCTGCAAATCGACGGCAGGCTTGCGGCCCAATAAGAAGCTTGCTTGTGTCTATTTAGCGCTTTCTGCAGACCATTCTTTTGCTTATCAGTCACCACCCAAGATTGCCACCAGCTGAAAAGGGTGTGTTGCCACCAGCTGAAAAGGGCGTAGGCCTTTGGTTATCAGAGTGGCCAGACCCTGTCTACCCCAAACTTGCTGAGGCACAATGACTGTGCTGAACCAACAAAGGCAGGAAGAGCTCATACGGCAATCGTGTGAAACGACGATTAGCTGGGCAAAGGCCACCGTCACGCAACCAGGTCAAGCTATAGACCGACCTAGACTATAACTGGTATGGTGACCTGAGGAGAAATAACTGGACTCCAGACGATCCAATGTGAATCAACAGAAGCCGTTTATTAAGCACAGATCATCATCTTTTATACCCTGTGTTGTAGCCGTACATGCCACTTGCTTATTTCTGATTAGCTAGTTACACTGTCCACGCGCTGTGCATGCAGTTCATTCACACATCAGATTGGTTACAAGAATTCGCATAGCAAATTGCTTAGTCATTAGCACAACATGTTTTCTGCCTTCTCAGTTCCCGTTTTTCCCATGTACTAATTCCATGTTCTACCACCTGTTTTGCCCTTAATCTAATCTCTCACAGTAGGGAGGCTGGCTCACATGGCCATTTTCTCTCAGATACATTCCTACAATACCCC
This sequence comes from Larus michahellis, assembly GCF_964199755.1. Taxonomy (NCBI): domain Eukaryota; kingdom Metazoa; phylum Chordata; class Aves; order Charadriiformes; family Laridae; genus Larus; species Larus michahellis. The sequence goes on along the minus strand of NC_133929.1, from coordinate 20,637,805 downwards.
CTTTTTCTTCTTGAGCCAGCCAGACCTTATGCATGGCATTTTCTATCATGTCAGTCACTTTGCGGAGAACACACGAGGCTACCATAATCAATAATAATATAACCAAGAATAGCATGAGCCCTTGTTTTAGGAAGTCTGATAACAATCCCGTTATTCCCCATGAGCTTAACCAATCATCGAAACCGTTTTTAACCGCTTTTTTTAACACCACAGCCAGGTGACAATGTGCTTGCCTGAAAGTTGGCTAAAATCTTTTCGCATATCCTGCAGGGGATATCCCGCATCATGGATACACACATAGTTTTTACAGTAACATATTCTACAACTCATACAAGGGTATGATGCAAAGTGCCATCTACAACTGATGGAAACGCGAATCCAGAAAATTCACATGCAGCCATAATCCCAAAAGAAAGGGCCTTGGATTGACTCTTGTTTAAATTCATTGCCTACATGTAGCTATATACTGCCTCCAAGCTGCAGCAGTTTTTTACTGGTGCCTATAAGTGATGTACAGGAGAATCAAATAGCATGCAGGACAAAAATGTCCAGAGATCCACTGACTTTTCCCCATATAAATTCTTTTCTCCTCCTCTAAAAGGGTAAAGTGTGGTCTGCAAGTCACTTTTCAAAGATAAGCATGTGTGAATCTGACAGTATAATTTTGCCCTTAATAAACAGAATTTATAGTGTAAGCTATTCCAGAAGCCATGATAAATGAGATAATTGGACATTATTCCATATTGTAACACAGATGGTCAAAATTATACCATTTAAAACACTTAAGAGGATATGTTTGACTTCTTCAAAATATACTTTTACAATAATGAAATTCAAAGTATATACTTTTCTTCAATGAGAAAGGTATTTTGAGAAATCCATCAATTATCATTCTAAATGTATCTTTGTAAGCCAGTGTATATTGACAAGAATACTGAAATATAATTCAAAGCTTGACTTGTAGTGGCATTGAGAATTTTCATGTAAAATTATAGCATTATTCTTTGCTCTTTACTTTTATTTCATATGTATAAAAATCAATGTTCAATCATGTAATATTCAATATATTACATATTTATTATTTCGTCAATATGCAGGGAAAAGGCATAAATGGAACATAAAATATTAATACAATCATTTGCAGAGGCCTGTGAAATCTGATGTGCATTTAAAACGCAATATGCTTAACAATATGCTCAACAATATGCTCTGTAAGCTCATCTGCTTTTGATGCCGGTCAGTGTGTTCCTGTTCCCACCCGTTGCTGAGTCCAATCTGGAATTTTCCCAGTGCCTGCTGGTGACATCTCCCTGGAAGCTTGATACAGTTTTGTATATATTGTATGTATTTCATAATTTCTTTTTTTATTATATTATTAATATTTCTTTAAAGTATTTTAGTTTTTTTCTGAAGTCATAAATCTCTATCTCTCTTCTTCCTCTCCTTGGAGCGAGAGGTGGGGGAGAGCATCTGTCGTCTTGTAATTGGCCAGCCCAGACAAAACTGCAACACTCAGCCATTTTTTTTTGATTTCTCAGTGTTCTGGTTTGAGGTAAAACAGAACATACTTTCTGTTCAGTAATTTTACTTCTTAGCTAGGCCTCTTCTAACTCTCTGAAATTAACAGCATGTTGTGTCTAAAACAGTTCGTTCAGAGTGATAAGACAGTTTGTGCCAAGGAATGGTATGCAGAGAGGATCTTGCTTATACTTATTGCTATAACAACCAAGGTCAGCTAATTTCGTTATTTGCCACATTGGAGGGTCAGAAACGGAAAGGCATAGAGGGGTCCCACCTGCAGGGAGGAACGGACAGGCCAGGTGACCCAAAATTGACCAACCAGGTATTCCATCCCATCTGCCCCATGCTCAAGTATAAAAGCTGAGGGATCAAAGGGGCAACACTCTTCCTTCAATGCCTGACATCTGAGGAGGACCCTGTCTGTTCATCTGCCTTTGATCCCGATCCATGTGTTCCTGTCTCCGTCTGTGGAACCCAGTTCCCACCTGTTGCTGAGTCCAGTCTGGGACTTCCCCAGTACCTGCCGGTGACATCATCCTGGGAGCTTAATCCAGTTTTGTATATACTGTATCTATTTTCATTATTTTCCTTTTTATTTTATTATTAATATTTCATTAAAGTAGTTTAGTTTCTTCTAAACTTGTAAATCTCTTTATCTCTCCTCCTCCCCTCCACGTACAAGAGGTGGGGAGAAGCATCTGTCGCCGGCCATTGGCCAATTTGGCCAAAACCATGACTCTCAGCCATTTTTTCCATGGCTGCCACAGTAATGGGACGAGAGACAGTCTTCATACTGTCGCACCTTATTAGCCACCTCATTTACAGTTGGTGTATCAGCATCAGAGCCTCCCCAGACCATTGTTGACAAAGTGTGGGAATACTTTGATGGTGCACTCTGCACAAACTTCCTCAACAAAGATCATTTGCATGGCATTTCATCAGGGTCTATAATCATTTGCCAGTTGCTATAAAACACCTCTCGCACAGCCAGTTCCCTCAGGTACTTAATACCTTTTTCCATGCTGGTCCATTTGGTTGGACGGCATTCGATATCATCCTTAAAGGGATACCTGCCATTCATAGCTGATAGCAGTCGCCTCCAGAGACTGAGGGTGTCTGCCTTTCTCCCAATCGCTTTATCAGTCCCTCCATCTTTGGCCAGGTTTACCAATTGTTTAGCCTCTCTGCCTTCTAAGTCGATGGAATCAGCCCCATTGTCCCAGCATTGGAGCAACCAAGAGATAAGTGTCTCCCCTTTGTGACGACTAAAGTCCTTTCATATATTTCACAACTCCTTCATAGAGAAGGATTTAATGATTATCTCTGCATTTGAGTCCTCATCCTGTGTTAATGCTGGCTGAGAAGGACCCTCTCCTGAATCTGCTTTAGAAGGACTCTTTCCTTTATCTTCGTCAGAGGAACCCTCTCCCATGCTGTCTGGCTTTAGCTGGTCTTTGTCATAAGAGGCAGGGGAACGAGCTGATCTCCTTTTCTGCTTCCTGGTCACCGGGGCAACTTGTGCCGGTTCTGTTGGAGTTTGAGTAGCAGCACTACTCGTTGTCGGAGCAGCTGAAGTAGCGACAGTGCTCGATGTCGAGGCTGGAGCGGCTGGTGCTGATACGAGCAGGGGAGGGGCTTGCGTTACAGGTCGGGGGTGCAGGCGGCAGAGTAACTTTTACCGCACGCTGCTGAGTGACTGGTGCCAGGATGGGCTGGGGCGTGGCTGTGGCCGGTGCGGCTGGTGTTGATATGGCCAGGATCAGTGTGGGGGTAGCAGCCGGTGCCGCTGGGGCAGGTGTGACTTGGGGAGTGGTTTGTGTCTGCGTTGTCTGTGAATTGGCACGTGGGATTTTAATAGCAGCATCACATGTCACATAATACTCACTCCTGCACTGATATTTAACAGAAAAACACTTCTGCAACACATTCAGGAAAACCAACAACAAAATCATGATCTTTTGAAAGTAACATTCATTTTCTAAACAGCCCAAAAGGTTTCTATCCCCTAGCCCTGATGATGTCACTTTGGCATAAGCATTAAAGGGCAAAGTAAACCTTCCCCTGGTAAAACAGAAAGTGTAATTAGTAATAGAATCCATCACATGATGCCTGAGATATGCAGGTAGAACTGTTATCCAAGTAATTATATTATACATCTGAATGCAAATCCACACCAAAATAGCATGCTTAAACCACTGCATAAAGCACAAAGAGCAAATAAGCCATGCAATATATTTGTCAAGTTAAGCAGCACTGCATCAATTAACTTCATACAAAGCTCTCTAAAGGCACAATATAACATTTTGCTTAAGAACGACATGATGTGAGCTGTCTGTTCTCCCTGAGCAATCTGGAATTCAACTATTCAGGCAATCTATCAGAGCTCTGGTCGAGCTCCGTTTGAGCCCCACAGTTGGGCGCCAATACATCTGTTGTGGTTTAGGCCAGATTGGCCAATGATGGACCACAGATGCTCTCCCCCACTTCTCAATCCAAGGAGAGGAGGAGGAGAGATAGATTTACGAGTTTAGAAGGCACTAAACTAATGAAATATTAATAATAAAATAAAAAGGAAATAATGAAATAGATACAGTATATACAAAACCATATCAAGCTCCCAGGATGACGTCACTAGCAGGCACTGGGAAAGTCACAGACTGGACTCAGCGATGAGTGGGAACCGGGTTCCAGAGCTGGAGTCAGGAACACATGGATCGGGATCAAAGGCAGATGAACAGACAGGGTCTTCCTTGGACGTCAGCCATTGAAGAAAAAGAGGGTTAACCCCTTGATCCCTCAGCTTTTATAGTAAGCATGGGCAGATGGGATGAAATACCTGGTTGGTCAATTTTGGGTCACCTGTCCTGTCCACTCCTCCCCACAGGTGCAACCCCTCTATGCTTTTCTGTTTCTGACCCTCCAATGGGGCAAATAACGAAATTAGCTGACCTTGGTTGTTATAGCAATAAGTATAAGCAAGAGCCTCTCTGCATACCATTCCTTGGCATGAACTATAAACATAGGTCTTATCACTCTGAGAACTAACATTTTTCTGCACACTATGCTGTTAATTTCAGAGAGTTAGAAGAGGCTTAGCTAAGAAGTAAAATTACTGAACAGAAAGTTGGTTCTGTGGTTCTGTTCTACCTCAAACCAGGACAATGACCAAGAGAACAAGAGTTTGAAAGTGACACAAATGATGGTGTTTTGTAAGAAGAGAACAGGAGCGGCAAAATGTGTTGCCAATATCCTGGGTTCTTGTTATAGCAAGGAAATTCTTAACAGAAATATGCAGCTGACTCTTGGAAGTGGATCACACTTCATGTTAAAAAGGAGTGAAATAAATCTCATGCTTAACTTCAAACCATACTAACTTAATGCTGAGAAGGCCAAGAAAAAAATCTGACACGAGGAAAAATTCCATTCCGTCCCTAAATCTGACAGTTTGTTTAACTCAGCGTATCTGAGCAAAGCACATCAGCCTTTTTTAAAAAAAATACAGAAACAGATATTAGTAGTTGTAAGAGGCAGTATCAAGTTGTTTGTATACAATAATCTGTAAGAGGTATTCTTGAGGCAATGGTAACAGAGATAATACATTCTTATTGTAGATAGTGGATGATGCAAGAAATAAAGCTATTGACCCAGGTGAGCTAGGATTTCATCCACTGACTTCAGCATTGGATCATTTCTGGAAGACTAACTTTTTTTAATGACATGATCTGTTAATGCAACACTGGTTGACTCATTGTAAACCACTAATGCTGCTGTGATAACTAAATTGACACACTTAACAGTCTTATTCATAAACCGGAGCAACAAAACTATGTTATGTGAATAAAAACTCCACTGAATTGGATATATGAATTAAAGCTGATCTTGTCTGGAAGTATAGTGCCCGAGCACCCCATGACCTTGCCATCATTGCAAGAACAACTTCTGAACAGCAGCAGCGTGTTCTTCAGGAGTTTCTGCAGTACACTAGACTTGTATTATAGAGGTTTTCTCACAGTACCAGGCAGACCTTGGCTCTTGTTCTTGTTTTTCTTTTCAGCCACAATGTTTACTGTAGGCTGTGCCAGAATGCTCTGTTCTCCATTTCTTGGCTCTTAGTATCTTGAGTTTGCTGTTTACAGCAACAAGGACAACTCTTTAAGACACCGTAACATCTGCTGTTTTATCACTTTCAGTACAGAATGAGACTAGATTGACTTCTTATAAAAGGCATGGATATGTGTTCCCAGACTCAGGACATACAGGAAAGGAAACACAGGTAGAAGAAAAGAAATTATGGCAAGTAATGAGGAGGGAAAAAAAAAAATCACATCCCAATTGCTTCTATAAATTTTGTGTGAGTACCAGCATTTAGCAAGCATTTTATCCACCTTAAAGCATAGGACCCTGTATCTGTACTTCTCCATAATACGTGAATTTCTCAAAATATCTAAAATTATGCTGGAACAATCTTACAAATAGATTATTCATAAGACTATATGGTACTTTATCTTTCTAGAGTACCTCAAACAGTGAGAATTGCTCTTCTAATAGAGTGTAGTCATTTCTTGGTCTGCAAATTTGTCACGAATAATCTTATTTGATCCTATATACTCATTTTTCCATGATTCAGATAAAGTATTTCCATGCAATGTCTGTATTTTCATCTTCCCTATAGAAACTCTAGTTTACTAGAAGACCAAATGAACTTAATTTAAAGTTGTTTCCTGTAACATGCAAGCTTTTTCCTCTTTTTCCCTTCTTTTCCTTCTGACAGTAACATCATCCTCCTTATCACAATATTTTTAATTTTTTTCCTGGAATTTCTCACATTCTTATTTGATTCAGCAATTCTTATATGATAACTATATAAGGAACTTCTTGTATAACATTCCTTTGGATGGATCAGAGCATTTTCAGTGAAACTCAATTTGATTTCAATTTTCTCTTCTGTCAAGGGCAAATATTAAACAGTATTAGACTCAATTTAGTATTCACTAGAACGGTTTAAAATTCTGTAGGTATTTCTGATTCCATAGGAACGAAGTTTGATCTTAGCCTTTGTTCTGGCCTTCTTTTTCCTTCTATGTCACATAGAAAGCCTCATTTGTCCTTCCAAAACAGGACATATATAAGGTTTGCTGCAGCTTAATTATCATGCTCATTTTCTGTAGACATATATATTTTACCCAGAATTATTTTCTTTCCTTCTAATGCACTCTTATTTTACCAACCTCTTTATAGCACTGTCATTTACTGTGTTTCTCAGCCACCTTATTTCATTAAACTCTATAGCCAATGCATCACATTGGTAAAATTTATTTGTAACTTAATGCAATAACTTTGACTGAATGGCCTGTTTCCACTAGAACCAGTTTAGATGTAGCCAGAAATACAAGGCACACAGGAAAACTTTAAAATAGTAAAAGCCTTATTAAAGGTCTTAGAATTCGGTAAAAGATTAAATGAGTTCTTTGTAAGATATAATTTTTCCATATTTTAATAACAATGCAGTTTCATTTTAATCCTTTTTAAGTGTTTATACTTGTTTCTGCAGATTACAGCTGTGCAAAATCACAAATGCCTGTAATGAAGAGGTGTTTGATTGCTAAAAGGCAGATTTTGTTATGGATTAGGTAGACTGAAAATGTTTTCCGCTCTAAGAAAGTTTCAGGATTTTTATCATGTTTACTTCAGGAATAGGAATAATAAACACTAATGTATCAAATGATAAATTGCAAAGAGTTAGAAAGTTATCTGAATAGGTGCAAACTGCTCAAAGGTGATTAACTGGCAGCTTGGGCATTGCTCTGACTTGCAAAGATTCAAGCTATATCTGACATAGTGAATGAGGGTAATGATATATGCTTCATTCACCAAAGAATCAAATGTTTTGTTTCCCTACTGATTCCATATTTTGCAGATACCTACAGTGGTATAATATGCACTAGCATTATTGTAAACCAAGAGTTTATTACATGGCTAAGTTGATCTTTGTAAAAGTGCACAAGTGCATTGAAATAAAATAAAAACTACTTAATCCAATCTTCTCTCATACTAGTTCTTTCAATAACAGACACAGCCTGTTAAAATAACAAAGAATGCAGAGTTTCCATTTACATTCACAAAGTGTCCTCATTCAAACCTCTGATCTAAAGCTACCTTTCCTCTTCTCTTGACTTTCTTTGCAGTGGAGAAATGTGATTCCATGGAAACAACAGTGATGATGTTTTATGTTAATTGGCAGAGCTTTTCAAGCCTTGCAGACCTGGTGACACTTAAATGGCCCACACTTTGGATTGTCTTGTTGTGTGGAAAAGGTAGATAAGGGGAGGAGGAGAAAAATAAAACGTGTGGGCAAGGGCAAAATGGCATTCACAAACATTTCTTAGATGAGCATAGGGATGATGATCATTTCTGAGATAAAACAATTGCTGTAGTGAAATGACATCACACAAGGTGTTATATTACTTATGAAGCCCTGAGAATTCTGTAAAACCTGTCAAGCAAATCACATGGAAAAAAAGTAAGATCTTCTGAACTTTTAGCCAGGAAATCAACAGAAAATAATATAGTCTAATGGTAATTAGTCTAATATATGCCGCATGTAGAACTGCTGCCAATAATACCATGTAGTAACTGTTGTAAAATGCTGTTGTGGTTTTGGCAAAATCGGCCAATGGCCAGCGACAGATGCTCCCCCCCAGCCTCTCATGCACGGAGAGGAAGAGGAGAGATAAAGAGATTTACGAGTTTAGAAGAAACTAAACTACTTTAATGAAATATTAATAATAAAATAAAAAAGGAAAATAATGAAATAGATATAGTATATACAAGATCTTATTAAGCTCCCAGGATGACATCACTGGCAGGCACTGGGGAAGTCCCAGACTGGACTCAGCGACGAGTGGGATGGAATACCCCTGTCGGTCAATTTTGGGTCACCTGTCCTGTCCGCTCCTCCCTGCAGGTGGGAGCCCTCTATGCTTTTCTGTTTCTGACACTCCAATGGGGCAAATAACAAAATTAGCTGACCTTGGTTGTTATAGCAATAAGTATAAGCAAGATCCTCTCTGCATACCATTCCTTGGCACAAACTGTCTTCTCACTCTGAACGAACTGTTTTAGACACAACATGCTGTTAATTTCAGAGAGTTAGATGAGGCTTAGCTAAGAAGTAAAATTACTGAACAGAAAGTATGTTCTGTTTTACCTCAAACCAGGACATTCCACCCCTTATTCCATACCATTTGTGTCATGCTCAGATCACGAATACTTTTATCTATCAAATCTGTACATACACCATATATATATATAAATGGATATATGCAGGTTACTCAGTTATGATTTTATCTACAAAAGTCCACTAAGTCCATTTAGTTCATAACTGTAGGATTTCATCTCTCACAGCAGGATCTCAGGGTAGAAAAGATGAATGAAGTTTTCAGGGATGAATGAAATTCATTGTGGTTCGTGCCCAGGAGTAGTATGTCCATCTCAAAGAGTTTTGCTGGATGCCACTTGATGAAGCTGGTTCAGGGTCATCACCACTGTGTTATCCTGAAAAACACTTATAGAACACTGTTAGTATCCTATAACAACTAATATCATACAACTCAGAATTAAGTATTCTCATCCAGGGTCAAATTTCCTTGAGGTACACATTGAGTTTCTCCATTCTCCAGCATTACCCACCAAGTACATCCAGGTCCTTGAGCAAAAACAGTCCCATGAATGGGTTTGCCTTTGCCTGAGGCAGGAAAAACCCAGACTGTCTTCCCTAACATATTCCTTTCATGCACCACAGGGACTTTATCCCCTTCTACTGTATGTAAAAGGTCTGATTGAGCAGGACCAGCTCGATTGATGGATCCCCTGGTGTTAACTAACCAGGTAGCTTATGCTAAATGCTTGTCCCAATTTTTAAAGGATCCACCACCCATTGCTTTCAGGGTAGTTTTTAACAATCCATTGTATCGCTCAATTTTCCCTGAAGCTGATGCATGATAGGGGATATGATATACCCACTCAGTGCCATGTTCTTTTGCCCAAGCACTTATAAGACTGGTTTTGAAATGAGTCCCATTGTCTGACTCAATTCTTTCTGGAGTACCATGTCACCACAAGACTTGCTTCTCAAGGCCCGGAATGGTATTCCAGGCAGTAGCATGGGGTACGGCGTATGTTTGGCAAACATTCAGTGATTCTTAGTAATGTGTCCTCCTATACATTTAGCAAGATAATGCTTCAGGAGATCGGAACACAGAAAAATACATTAAATTGTTATCAAGGTATCTAAGGGCATTTCATTAACTCAGGTGAAAATACAAACCATTAGAATAATGAAAGGAAAACTATTAAGAAGTTGTATCAACTTTGTATGTTGCTCTTGTTGTGGTTTTGGCCGGATTGGCCAATCAGAATGACAGATGGCCCTTCCCCCCCTCTCTCCTCAGAGAGGAGAGGAAGAGATAAGGAGATTTATGAGTTTAGAAAAAGAACTAAACTACTTTAATGAAAATAATAATAAATAAGGAAATAGTAAATAATAATAAAATAATAAAAATTAAAGGAAGAAAAGTATACAATATATACAAAACCGTATCCAGCTCCCAGGATGACGATCGCGTCACCAGCAGACACAGGGAAAGTCCCAGACTGGAGTCAGTGACGGACAGGAGCTGAATTCCGGAACTAGAGTCAGGAGTGCTCAGATCGGGATCAAAGGCAGACGAACAGACAGGGTCCTCCTCAGATGTCGGCCATTGAAGAAAAAATGAGCCGGAGCCCCCTTGCCCCTTTGATCCCTCAGCTTTTATACTGAGCATGATGCAGATGGGATGGAATACCCTGTTGGTCAGTTTTGGGTCACCTGTCCCATCTGCTCCTCCCTATGGGTGGGACCCCTCTACGCTTCTCCGCTTCTGACCCTCTAACGGGGCAAACAGCAAAGTTAGCTGACCTTGGTTGTTATAGCAATAAGTCTAAGCAAGAGCCTCTCTGCATACCACTCCTTGGTATAATCAGGTCTTATCACTCTGGGAGTGAACAGTTTCCGAACAATATGCTGTTAATTTCTGAGTTTAGTCAGTTAGAAGAGGCCCAGCTAAAAAGTAAAATTACAAATCAGAAAATTGGTTCTGTTTTACCTCAAACCAGGACAGCTCTATTTAGCAGCACTTTTTCCATAGAATTACAGCTTGCTTTTCATCATCATTATTGATTCATCCAAATGCCTTATGGACATTGATAAAGAGAGCTATTGAATCTTAATGGAAAAAAAGCTATGAACAGTATTGAAACTAGCACAGGTCAGTGATTTTTAGTGTCAGGGAATTCTTGAAAATGTTGTCCTGACAGTTTGCATTTCCACAACATCAAAAGAATGTTTTAATGGCACATAAAATCTTAAGATGTTCTAAACATGTTAAGGAAAGGAAATATAGTTTAGTTCAGGCCTATTCTTCCCAAAGCTGAAGAAGTGATTTTATTTCAACTTAAAATGATAAAGCCATTCTTACTGAACCTTTAAAGACACATATAACAATAAATAAAACACATCTGAAGAACACAAGGTTATTTAAGTCTAAATGCTAATATTTTCACATTAAAGGATTAAGTAATTAAGCATATGAAGAACTAAAAATGCATCAATGCTTAATTCTTGAGCTGCATATCTATGAGTTTTGCAGGGTGAGGAGACTATTTTCGTCCTTCATCTGCTGACAAAAAATCCCTAAAGAACCATGTAGAAATGCCTCCAGTTTTAAAAAAAGGTTGGCTCCTGCTTCTCTTATAATTTAGACTGCTATTTGGAAAAATAGAACTTAAATATTTTACAAGAGAATAAACAAGTTGCATTCAGATAAACATGTTTGCATTAATTTCATAACAAATTTATTCTAGTATCTTTATATGTGCTTAAAATGCAATACATTTTCTTGTGTTAAAGTTTAGATGACAGTCATTTGCCTTATTTCCTAAAGAGAGAGTTATCATCTCCATTTTGTTATCTGCTCAAATTCATCTGGAGAAAATAGGCAATATGGAAAATCCTTTTCTGTGTTCAATGGTGTTTACAACATGTAACACAGAAGGGGAAAATCTTTGGCATAATCACCTTTTCTGCCCAGAAGCCTGTTCTCCTTAATAAAAGAAAAGCAAACCCGATAATTCTGTCGCTGCCAGTCAACTTCCTAAAGACTTCTCTACAAGAAGTGCTATGCTTCTGCAAACATTTTAAATCTCTGCTTATTTTAGAAAAAGCAAGTGCATTTATTTTCACTGTGGCACTCCCAGATAATGTCTGCTTCTGCCATCCCTAAAATCAGCAGGGTGATTTCAATGGGAGCAAAGTTCAAGGAAGGGTCTATGGAGGTCTATGGTACCCCAGACAGCAACTAGGACCATGCAGCTGCTTGCTCCCTCCCTCCCGGTGGGATGGGGGAGAGAATCAGAAGAGTAAAAGTGAGAAAACTTGTGGGTTGAGATAAAGACAGTTTAATAGGTAAAGCAAAAGCTGTGCATGCAAGCCGAGCAAAACAAGGAATTCAATCACTACTTCCCATCAGCAGGCAGGTGTTCAGCCACCCCCGGGAAAGCAGGGCTCCATCACGCGTAACGGTTACTTGGTAAGACAAGCACCATAACTCCAAACGTCCCCCTCTTCCTTCTTCCCCAGCTTTATATGCTGAGCATGATGATGTCATATGGCATGGAATATTCCTTTAGGTCAGTTGTGGTCAGCTGTTCCGGCTGTGTCCCCTACCAAGTTCTTCTGCACTCCCAGCCTACTCACTGGTGGGGCGGTATGAGGAGCAGAAAAGGCCTTGACTGCTTATCAACAACCAAAATCACCAGTGTGCTATCAACACTATTTCCCATCCCAAATACAAAACTTAGCACTATACCAGCTGCTAGTAAGAAAGTTAACTCTATCCCAACTGAAACCATGACAAAAGGTTTAACCTCTAGAAGGTATGAAGTTAAATCTCATATTTTACGTGAGATATAAGTTAATATTTTATTTATAGTAAATAGAATTTATTTATTTAAATTAATATTTTTATAATTTACATTATTTTAATTATTTGTTTACATATTTTATTTATTTATTTAAGTTAATATTTTATTTATACCAAGACAGAGTTTGAGTTTATCCATTTTAAGGCATGTTGGTATCAACTTATGACAGGTTTCCAACACAAACAGCTGCACAATTCTGAATGGCATGAAAATTGTCTCATCAGAGTGGAAAGAAAAATAAATCTCTTACATGATTTTTTTCCCCAAAAAATGTATTATCTGATTTAAATTTCAATGAAATTTGATATATTGTAGACATCAATTTAAACTTAGCAGTACCTCCTACGTCTCCATACTCCTTTCTCTTCTGCCCCCCAACAAAAAAAAAACAATGAAAAGAGAAGATTCCAGCAAAGCTACAAAATCCTGTTATTGTAGCACTTTGACAAGGTCATTTTTAAAAACTATCTGTAGTAGTTTTCTGGGGTACATTGCTTTGCAGTAAGTAAAGTCACAGGTGGATCAGACTGTGTCAATCACATGCACATTTTAAAAATGTTTAGGATGTATAAATGTAAATGTAGGAGTTATCTGAAGGTACACAATTGTTCATTTTAAACTTAGAATAGAGAAAAATAATAAGCAGATGAGCCTTCAGGGACACATGTCCTCGTGCTTGAAAACTTGGCCTTGAGTCTCAACTACATTAGCTGATGCAGTTATAGGAAGAGGCCGTGTCTTTTTTTGCATAGGGGTATTTTTTTTAATGGTAAGATCATCACAGCTATAACCACTTTAATATTAAATCCATTTCTTGTAGCCGCTGTTTCTGAAGTAGTTGTTACCCAGCTACTGGACTGAAGAAAGGATTATAAAGATCATGCAGGCAAGGTACTTAGGAGTTAAAAAGTGATGTGGAGGAAAAAATAGGAAAGCAGGCAACTGAATTTTTGAGGCTGGAATCACTGATCAATTGAAAGGTATGACCAAGGCACATTGCTATTCAAGTTACTATTTAAATCTGGGAATAAAATATTCTTAAATTTTATATGTTTTAGAAGAAAGGAGAGAGATTTTAGGAGTCAAAATAAACCAACTGATAGACCAAGAATATACTACACTTGTTTTCAAGGGTTGAAGTATACTCAAAGGTTTTCTCTGAGAAGGCCAAAGTGAAGTATGTTTGATTTTTTAAGATATGAATGGGGGCCCAGATAGAATACTTGATTGTAGGGACAGCAAAACAAAGTTTACCTTAAAAATGTGAAAAAATAAATAGTAAGATTTAAAGGACTGGATGAGTGGGGTGAAGAAAGGGGAGAAGCTGAAGGTGTGTTTTCAGCTAGGGTCTTGAGTACTGGGAAGAGTAACAGAAGAAAGATTGCTGGTATGGATGGGTAAATTGGGAGCATCAGGCAAGACAGTTAATGGGAAGTCGATGCTGATAATTAAAATCTTCCAATCTGCCCCTGTCAGGAAGAAGGCAGAAGCCTAAATGAAAGGAGTGAATGGAGGCGAGTTCATGGTTGGGGCAGCGGGCGAACTTTCTCCTTGCCCACCTCACACCACCCCCCCCCAATACCTCTGAACAACAGATATGAGGTTCTGGTTGAAGAAGGCCAGACAAATGAGGATGTGGATGATGGGCAATCTACACCAGAGATGTCTCCACAGTCAGAAAGGCATACCACCCATATCATCACCACATCCACAAGGAAGAAAAGAAGGGATATAGTCGTTGGTGACTCCCTCCTGAGGGGAACAGAGGGTCCAATATTCTGGGTAGACCCTTCTCATAGGGAAGTCTGCTGTCTTCCTCGAGCCCGGGTTAAGGACATCACCAGGAAACTCCCTAGTTTGATAGCGCTCAACCTTAGCCAGAATGGATGTGGGAACCCAGACAGAGCTCCCACAGGAACATGCAGCCATCCAGGTCACAGGCTGCAGGGAGTGCCAGAGCCTTTCACTGGCAACAGGAGGCAGCTATGAGAACTGCTGTGTACATTGCGAACAGGTGAACGATCTGCTCAGCCTGGTGGCAGAACTGCGAGAGGAAGTTGAAAGGTTAAGGAGCATTAGGGAGGCTAAAGAAGAAATAGACTGGTGGAGCCAGGCTCTGCCCTCCTTGAAACAGAAACAGGAGCACCTAGCAGAAAGTAATGAGGATCAAGAAGCCCCTGTACCCTGCTGCTGTCAGGCAGAAGGCAGAAGCCTAAATGAAGGGAGTGAATGGAGGCAAGTTCACGGTCGGGGCAGCGGGCGAGCTCTCTCCTTGCCCCCCCCGCCCCCCCCCCCCAATACCTCTGAACAACAGATATGAGGTACTGGATGAGGAAGGCCAGTCGAATGAGGATGTGGATGATGGGAAATCTACAACAGAGGCATCTCCACAGTCAGAAAGGCATACCTCCTGTATCATCACCACACCCACAAGGAAGAAAAGAAGGGTTATAGTTGTTGGTGACTCCATCCTGAGGGGAACAGAGGGCCCAATATGTCGGGTAGACCCTCCTCACAGGGAAGCCTGCTGTCTTCCTCGAGCCTGGGTTAAGGACATCACCAGGAAACTTCCTAGCTTGATACAGTCCTCAGACTGTTACCCATTACTGATCTTCCATGTAGGTGGAGACGAAGCTGTGACTTGTAGACCAAGAGCAATCAAAGGGGACTTCAGGGCCTTGGGAAGGTTGGTGAGGGATTCTGGGGCACAGGTTATTTTTTCCTCACTCCTTCCAGTTGCAGGCAGTGACATTGGAAGGAACAGACGCATCCAGTCCATTAATACATGGCTCCGTGGCTAGTGTCGCCACCACAATTTCATGTTTTTTGATAATGGGATGCCCTACACGGCACCGGGCTTGCTGACATCAAATGGGAGACACCTTTCTCAAAGGGGGAAGAGGGTCTTTGCCCAAGAGATTGCAGGGCTGATTGACAGGGCTTTAAACTAGATGTGAAGGGGGAAGGGGATAATAATATCAGGCTTGTCTGTGACAAGTTGTGGGATAATGCATCAGGGTTAGAGGGATGGGGCGCTAGTAAGGTCCTTTGACCTGTTGCCTGGAGGCATGCTGGGGGTGCTGCATCACAGTCAAAGTCTTACAGAGACGAGACAGGGGCTCCTGAGGTAGTTGGAGTCATCAGGGAAACACCCGAGAAACACCCCAAGGGGTGCTCCTCTAAGAAGGCATCACAGCCAACAGCCCAGCTGAAGTGCCTCTACACGAATGCACGCAGCATGGGCAACAAACAGGAGGAGTTGGAAGCTACCGTGCTGCCAGAAAGCTATGATATAGTGGCCATTACTGAAACCTGGTGAGACGAATCCTATGACTGGAACGTGGCTATCAATGGCTACAGGCTGTTCAGAAGGGACAGGCGAGGAAGGAGGGGTGGAGGTGTTGCCCTCTATGTTAAGGAATGGATAGAGTGTGAAGAGATGTCCCTAAAGAATAGCCAAGAGGAAGTCAAAAGCTTATGGGTAGGAATTAGAGACCGAGGCAACAAGGGGAACCCTGTGGTTGGTGTCTACTACAGGCCGCCTGATCAAGGGGAGCCTACTGATGAAGCCATCTTCCTCCAGCGACAGGAGGCATTGTGATCGAAGGCTCTCGTCCTGCTGGGGGATTTCAACCACCCCGACATCTGCTGGAAAAGTAACACGGTGAGCTGTAGACAATCCAGGAGGTTCCTGGAGTGCCTCGATGATAACTTCCTAAGACGGGAAATAGACAGCCCTACCCGAAGGAATGCCATACTGGACCTCATAGTCACCCAATGCGAGTGAGCTCATCTGGGATCTCAAGATTGGAAGCAGCCTGGGCTGCAGTGACCACGCGCTGGTGGAGTTCACAGTCCTAAGGGATACGTGCCAGATGAGGAGCATAGTCAGGACCCTGAATTTTAGGAAAGCAAACCTCCAGCTCTTCAAGGAGTTAGTCAATAGGACCCCCTGGGAAACAGTCCTCAGGGACAAGGGGGCAGAACAGAGCTGGCAGATCTTCAAGGATGCTTTCCACAGAGCACAAGAGCTCTTGATCCCCAGGTGTAAGAAATCAAGCAAGAAAGGGAGGAGACCAGCATGGCTGAGTTGGGACCTGCTGGTCAAACTAAAAGGCAAGAAGGAACTGCACAGGCAGTTCAAACAGGATCAGGTGTCCTGGGAAGAGTATAGGGATGCTGCCTGGTTATGTAGGGATGAGGTCAGGAAGGCCAAGGCGCGTCTGGAGCTGAACTTGGCAAGGGATGCTAAGAATAACAAGAAGGGCTCCTACAGGTATGTCAACCAGAAAAGGAAGGTTAATGAAAGCGTACCCTCCCTGATGACCAAGAATGGCAAACTGGTAACAACAGACGAGGAGAAGGCTGAGGTTCTCAAAAACTTTTTTGCCTTGGTCTTCCCTGCCAGCCTCTCTCCTCATGCCTCCCGAGTTGAAGGACCGCAAGACGGGGACCTGGGGGACAAAGTCCCTCCCACTGTAAGTGAAGACAAGGTTTGTGACCACCTGAGGAACCTGAACATACACAAGTCTATGGGACCTGAGGAGATGCACCCCAGAGTCCTGAGGGAATTGGCTGATGGAGTTGCCAAGCCACTCTCCATGATACTTGAAAAGTCATGGCAGTCAGGTCAAGTCCCCGGTGACTGGAAAAAGGGAAACATTGCACCCGTTTTTAAAAAGGGTAGAAAGGAGGACCCCAGGAACTACCGCCCTGTCAGCCTCACCTCTGTGCCTGGGAAGATCATGGAATAGATCCTCCTGGAAGCTATGCTAAGGCACATGGAGGACAGGGAGGTGATTTGAGACAGCCAGCATGGCTTCACCAGGGGCAAGTCCTGCCTGACCAACCTGGTGGCTTTCTACAATGGAGTGACTGCATCAGTGGACAAGGGAAGAGCAATGGATATCATCTATCTGGACTTCTGCAAGGTCTTTGACACGATCCCCCACAACATCCATCTCTCTAAGTTGGAGAGATATGGATTCGATGGGTGGACTGTTCAGTGCATAAGGAACTGGATGGATGGTCACATCCAGAGGGTGGTGGTCAATGGCTCAATGTCCAGATGGAGAGGGGTGACAAGTGGTGTCCCTCAGGGATCCATACTGGGACCGGTGCTGTTCAACATCTTCATTGATGATGTAGACAGGAGGATCAAGTGCACCCTCAGCAAGTTTGCCAATGACACCAAGCTGAGTGGTGCGGTTGACAGGCCAGAGGGATGGGATGTCATCCAGAGGGACCTGGATGAGCTAGAGAGGTGGGCCCATGCAAACCTCATGAAGTTCAACAAGGCCAAGTGCAAGGTCCTGCACTTGGGTCGGGACAATCCTCATTATCAATACAGGCTGGGGGATGATGTCATAGAGAGTAGTCCTGCGGAAAAGGACTTGGGGGTACTGGTGGATGAAAAGCTGGACACGAGCCAACAATGTGAACTTGCAGCCCAGAAGGCCAATTGCATCCTGGGCTGCATCAAAAGAACTGTGGCCAGCAGATCGAGGGAGGTCATTCTCCCCCTCTACTCTGCTCTGGTGAGACCCCATCTGGAATACTGTGTCCAGTTCTGGAGCCCTCAGCACAAGAAGGACATGGACCTGTTGGAGGGGGTCCAGAGGAGGGCCACAAAGATGATCAGAGGGCTGGAGCACCTCTCCTATCAAGACAGGCTGAGAGAGTTGGGGTTATTCAGCCTGGAGAAGAGAAGGCTCCGGGGAGACCTTATAGCAGCCTTCCAGTGCCTGAAGGGGGTCTACAAGAAAGCTGGGGAGGGGCTGTTTGCCAGGGCATGTAGTGATAGGATGAGGGGCAATGGTTTTAAACTAGAGCAGGGTAGGTTTAGATGAGACATTAGGAAGAAGTTCTTTACCATGAGGGTGGTGAGGCACTGGAAGAGGTTGCCCAGAGAGGTGGTGGAGGCCCCATCCCTGGAGACATTCAAGGCTAGGCTTGATGAGGCTCTGAGCAACCTGATGTAGTTGAAGATGTCCCTGCTTACTGCAGGGGGGTTGGACTAGATGACCTTTAAGGGTCCCTTCCAACCCAACACATTCTATGATTCTATGATATCCCACCTTCTGTTTCTTATACATGGCACTGCTGAAGAACAGGGTAACCTTCCAAATACAGATCACCTGTTCAGTGCCAATAAAGTGTACGTCTGTTTCCTTTTCATGAGCTAATAATGCTATTCAAATGTATATGTTAAATTTTATACACTTGGTATCTCAAATTCTAGCCTATAGCCACAAAGCTGTAGCTAGGCAAATTACTTTGTAAATGTTTTTGATTTAAATTCAGTATTCTCCATGCATACAATACTTAGGAACTGATCTCATGAAATAAGAGGCTTGGGCCATTTGCTTGTTCGTTCACTTTAGTTTCGGCTCAGTAGAAAGCTTGTGCTGAGAACTTTTCATGTAATGCTCCACAGGGCTTCACCTGGAGGCTCTTGCTCAGTACTCTTCTGAGTCTTTTCACTATTGTGGAATTGTTTTTGTCAAAGGAAAAGGAGTAGTGTGGGATGAAAATGCTACAACAATTCTAAAGGATTCAGGTAGGCAAACAGTTTGGTTATTAATGGCAATGTATTAAATTCCCAGATGTCATTGGTGATTATTTTGTGCTGCTGAAGTACGTATCTTAGGCCAAAAAAAGATGGGCTTAGTCAAGAATGGTTTGATTATGCTGGTTTTGGTGAATCAGAACAGTTCCAATCTTAGGTGGATGCTGAGGATGGACTGATCGTGTTTAACTGCTATTGCAATTCTATTTGTTTGCAGAGAGGCAATACACCTGCAAGCCATCTCTGTTTACATCTTTCAGAAACACAGTTGATTTGTCATGTCTTTTGCTTGAACTACAGATTTTCAAACTGACATAGGTAACGGTAATAAGAGCACACAGAAAACCAAAAAATACTAATCGTAATTGGGTTCTTAAAACATCTCTTTGCTCGCTAAGAACTAAGATTGACTGTAATATTTCATGGCTCTAGTAGAAGATATTTTTTATTTCTCTTCCTTTTAAAATTATACACATAATTCTTTAAATGCGGTACATATTTGATGAAACTCAAGAATGTGGAATAATTACTGTAGCAGGAAATACCTAAGATGAGATATCTTCGTGCTGGAAAAGAGATGACCACAGAGAGATAAGATAGTCTAAAACATTATGAGTGACACTGAGAAGACAGTAAGAATGAGACTGCTCACTATATTTCACCAGGCAAGAACTAGCAGTTATCAAATGCAACTATGACTGTGTGTTTTCAAAGAAAGGAAATGTTTCTTCATGCAACATAGTTAAGCTGTAAACCACCTTGCAACAGAAGGCTATGGGTGCTATCAATGTACACGGATTGAAAAATTGACTGGACAAATCCAGAAAAGTACGGGGGGGAGTACATTATGGGATATTAAATTAAAAACTCTGCATCTGGATCAGAAAGTCCCATGCAGTAGTCTTGAGGAGCATTCTGGAGAAACACCTGTAAATGAGTCCATAATTGCTGTGACTGAGCAGTTTTAAACAGAAGACTAAAAGGAGACAGTTAGGAGCAATTAGTATAATATCTCTGCCTAGTCATAGAATACATAAGAAAAAATCTGGGAAAAATAATCGTCTCAAAGTTGCCTCATGTTCTTTCTGTTTCTCTTCCAGACTCACATTCATTTTCTCTCTTTCTGTTATATCTCAAGAAAACTCCCTCATTGACAGTCTGCTTATTCTAAAACCCTTCCACATCACAGTCCTTTCACTCTGACATTATTTCAGCCCTGAGCTGGACACTCTCAGCGTTGTGCCAGTCATTTTCAGTTCCTCTGTTAAAGACTCTGTGGGCTTGTCAGGTAGCATCCTCACTCACAGCAAAATGTTAATAAAGTTGCTATAAAAAGGGCTGGAAGTACAATTAATGTTTGATTGAGTGACTGTGAACTGATACAGTTTAAATTAAAAGGGAAAATTAACTATAGTAGGTTTGTAATGAAAGCTCAGGTTTCAAAAGGGCAAAACTTAATAAATTGAGGGAACTCAATAATTGGAGGGAAGGGATGCCATCTAGAGGGACCTTGCAAGCTTGAGAAGCGTGCCTGTGCGAACCTCATGAAGTGCCAAGTGCAAGGTCCTGCATCTGGGTTGCGGCAATCCCAAACACAAATACAGACTGGGTGGAGAACGGATTGAGAGCAGCCCTGAGGAGAAGGTCAACATGACCCGGCAATGTGCGCTCGCAGCCCACAAAACCCACCGCATCCTGGGCTGCATCAAAAGAAGTATGGCCAGCAGGTCGAGGGAGGTGATGCTGCCCCTCTACTCCACTCTTGGTGAGACCCCACCTGGAGTGCTGTATCCAGCTCTGGAGCCCCCAACATAAGAAGGACATGATCTGTTGTAGTGGGTCCAGAGGAGGGCCACAAAGATGATCAGGGGGATGGAGAACAAGTCCTATGAGGAGAGGCTGAGGGAGCTGGGCATGTTTAGTTTGGAGAAGAGGAGGCTGAGGGGAGACCTTATTGCCCTCTACAACTACCTGAAAGGAAACTGTAGAGAGGCAGGGGTTGGCCTCTTCTCCCAAGGGAATAACGACAGGACCAGAGGAAATGGTCTGAAGCTGCGGCAAGGGAGATTTAGATTAGATATTAGGAAGAATTCCTTTACTGAAAGAGTGGTCAGGCACTGGAACAGCCTGCCCAGGGAGGTGGTGGAGTCACCATCCCTGGAGGTATTTAAGAAACGTCTAGATTTGGCACTTCAGGGCATGCTCTAGTGCCCAAGATTATTGTTTGTGGTGGGGTGTTGTGTGTGGGGTTGTGGGTGTGGAGTTTAGTAGGTGGGTGCTTTTTTTTTTTTTTTTTTGTGGTTGGACTCGATGATCTCAGAGGTCCCTTCCAACCACTAAGATTCTGTGATTCTGTGATTCCTATGAGGACAGGCTGAGAGAGTTGGGGGTTGTTCTGCTTGGAGAAGAGAAGGCTCCGAGGAGAACTTTTAGCAGCCTTCCAGTGCCTGAAGGGGGCCTATAAGAAAGCTGGAGAGGGATTTTTTTACAAGGGCATGTAGTGATAGGATGAGGGGTAATGGCTTCAAACTGAAAGAGGGTAGATTGAGATTAGATATCAGGAAGAAATTTTTTACTGTGAGGGTGGTGAGACACTGGAACAGGTTTCCCAGAGAAGTTGTGGATGCCCCATCCTTTGAAGTGTTCAAGGCCAGACTGGATGGGGCTTTGAGTAACCTGGTCTAGTGGGAGGTGTCCCTGCCCATGGCAGGGGGGTAGGAACTAGATGATCTTTAAGGCCCCTTCCAACCTAGGCGATTCTATGATTCTATGATTCGAACTCATTAGTAAAGTCATTGGCTACATTGAGCTCTGATCTCTGAATGTGGAGGGTGTAAGTATTTTAAAGAAATCTGTCAAGTCAGTGGTACTACCATAAGATTACAGGACAGGAAATGTAAGACTTGATATAAAGGAGCGGGGGTGGAAGAGAAGGGGGAGGCATATGATTAGTCTGATCTCAATTTTATGCTAGGCTTTAGCTTTTAAAGAGTTGAATAAAAAGACATTGAGATAAAACAGTAGAAAATGCAAAACAGGTTTGCTCAAGGCAGATCATGCTGGACTAATCTGATATTCTTTTTTGATAATGATTTTTTCTACACAAGGGAAATATAAACTAGGTATACTAAAGTATTTGATATGGTGCCACATAGGAAATTACTACTTCAGCTAGAGAATGCAGGGATTAAGACAAGAATTGTAAGGTGGATAAAGAACTGTAGAGGACAACAAAAACTTAATGAAGAGGAACTATTGGGTTCTGTGGAGGTGATTTGGGGAGTTCAAGGATAAATCTTGGGACCAATCCGTTTATTTCCATTAATGACATTTTAAAAAAAAAAGAAAAAAAAGAAAAAAAAATCTAAAAAGGAGTATGAGTAAAACTTACTGATGAGGAAAACTGAGTTATCAAAGAAAAAGGTGTATGTAGATATCATTTAGGAATAACCGGATGATCTTGAGTGACTAAGGTATTGGAAAAGGGATGAAATATTGCAAAATGGAAGGTCATTGATTTTGGGATTAGTAACAAATTCCTGTCATATGCAAATATAACATCAGCTGCCAAGATTCTTCGGATGACTGGGCTATTAAGAAGATTGGAAGGAATTAGACTATGTTATCAAAAGAGACTAAATGAGTATTTTCTTTACTCCTTGCCACCAAGGAGAAAAAAAAAGAAAAAAAACATGCAGGAATTTACTAATCAGAGGAAATAATAATTTCTTTCAAACTGATTCAAGAGTATTTTCAACAAGCCAAATGAAGACTGAAGAAAATATGTGAACTCTTCAGTGTTAAAAGGTTCTAACAGTGGAAAACCCCATATTTAAGATAGGTCTTAAAACAACTGTGAAGGAACAATGTCTGTTATGAGAGGCAACTGGACTCAGTGACCCAGAAAGTATTTCCAGTCCTGTGTTTACAAACTAGAAGCAAGAACACAAGCAGTTTAGTAGGGTAAAATGTCTGTATACACGCAGTTAAAAACTACAATAATTTTTACTATATGATGCTTTAGGTCTTAAAACCTTCAGCAATGCTCTAGTTTCTATTTTATTTTTTAGAACTAAAACAACACTGATAAAATAAGTACTGAGCACACATTTTAAAGAAAGATTAAGGTCCTATATCTCCTTTATATAAGAAAGTGAATATGCTGTTTACCAGGTATTGTTAAAAGACAAAACTTTCTAAGAGAGAATAAGGAATATGAATCAGTAGTAACAACCCATTTGAAAGGTCTGCCTTAGCCCCTGGGGTTAGAAACAGGGTGAATTGTTGGTCCAGTACAGGGTGTCTTTCACAACTGGGAAGGAAAATAATCAGCAGGGGAATTTGGTGCTCCAGTGAACTGAACATCTTCCTCCATCTACTCCAAACATAACTTTCTTCTAAGCTAAAGCAAATGTTAGGAAGAAATTGAGAGAGGTGGGGTTTTTTTTGTTGTTTTACTGAGGTCACTGCTTTCCCATGACAAAGTAAAGATGGGCCTGACACTGACTGACACAGTCGTCTTTAGAAAAAGTTACAGCCACCCTACAGCCACGTTGTCATACAGCGAGACCTGGACAGGCTGGAGAGTTGGGTGGAGAGGAACCTTATGAAATTCAACAAGGGCAAGTGTAGGGTGCTGCACCTGGGGAGGAATAACCCCATGCACCAGCACAGGTTGGGGGCTGAGCAGCTCTGTGGAAAAAGACCTGCGGGTCCCGGTGGACAACAGGATGACCATGAGCCAGCAATGTGCCCTTGTGGCCAAGAAAGCCAATGGCATCCTGGGGTGCATCAAGAAGAGTGCGGCAAGCAGGTCAAGGGAGGTCATCCTCCCCCTCTACTCTGCCCTGGTGAGGCTGCATCTGGAGTACTGTGTCCAGTTCTGGGCTCCCCGGTTCAAGAAGGACAGGGAACTGCTGGAGAGGGTGCAGCAAAAGGCTACAAAGATCATTAGGGGACTAGAACATCTCTCTTCTGAAGAAAGGCTGAGGGACTTGGGCCTTTTCAGTCTGGAAAAAAGATGGCTGAGGGGGGACCTTATCAATGCTTATAAATACTTAAAGGGTGGGTATCAGGAGGATGGGGCCAGGCTCTTTTCAGTGGTGCCTGGGGACAGGACAAGAGGTAATGGGCACAAACTTGAGCATAGGAAGTTCCACCTAAACATGAGGAGGACCTTCTTTCCTTTGAGGGTGGCAGAGCACTGGAACAGGCTGCCCAGAGAGGTGGTGGAGTCTCCAACTCTGGAGACGTTCAAAACCTGCCTGGACACGTTCCTGTGCAACCTGCTCTAGGTGACCCTGCTCTGGCAGGGGGGTTGGACTAGATGATCTCCAGACGTCCCTTCCAACCCCTATCCTTCTGTGATTCTGTATTAGTCTACCCCAGAGTGTGTGGCCAAAGGTGCTGCAGCAAAGCCAGTCTGCATACTTCATGTACCTGCTTGTGTGTGATCAGGCAGTATCTGTGAGAGGAGACAAAGTACCAGGGCTACCAGGCTGACTGAGTTGCCTTGAATCCCTCTGGGACTATTTGAGAGTGATCCGTGCTGATGAACTGTCTTTGATTTTAGTTATAACAGTTATAAACAATTATTAATACTTTCCTAATGAGAACATAATCACTTGAAATATTCCTAAAGTATCCAAGTTCCTTGAGTTTACAACAGATTTTAACTACATGATAAATTTAACTACATGATAAATAAAGCAGATCCATTCTTCAGCCTCAGGCTGAATGGTATAGCTCACATCCATATACAGAAATCTTGCCCTCTAGCTGGGTATGTCATGCTAAAGTGGATGCCAACTATTAGCTCCCTTTAGTTTGTTCATGTGGATATATACATTGCAAAACTCTGGCAAGTAGAGAGACTAAGACATCAAAGTTGCAATGCCACTGAGTTGCAAGGAAGTAGGATGCCCAAAGACTTCCCAGGAAGGATCAGTGATGAGAAGATTCTGAAAATACACATCTGAAGAGAAGCAGAAACTACAAACACCCTCCACTGAGGTTGCCTCCTACCTTCTGTTGTGGGACTTTTTAATGTGTGTATAAACTGTCTATATGGCTTACAATTTCCACCCCAGAGGCTGGGACTTCAGAACATATATTGTTGAAAAAGCAGAGTCTGGGATCAGAGCTATCCATGAGTACCAACTTTTCACTAAAACACAGTTCTTCTCTTGCTAAATTGAGAAGAAATTGGCAAGAAAGACAAACAAGACTGTTCTGACTCTATATAATTGCTAGATCATTCTTGCTTTGCAACAATTTACTGTGAGCAGTTTAGACAGGCTTTACAGACAAATTATGCTGGAACAAAGTGTAGTAGTTGTATGATGATTTACTTAAAACTTTTCGTATTGCTTTCATGCACTAACTTTGCAATTGTATCAGCAAACAGCTGAGACCTCATCTTTACTAATCCATGCTATTGTTCCAAAACACATACAAAAATGTGCCTCTCCTTTAGTATTTATTGCAGGAATTGTAGTTATATTACTGAAGAATACCTTTTAGATTCTTAATATTATATTTGCTTTTCTCTAGTTGTCTCCAGTTGTCTATTGCTGTTAGTAAATAATTACGAGTAGTTGATAACTTGGTAGCTATTCCTCCCCATTATGAATCTCCCAGTCATTTTGGTTGCCACCCCTCTGGATGGTAATTCAGACTGACAGATGAGTGCCTCCGCCCACACAAGAGTCATCAAAAGCTATGACTTTTTGCTTCCTCTTTCCAGCTCTGATCCCAACCCAGTGCACTGAGCAGTCCACCTGGATTTCCCCCAGGAGAACGTGTTTGTCCTTGATGCCACATCCCTGAACCTATTTTCTAGGTGACTAGGTGCTCATGGACGTGGAACCTTGCTCTTGCTGCCAGAAGTAGCATCCTCCTTGAGAGCTCCTGTTTTACCTCACTCGTACCTGCCTTTTTTTCCTGGGGGGCCTTAAGCTACGGTCTCTGCAGCGTCCCTCCTGTTGACCTCACGTTCATCACCTCTGATCCCCTCTGGATGCATCAAACCCTGTTCACCTCTTATTGCAGTTCCTGACTTGCACTGCCACAACAATCAGCACTTGCTTGTGACAGGGGAGGCTGCTGCCATCACTCCTGGCCCCAGCCTGAGGCATTCCTTACAGATCATGACCTGCACAGAAGCATCCACCTTCAGAGGTTGTACAGTACCAGAAGTGGCTGCACCAGCCAGGATAGGACATGCCACAAGATCTGATCTCCACTTCACACCTGGGTGCCTCCCTTCTGCTAGCAGGGCCTCTGGGACCACTATGAACCTCTACATACTAGCTGCGGCTATGCTGCCTTGCTTCTTTTTTGCACACCCTTCTTCTGGAAGTGCCCCTGATCATGGTGTTTCTTAATCATAGAATCATAGAATGTGTTGGGTTGGAAGGGACCCTTAAAGGTCATCTAGTCCAACCCTCCTGCACTAAGCAGGGACATCTTCAACTAGATCAGGTTGCTCAGAGCCTCATCAAGCCTGGCCTTGAATGTCTCCAGGGATGGGGCCTCCACCACCTCTCTGGGCAACCTCTTCCAGTGCCTCACCACCCTCATGGTAAAGAACTTCTTCCTAATGTCTCATCTAAACCTACCCTGCTCTAGTTTAAAACCATTGCCCCTCATCCTGTCACTACATGCCCTTGCAAACAGCCCCTCCCCAGCTTTCCTGTAGGTCCCCTTCAGTTACTGGAAGGCTACTACCTTAACTACCAGATAGATAGGAAACCTGAAGCCAGCTTGCTCCACCCTTCTGTGAGGTTTCCCCACTTTGCAAGGAACCTCGCACACTGTTATGTAATCTTCCAACCACAGCTCATTTGCCTTGCAATTGATGGGTATGCTGTGCAGTGTTTTCTCCCACACCACAGCCCAAAGAGTGACCCAAGGAAGGGAACAAAGGATATCCAGCAGTCCTCATGAATCCCAGGCAGGCAATGGGGTGTTTAAATGGTGAAACTAGGTTAGGAGAAACCTCAGTGAGGAAGGAGATTTTAAGTGAGATCTGAAGCCTGATAAATGCTGAATGGGCCAGATTATATAAAGCAAATGAGATTGGAGTGAAGAGACAGTGCTAAAATATAGAAAAAACTGGAGGATGGATCATTTGGAGCAGTTGAAACAGAAGGTGCAATGCAAGAGGAAAAAAAAATACGTGCATACTACAGGTTACTCTTTCAGAGCTTGAAATCAAGTAAACATGCTTGAACCTAATCTTTATTCAGCTCTCTGGAAATAGAAATCTGTCTGAGAAAATAATTCCTTAGGCACTAGCTTGGCATTTGTAAAATGGAAATAATAGCCTTTCATCTGACAAATTAAGCCAGTAAAGTTTGTGATGCACTTAAACTGATGACTGTTGGAAAAAGTCTGAGTTAGTAAGTCTGTCTTCAATGCAGAGGATGAATTGTGCACTGGAGAAGCACAAGATATCACATAGAACAATGAGAAGAAATTAAAATTTCCATCTTTTGTGAAAATAGGCAACTGGTTCAGGGAGGAAAAAACACAGTCTGAGCTCTCCAGTTGAAAACTGTATCCCAACGCAGGTGCAGAAACCAGGACCAAGGGAAGGCAATATAAACCTTATTTTTTGAATGCTCAATAACATCCTGTTAGCAGATATCTTTCATACGTAATAAAAATGTATCATCATAGAACTAGTGTGTTTTTCTGAGAGCTGCTACTTTCTAGTATTATGCATAAATTAATTACTGTCTAAACCTGTTTCTCATCCTTCTCAAGAGCAAAATACGTATTGCAGGTGTATAAATTAAACATCTTCCTCTCCATTCCCATTAAGTTTGACATAGCGCTCTTAGCTTCCACATTCTCCCATTTTCTTTCAGCCTTTTTCACAGCTATCCTCTCTGTTATCTGGACTTGTCATGACTCTGATGGCACAGCAAAGTGAAACAGTAGTCCCCAGAACCTAACTTGGCTTTACTACTTTCTATCAGCAATTTAATCTCCTATTTCAAACCCTCCATCTTTTTCTTTAGCAAAGAAATATGCTTGCAGCTTAACTACAGGCCTCCTGTTCTTGGTTCGTAAATCTAAATGTCACTGGGTTGTTTGGTTCCTTTATTATCTACTTTAATCCCAGTTGATGCTTCTTGACTTGTTGGAACCTGTTAGTGTCAAACAGCTCCACAACATTTCCCTCTGTGACATTCCTCAGGAATTCCATGTTTATTCCTTCCTGGCTTTCCCCTCCCATGAAGGTAGTTCAGTTACAACTCCAGATAATAAACATTCATACGCTTGTGGGGTTTTTTGTTTGGTTCTTTCAGAGGAAAGGGATCTTGCACTATTTACGATTTTTATCAGTCTTACTGTACTTAAAAATAGAGAGATTTAAAGAAAATTATTTTTTTCTTTCCAACTGAAAATACACAACTTGTACCTCGTAATTCTGCGCTAACCTAGTTATGGAAGGGAAAATTAATGCTATAATAATGCCCTTCTTTTTACCCCACTAAGAGCTTTGATACTTTTTCTAGACAACATACTTTTAATTTATGCAAACATACTTTTAATTTATGCAGAACTTTTCAGTCTCTACCCCTTTTCTGTTGTTATGCCTGTATAACATGACTAGAGAACACACAACATGATACAACCAGTAATGATATTACACTACTGGTATGTTGGGGGCTGGGTTCATGTTAATGGGTAAACTCTCATGTTAGTTGATGAAAATAGTTGAGGAAAGAAAAGCTCGTGCATTTTTATCAGCTTAGCTTGCACAGACTTTATACAATTTGTTTAAAACATACATTTAACATATTGCAAAGAGATAGTAAATCCAGTTTTAAAACCTAATTCTAAAATCCATGTTATGCATGAATAACTACTGTTTAACAAAATTATAGGTGCTAGGATAGGTGGAAGCCAATCCTTCATTCCAAACAGCAGAAGAGACCTAACAGATAACACAAAGAGATACCATATGGGAATACATCCATTGAACATCCACTTAATTTGTAAGAGTTCAAAGGACATTCAATCCCAACAGAATTACATCAAAAAGGATTGTAAAAATATCTTGTCAAGCAGCATTGTTGTGCTGTCTAGCTTTTTAATCGTAGCATAATGTTAATGCTATTAGAGTTTCTATGAAGACACACAGAGGTCAAGGATGCAAAAAAAAAAAAAGAAAAGGGGAAAAGAAGAAAAGATTGTATGTGCTAATTACACGTTCTGGAGCTTAGCATGATGGTGTGACCTATATTTATGCATTTTGGCCTGATGATATTATTTTAAAACTTTTCTTTGAATATTAACTGGTTCAAGAATAGTGTATGAAGTCTGTTATAGAAGATCAGGGGAAAATAGGAAGAACTTATAGGTCTGTAGAAACCAAACCAGCAAGGGACTGCAGGGTCATCAAGTCCTGTTTTCTCTGGCAAGTTGTCCCATTCCTATATTTACCAACTTTCATCTCAACCTGTTTTGAGCAACACATTCATGTGTATGTTTCTGAGGGAAATATATGAATGAGCACATTTGCCAATGAATTTGAAAGACTCTTTCAATGTGGAACTTGAAAAAAGTAAATTAAACAAGTAACATAAAAACAACACAGGAAAACTATAATGAAAAATGAATTTTAAAGTTGACATCAGTACCACAGAAGTGCATGGGAGGATATCTGATTATCTTTTTCAGGGGTACAGTATTAATCAATAAACTGGATATTTTTTCCAGGACTCACCCTGTGTTATAATCCTGCTACAGTCATGTATGATGGGACTACTCAAATGGCTTAATTCTACATATACTAAGCTCAATGATTAATTTCAGTGGAAACCGGGCTGTGCTAATGAGAGCTTTCAAAAATCCTTTTCTACGCTTTTCCCTGTGTCTCGCTTCGTGTACTATATCAACTAATAATACTTGCCTGTCTTATAAACATTTTGTGAGGCTTGTTTAAGCCATTTTAAAAAATGTCTTCTAGACTAAAATCAGTTTAAAGTGTTTGCTTCATGTGCACACTAGCTTACTTCTCATTTCAAACAATTTATAACACAGAAATACTCTTTTTGAATAGAAGAAAACTGCACTTCAGGGAAATAACACAAAAAGGAAAAAAAGAATATTTAGACAACTTGAAGCAATACACAGTTATCAGGAAGAAAAGAGTATTATTTCAGAAAGAAAATCTTTCAGGCTTCCACTTGGCGTGAAGGTCATTCTGGCTAGCTTCAGCAAAATAATCAAGAAATCCAATTAGCTCTATAAAGAAGTTTCAAATCTGTTCTCATCAAAGAACACATAGCCTACAGCACAACCAAACAAAATACTATTAAATTATATCTATTGAAAAGAGTTGTATGCTGCTAATGAGAGCAGACTTAGAAGAATTCAGCTAGAAAGTAACTAAAAAAAAATAATAATTCCAACCACTTGTCAGATCAAGCCAAGTTCCTGATAATAACTCACGGCTCACTAAAAAAAATAAAATGTTAAGCAGTATAGTGTTTTATTGACTGATTTAAAAAATGTGCTACTGAGCTCTTAGATTTATACTTAAACTTTGGAAAAATCAGTGAAATCTGATGTGATCCCAGTAATCCTTCACAACGGGAGCACAGATTCCACCTCACTTCTAAGAGGTTTCTTCAGACAGGAGAAGGTAATAAATTTGTCTTGCAGAGTGACCTAGGGCCAGCTAAATTTTGGGATCAATGGAAGAATCAAGTTCCAAAGTAAAGGGCTCTGAGCAAATACCACACAGAATTTATTTTCTTTTTCAACAAGCTCTGAAATTAATTAAAATGTACTCATTTACTGAACAAACTTCATGAGTTATTTGTACATATAGTCTTACGAACATTCTATATTCAAGTCAAATTAGTGCAGTCCAATATCCTTATCCATATGTTATAATCAAAAGTCATGGCTGTCAGGATGTCAGAAGCGGCTATTGTGGTATGTCTACAATCTCAAACCTTGCTATAAATCATTATGTAGGACAAATTTTCTTCAAAGTAAACTTGTTTTTTAACAAAAAACTTTCAGAATTTCATTTACCTATCTTCAGTTAATTACTTGATTTCAATGCAATATTGACGGAGTTCAATTTTGGTAAGCTTTGGTAAGTGTTCAGGGAAGAAAATAAATATGACAAGTAAATATGACAAGATCATAAATCTGAATAAACAAACTAATTTTTGAGGCAATATTAACTGCAAAACTGTATTATTTATGGATTAATTTACTCCATATTCTGCTAACAGTACTTGATCTTTTGCTTTTAAAATGAGAATTTCTTCCTTCTTTTTTCTTTTAAGTCACCTGACCGCTACTATATGGAAATAAGCATTTCTGCTAATTACTTAACTGAGAAAAAATTTATAGAGAAAAATCAAGATGAATGAGGCAGTGCTTTGCGCACATCAGACAGACAAGCTGCCAGTGCTGCCTAATCCATCCTTAGAACAATTCCGTTTCCCAAAGCAAGTTGTCAGGAGAATGAAGGTCCTTGTCATTTCTCCACTTGCAATTTAGGACTTTCTTTTTGCACCTACTTTATTTCCAGAATCTTTTGACACTACTGTTGCAATTAAGTGACAAAATAATATTTTTTTTTCCCCCATCTTTAAGCTGACATCTATACCTTTCTGGTGCAATACATACAGGGTAAAACATGGCTAATGAGCATGTTTCTTATCATTTTGTTCGATCTCTGAAGTGCATTTGTCCCATAGACATGCCAAGCAGGCAGCTCTGTGCCAGTGCCTCAAGTGGCTGGGCAAATTAACAGTGCTTAAGAGCCCTGAGAGACTCATTAGTGCTGGAGTGCCTGCAAGAACATGCAGGGTGGTTGTGCAGGAGCTCGGTGCCTGTGGACTCTTTGAGCAGACCCACTCCTCCAAAATTTTCTGTACAGGCAGCTTTATGCTAGTGGATGCTCGAAGTGGAGCAGTCTGTAAAGTATATTAGAACCTCAAACTCACTGGGACCATTTGATACTGAAGATCTATGTTATTAATTGGATATATTTTTCAACAAGAAAGATTTGATTAATGTGTAATGACATCTCACCAACAAACATCTGAGCTTGCTCAGATATATTTGCATCTGGAGTATGGGAAAAAATATGAAAAATTGTGCAACTATGATAAGCACCCATAATTTATTTGGCTCATTCTCTTTAAAGTCTTTTTTTTCAAATGACCTTAAATTTCATCAAACAGCATCCAACATTTCCTCAGCTGCACTCATTAGAGATACTGGGGGCATTTTTAAAGGGAGGTCAATAACAGAATTACAAGAAAAGGAAAGGTTCATGATGTATTGAAGAAGTGTGTGAGTGTAGAAAAATAAATTTAATGAGCGATACAGCATCTGTTAGCATATGATAGTCAATTCTAGATTAAAGTTGCATTAGTTTCTAAGATCTGTTACATACAAACATAAACATGTATGTGTGTAAGTGTATGAGAGACCAGTGATATACAAGATTGTGGGTTTAGTGATCATAAACACAAATATTAAAAGCCAGCAAGTGTTAAAGCAGAACTCAGTTTTAAAATGAAAGATTCTTTTTCCATGTAACTAAAATGAGCAATATATGCATTGCAGATTACATAGAGTCAAGTCTGGCATAGCCTTATCAAGAGCGTTTACAAAAACATTCCAAATTAACAACGTAACCTTTGTTTTTACACTAATTCAAAACCAGTAGAGACTGTATGCCATGATTGTTCAAGACAAAAGAGAAATATGGACACCTGGGTAATTTATGCAAGGAGCTCAGCCTTAGATAGTGACAGAGAGACTATCCACAGTTGGGAAGAGGAAATACAAAGACAGAACTTGGGGGGGAACCCACAAAAAAAATCAGAACTATATATAATGTAAGACTCAGCCTATTGCTTAAAACTTGTCTGTATGGAGACATTTGGAAAATATTAGCCTGAATTAAGAAAATAAGTGAAATAACATTAAAATTAATTAGTTGAACTGCAATAATATGTGTGCAGGCACCTAAGGTGGTAGTAGTTCAGTTAGATTGGTTCACCTCCAAAGGGAAGTAAACTAAATCAGACTTAAGCCATGAAGGGTTCAGTTACCATATGTCAGCATTTTGTATGCATACATGGCAAATACAAGGCCATCTGAGGACTTAGGTAAGAACCACATAAAAAATTACTGTGGATCATCATTACACACATCACACACATCAATGTGAGTGCCTATGGCATATAATTCTCAACAAAAATGTTCAGAGGGATTCAGTGTTTTGTAACTAACCCAGTTGTAACATTTGTGAAATTTTTTGCGCTACCATAAAAAGATACTAGCCAAAAGCAAGCTGTCTAGATTCAATTCAATAAAAACATTCATAATTTAGAAATGGATGAAAAATAGAATGATATAATTCGCTCTTTTAGGGAGTGTGGACCAAATTCAGACAGACTACTCAGGGTACTCAATTTTTTAAGTTTCAACACACCTCCCCCTATCCTCCCCACCCAAAATGCCATGTCCTAGCACATAAAGGTCATTAGAGTAAATGAAGGTAGCACCCAGGTGAAACACCCGTCTTCCATGGTATTTCCTGGAAAACATTGGTTTTCCAGGAAATCTAGACCCCGCTGCACAGTGGAGCAGGACAGCCACTTAGGTACACAAGATCCTGTTTCTTACTGGGCACGCAGTAGGTAACACACTCTCTCTCCATCCTGAGACCAGACTCCTACCCAGAAAGGACATGAAAGCTGTAGAACCTCCCTCCTTAGTCAGTGACTCAAACCCTGGACTAAAGACTCACCTCCCATTTCCCCCCTCCTGCTTCTGTGCCTTTTATTCTGAACTGCGCAGGGCCTCACATTAAGCAGGAGTCCATATGTGGTGTCTTTTTTAATAGGCTTTATATATGCTATGAATATACTTAATGTATACGATATCATATTATATTTATTATATTGGATTGTTTTTTTGTATTCAGCACATGAGTGCACTACAAACTGAAAGAGAAAAAAATGGAGGATCTGGCAGATGGGTAGAGGTATTTATAATCTTTGCTATTTGTTAGCAGTAATGTAGAACTGCAAAATGAGCACATCAGCTTGCTGTTTTTAGGTAGATCAATAATGAAAAAGCTAATAGTGACTTTTCAATTGTCGGAATTTAAATTGTTTTTCTTCCTTTTTTAATGCAACAGTTCACCCCTCTGAGCTACCTAATGAAACTTTCTGCAGAAAGTGCTGGTTTTGCCTGGAATAGAGTTAATTTTCTTCATAGTAGCTAGTATGGGGCTATATTTTGGATTTGTGCTGCAAACAGTGTTGATAATACAGGGATGGTTTAGTTATTGCTGAACAGTGCTTACACAGAGTCAAGGCCTTTTCTGCTTCTCACACCGTCTCACCAGCAAGTAGGTTGGAGGTGCACAAAAAGTTGGGAGGGGACACAGTTGGGACAGCTGACCCCAAATGACCAAAGGGATATTCCATACCATATGACATGCTCAGCAATAAAACCAGGGGGAAGGTTGGCATGGGGGGCCGCTGCTCGGGTACTGGCTGGGCATTGGTCAGTCGATGGTGAGCAATTGCTTTCATTTGCATCACTTCTCTTTCCTGGGTTTTATTTTCCTCTCTCTTTGTTATTTTTTCCTCTTTTCCCTACCATTTTTTAAAAAAATATTATTTCTTTTTAGTTATTAAACTGTTTTTATCTCAACCCATGAATTTTCTCTCTTTTACCTTTCTGATTTTCTCCCCCATCTCACTGGGCAGGGGAGGGAAGTGAGAGAGCGGCTGTGTGGTACTTAGTTGCTGGCTGGGGTTAAACCATGACAGTACTTTTTGGTGCCCAACATGGGGCTCAAAGGGTTTGACGTAATAACAGATTGACTAGAGCATATTATAAGAGATTTATATCTGTTAACAGTTGCAGGTCACGATATTGATTCATCTGTTCTCGATATCAGTTTATCCGATCTGTGACATGCTCTTTTATTTGCTGTACATGTTAAAGATTGGTGTTGACTTTTGCAGTTTTCTCTGCTTTGTAGTGCTTAGTGATATTTTGCCTGGGAGTTTTATTATTAAAACACTGTCCTTGAGCTTAATCTCATATTTGGGCTCTGTACTGAAGGCATTACTGTACTTTGGGTATCATCTCATGGAGGCAATTAACAATTATACTTCTTCCTCTGAGAGGTTTTTTTGTGGAGGAAATACAGAGTGGAACCTTCTCCACCATCTTCTGTGATGTTTCCTCCCTCGTTACAATAACTTTTCAGTATATTGAACATCCTTGGGTAGTCAAAATACTTCTATTGGTATTTCTTAGGTATATTGTTTCAGCTTTTACTAAGGTTAACAAGCTATTTAGGAATATGACCCTGGCCCTGTGACAGTATGGTCATGGGTGGCAAGACATGTGGGAGAATATGGGCAGGTATCTAGAAAATGTCTCACCTCCAGTGGTCTGGAACTTCACTCCCGAACAAGTGAAGAATCCTGATGAAGTGATAGAATGTTTGAAAAAAAGATGCCTTGGTGATTCCAAAGAGGCACAACTTACCACAGTATGCTGGGGCCTGGCCAGCACCTGCCAAACACTGCTCAATACTATTCAGCACCCTCAAGGAGAAGAGAGCATCTCTGGATCTGAAAATGTACCAACAGACAATATGGCTAAACCAGACAGTTGCCCCTATAACTAAAAAAACACAATGGAAGCAGAAGTCAACTAATTTAATAAGGGATGAAGAAGCTTCTCCTAAGAGAGAGCGGGAAAAAGAATCAGAAGAGGCAGCCTGTTCTGCAGCAGAGCAGTCACAAGAACAGGAGGAGGAAGAGACTGAAATCATAAATGAGTCCGAAACCACCTGATCTCTATCCCTAAGTGAGCTGAAAGTTATGCAAAAAGATTTTAGCCATCAACCAGGTGAGCTAATTCTCAGTTGGTTGTTCTGATGCTGGGATATTGGAGCCAATAGTCAGGAATTAGAGGGTAAGGAAGGCCGGCAGGTGAGATACCTTGCTAAGGATAACACCATTGACAAAGGGATTGGAAAAAGGGCAGGAGTCCTCAGTCTTTGTCAGCGACTCCTGTCCAGTGTGAAGGACAGGTATCCCTTAAAGAAAGAACCTGAAAATTCCCGAAGGAAGTGGACCACCACTGAGGGAGGTATACAGTATCTGAGGGAATCAGCTGTGGTGGAGGTGATCTATAATAAACTGGATGACGACCAGGCATCCGAAGACCAAAATGAAATCCGGTGCACACGGTTCATGTGGCGAAAGTTTATAGGCAATGCACGGATGTCATACACCAACACCCTGGCAATAATGCACTGGATGGACAAGGAGGCACCAACTATGGATGGATTGGCCAGACAACTCCAAAAATATGAAGATATTCTCGCTTCTTCCTGTCATGGTTTAGGTTGGGCTGGCCACTAAATGAACAACAGATGCTCCCTTTAACCTCTCTCCCTTCCCAAGAGAAGGGAGAGAAAATAAGGGAGACAGACTTATGGGTTGAAAAGAAAACTAAAACTACTTTCATAAAATATTAATAATAAAAGAAAAGATGATTATATCAATAAGAAATTAATGAAATATATACGATACGTACATAGCCAATATTGAGCTCCCAGGATGACGATCATGTCACCAAAAGGCACTGGGAAAGTCCCAGACTGGATTCAGAGATGGATGGGAACTGGATTCAGGAATGCACGGATCAGGATCAAAGGTAGACAAACAGAGTCCTCCTCGGATGATGGCCATTGAAGAAAAAGCGTCATCCCTTTGATCCCTCAGCTTTTATACTGAGCATGATGCACATAGGATGGAATACCCTGCTGGTCAGTTTTGGATCACCTGTCCTGTCCGCTCCTCCCCATAGGTGCAACCCCTTTACACTCTTCTACTTCTGACCCTCCAATGGGACAAAAAATGAAGTTAGCTGACCTTGGTTGTTATAGCAATAAGTATAAGCAGGAGCCTCTCTGCATACCATTCCTTGGGATTAAATATAAACATCAGACGTTATCACTGCTAGAAGCAGACACATTCTGAAAAACATACCTTTAATTTCAGAGAGTACAGTCAGTTAGAAGAGACTTAACTGAAAAGTAAAATTACTGAAAAGAAAATTGGTTCTCTTCTACCTCAAACCAGGACATTCCACCCCTTATTCCATACCTTTTACATCATGCTCAGGTCACTATTGCTTGTTGTCTTCAAATATATACACATATATATATACAGAGATTACTAAATTATGATTTATCTTTCTACACAAAAGCTCGTTAAGTTCATTCACTTCATAATTGCAGGTTTCCATCTATCATAGCAGTCTCTAAGGGCAGGAAAGGTGGTATGAAATTCATCATGGTTCGTGCCCAAAGGTAGCATGCCCACCTTGAAGAGTTTGCTGGATGCCCCTTCATGAAGCTAGTTCAGGTTCATCACCACTATGTTATCCTAAAAAACACTTATTGAACACTGCTAGTATTACATAACAACTAACATCATGCAGCTAAAAATTGAGTATTCTCAATTAAATTTCCTCGAGGTAGACATTGAACTTCTCCATTCTCCAGCATCACCCACCAAGTACATTCAGGTCCTTGAGCAAAAAGAGTCTCACGAATGGATTTGCTTTTGCCTGAGGCAGGAAAAAACAGGTAGCTTGTGCTAAATGCTTGTCCCAATTTTTAAAGGATCCACCCCCCATTGCCTTCAGGGTAGTTTTTAACAATCCATTGTATCGCTCAATTTTCCCAGAAACTGGTGCGTGATAGGAGATATGATATACCCACTCGATACCATGTTCTTTTGCCCAAGCACTTATAAGACTGGTTTTGAAATGAGTCCCATTGTCTGACTCAATTCTTTCTGGAATACCATGTCACCACAAGACTTGCCTTTCAAGGCCCAGGATGGTATTCCGGGCAGTAGCATCGGGTACGGTGTACGTTTCCAACCATCTGGTGCTTCCTTCCACCATCGTAAGCACGTAGCACTTACCCTGGCGGGTTTGAGGGAGTGTGATGTAGTGAGTTTGCAAGCCTCCCCATACTTATATTTCAGCCATTGTCCCCCATACCACAAAGGTACCACCATTTAGCTTGCTTGATTTTGGTGCATGTTTCACAGTGGTGGATAGCCTGCGCAATAACGTACATGGTTAAATCCACCCCTCGGTCATGGGCCCATTTATATGTTGCATCCCTTCCTTGATGACCTGAAGTGTCATGGGCCCACTAAGCTAAAAATAGTATAAATCTGTCTGGAAAATCCAGCCTAATCCACTTGCTGATTGTTTCCATGTTCCTCAGGGTCTTGACTCATGGGTATGTGGGCATCTACACAGCGTACCTTCACAATTAGTTTCCCTAGCCAGTCAGAAATATTTTGCCACAATTCAGCAGCCCAGATGGGTTTACCTTTGCGCTGCCAGTTGCTCTGCTTCCACTGCTTTAACCACCCCCACAGAGCATTGGCCACCATCCATGAGTCAGTATAGAGTATTGGCCACTTTTCTCATACAGCAATGTCTAAGGCCAGCTGGATAGCTTTTACCTCTGAAAATTGACTCAATTCACCTTCTCCTTCAGTAGTTTCTGCGATTTGTCATGTAGGACTCCACACAGCAGCTTTCCACTTTCGATGTTTTCCTACAATACGACAAGACCAATCAGTGAACAGAGCATGCTGTTTCTCATTATGTGAGAGTTCATTATATGGTGGGGCTTCCTCAGCACGAGTCACCACCTCCTCTGGTGGCATTCCGGAGTCTTTGCCTTTGGGCCAGTTTGTGATCACTTCTACGATTCCTGGACTACTGGGGTTTCCTATTCGAGCTGGCTGTGTGATTAAGGCAACCCATTTACTCCAGGTAGCATTGGTGGCATGATGAGTAGAAGGAACTTTACCCTTGAACATCCAGCCCAGCACTGGTAATCGGGGCGCCAGGAGGAGCTGTGCTTCAGTACCAATTACCTCTGAAGCAGCTCTAACTCCTTCATATGCTGCCAAGATTTCTTTCTCAGTTGGGGTATAGTTGGCCTCAGAGCCTTTGTATCCTCGACTCCAGAATCCTAGGGGTCGACCTCGAGTCTCCCCTGGTGCTTTTTGCCAGAGGCTCCAGGTAGGACCATTGTCCCTGGCTGCGGTGTAGAGAACATTTTTAATGTCCCATCCTGTTTGGACAGGTCCAAGGGCTACTGCATGTGGGAATAGAGAGCAGCATAGGTCTGTTTGACCTTGTTGAGATAAAGCTGCGTCCTTGAGAGAGGGCTTGAGAGAACAGGAAAAACAAGTAAGAATCAGCAAGAAACAAGACGTGAGAATGAAGTTGCTGCTCCTCCTGAACAGACAGCAGAAACCAATCGGAAGAAGTAGAGAAGTGCGTAGCAGTCGACCTTCAACCTATCAGCAGGACACAACTTGTGCGTGGAGAGTGTGTATAGCTATAAAGCCTTTCAGACTGTTGGAATAAAGGTCTTTGGTCTGTACCCCGCCAGAGTCCGTGAATCCATGCTCCACAAATGGCGCCCGAACAGGGACTAAAATCGTAGGAATGTACGACCGGTGGAGCAGCCCGGCTGAATGAAAAAAGGCAGCGGGATAGCAGAGCTGCAGTCCAGATGAATAATCACCAGAAAAAGGTGAGCAGCCGGGGATGTGTGAGGATGGGATCGAGAGAGTCCTCAGAGGAAAAGGCAATTGTATGTATATTAGAAAAGTTTTTAAGTAAAAGGGGTATTCAATACGATGAAGGAACTCTTCAGCTTTTACTGGCGTGGCTAAAATGCAAGGGTCTTCCCGCTGATTCTACAACGGCTTTCCAATTATCAAGTTGGGAGCAAGCGGACGAAACTTTATTTGAGGCTGCAACAAAAGGGGATGCGACTGCCACAAAGGTTTTGACAACCTGGAGGTTGATTAAAGATACTTTACAGCAGGTAAAATCTGAACGAAATGCCACAGCAGCCACAGTTGCAGCTATGGCACCGGACAGCCCGATTACCACTCAGACAGAGGGGGGGAAACCTGAACCCCCGAGCTGTCCGGCTGCTCCATTAGCACCCCCGCTAGATGTGACGTTGATACCACCACGGTCTCCTGTGTTACCGGGTTGGGGCGACTCCTTGCCAAGTCTGGCACCAAGTCTGGTGGTCACTGCAACTTACTATCCTGCTCAACACTGGCAGAACTTACGTAAACAGGCATTACAGGACGGCGATATGGAAGCTGCTACTGCCATCGCCTGTCCGGTACTGCTTAATCAAAACGGACCAAATACTTAGGAACCGATAAGGTGGGAGCTGGTTAGAGAAATGCGAAAAACGATTATGCAGCATGGACTAACCTCTCCTTATGCACAAGGACTATTAAATAACATTATGAAAGGACACATACTAACTCCATTCGATATCAAGCAGCTAGCCGAAGTTATTTCTACCCCAACACAGCGAGTTCTTTTTATGGGTAGGCGTATCTAACAAGCCTTAAAGAATCCAGGCTTAATAGATATGATAGAAGCTTGCAACCTAGTGGGATCTCTCTCTTATCAGACCGATTGGCGGCAAATTCTAGAGATGATACGGAAACAGGAGGACATCAGACAAGCTGCAAGCAATAACGATGCTGCACCATCTGGGGTAACCGCTGCACCTCCTAATTTTAAAGCAGACAATTGCCCTCCGGTTTTGCCGAGATTAGAACAAGCCGAAGGGAAAGGAGGCACTCAAGTTCACTCTACCCTATTCTGTACTATCCCTGAGGATGATCATGGGAACCCCTTTGATCCTGGTCCAATAAATCCAGAGACTGAACCTGATTTATATCCACCTTTAACCCC
Source organism: Larus michahellis (assembly GCF_964199755.1). Classification (NCBI taxonomy): domain Eukaryota; kingdom Metazoa; phylum Chordata; class Aves; order Charadriiformes; family Laridae; genus Larus; species Larus michahellis. The sequence goes on along the minus strand of NC_133929.1, from coordinate 20,596,830 downwards.
AATTAAAGCTATGCCTGCATCTGCTCCAACTGTGGAGGAGATTTTACAGCAACAGCAATGAAAGTCGTTATCGCGCTCCTCCATTCTTAACCCTTCTCCATTTGCACCAGGTACCACATCTGTTCCTCCTTATCAACTGCTTATACGTGTGCAGCCAGAATCGGGGTATTGAGGTGTGTTGTCAGAATGTCAGCAGAGAAGGACGGAGCCGGAGCTGTTGGCTCCTGCCATTGCCCGCCTCGCCCCCTCCCCTCCCCAGTCGTCTCCCTGAGATAGAAGTGCTGGTTTTGTATGTCTGCTGTGTAAGTGTGTGTGGGCGCCAGCTTATACCTGCTGATCAGCATGTGTGCTACTGTTTGCTTTTTGTTGTGTGCAGTGTCGTTAGGTGACTCCCCTTGAGCAGGTGTTCTGCCCGGTGTGGTACTGTTCTCGTATGCAACTAGGGCTGACACTCCGTCAAGTGAAGAAGTTTGTATACAGTTGAGTCCTGTATTGATGATTGAAGCTGAAGGACAAGGTGAATCGAGTCAATGTGCAGATGTAAAAGCCATACAGCTGGCTTTAGGTACTACTAAACAAGAAAAATGGCCAATACTCTATCTCAATGCAACTACTTCCATCTCTGTCATATTATAAATCATATGATTTTCCTCATATAATAGTCCAATTGAGTCCTGTATTGATGATGCCCTGCAATATTCCTGTCAGAAACCATCATTAGGAATCTGGTTTTGCCCATGGCATTGAAGGGAGCATTTAATAAGACTGGTCTCAAAATGGGTCATTGGGTTATTCATGGCATTACTTTTCTCCAACCTGGTAATTCCCTTTGCAGCATAATCCATCATCACCTCCCACTTAGCTCATCTTATCCACTTCAAAAGTTTTTGTACTAGCCCCATATTATCAAATTCAATTGATAATTTCCCATATGGCACCCTATCAAATCCTGTAGTGAAATCTAGACTGACTACACAGAACACATTTTTTCTGTCAACTGTCATTTAAAACCTCGGACAGCATGGTTGATCTGACATGACCGACCTTTGACAAAGATGTTTTGCATTTCATCCCATTTTCCATTTATCTCCCTACATTTATTCTTATTCCTTTTTTTGTTTTTCTTTCAAAAGCTTTGCACATTATTGAGGTCAGGCTATTAAGCTTGTTTTCACTTTAATTACTTTTTCTTTATAACCATGGTGTTTACTCCTCTCCAGTAAAAAATATCATCTTGAGGTTAATGCACTTATTGAACACTTAGACTTGCTGAATATGCAATGCCAGATCTTTCAGGATTCTGGCACAAAGATTGCCACTATTGAAGATATAGTAAAATTCAAAAAGCTTTGAGATGAAACAATTTCTGTTTCCCAGACCTTCCTTAATCTTATCTGTTTCTGTGCTAAATATCATTACCTTCATTGAAAACTTAGTTCACATACTCATTTAATCTGGGGAATAATCTACACCATTTTTAATCTTAACCACAATCTCATAAATGTCCCCTGTATCTGAAATACTCGTCGCTCTGGAACTTCACTTCCAAAGTAGGTGTTCAGATCCAAATTAGGAGCCACAATACATGACTTAAATAACACCATAGACACCTAAAATTAGGCATTATGTTAATTAAACTATATTTTCTAATCATAAACTATTATATATTTATAATAATGACTGGTAGTATTATCTAATTTGTCTTCACACCTTGTATAGGATTGTGCTGGTTTTTACTGGAATAGAGTTAATTTTTTTCCGTAGTAGCTTGCATGGATTTTTGGATTTGTGCTGAAAGCAGAGTTGATAATACAGGGATGTTTTAGTTATTGCCAAGCAGTGTCAAGGCCTTTTCTGCTTCTCACACTGCCCAGCCAGCAAGTAGGCTGGGGGTGCAGCACAAGAAGTTGGGAGGGGACACAGCTGGGACAGCTGATCCCAACTGAACAAAGAGATATTCCGTACCATATGACATCATGCTCAGAAATTAAAAGCTGGGGGAAGAAGAAGGAAGGGGGAACGTTCAGAGTGATGGCATTTTTCTTCCGAAGCAACCATTACACATGATGGAGCCCTGCTTTCCTGGAGATGGCTCTAAACACCTGCCTGCCAATGGGAAGTAGTGAATGAATTCCTTATTTTGCTTTGCTTGCATGCACAACTTATGCTTTACCTATTAAACTGTTTTTATCTCAACCCATGAGTTTTCTGACTTTTACTCTTCTGATTCTCTCCTCCATCCCACTGTGAGGGGAGTGAGTGAGGGGCTGTGTGGTGTTTGGTTGCTGGCTGGGATTAAACCATGACAAGGACACAGAATTATTTTATCTATCCAATAGTTGGATAAGCATTAGCACACATTTGGGGGGCGGTGGAAAGGAAATAAAAAAAGAAAAATCAGTGTTGACATATTGGTTTCAATTGATAATGAATTTACCAAACTTTTCTGTAGGTTACTCCAGCAGCTAAGCCTATTAAAAATGTATACATTATTTTTAGCTTGATTTTTTATAGCTTTAGCTTTCAACAGCTGATGACTCTTAGTGTGCATTTACCTATTCTTTTCTGTGGCTTTCCCAAACTCAAGTACTTTAAGGGTACCTTGAAGCATTGAGCATTAAAAAGAGTAGAGTGATACTGATGTTAAAAACTGGGGAAGAATATATAATTTCAATAACATAATTTTATAATACAGTATATTATTATAATAAATTATATCTCATGCATTTGCAGGAATTAAAAGCAGCTGCTTCAAATCAAGTTGCACTGTGTATAAAATATAGCATATATGCATAACTATCACTAATAGCAATAGCAATGACATTAATAAATATTTCTTCCTTTTGAGATCCCACTTTTCTAGGTCAAGAAATTGCTAAAACATCCAGTAAAGGACTTCTGTGCCCAAGCAAGCCTTTGGTGAAGCTGAGAAATTTAAGTCGAGATTGATGCAAAATTTCACCTCCGCTACTCCAGGTTTCTAAATGCTTCAGATACTTCTTTGCCTGACTTTCAGCTCCCTGAAGGACACACCAATATATCAAAATAGGATATCATGCAGAAATTCTTGAGGTAGTTCTGAATAAGTGTTTACTATTACTATAAGCTGATTAACGGATATCGCTGAAGAGCTTCAGTTGGGCAGACGTACTTGGGCAGAAGATTCTTCTGAAAGCCGGTTTTGCTGTAAAAAGAGGTAACGTCAAGGCACGAGACATCCAGGTTTTAGGAATTAAGTGGCAAAATGGGCATTGACAGATCCCAGTGGATGGGATTAACAAAATAACATCTATGTCCCACCTGCTAACAAAAAGGAAACACAAGCCTTCTTAGGTGTTGTGGGTTTCTGGAGAATGCATATTCCAGGTTACAGTCAGGTTGTGAGCCCTCTCTATGAAGTGACTCGAAAGAAGAATGATTTTAAATGGGGCCCTGAGCAGCAATCAGCCTTTGAGCAAATTAAACGGGAGATTGTGCATGCAGTTGTGGAGCATGGATTCACGGACTCTGGCGGGGTACAGACCAAAGACCTTTATTCCAACAATCTGACAGGCTTTATAGCTATACACACTCTCCACGCACAAGTTGTGTCCTGCTGATAGGTTGAAGGTTGACTGCCACGCGCTTCTCTGCTTCTTCCGATTGGTTTCTGCTGTCTGTTCAGGAGGAGCAGCAACTTAATTCTCGCGTCCTGTTTCTTGCTGATTCTTACTTGTTTTTCTGTTCTCTCAAGCCCTCTCTCAAGGACGCAGCTTTATCTCAACAAGGTCAAACAGACCTATGCTGCTCTCTATTCCCACAATTCCCCCTTTTTGTTTTTCTACTACAAAAGCTTGATTAATCATTCTTTGCATTATTTTCTGTAGGCAGCCTAAGATACAGGGCACAACAAGCATTAAGGCACACACAAAGAACAGCAACAACAATCCAGCTTTTGCAATTGATGATAGCCATCTAGAAACACCCCAACTGCGCAGCAGGTTTTTTAGCCAGTCCCATTCATTATCAATCTGTAGCTGATTAAACCCTTCTTTCAATTGCTGGATACTTTTATGGATAGACTCAGAGTGATCAGAAAAATTCATACAACACATACCTTCAAAATCTTCACACCCGTGGCTTTGTGCTAAAAGCAAAAAAAATCAATGACAGCTCTATTTTGAAGCATAGCATGCCGAATAGCGTCTACATCTGCTAATAACCCACTTAACGCTAACGACGTGGCATTGGTCTGTTTAGCCAGCCAACACCCTATTTTATTCAGCATATTTAATGCCGTTGCTGTTCCTAGCGAAGGGAGAATACTTAGCCCTATTCTTTGTCTGAGATTCGAAAATGTTATAGGGTCGTCACAGGATGGAGTGAAGGTATGAACTGTTCTCTTGGCTCTGTGTTTACTGTGTGCTCTGCTCACTGTGTCTTTGGCCGTACGCAGGCCTCTGCTCATAGATCTGCCACATCTCCCCCTTTTTTGTTTAACACCAGACCATTTATTAACAAGGTCACCATGACTTGTGCTTCTACTCATTGTGACGCTCTTAGCAGGTTATATACTAAACACAATTAAAAACAGAATCAAAAAGAACCCTGCTAAGGCAATAAATACCCAGATTCCTAAATTTAGCCCAGAGAGCCAATTTCTTTGGATTTACCCACGAGAAATCCTTTTGTAATATTTCAAATACATTGCGGTTCATTAAGTCTTGAATCTTTAGTATTTGAGCTTTTAGCTGATCATGGAAAGGACGAATATTTTGTTGCAACGACATGTCAAAAGCGCCTTGGAGATGGTGTTTAACCATTTCCCAGCCATGTAGCGACGTATTCCAGGGGAGAGATGTAACACAAAGTCTTCGAGAGTTGTACTCCCAATCACAATACAGAGAAAGACGTGTTTTTAATGCATTTTGCCGATTCCCTATCCATATTACTGCTGTTTTATACCTTACTCGCGTTAAATTCAATAAGATTGATTACATTCTTGTATACTTGCATTTTGAGCCGAAGCAAACAGACGGATGAGAAGTACAAATCATTACAGAATTGTCTTGCTCACAACTTCTATTTGTTGCAGTATTATCTGTGGTTAGCATGCACCCCGACTTAAGGTGCTTGTAATACACCTTCGGTTGTTCAGGCCATTCAACAGTTCTTACGAAATGTCGCTCTACTGCTGTGGATGACAAAGAAGACATGTTTAGAAAATTTAAAACATGAGAGCGTATGTGGACAATAAAATAAGGAAACTGTCTTTTTCATAAAAGCAACATTGATTGCAGTAAGACATTAAATAACAATTGATTCTCTACTTGTTTTATAGATGCTCCTTGAAGTCTTTGAACAATACCAGTAACATATTGAGAGTCTGTCACTACATTTAACAGTTCCTGTTGAAATAAGTCAAAAGCCTTTACTGTGTCCCTGAACCATCTACAAACACCATAAGGGTGCCAGCAAAAGGCTTTGGCGCTAGCAGGATGCACGGCTGTAAAGGAATTTGTGAAAGTGACTGTAATAGCCTGTGCCAGGGCAAAGAATAATTTATTTGCCCAATATAATGTACTAAGGCAATTTGTAGGTTAAGACTTTGTGATAACCAAGGGTCAAGGTCATCCTTTTTGACGGGGACGTGTATGTGGCTTGGATCCATTCCAGAAAGCTGGTGACAGCACAAACGACCCTGGAAAAACAATCGCAGTAACATTTCAATCATCATAGCTACTGGTTTTGAAAAGGTATGTGGCAAAAATATCCACTCTAATGCAGTCAGGCTCTTTTCGAGTGCATCATCCCACTGTCCTATCAGGGCGTAAGGTTGAAATTCTTGTAGGAAGGTGTTCAATGTGTCTTGCAGCAGTAGTAGACTATATCTTATCTTGCAACATGCTGTAATGCCTTCGGAGCTGTTGGGGTTAATGAATGTGGAACCTACGGGGGGAGGGGGAGAGCAGACACAGGCTCCAGGGCATCCCCTGTATCTTCAAAGTGTGCTCATGTCTCTCTCCCCCTCTCTGACCCGAGACAGCCCCCTTATATCCTGCACTGGATTGAGTGGAGAAGTGCAGGCTAGAGTCGCTGCACGCGTGGCCAGCGTATGCAGCGAGTCTCACCAAACTCATGATCCAGCTTTGCTAACAGCGGCTGTCTGATACGTGACTACATTGTTGTGATCCCTTCTTGCTATCTTCTTCTGTGAAGGTCAGGTTCTCATGGATACACACATAGTTTTTAGAGCAACATATTCTACAACTCGTACAAGGGTACGATGCAAAGTGGCATTTACAGCTGATCGTATAATGCTTATTAAACACGGCAAACAGCATACTAAACATAACAGACAAATTCCTTCCACACAGGCAATGAGTATAATTTGCTTCAACCAACCCCACCCCCAAGTCCATCCAGCAAAGAGATTTCACCCAGTGGTCTCCACAAGTTGCTGGTTCGGTCGGTGCAGTTCCTGCAACTGGGCATGGATGGATTTGGAGTGGTCACTTAGATTCATACAATACAGTCCTTTAAAATCTTGACAAACATGTCCGTGAGCTGAAAGCAAAAAATCAGTAGCAGTTCTGTTTTGCAACATCGCATATCGAATACTATCTACATCTAGCAATAACTCAGAAATAGCGGTACTAGTAGCATTGCTAAACTTATCCTTGGCAGCAAGAGAGTCCTTGTTATCACGAATCCTTGGCAGCAAAAGAGTCCTTGTTAGCAAGAGCGCATGCGGACTCCGCGTTCTTGCTGGTATAGTTTTCTCACTGTGCTTTGATCTTCTTCCACAACAGGCCAAGATTCTCAAGCAGCTACATAAGGTGTCCGTGAGTCCGTTACAGACTTATTTCATCTATGTGTTTTTCTTGCAAGCACCCGAGACTGAGTAACAATCGGTGTGATATATGTGTTTTCCAGCACCCGGGTGCGAGTCCCTTGAGTGTATTTACAGTCCTCCTCGCTGATCTTCCGTTGCTTTCCCATATTCCACCCCCTTGCTCAAGAGACCGCTTCTGCTGGGGTTCATTTTAGTCTCACAGGGTATAACACAGAGTAATTTACCAAGGCATGCAATAACATAGACACATATAGGAAAAAACCAAAAATATATATCTATGGTACTGCTTTGAATCAGGTGTCCTACTTCTCTTTTTCTGATGCTTTCTCGTAGCGTGTATGGCATACTTTTGTGCTAACGTGGCACATTTCCCATCTAATTGTTCCTGTTTGGTTTCTTTTTTTTTCTTTTTTTTCTTTTTTCTTTTTTTATTTTTCTTTTTTTTATTTTGCTTTTTTTCTTTTTTCTTTTCTTTTTTTTTTTCCCCATCACTTACGACTGACATAAAAGTCTGCCTTTGCAACAAGAGCTCAGTTTCTCATTTTTCCTTAAGTTTCTCATTTTCCTACAGAGCATCCTATAGATTTTGGCTCAACTCCTTTTCCCAATCAACCATGATCTTATAGACAAACAACAAACAACCAGCGATACACCCTGCACGGGCGAGCCGTTCCCAAGAGCATAAACGTGTCGGCTGGTGAAAACTCCCCCAATATTTCAGGACTTCCATCGGTATGACAGCCCATCCTGGTGTATCTACTTGGGGCGCGCTCGCCTTACGTCTAAACATTGTGTATATACAAACTTCTTCACTTGACGGAGTGTCAGCCCTAGTTGCATACGAGAACAGTACCACACCGGGCAGAACACCTGCTCAAGTGGAGTCACCTAACGACACTGCACACAACAAAAAACAAACAGTAGCACACATGCTGATCAGCAGGTATAAGCTGGCGCCCACACACACTTACACAGCAGACATACAAAACCAGCACTTTTATCTCAGGGAGACGACTGGGGAGGGGAGGGGGCGAGGTGGGCAATGGCAGGAGCCAACAGCTCCGGCTCTGTCCTTCTCTGCTGACATTCTGCCTCCTCCCTCGGCCTCAGGTGGAGCAGAGGGGATCAGCAGGGGATCGTCCCAGACCTTCGGACCTGGCCTGTTCGATCCCCCTCCCGTGGGTTGTAATGCTGCAAAAGCCCCGGCTGCCGTGGCTCGCTCCGCCTTCATATCTTGTAAGGTCGATAACACCAACCACCATGTCGTCGCTAACGGTGATGCCTCTTTGTCTCCTTTACTTATCACTTCCCACAGTTTTTTCCCAACAGCCTCCCATATTTCTGGTTTAAAAGCTGTCTGGGGCTCTGGTGCGAATCCGTTCTCTCTGCACCAGGTTAACAGCCTTCGGAGCATACGCTCATCGTATTTCACCCCTCTCGTAGAGAGGATATGCAGGAGAAGTCTTAATATAGCCCCTTCTTCTTTTGTTACTTGTTGCCCCATCTCCTGCCCCGGCTGCTCACCTCTCTCTGGGTGTCCGTGGCCACGTCGTCTGTTTCCTCTATTCCGGATTGCCACCCAATCCGCCCGGTCTCAGTCCAGCTGAGCTGTCCTCCAGCCGGTGGGTCTCTTTCTGGGTGTATGTGACTGACTGAGATGGCTGAGATCTTAACACAGCTTATTTTTATTAAAGGATAACTGAAGTTTAAAGTGTGACTGGGAGTACTCTGTTGAAAACAGGTTAAGGACAGCTTGATATGTATTAATTAAAAATGAAATCTGGGTTTAAAATGGAGAACAGTTGAATCTGGGGGAGTAAGCTGGGAAGAAGTCACTGGAGTGAGTTATACCATTCACTTTTCTTTAACCTTCAAAGAATTAACTTTATTGTAGAATAAAGTAATAGCTTCTCTCTGCCATGACTGGTTGGAACTCACCATCTGTAGGATTTTTTTTTAGGAGGGTCATTATTGTGTAAGTCTGGTTGCTCTTCTAAATAATTTTCTTAAATCACACATTATTAGGTAATGGATATTATACAAATACAATTCATTTTAAGTATACTGTATGTATACTTGTCGTGGTTTAGCCTCAGACGGCAACAAAGAACCACGTGCCGCTCGCTCGCACCTTCGTGATTATGGAACCGCCGCTCCCCGGCCAGACCGGACCCGGGATGCCCCAGCCCGCTTTTAAGCAGCAACTTCCTGCCCCCTCCCCCGGCAGCTCAGGGTGGGCATGGCTCACATGGCATGGAATACCAAGAAAAATTAACCCTATCCCCACCGGAACCAGGACATTATCCACCCCTTATTCCATACCATCTATGCCATGCCCAGCAGGTTCCAATGAATTGCCACCACTTTCCCTGTTATATATATATATATATATGTACACACATATAATGCCCTTAGTTTATGGGCCATCCCTCCAAAGTGTCCGTTGAGTTCTTTTAATCCACGGCTTTGGGCTCCATCTGTTAGAACAGTCTCTCAGGGCAGGTGAGATGCTGGGTGGTGCTGGTCTGTTGCATGCAGTCCGTGGGCTGAAGATGTAGATCTTGAGAAAACTGCTGGGCGCCAGCTGCTGAGATCAGTTCTTATCCCATCGTCCCTGTGCCTTACTTGTAGTACAACTGATAGCAATTATAGCAATGAGGACATACAGTGACAGTGTTACTTATCAATTAACAGCACACAATCTGATTCATTGGCTATTCTCGCCCAAAATCAGATCCCCATGAGGTACACATCGGACTTCCCCATCCTTCCGCATCACCCACCAAGTGCACCCAGGTCCTTGGGCAAAAGCAATCCCACGGATGGGTTTGCCTTTGCCTGAGGCAGGACTAACCCAGACTGTCTTCCCTAGCATATTCTTCATGTGCACTACGGGGACTTTATCCCCTTCTACAGTACGTGGAAGTTTTGATTGGGCAGGGCCAGCCCGATTGTTAGATCCCCTGGTGTTAACTAGCCAGGTAGCTTTTGCTAAATGTGTATCCCAGTGTTTTAAAGTCCCACCACCCATTGCTCTCAGTGTAGTTTTTAACAGTCCATTGTATCGTTCTATCTTCCCAGAGGCTGGTGCGTGATAGGGGATGTGATACACCCACTCGATACCATGCTCTTTGGCCCAGGTGTCTATGAGGCTGTTTCGGAAATGAGTCCCGTTGTCCGACTCAATTCTCTCTGGGGTACCATGTCGCCACAGGACTTGCTTTTCAAGGCCCAGGATAGTGTTCCGGGCAGTGGCATGGGGCACAGGGTATGTTTCCAGCCATCAGGTGGTTGCTTCCACCATTGTGAGCACATAGCGCTTGCCTTGACGGGTTTGTGGCAGTGTGATATAATCAATCTGCCAGGCCTCCCCATATTTGTATTTTAGCCATCATCCTCCATACCAAAGAGGCTTCAAACGCTTGGTTTGTTTGATCGCAGTGCATGTCTCACATTCATGGATGACCTGTGCAATAGTGTCCATGGTCAAGTCCACCCCTCGGTCACGAGCCCATCTATATGTCGCATCTCTCCCTTGATGGCCTGAGGAGTCATGGGCCCACCGAGCTACGAATAGTTCACCCTTATGTTGCCAGTCCAGATCCACCTGACCCACTTCAATCCTAGCAGCCCGGTCCACCTGCTGGTTGTTCTGATGTTCCTCCGTGGCCCGATTCTTCGGTACGTGGGCATCTACATGGCGTACTTTCACAACCAGATTCTCTATCCGGGCAGCAATATCTTGCCATAGTTCAGCAGCCCAGATGGGTTTGCCTCTGCGCTGCCAGTTGCCCTGCTTCCACTGCTGTAACCACCCCCACAGAGCATTTGCCACCATCCATGAGTCAGTGTAGAGATAAAGTACTGGCCATTTTTCTCGCTCAGCAATGTCCAAAGCCAGCTGAATAGCCTTCACCTCTGCAAACTGGCTCGATTCACCCTGTCCCTCACTGGCTTCTGCAACCCGTCGTGTAGGACTCCACACAGCAGCCTTCCACTTTCGATGCTTTCCCACAATACGGCAGGACCCATCAGTGAACAGGGCATATTTCTTCTCATTTTCTGGCAGTTTATTATATGGTGGGGCCTCTTCTGCACGCGTCACCTCCTCCTCTGGTGACATTCTGAAATCCTTGCCTTCTGGCCAGTCCATGATCACTTCCAGAATTCCTGGGCGACTGGGGTTTCCCATTCGAGTTCGCTGCGTGATCAGTGCAATCCGCTTACTCCATGTAGCATCGGTTGCATGATGTGTGGTGGGGACCCTTTCTTTGAACATCCAGCCCAGCACCGGCAGTCGAGGTGCTAAGAGGAGCTGTGCTTCTGTACCAACTACTTCCGAAGCAGCTCGAACCCCTTCATATGCTGCCAATATCTCTTTTTCTGTTGGAGTGTAGTGGGCTTCGGATCCTCTGTATCCACGACTTCAAAACCCTAGGGGTCGACCTCGAGTCTCCCCTGGTGCTTTCTGCCAGAGGCTCCAGGTAGGGCCATTCTCCCCGGCTGCGGTGTAGAGCACATTTTTAACATCTTGTCCTGGCCGGACTGGCCCCAGGGCCACTGCATGGACTATTTCCTGTTTGATTTGTTCAAAAGCTTGTCGTTGCTCAGGACCCCATTTAAAATCATTCTTCTTCTGGGTTACTTGATACAGAGGGCTTGCAATTAGACTGTAATCTGGGATATGCATTCTCCAAAAACCCACAATACCTAAGAAAGCCTGTGTTTCCTTTTTACTAGTTGGTGGAGACATAGCTGCTATTTTGTTGATCACATCCATTGGAATCTGATGGCGTCCATCTTGCCATTTTATTCCTAAAAACTGGATCTCCTGCACAGGTCCCTTGACCTTACTTCGCTTTATAGCAAAACCAGCGTTCAGAAGGATTTGGACTATTTTACTCCCTTTCTCAAAAACTTCTTCTGCTGTGTTTCCCCATACAATGATGTCATCAATGTACTGCAGATGTTCTGGAGCTTCACCCTGTTCCAGTGCAGTCTGGATCAGTCCATGGCAAATGGTGGGGCTGTGTTTCCACCCCTGGGGCAGTCGATTCCAGGTGTATTGGATGCCCCTCCAAGTGAAAGCAAACTGTGGCCTGCACTCTGCTGCCAAAGGGATTGAGAAGAATGCATTCGCTATATCAATCGTGGCATACCACTTGGCTGCCTTGGACTCCAGTTCATACTGGAGTTCTAGCATGTCCGGCACGGCAGCACTCAGCGGTGGCGTGACTTCATTCAGACCACGATAGTCTACAGTTAGCCTCCACTCTCCATTAGATTTTCGCACTGGCCATATGGGACTGTTAAAGGGGGAGCGAGTCTTGCTGATCACTCCTTGAACCTCTAGTTGACGAATCAGCTCATGGATGGGAATCAGAGAGTCTCGGTTAGTGCGATACTGCCGCCGATGCACCGTTGTGGTAGCAATCGGCACCTGTTGTTCTTCGACCCTCAACAACCCCACAACAGAAGAATCCTCCGAGAGACCAGGCAAGGCAGACAACTGTTTAACTTCCTCCGTCTCCAAGGCAGCTATGCCAAAGGCCCAGCGGTACCCTTTTGGGTCCTTAAAATACCCTCTCCTGAGGTAATCTATACCAAGGATGCATGGAGCCTCTGGGCCAGTCACAATGGGATGCTTTTGCCACTCATTCCCAGTTAGGCTCACTTCTGCCTCCAGTACAGTCAACTCTTGGGGTCCCCCTGTCACCCCAGAAATACAAATGGGTTCTGCCCCTCTATAGCTTGATGGTATTAAAGTACACTGCGCACCCGTGTCCACTAGAGCCTTATACTCCTGTGGGTCTGATGTGCCAGGCCATCGAATCCACACCGTCCAATAAACCTGGTTGTCCCTTTCCTCCACCTGGCCGGAGGCAGGGGCCCCCTAATACTGGTCATAGTATCCATTACTCACTTCTTGCATAAATGACTTGGAAGTTCCTTCAAGAGGATCAGAAGCAAGATCAGGCCTTCTGCTTTGTCTGGGGAACGGCCCACTGGAAACTGGGGCGGCACTTTTCCTGGAGGGATCCCCTTTTGTGGTGGTCCTTCCTTGCAACTCCTGTACCCGTGTCCGCAGGATCCAAGTAGGTTGTCCATCCCACTTCCTCATGTCCTCTCCGTGGTCCCACAGGTAGAACCACAGGGTGCCTCGTGGTGTGTACCCTCTGTACTCTCTCTCTTGAGTGGGGAAATGCCTGCTCCTAATAGCTGAGATGCTGGCCCATACAGGTGGGGAGTAGGACATATTCTCTTCAAGTTGCTGGACCTTCCGCGACAGTTTCTCCACAGCTGAGACAAGGCGGGAAGAGAGACTTTCTTCATATCGCCGGAGCCGGCCAGCTACCTCATCCACCGTTGGTCCCTCTTCACCTTTCCATTCCATTACTGCCAGGGAGTTGGCATATGACGATGGTGCGCTCCGTACAAACTTCCGCCACATGGGCCTTGTGCATCGCACCTCATCAGGGTCTGTGGGTAAGTCTGCATTGTCCAAGTCATAATAAATCATCTCCCACACGGCTAATTCTCTCAGGTACTGGATACCTCTTTCCATGGTAGTCCACTTGCTTGGCTGACATACAACATCCTCACTGAAGGGGTACCTCTCCCTCACGCCTAACAGGAGTCGTTTCCAGAGGCTGAGGGCTTGGGTCTTTTTCCCAATCGCCTTGTCAATGCCCCCTTCCCTAGACAGGGATCCCAGCTGCCTGGCCTCCCTACCCTCTAATTCCAGGCTACTGGCCCCATTATCCCAGCACCGGAGCAGCCAGGTGACAATGTGCTTGCCTGAAAGTCGGCTGAAATCTTTTCGCATATCCCGCAGCTCACTCAAGGATAGGGATCGAGTAATTATCTCTGGTTCTGCCTCTTCCTCCTGCTCTCGTGATGGCCCTGGTTCATCATCATCTCTTACTAAGCGAACTGATTTCTTTGTGTACTTCTTCTGTATGGGGGCAACTGATACCGGCACGGGTTGGTTCCCTGGTTCAGTGGCAGTGGCTGCTATGGGGGTTGGAGTAACTGCAGTGTCTACCACAGGGATTGCAGTAGCTACAGTGGCTGACGCAGGGGTTGCAGTAGCCGCAGTGTCCGTCGCAGGGGTTGCAGCAGCCGCAGTGTCCGACGCAGGGGTTGCAGCAGCCGCAGGGGCCGACGCAGGGGTTGCAGCAGCCGCAGGGGCTGCTGGTCTGGTTTCCATCTCTTCCCCTTGAGGGTGCTGCATAATTCTGAGCAGTGCCTGGTAGATACTGGCCAGGGCCCAGCACAGCGCGGTGAGTTGTGCCTCTCTGGAATAGCCACAGCATTTTCCCTTCAAATATTCTACCACTCTATCAGGGTCCTGTAATTGTTCAGGGGTGAAGTCCCAGACCATTGGAGGTGAGTAGTTCTCTAGGTACCTGCCCATGCTCTCCCACATGCCATGCCACCCCTGACTATCCAGCCTCGGAGGAGATCTCCGGGTGGTAGTCTTAAATAGTCGCTTAACCCTAAACAAGACCTGGAACGTATTCAGGAGACATAGCACTAGGAACACGCTGGTTTGAGTATCCCAAGGATATTCAAAATTCTCAAAAGCTGTCATACCTGACCCGAAGGAGAAAAGGGAGGCAAAAGGGCTGAGGAAATTATTAACAAATTCTGAGAGATGGTGTCCAATGTACGGACAGGACAGCAAAACCACATAAACACCCCAAAATAGCCGTCTGAACAGTGATGTTATCATATCATAAACAGATAACGCACAGGACAGGAGAATGATAATCCTCATCCCTCTTCCAGACATGGTAAACAGCATCGCAGGGAGTACATAAGCCATATAGGAATTTATGTAACACAGCCATGAGAACAAACCAAGCAACATGATGACCAGTTATCTCAACCCTTCGAGCCCCACGTTGGGCGCCAAAAAGGACTGTCGTGGTTTAGCCTCAGACGGCAACAAAGAACCACGTGCCACTCGCTCGCGCCTTCGTGATTATGGAACCACCGCTCCCCGCCGCTCGCCGGCCAGACCGGACCCGGGACGCCCCAGCCCGCTTTTAAGCAGCAACTTCCTGCCCCCTCCCCCGGCAGCTCAGGGTGGGCGTGGCTCACATGGCATGGAATACCAGGAAAAATTAACCCTATCCCCACCGGAACCAGGACAATACTTTATGTTGTAGGTCAGTTACTTATTCAGTTATTAATCAGTAGCCAATTAAAATTAAGATGTCAAAAGATTATATATAATGTTAATGTTTCTGTAAAAAGTTTATCAAGTCAGAAATGTTTAAATAATAAAAAATAGCCATTCTGCTATTTCTTTAGAGATAAAGGAGCATTGCTTACAAATGGGGAAAACATGGTACAGACAGGCAACACCCCATTTGATTTATTAAGGCTCTGCAATAACAACATAACAGGTCATTCAAATCAATTGATAACTCTGGCATTTAGTGCTCCTAGAAAAAGAGAGAGTCCATGACAGAGGAATCTGCTTGCATCCATTGATAGTGAAGACTCCTAGCAACACACACGAGGAGTAATTTAAATGGAGAGGTCCCATCTATTTATGTATAAAATGAAAAAAATAAAAAGACGGACTCTTAGAACCAGGCATATGAAAATAATAAGAAACATCCAAAAAGTATAGATATTTAATACTGAGTAAAATTTTTCACTTATTGGATCAAGCTCATGGATTGCAGTAGGCATATCTTGAAAGAAAGCCTGCATCATCATTTAGCCTAATACTTCAGTACTGTAAGTAGAAAGAATAAAACTAGAATCCCTTTTCTGAAGTGCAGACAACCACTTGACATTGCAGAATAACAAAAAGGAAGAACGAAGTTTTTTCATCAAATCAAGCATGGAACTAGATGATCCTGTGTCTTTTTTTCCCTTTAATTAGAGCGTTCCCAAAGTTTTAGTATCGTGCATGCTAACATGAATTTCAAATCGGTGTAACTGACTCCTTACACTTGCACTCATAACAACATGCTGATATGATTTTCATACAGAGGACATGATGTAATCAAGCAGTGAACTGTAACTGAACAAATGAGCTACCCGTAGGCATTGTAAACTAGTTACTGTAGGTGGGCTGTCTACATATCCATGGAGGCTGAAGCCCATGGGCTTCCTTCAGTGTTGATGATTCAATTTGGAAGAAGGTGCTTGTTTCTTCAAAACACAACATCTTGCAAAGAAGTATAAATTGATTTACTTGACCAAAAAAGCAGATATATAGCGGGAAAATAAGGTGTTTTCTTTGATATGGAATTTATGCTGATATATGAAAAAAAAGATAAAATTAAACCTAATTGGATTCACTTTAGATCAACCTTTATCCATTTACTGGAAATACTATGGCATATGAGGACCTATTCAAGACTCAAAGCCATTGCTGCCTAAAAGAAATAACCACCCCAAATGAAACAGAAAAAAACCTCTGCAGTCATTCCCATAATATAGTGACTAAGCATTTTGAAGTTCTGTCATCATCTTCTCCTGGAACTATGACAGGGCTAGCTTCATCCATACTGAACTCAGTAAGCATACAGAGTGCTTGCTAAGTAATTGACCTTAAAAATAACCAAATAATGTAGATGCAAGTGGGAGGCTTCTCACTGAATTAAAAAGCAAGCAAATGCATGCCCCTCAGAAGAACAAAGAGGATCACAGGCTCTAGCAGCAGTGAATGTGAAAGGAGGATCTTATTAATGTATATAAATACCTGAAAGGAGAGTGCAAAGAGGACGGAGCCAGGCTCTTTTCAGTGGTGTCCAGTGGCAGGACAAGGGACAATGGGCACAAACTGAAACACAAGAGGTTCCCTCTGAACATAAGGAAACCCTTTTTTACTGTGAGGGTGACCGAGCACTGGAACAGGTTGCCCAGAGAGGTTGTGGGGTCTCCCTCCTTGGAGATATTCAAAAGATGTCTGGACATGGACCTGGGAAACCTGCTCTAGGTGTCCCTGCTTAAGCAGAGGGGGTAGACCAGATGATCTCCAGAGGTCCCTTCCAACCTCAACCATTCTGTGATTCTGTGAATGTCTATGCAAGTCTTCACTCCCTCCTGAAATGAAGTGTCCTAGAGCCTGATCCAAGCTGTAAATCCTTCGCTTCCAAAATATATGTCAATAGGACATCAGAGTGGCACCAGCCCTTGACTGTTCTGCTTATATACACATGATCTTGTATGTGGTCGATCCAAGTAAGAAAGCGGCAAAATAACCATTTCTTCCAACTTTATGGTTAATAAAGGAACTCACTGCTAGAGAACTCCTTTAATAACAAGTATTTATAGACTGAATCCATCTTCTCTGAACCACCTACATAGATCCAAAAATCTGAAGTGAAACACTGGAGACTGGATGTCTGAAGAGGGATCTCACTGAAACAATCCATATTATCTCACAAAACAGCAATATTAGGATAGCAAATGTCAGTTCATTAGTGGAGAAAAATTATGAACTTTGTGCTTCAACTGCAAGTTTTTAAGTCATGCATAAACACATCCATATTCATCATTTTATCACAGCCAAGAAGAGTATATAATCATAATTTGGGGGTGAGGAAGAATAAGTTGAACAGGAATTCTCTTTTATTCCCTGCTATATATTTGAAAAGATCACAGTTAAAGTTTTTGGGGATGGGGAAGAGGAAAAAGTTTTAACTTTAATTAAAGCCAGGTTACCCATTGCTGTACAGTTCACTGGAATTGTATTTAACCCGGATAACCCTTGTTAAGGTTTACATCTGGTTTCCTAAGGAGGTCCAGGTAAAGGGGAAGCAGCATAGTCAAGCTTAGCATTTTGAACACAGACTTGGTAATCAATTTCTTTTAATTTTTTTAAGTTTATACTCAAGGAGAAAGTATATTTCACTAATAAATTCCCAAATATCCTATATAATTTAGTAACAGACAAAAATACATGCATAAAAAGCAAATATAAGCACAGATACATACACATGTGCACACACACTCTCTACAGAAATTCTTATCTTACTCATTTAGTGCATGGTCTCAAACACGCTGAAAGCAGCATCTCTCAACAGTGTGTTTATCCTGGATTCCAGAGGTGTATTACCATACTTTGTTTTCCTGAAAAGAAGGCACAAGCCATAGACAGTATGTATTCCATAGTTCTCTGCCCTATGAAAATGTAGTCTTGCTGTATTAGTTGCAAAGTGTGTAGACAGGGGTTTTCTGTCCTAGACTGACTCTCTTAACCGGTTTCCGTTCACAATTTGTATACACCAGCATTAAAGAAATGAAAGAATATCATGTTTCCATAACTAAGCTTGCACCTTGTGATGATCCACACTCGTCTTCCACATGCTTCTCTGGTTACAACTCCAGCTATAGTGTGCTCCCAGTTAATCAGCCCTTGAACTCTATTATGTAAACCATTTTAGATCTAGAAACTCTACAGAGTTGGTACAGCTGTTAGATCACTGTGTTTGTGAAAGGACAGGTTGCAGAAAGAAAAGCAAACTCTTAATGAATCTGTTTCCCAAATGCATATCCTGCACAGGCATTGCAGAGATTAGACTAATGCCTATGGGAGGACAATGCCCAGGGTGGTAAATTCCTTCTCTTCTCAATATTCAAAAAAATTATCCATCAAAGATGCAGGAGACATGAACACCACTTTTCAAGATATTTTTTCAGTCAGTCTTTTTAAATAAACAACCTATATAGCATAGGTGTTGGGTGTGTTCAAGTGATATGACCCTGCCAAACAGGGAGTGGAGTGCCTTATGTAGAATAAACTTTATACTACTTAGCAGTATATAATGATGAAGCATAATCAGACATTTGCCTGTGGTGACTCATGATAATTACTGCAATAAACTTTGATAACAGCATTTTTCCCTCCTCTCTGTCTCATCTCATCTTTCCCTGCACTACCCCCAGACTTCAGCAGTCTTTAACAGCCTTCTGGTAATATTCTGTTTTGAACAGTGCCATTAATACTGTCTATCATCTCAGGCCTCTGCTTCCTGGAATCATTAATACTGTGCTTTGGGAATTATTTGAGACAGGAGGCTCCACAATTGTACTTACTGGTTCAGCCTAGTTACCTGAAAAAAGATTTAGTGCATTTTCAAAAGGAGAATTTTGCAGATAGGAGCCCAAATGGATTTTCAACTAGGCTTCAACCTTTTTGAGACCTATGTATGTTGAATAGTCTTTTACTAGTTGCTATGCCAACTGATACCAGAGGGACACTCTGCTGTGTGTTCATCCCCTAGAAAGCTTCACCAGATGTCTTCAACAAATTGCCATAAAAAACTTGGGTCTGTCAGTGTTGTTAGGAGATGAAACTCAGACTGAAATGTCCCTGCCTCCACTTAGAATCATAGAATCATAGAATCATAGGGTTGGAAGGGACCTCTGGAGATCATCTAGTCCAACCCCCCTGCCAGAGCAGGGTCACCTAGAGCAGGTTACACAGGAACATGTCCAGGCGGGTTTTGAATGTCTCCAGAGAAGGAGACTCCACCACCTCTCTGGGCAGCCTGTTCCAGTGCTCTGCCACCCTCAGGGTAAAGAAGTTCCTCCTCATGTTTAGGTGGAACTTCCTATGTTCAAGTTTGTGCCCATTGCCTCTTGTCCTGTCCCTGGGCACCACTGAAAAGAGCCTGGCCCCATCCTCCTGACACCCACCCTTTAAGTATTTATAAGCAGTGATAAGGTCCCCCCTCAGCCGTCTTTTTTCCAGACTGAAAAGACCCAAATCCCTCAGCCTTTCCTCATAAGAGAGGTGTTCCAGTCCCCTAATCATCTTGGTAGCCCTCTGCTGCACCCTTTCCAGCAGTTCCCTGTCCCTCTTGAACCGGGGAGCCCAGAACTGGACACAGTACTCCAGGTGCGGCCTCACCAAGGCAGAGTAGAGGGGGAGGATGACCTCCCTTGACCTGCTGGCCACACTCTTCTTGATGCACCCCAGGATGCCATTGGCCTTCTTGGCCACAAGGGCACATTGCTGACTCATGGTCATCCTGTTGTCCACCAGGACTCCCAGGTCTCTTTCCACAGAGCTGCTCTCCAGCAGGTCAGCACCCAACCTGTACTGGTGCCTGGGGTTGTTCCTCCCCAGGTGCAGCACCCTACACTTGCCCTTGTTGAACTTCATAAGGTTCCTCTCTGCCCAGATCTCCAGCCTGTCCAGGTCTCTCTGTATGGTGGCACAGCCTTCCGGTGTGTCAGCCACCCCACCCAGCTTGGTGTCATCAGCAAACTTGCTGAGGGTGCGCTCTATCCCCTCATCCAGGTCATTGATGAATATATTGAACAGGACTGGACCCAGTACTGACCCCTGGGGAACACCACTTGTCACGGACCTCCAGCTAGACTCTGTGCCCCTAATCACAACCCTCTGAGCTCTATCTTTCAACCAGTTTTCTATCCACCCCACTGTCCATTCATCTAACCCACACTTCCTAAGCTTCCCTATGAGGATGCTGTGGGAGACCGTGTCAAACGCCTTGCTTAAGTCAAGGTAGACCACATCTACCGCCCTCCCCTCATCTATCCATCTAGTCATGCCATCGTAGAAGGCTATCAGATTAGTCAGACATGATTTCCCCTTGGTGAATCCATGTTGAGTCCTTCTGATAGCTTTCCTTTCCTCCACGTGCCTTGAGATGACGCCCAGAACGAGCTGTTCCATCATCTTTCCAGGGATGGAGGTGAGGCTGACCGGCCTGTAGTTTCCCAGGTCCTCCTTCTTGCCCTTTTTGAAGGCTGGAGTGACATTGGCTTTCCTCCAGTCCTCAGGCACCTCGCCTGTTCTCCAGGACTTTTCAAAGATGACGGAGAGCGGCCCAGCAATGACTTCTGCCAGCTCCCTCAGCACTCTCGGGTGCATCCCATCAGGGCCCATGGACTTGTGAATATCTAGATGATCTAATTGGTCCCTCACTCGATCCTCCTCAACCCAAGGGAAGTCGTCTTCTTTCCCTGTTACTTTATTCAATGCCTGGGACTCCTGAGGGCTGGGCCGAGCAGAAAAGACCGAAGCAAAGAAGGCATTCAGTAACTCTGCCTTCTCCACATCCTCCGTCACCATGACTCCTGCCTCATTCAGCAGTGGGCCCACAACTTCTCTGGTCTTCCTTTTGCTTCCAATATACTTGTAGAAGCTCTTTTTGTTGTGCTTGATGTCCCTAGCCAGGTCTAATTCCAAGGCGGCCTTGGCTTTCCTTGTTTCATCCCTGCACGCTCTGGTGGCATTCTTGTAATCCTCCCAAGGGGTCAGTCCCTTCTTCCACTTATTATAAACTTCCTTCTTCCACTTGAGCTTTTTCAGAAGCTCCCTGCTCAACCATGCAGGTCTCCTGCGTCCCTTGCCCGATTTCTTGCTCTTAGGGATGCACCGATCCTGAGCTTGGAGGAAGTGGTCTTTGAATACCAACCAGCTCTCTTGAGCCCCTTTGCCTTCCAGAGCCCTAGCCCACGGGATCTCTCCAAGCAGTTTCTTGAAGAGGTCAAAGTTAGCCCTCCTGAAATCCAAGGTTGTAATTTTACTTCTTGTTGTTGTTTTGTGGATAGTACCCATGATCCTGAACTCAATCATTTCATGATCACTACAACCTAGGGTGCCCCCAACCTTAATGTCCTCCACCAATCCCTCTGTGTTTGTCAGTACCAGGTCTAGAAGTGCTCCTCTCCTTGTTGGCTCCTGTACCACCTGTGTCAAAAAGTTGTCATCAATGCACTGGAGGAGCCTCCTGGACTGTGCGTGCCTGGCTGTGTGGTCTTCCCAGCAGATATCGGGGTGATTGAAGTCCCCCATGAGAACCAGGGCCTGCGCTTGCGAGGCTACCTTCATCTGTCTGTAGAAAGCCTCATCAGTCTCCCCATCCTGATCAGGTGGCCTGTAATAAACACCCACAACAGTGTCCCTCATATTTGCCTGTCCCTTAATCCTCACCCATAAGCTCTCGACCCGCTCTTCATCCGGCCCTAGTGAGAGCTCAATGCATTCCAAATGCTCTCTCACATAGAGTGCAATTCCACCACCACGCCTTGCTGGTCTGTCTTTCCTGAAAAGGACATAGCCATCCATGACGGCATTCCAGTCATGCGAGTTGTCCCACCACGTCTCAGTAATTGCAATGAGATCATGGCCCTGCAACCACACACAGACCTCCAGCTCTTCCTGCTTATTCCCCATGCTGCGTGCATTGGTGTATAAGCATTTCAGAGAGGGAGTCGTGTGTGTAGTTTTGACCCTTGAGATGTGGTGTGCCTTCTGGCTTTCAGAAATACTGGCACACTGGCCCACGAGCGCTGAGCAACTACACCCTGGCACCTCTCCAGCAAGCCCAGTACCATCCCCACCCCCCTTCAAATCTAGTTTAAAGCCCTCTCAATGAGCCCCGATAACTCTTGTCCTAGAACCCTTTTTCCCCTAGAGGTCAAGGTATTCCTGCCTGTTACCAGCAGGCCAGGCGTTTTGTAGATCAGGCCATGATCAAAGAACCCAAAGTCCTGCCAGCAGCACCAAGCTCGAAGCCAGGCATTGATCTGCTGGCTCCTTCTATTTAGCCCCTCATCATTCCCCGCAACTGGGGGAATAGACGAGAACACAACTTGTGCTCCTGATCCCTTGACCAGGCGTCCCAGGGTCTTGAAATCTTTCTTCATTGCCCTTGGACTTCTTCTTGTTACCTCGTCGCTGCCTACCTGAAAGAGCAAAAGTGGATAGTAGTCTGAGGGCCGTACCAGGGAAGGAAGCATCCTCTTCACGTCCTTGACCCGGGCCCCAGGGAGGCAGCAGACCTCCCTATGTACCGGGTCCGGCCTGCATATTGGGCCTTCTGTTCCCTTCAGTAATGAGTCACCTATGACAAGGACCCGTCTTTCCTTCTTTACCGCAGAGGTTTTGATGCAGGGGGAGGTCTGACTAGACCTTGCTGACGGCTCCAGGGTAGGAGAAATAGGAGAAATATTGTGCTCGTCATCATCCAGGTTCCTCTGTAGAGCACTGTACCTGTTAAGTAATGGCACCTGGGAAGATGGGGTAGTCATCGGGCAGTCTCGAGTGCAGCGCCTGTTGCGCCGCGCAGGAACTTCCTGCCATTGCCCCCTGTCCTCCAGGTTACCGCCTTCAGTTGAGGTGAGAGAGGATATGGAGCTCTCTGTTGCAGGGGTTTTATCTGCCTGCTGGGTTTCTGTCATGGGATGCAGGATTCTGCTCCAGGAATCTATCTCCCTCTCGCATTCCCTGATGCTCCTCAACCTACTTACCTCCTCCCTGAGCTCCATGACTAATTGGAGAAGATCCTCTACCTGAGCACATCTCCTACAGGTATGCCCATCATTGCCATCCGACACTGGCGTAAGAGCAGGGCATACCCTACAGCCCGATGTCTGTGTGGTAGCATGTTCCCACAAGAGCTCCGTCTGAGAGGCGGCATCAGACCTGGTGGTTGTGGAGCTCATGGATGCCACAGTCATCTTGCGAGTAGTTACCATCACTACCTAGCCGGGTTAGCAGTCTTTCAGCTCTGTCCTGCACGAACTGCTGTGCAGACCGCTGTGATTGGACTGGTGTGTCACACCCTGCTTGGCCGCCCCCTTCTCCAGCCCAGGAAGTACACTCTCGTTGTGGTGCACCTTCTGATAAAAGCAGCCCATAAAATATGTAGACTTGCATTGCTCTCACAGTAAACCAGCAAAATATCTCACCCCCACCCTAACTCCTCCTCACTTCCTGTAGCAGGATTTTTAAAATATTTATGTTCTTATTTCTCCATGAAGCACAAGGCCTTTATGCTTTGCAGCTGATATCATCCGGCAGTGCAAAGCTAGGAGCATCTGGTTGGCAGTGGAGAAAGAGAACAAGTTGATAAATTATTGATTTATATATATCAACACCCTTTAAATATTTGTCTTCTAAAAAAAAAAAAAAAGCTTTTGTTATTTCAACTAGAAAAGTGTTAAGATGATAAACACCTGTATCAGTTGCTTTGTGATTTTCCATCCCTACCTCAGACACCAAATATATCTATAAAATACCCTGTCGTTTTCTGGAGGGGAAACATGGAAACACAAAAATGTTTTTCATAGTGATCTAATCTTTCAGCTTTAATTTTATTTTTTTTTAACATAATGGCTGTGCAAGAAGTAACACTATGTTCAAACACTATAAAACAACCACAGAAAATGAGGTTTAAGAATTAATAATGTTTCACAGATGTATGTATCTTGCAGGATGACCTGAAGAAACAAAAATATGACTCCAGCAGGAGCTGTAGGTACTCAGCACCTTGAGAGAACTGTTCATTGCTTTTACAATATATACCTTTTCACAAACTGTAGGGCACTGGGCACTCAGGATACTGAGTGAAATGCATCAGACCATGATTTGTGAATAATCTACAGTGAATTTCTGGAAGAAAACAAAATAATGTATCGCAAAATACTTCAGTTACTTCAGTGCTTGTCACATTGGAGACATAGAAGACTACAGAATTCCTTGATTAGCAGGTATGCTGTGGTTTAATATACATAAATACGTAGTTTGCATGCATCATAATTTTTACAAATAAAATAAAAATGTATTTTCAGGTAATTATATTAGCCTTTAAAAGTAAAGTAATGCTGAATTCCTATTTTATGTGTTTGTTTTTCCCCGAGCATTATTTTTCCCTGAGCATACAAATTCTCATGGCACTAACTTTTTAGTATTCTGTATTACATTATTTATATATACTCCATAAATATATCAGTCATTCAACAAACCTCAGCCAATATCCAATTATATTGTTCCACAAAAATGATGCATAGAAAAGCCAGTGTAGCCTGAATCATCGAAGTGCAGTCTTTTCTGCAAAGTTCTCGTTTTGAAAATGCACTAAATTTTCAAACTTTCCAGGGAACTAGGCAGAACCAGCAAGTATGATTGTGGAGCCTTCTGTCTCACCTGGGTATTCACAGAAAACGACTGATGTGAAAGCTCTGTCTTGGCTGTTAATGAAGTGTGGAAGCTGCCATGTGAAACAGTTCATAGAATCATAGAATCTGTTGGGTTGGAAGGGACCTTTAAAGGTCATCTAGTCCAACTCCCCTGCACTAAGCAGGGACATCTTCAACTAGATCAGGTTGCTCAGAGCCTCATCAAGCCTAGCCTTGAATGTCTCCAGGGGTGGGGCCTCCACCACCTCTCTGGGCAACCTCTTCCAGTGTCTCACCACCCTCATGGTAAAAAGAACTTCTTCCTAATGTCTCATCTAAACCTACCCTGCTCTAGTTTAAAAACTTTGGCCCTCATCCTGTCGCTACATGCCCTTGCAAACAGCCCCTCCCCAGCTTTCTTGTACAGCCCCCTTCAGGCACTGGAAGGCTGCTATAAGGTCTCCCCGGAGCCTTGTCTTCTCCAGGCTGAATAACCCCAACTCTCTCAGCCTGTCTTGATAGGAGAGGTGCTCCAGCCCTCTGATCATCCTTGTGGCCCTCCTTCTACTTCAGTCCTTAAATCACTGATTCTTGTGGGAGGAGGAAGGTCTCTTACTATTGTCCTTTTAACATGGAAAAATTCAAGTTGGAAAGGCTGTCAGGAGGTCCCCAGTACAACCTTCTACTGAAAACACCATCACTAAGGAGGTCAGACCATGTGGCTCAGGGCTTTCTCAAGCCTGGTCTTGAAAACCTCCATGGATGCAGACCACATAGCCTCTCTGGGCAACCTGCTCCACTCTGGACTGTCCCCGTGGGGAAACAGGTTTCCCTTTATCTCCAGTCTGAACTTGTCTTGTTTCAATGTATGCCCACTGTCTCTTGTGCTACTGTCAGTCTGCCGAGAGCCTGGCTCCATCTTCACAACATGCAGGTCATAGGTAGGCTGCTCTGAGGTGCCCCCAAAGCCTTCCCTTCTCCAGGCAGAAGCAGCCCCATCCCTCAGGCTCCCTTCACAGGGCAGGTGCTTCAGCCCCTGAGCATCTTGGTGGGCCTTCACTGTGCTCGCACCAGTTTGGCGATGTCTTCCCGGGACTGGGGAGCCCAAATCAGAGGATGCAGTATTTAGGTGTGGCCTAAGACGTGTGGAGTTGAGAGGGATCCTCATGTCCCTCAATCTCCTAGCTGTGCTCCTACTCCTACAGCACTGGATGCTGCTGGCCTTCACTGCTACCAGCCCCAAGTATGCTTCTGTGCAGCTTGCTATCCCCAGAGCTCCAGGGACTTTTCTGCAGAGCTGCTGCCCAAGCAGGCAATGCCCAGCCTGGACTGCTGCCTGGGGCTCTGCCTTCCTGGGGCAGGGTTTGGCACTTCTCCAGGCTGAACTTCACAAGGCCTATTCCTCCAGCCTGCCCAGGTCCTTCTGGATGGCAGCCCTGCTCTCCAATGTGTCGGCTAGTCCCTCCAGTTTGGTGTCACCTGCCAGCCTGAGGAGCAAGCTCTCCCTCACCACCTCCTGGTCACTGAGAAAGATGTTAAGAGGGATAGATTCCAGGATAGACACATGGTTCTCTATTTGTTACCAGTTTCCAGGTAGAGTATGACCCATTAACCACTACCCTCTGCATTTAATCCAATATTTACCCACCTAGCTCTTCACCCATAAAATTTTAACATTGTTTTCTGGCTTCTTGTTGGCTAAATTTAAATATTCTGGATTCTATCTTCCACAAACTGCAGGTTTAGCAATTTGAGAAATCCTTGAAAATTCTTTGTTTTGGAAAAAAAAAAGAATTTAATCATAGCACAAAATTTGCATCCCTCCTAAATGACTGCATATCTGGAAGTAAAATTCAGAGAAATCAAAGCCCCAAACTCTGCCCAAACAGGCTAACTGCAGAAAATGGAAACATTCCAGAAGCAACACAAGTACCACTTTGATATCGATAACTATTTTACATGAAGGATATTCATATACTCTCAACAAACCTCAGACACAAACCCCCAAAATAACCACATGTAGGAGTCCAAATATTATCATGAGAAGAAATTAAAGCACGTGACATCCATAATCCTAGGTTTCTGCTTCTGAAAAAGGGCCATCAATAAACTGGTCTTTCACCACTGTTGAAGAAGAACAAAAAACCTTTTGGAAAGTTCCACCCTCCAAGCTTGCTTTTTAAAGCTCACAGCTGTAGAGACTGTTTTGAGATATATTAAGGTCCTACCTACTGCAGCACACATATACTATCTAAGTGTAAAACCATAAATAGAAGTTTCCTGTACTGTACATAGGCACATATGTGCGCTAGTGTATTTTCTATGTTAAGTGGTTTAGTCATCAGGTTATGTTTACATTAATCTGCCAAACAATATGTTTCTTCTGGCAGGCATAATGAATCATAGAATCATAGAATGGTTTAGGTTGTCAGGGACCTTGAAGGTCATCTAGTTGTATATTAATACTTTAACTTTCTTGTGACTTCAGCCCCCTGCCCCAGTTAAAAACTTTTTGCTAACAGTAGAGATCTGTGCCACAATTTAAAGACACTGCCTTGACATTCCTGCACAGATCTGTGGGACTGTAGTGAGAAATGGCTGTATCTGCAAGCAGAGTGCATTTCTGCAACCATGTACTGAACCACTGTGCAGAGGATAAAGTATAGAATAGAAATTAATCGCCCCCCTTAAGCAGTATTTACATAAGTGTAGGATGTGTCTTGGTTTGAAGTAGAACAGAAACAATTTTCCTTTCAGTAATTTTACTTTTCAGTTAAGTCTCTTCTAACTAATGGTGCACTCTGAAATTAATGGCATATTTTTCAGACAGTGTCTGCTTCTGGAATGATAAGGTCTGATGTTTATAGTTAATACCAAGGAATGGTGTGCAGAGAGGCTCTTGCTTATACTTATTGCTATAACAACCAAGGTCAGCTAACTTTGTTACATGCCACATTGGAGGGCTATAAGTGGAAGAGTGTAAAGGGGTCCCACCTGCGGGGAGGAGCGGACAGGACAGGTGATCCAAAACTGACCAACGGGGTATTCCATCCCATGTGCATCGTGCTCAGTATAAAGCTGAGGGATCAAAGGGTCAGCCCTTTCTTCAATGGCTGGCGTCCAAGGGGGACTCTGTTCATCTGCCTTTGATCCCAATCCATGTGTTCCTGAATCCAGTTCCTATCCATTGCTGAGTCCAGTCTGGGACTCTCCCAGTGCCTGTCAGTGGCGTGATTGGCATCCTGGGAGCTCAATACTGGTTTTGTATATACTGTATATATTTCATTATTTTCTTATTGATATTATTATATTTTCTTTTTATTATTAACATTTCATGAAAGTAGTTTTAGTTTTCTTTTCAACCCATAAGTCTCTCTCCTTTATTATCTCTCCCTTCTTTTTTTGGGAAGGGAGAGGGGTTAAAAGAGAGCATCTGTCATTCATTTAGTGGCCAGTCTAGCCCAAACCACAACAGGATGTTAACATGAACCTATTATTCCTCTCCAGCATTATCTGTGACCAGAAACTGTTTTTTTTTTTAAAAACAAACCTTGAGAATTTCATAATGAAAACACAGCACAGTGCTCAAAGGAGATTTTTTTTTTTAATAAAAGGTTAACCAAAATGGAAGTGTGGGTTGATACAGGTAGATGGATTTTAAGAAGTATAAACATAGCCTTAATCAAATGCAGATTAACCACCAGAGGGAAGAGAGCTGTAGCCTTTCTTCTCCTATATGAGTGCCACCAGTGACAATAACACTACTTCACAGATAGACTATGCCTTCATTTGATCATACTAATATAAAGCAATACAAGTTCACAAAACCAAATAGAGTAATGAGTAAATTCATGTATCCTGAATCTCAACATTATGCATGAGGCCCAGACAGATTTCTGTTCTTCACATTTAAAGAATTCAGTTAAAAATTTTCTAGTTTTGTAGACATACAGATATGATAACTATCATCTGCACTATGCTCTGTTCATTGACTAGAGAATGTATCAAACAACCTCCCAAATAAATTTTATGGGGTAGAATATTCTATTGTAAGATACTGTAGATTCACTAGAGAAGTGATGATATTTTCAGTGCTGCAGCTATTGACATGAATCAAGGTTAGCATTCAAATAAAAACTATTTTAAGCCATCTCCCTCTGCAGAAGTGTTTTACCAAATGCATGTTTAAACTATGGCACCACTTGCTACAAGAAAATTCATAAATACAATTACAAGCAGCATGTGGAAGACCTAGGTCTTGAGAAAAGACCTAAAATCTAGACAAGGTGCTTTTAAAAGAATATAAAGGAGGTGAAGGCATGAGTGACTTTTGCTGAGGAATAAGGAAAAGAGCCATCAGGAAGACTTACTCATATGAACAAGAAAGGTGCTAATATGAGTTGACCTGCCGTTGCCTCAGAGTGGTCTTTCTGCTTCTACAACTTGAGATGTGGAAGCAGAGTATCATACTGAAAGACCAAATCTTCCAGTCCCTATAGAAGATGTCTACATGTCTACATCTTACAAACGCTCATGTTTAACCCCCTCCCAGTCACAGAGTTCATTAGGGTGACCAAGGTGTTTTTTGATGAATGCCTATTTACACCTGGAGGGCAGCCTTTGCTTGCCTCTGCTTGATCTTTCAACAGTGTGGGACAGTTGCTGCTGCTTGAGCGTGTGCGTTTGTGATGCCTCCAGTTCAATCTTCAAACACCCGCCATTCTTTTAGCAGACATTTTGCTGTTATGCAAGCTGTGAAGACCTCTGATTGCTGGAACACTTCACTGACTTTCTATCCTCATTTCTTTTCAAATGTGACAATGACACACATATCCTTGAATAGTTTGAGGGTAAATCACTTGCAGCTAGAGAAAGATCAGTTGGATGGACAGGATGACAACTTCTCCATACATGCAGAAGAGTGGAGGAGACCCCTATAGTCAGGCTTTAAAGAAATAAAGGACTTTTCCAGTCTCAGAAATAAAAAGTAATGTGTCCTCAAACATGGCAATCAACCAGTGACTGCACTTCTAAATAAAAATATCTCTTAAAATCATGGCAGGCACACCATCTTCTACATCAGACACTTAAAGATAGTACATGACCTGTAATGCATCTTCTAGAAAAAAACGCAGGGAAAGCTTTTGGTTTCTTATGAGATACTGGTTTATACACTGACAGACATATTTGAAGAAGAGCTCTTGCTTTCCATTTGTCAAAGTTTTGATATGTCCTTTAAGAACTTCATTAAACTGAACTACAGCTGTACTGACTATTAGATATTTTGATAAAGCAAGAAATTATACCATTGGAATTAGTATCTGGAAACATCTGTGGAAAGTTGGGTAATAAAGACCAAGTTCCTTTGGATTCGTAAGTATTTAAAACTGTTCCATTTGTATTTGGTGTTATCCAAGATCATGATGAGTTTCTGCTGCTGCTTTCTCATATCTTGTATGCTGGATGTCCAGGCATGGAAAACACAGAAATCTTTCTGTGCCAAAGAGCTGTTCTTCAGTTAGAGCATTTTACATAAAGAAAGTCCTATCCAGAGAAATTACTTTCAAGGGCAATGGCCTCCAACTGTAGATTGGGTGCAGGAAGACTGTCCAGTGTTTTGCAGGGCCACAGGAAGGCCCTACTGTCACCAGGACTATCCAGGAGGACAAAGCAGAAACCTGCTCCCGCAACAGTTTGCATAAGTAGGATGTGAGGGGGTCAAGGTTTCTGGGAGAGGTGGGGCTTGAAGAGCTGCTCTTCTTCAACAGTATGCAACAGTATTCAACAGTATATCTCCTATTTCCTCCCTGAAATGTATCATGCTACTACTGAGCCTCCTTTTGCTTCAGAAATAAGGTGTCATGGAGGATATATTTGGTATTTCTTCTTAAAGCAATGTTACTGGTCTTTGCTGGTTAATCATGTAAATTTAACATTCTCAGCAGACAAACCCATAGAAAACATGCATGCACAAGTGCAAGACTTGGTTTATAGCTATAATGTGTTTCCATATTGGGAAGAATTTTATGACTTTAAACATAAGTATGAATACCACTAAATGTTCCCAAGCTCTCTCTATTTCTTCAGTTTTGAGAAGTTACAGTATAAAGCATAAAGGGAAAGTTGTTCCAATCAAATTAGTTAACTATCTTACTGAAGGATTCCCACATACAAAAAATAAATCCCTAAACACATACAGAAGAGCATGTGGCTAAGCAGAGATCTAATCCATATCTAATGCTGTAGTGCCTACCTGTCGACCTGTCCAACTGAGAGCCCTCACCAGAGTGCAAATGCTCTTGCCTGCTTTTCTTCTAGCTCCACAATGCTTGCATATGCAGCTGCAGTACCTCAATTTAAAGTGCAGAAATAGGGGGAAAGGGGAGGGAGATTATTCCCTTTTGAATGCTTCATGATCTGCAGAAGGTCCCTGTGCACCAAAGCGGTACTTCTTGTGCTGACCTCCCTGCTTCCCTGCTGGTCACTCTGAGCTTAGCTGTGTAGGCTCATAGGTAGACTCATAGAAGAAAGCTGCTTTTGCTGAACTCTGAGCGTATAGTAGGCATATAACAGTACCTGCTGACTCCTTATACTGAAATAGGTAAATATCTAATGTGGATTAGACCACTCACTGGAGGCATTTAAACCCCATATGCATTTGAAGAAAACTACCCAATTTTGAAATACAGTTGTTAGGGAGGTAGCACTGAATCCTTTCAAAAAAAGCTCCAAGCTCTAGCCCTTGTTTTCCAAAAAGAAAGAAGAATCTTGTATAAAAGAAAGCCAATATTATTTTCCCTCTAGAAAAATAATGTGCCATAAAAATGAAGCATATATAAAAAAGCATGATTTAATTTCTAACAAAGATGGTTGTGATGAGGGAACCTTTGTCAGTATCCTGATATAGGGGGTTTGTTTGTCTGCTTTTGAAAAGGTTTAGCTGCTTATGCTTCACACGCATGGTAAGTTAAATCTTAGCTACCATTTTCCAAAACATACTGAAGATGTTATAAAACATAAGAATAGTGTGTATTTCCAATCCAAAGAACCATCTAAGCCAGAAGTCTTTGCCTATGGATGCCTAGGAAAGAATATAAGATTTGATGCCTAAGCATTTTAAAAACACAAGTGGCTTATGGATAGGGTCAGGTGCGATTTCTATCCTGGGCGGCACCAAAAGAACTGTGGCCAGCAGGTTGAGTGAGGTGATGCTACCCCTCTACTCTGCTCTCATGAGACCCCAACCAGAGGACTGCATCCAGCTCTGGAGCCCCCAACATAAGAAGGACATGGACCTGTTGGAATGGGTCCAGAGGAGGGCCATGAAGATGATCAGAGGGCTGGAGCACCTCTCCTATGAAGACAAACTGAGAGAGTTGGGGTTGTTCAGCCTGGAGAAGAGAAGGCTCCAGGGAGACCTTATAGCAGCCTTCCAGTACCTGAAGG
This sequence comes from Larus michahellis, assembly GCF_964199755.1. Lineage (NCBI taxonomy): Eukaryota > Metazoa > Chordata > Aves > Charadriiformes > Laridae > Larus > Larus michahellis. The sequence goes on along the minus strand of NC_133929.1, from coordinate 20,564,642 downwards.
GGGCTTACAGGAAAGATGGGGAGGGACTCTTTATCAGGGAGTGGAGCGATAGGACGAGGGGTAATGGTTTCAAACTGAAAGAGGGGAGATTTAGATTAGATATTAGGAAGAAATCCTTTACTGTGAGGGTGGTGAAGCACTGGAACAGGTTGCCCAGGGAAGTTGAGGATACCCCATCCCTGGAAGTGTTCAAGGCCAGGTTGGATGGGGCTTTGAGTAATCTGGTCTGGTGAGTGGTGTCCCTGCCCATGGCAGGGGGGGTTGGAACTAGATGATGTTTAATGTCCCTTCCAACCTAAACCATTCTATGATACTATGATTCTATCATTTACAACCCTTCCACAGCTTTGTCTTCCATTTCTTGTCCATCACCCCTCCTACATTCCTCTGAAACTACACAGAGGATCCATAACAGCTGTAAGCAAGGAGTCTGTCCTGGTTCCGGTGGGGAAAGGTTAATTTTCCCCAGGATCTGGCAGGGGACACAGGTATTCCATCCCATGTGAGCCATGCCCAGTCTATAGCTGGGAGCTGGCCAGGGAAGGGGGCAGGAAGTCGCTGCTTGGGAATGAGTTGGGGCATCCTGCGTCTGGTCAGTGAGTGGTGGTACCGTAAATTGTGTTTGTACATTCCTCTACTGGTGTTATTGTTGTTTTCCTGTTCCCTTTGCTGTTCTGTTAAACTGTCTTTGTCTCAACCCAAGAGTTTTGCCTTTTTCTTCCGATCCTCCCACATGGCCGTGGGGGGATTGAGAAAGCGGCCGCGTGGTTCTTGGATGCCATCTGAGGCTAAACCGCAACAGTCCATTTTGGCACCCAACGTGGGGCTCAAAGGGATGAGATAATGACAGATCTGGCCAGAGCATGTTAACACAAATTTGTTATATGCATTTATTATATTAGTTAAACAGTCGCTGGTCACAATGTTGCTTCGTTTGTTCTCATGGCTGTGTTATGTAAATTCTTATATGCTCTATGTAATCTCTGTGATGATATTTATCACTTCTGAGAGAAGGATCAGGATCATCATTTTGCTGTCTTGTGTGATATCAACTTACGATATGAAAACATCACTGTTCAGACAATTATTTTGGGGTATTTATGTGGTACTGCTATCCTGCCCGTACATTGGGCACTGTCTCTCAGAATTCTATTAATAATCACAATCAATCTATGGAGGAAACAGGGGGGAATACTTTCCCCAGCTCTTTCACCACCCAGAGCTCTGCCCCAAGTCTGGATAGTCATGGGTGGCATGGCATGTGGGAGAACATGGGCAGATATCTAGAGAACTTCTCAGCTCTAATGGTCTGGGACTTCACCCCGAACAACTACAAGACCCTGATAAAGTGACAGAATATTTGAAAGGAAAATGCTGTAGCTATTCTAGAGAGGCACAACTCACTGCATTGTGCTGGGCCCTGGCCAGTATCTACCAAACACTGCTCAATAATATGCAGCAGCCTCGGGGGAAAGAGAGGGAAACCAGGCCAACAGCCACTGCAGCTACTACAACTCTGGTGACAGCCACTGCAGCTGAACCAGAAATCCAACCCGTGCCAGTATCAGTTGCCCCCATACAGAAGAAGAAATACACGAAGAAATCAATTCGCTTAGTAAGAGATGATGACGAACCAGGGCCATCACAAGAACAGGAGGAAGAGGCAGAACCAGAGATAATCACTCAATCCCTATCCTTGAGCAAGCTGTGGGATATGCGAAAAGATTTCAGCTGACGTCCAGGAGAGCACATTGTCACCTGGCTGCTTCGGTGTTGGGATAACGGGGCCGGTAGCCTGGAATTAGAGGGTAGGGAGGCCAGGCAGCTGGGATCCCTGTCTAGGGAAGGGGGCATTGAGAAGGCAATTGGGAAGAAGACCCAAGCCCTCAGCCTCTGGAAACGACTCCTGTTAGGCGTGAGGGAGAGGTACCCCTTCAGTGAGGATGTTGTATGTCAACCAAGCAAGTGGACTACCATGGAAAGAGGTAGCCAGTACCTGAGAGAATTAGCCGTGCGGGAGATGATTTATTACAACTTGGACAATGCAGACTTACCCACAGAACCCAATGAGGTCCAATGCACAAGGCCCATGTGGCGGAAGTTTGTACGAAGCGCACCATCGTCATATGCCAACTCACTGGCAGTAATGGAATGGAAAGGCGAAAAGGGACGAACGGTGGATGAGGTGGCTGGCCGGCTCCGGCAATATGAAGAAAGTCTCTCTTCCCCCCTTGTCTCAGCTGTGGAGAAACTGTCCCGGAAGGTCCAGCCACTTGAAGAGAATATGTCCTACTCCCCACCTGCACGGGCCAGCATCTCAGCTATTAGAAGCAGGCATTTCCCCACTCGAGAGAGAGAGTACAGAGGGTACACACCACGAGGCACCCTGTGGTTTTAACTCTGTGACCACGGAGAGGACATGAGGAAGTGGGATGGACAACCTACTTGGATCCTGCGGACACGGGTACAGGAGTTGCAAGGAAGGACCACCACAAAAGGGGATCCCTCCAGGAAAAGTGCTGCCCCAGTTTCCAGCGGGCAGTTCCCCAGACAGAGCAGAAGGCCTGATCTTGCTTCTGATCCTCTTGAAGGAACTTCCAAGTCATTTATGCAAGGTACTACGACCAGGATTAGAGGGGCCCTGCCTCCGGCCAGGTGGAGGAAAGGGACAACCGGGTTTATTGGACGGTGTGGATTCGATGGCCTGGCACATCAGACCCACAGGAGTATAAGGCTCTAGTGGACACGGGTGCGCAGTGTACTTTAATACCATCAAGCTATAGAGGGGCAGAACCCATTTGTATTTCTGGGGTGACAGGGGGATCCCAAGAGTCGACTGTACTGGAGGCGGAAGTGAGCCTAACTGGGAATGAGTGGCAAAAGCATCCCATTGTGACTGGCCCAGAGGCTCCATGCATCCCTGGTATAGATTACCTCAGGAGAGGGCATTTCAAGGACCCAAAAGGGTACCGGTGGGCCTTTGGCATAGCTGCCTTGGAGACAGAGGAAGTTAGTTGTCTACCTTGCCTGACCTCTTGGAGGACCCTTCTATTGTGGGGCTGCTTAGGGTCGAGGAACAGCAGGTGCCAATCGCTATCACAACAGTGCATTAGCAGCAATATCGCACTGACACTCTCTGATTCCCATTCATAAGCTGATTCGTCAACTAGAGGTTCAAGGAGTGATCAGCAAGACTCGCTCCCCCTTTAACAGTCCCATATGGCCAGTGCGAAAATCTAATGGAGAGTGGAGGCTAACTGTAGACTATCGTGGCCTGAATGAAGTCACGCCACCGCTGAGTGCTGCCGTGCCGGACATGCTAGAACTCCAGTACGAACTGGAGTCCAAGGCAGCCAAGTGGTATGCCACGATTGATATAGCGAATGCATTCTTCTCAATCCCTTTGGCAGCAGAGTGCAGGCCACAGTTTGCTTTCACTTGGAGGGGCATCCAATACACCTGGAATCGACTGCCCCAGGGGTGGAAACACAGCCCCACCATTTGCCATGGACTGGTCCAGACTGCACTGGAACAGGGTGAAGCTCTGGAACATCTGCAATACATCGATGACATCATTGTATAGGGAAACACAGCAGAAGAAGTTTTTGAGAAAGGGAATAAAATAGTCCGACTCCTTCTGAAAGCTGGACATTCCATGAAACAGAAGCACAGCTCCTCTTAGCACCTCGACTGCCGGTGCTGGGTTGGATGTTCAAAGAAGGGGTCCCCACCACACATCATGCAACTGATGCTACATGCAGTAAGTGGATTGCACTGATCACACAGCGAACTCGAATGGGAAACCCCAGTCGCACAGGAATTCTGGAAGGGATCATGGACTGGCCAGAAGGCAAGGATTTCGGAATGTCACCAGAGGAGGAGGGTGACACGTGCGGAAGCCCCACCATATAATAAACTGCCAGAAAATGAGAAGAAACATGCCCTGTTCACTGATGGGTCCTGCCGGATTGTGGGAAAGCATCGAAAGTGGAAGGCTGCTGTGTGGAGTCCTACTTGACAAGTTGCAGAAGCCAATGAAGGACAAGGTGAATCAAGCCAGTTTCCAGAGGTGAAAGCCATTCAGCTGGCTTTGGATATTGTCGAGCAAGAAAAATGGCCAGTACTTTATCTCTACACTGACTCATGGATGGTGGCAAATGCTCTGTGGGGGTGGTTACAGCAGTGGAAGCAGGGAAATTGGCAGCGCAGAGGCAAACCCATCTGGGCTGCAGAACTATGGCAAGGTATTGCTGCCCAGATAGAGAATCTGGTTGTGAAAGTAGGCCACATAGATGCCCATGTACCGAAGAATCGGGCCACAGAGGAACATCAGAACAACCAGCAGGTGGATCGGGCTGCTAGGATTGAAGTGGCTCAGGTGGATCTGGACTGGCAACATAAGGGTGAACTCTTCAGAGCTCGGTGGGCCCATGACACCTCAGGCCATCAAGGAAGAGATGTGACATATAGATGGGCTTGTGACCGAGGGACGGACTTGACCATGAACACTATTGCACAGGTCATCCATGAATGTGAGACATGCGCTGCAATCAAGCAAGCCAAGCGGTTAAAGCCTCTTTGGTATGGAGGATGATGGCTGAAATATAAATATGGGGAGGCCTGGCAGATTGATTATATCACACTGCCACAAACCCATCAAGGCAAGTGCCATGTGCTCACAATGGTGGAAGCAACCACCGGATGGCTGGAAACATACCCTGTGCCCCATGCCACTGCCCGGAACACTATCCTGGGCCTTGAAAGACAAGTCCTGTGGCGACATGGTACCCCAGAGAGAATTGAGTCGGACAACGGGACTCATTTCCGAAACAGCCTCATAGACACCTGGGCCAAAGAGCATGGTATCGAGTGGGTGTATCACATCCCCTATCACGCACCAGCCTCTGGGAAGATAGAACGATACAATGGACTGTTAAAAACTACACTGAGAGCAATGGGTGGTGGGACCTTAAAACATTGGGATGCACATTTAGCAAAGGCTACCTGGCTAGTTAACACCAGGGGATCTACCAATCGAGCTGGCCCTGCCCAATCAAAACTTCCACGTACTGTAGAAGGGGATAAAGTCCCCGTAGTGCACATGAAGAATATGTTAGGGAAGACAGTCTGGGTTAGTCCTGCCTCAGGCAAAGGCAAGCCCATCCGTGGGATTGCTTTTGTCCAAGGACCTGGGTGCACTTGGTGGGTGATGCAGAAGGGTGGGGAGGTCCGATGTGTACCTCATGGGATTTTGGGCGAGAATAGCCAATGAATCAAATTATATTATGCTAATTGCTAAATAACCCTGTCACTGTATGTCCTCATTACTGTAATTGCTATCAGTTGTACTACAGTAAGAATCACCCAAACTAATGACAAATGGACTTTGATGGAAAACTGAGTAAAGCGTAGTGGTGATGGGATCAGAACTGACCTCACCAGCTGGCGCCCAGCAACTTCCTTTAGATCTACATCTTCAACCCATGGACCATGGGCATGAGCCACACCAGATACACCAGCCACAAGCTCCGAATATACAGCATGCAACAGTCCAGCACCACACAGCATCTCACCTGCCCTGAGAGACTGTTCTAACAGATGGAGCCCAAAGTCAAGATTTAAATGAACTCTACGGATATTTTAGAGTGATGGCCCATAGACTGTATTAATATATATGTGTATAGGTATATATATGACAGGGGAAAGTGGTGGCAATTCATTGGAACCTGTAAGATCTGGGCATGACGTAGATGGTATAGAATAAGGGGTGGATAATGTCCTGGTTCCGGCAAGGATAGGGTTAATTTTCCCCAGGCTCTGGCATTGGACACAGGTATTCCATACCTTGTAACACCACACCCAGGATGTAGCCATGAGCTGGACTGGGGAGGGTGCAGGAAGTCACTGCTTGGGAGTGAGTTGATTTGTCCCGGTTCTGGTTGGTGAGCGGTGGTACATTAATCACGTTTGTACATTCCTCTTTCAGTGTTATTGTTGTTCTTTTTCCTTTTCCCTTTGCTGTTCTGTTAAACTGCCTTTGTCTCAACCCACGAGTTTTGCCTTTTTCTTACGATCCTCCCACATGGCCGTGGGGGGGTTGAGAGAGCGGCCGCGTGGTTCTTTGATGCCATCTGAGGCTAAACCATGACAGAGTTCCAATACACTCTGCATGAAAAAAACGTAATTTGTTCTGCGCCTACCTTCTGTTAAACGAATCAGATGCCCTTTACATCTTACACCGAAGACTGTCAGTAATTCCTGTCCAGACTTTCCATTTTTCTCATAATTCTTTGGACCAAAATTCACGTTAAATTTAATTTTCAAAATATTTTTTTCATTTGTTTTAGAGGAGTTTGTTGGCCAGTTTATAGCACTAACACAGCGCTCTAAGTAGTAAAACAATGCATGCCTCCAGTAGGTACAGAAAGAAACACTTAAGTGGTCTGTTGTATGCAGATCCTTCTCTAAAAGTTGGAATAACTGAAATTATGCCTTTGATAGGAGAGAGCCTGAGGACGAGAGACATAGTGTTCATCTAGAGAGAAGAGACAGCGGTGCAAGGCTACAGATGTGTCAGTCATCATTATTTTTAATTTTCAAGGTTTCTATAAAAGGAAGATCAAACAATAGCTTTCAACTTATTTGAGGCACAACGTTGTACAAGAACTTTTTTAGCACTGCCCGCACTCTGTCTATGTAAAAAACTCAATTACAAGATTATGTGTATCTTGACAATAAACAAACAATATATGTATTTTCTATTAACGTGTTAAAACATACTGAAATGTGAAGTTCTTTCTGGCTTTAGTCTTGAAGATGATGTGCCCACAAGTCTTGAAGAAGTCAGTACCAGTAAGATCGATTATGTTCATATAGAGAACTTGTTATATATCTTTAAGTGAATTTAATTAGTGTATGCAGTACCTTGCTTAAGAATTCAAATAGTAAAAACAAGTTTATGAAAAGATATCCTATAGTTATTTTTTAATACTGCTTTTTTCACTGATACTCTGTGATGCTGCTGTGTCTGATGCTGTATCACCACAGAGCAACAAGAAGTCGCTTGGCTCAAAGCCCTTACGCTCTCTCACTGTAATCTTGAATCTGTTCTGTAGACACAGAAAAACCTGAAACTTACTGAAATTAGTTTAAAACCCTCTCCAAGTCCACTGTGATTAGGATTTAATCAGTCAGATATTCTCCTTTGACACCTTAGAGACATCCTTTTGGGTTCTGTTTCTACCTTTTTAATTTTACTATTTTTCACAAGAAAGAGATTGTCTGTAAATGCACTGCAGGGAGAACTGTAGCCCTGGGACAGACTAATTTCCTTCACAAATACTTCTAAGCTAAAAGCCTAATTCTATGCTCACTGATCATTTTAACTGATTTCTAAATACATTACAAATTTCAACATCAAATATAGGCTTGAGACTGTTTTCTGTTACTAGGCCTGCTGCAGTGATCTCACATGACTATTCCTCTTATCCACCCCCAGTGTGGGTTTCCCCAACTAATGAATCAATAAACTTGCCTACAGTAAGCACTCTTGGCACATACAGTATTTATTTCTTTAAAAATTTGCTCAATAGGAGCAAATTCTCGTAGGAGGAAATAGGAGGAAATTCTCATTTCCAAGAAGGCCTCAGGACAGCAGCCCATACAGTTATGCCCTAGCACACTTGACTATAAAACAAATTCGCTCACTCACTCCCCCCAATTGGGATGGGAGAATCAGAAGGGTAAAAGTGAGATCTCGTGGGTTGAGATAAAGACAGTTTAATAGGTAGAGCAAAAGCCATGCACACAAGCAAAGCAAGGAATTAATTCACTACTTCCCATTGGCAGGCAGGTGTTCAGCCATCTGCAGGAAAGCAGGGCTCCATCACGCATAATGGTTACTTCAGAAGAAAAATGCCATAACTCCAAACATCCCCCTCTTCCTTCTTCCCCCAGCTTTATTGAGCATGACGTCATATGGTATAGGAGATCCCTTTGGTCAGTTGGGATCAGCTGTCCCAGCTGTGTTCCCTCCCAACTTCTTGTGCACTCCGAGCCTACTTGCTGGCAGGGCAGTTGTGAGAAGCAGAAAAAGGCCTTGATGCTGTGTACGCACTGCTCAGCAATAACTAAACCATCCCTGTATTATCAACACTATTTTCAGCACAAATCCAAAACATAGTCCCATACTAGGTACTATGAAGAAATTTAACTATCCCACTCAAAACCGGTATAAACGGCAAATTTATTTAAAAGTTCAGGAGGGGGTTACAGTCTAATTTTTCTTATTAGTACAGTGGTAAATGATAATTTAAAATGTACAAACTGTGAACTGCCTCATATGTTTGAATGGGTTAAGAGAAAAAATATTTGCAGATTTTAATGTATAGTTATCTTCCAAAGCTGATATGAAAAAAATAATGCAAGTGGAATACTTGCTCCACAGTCAGCAGTGTCTTTCAAAACAACAAAATCTACCAAGAATTTGAAATAATTTTTCCCCCCCAAATGTTGCAGATGATGCACCATAACTAAGTGTTTTCCCCAGTTTTCCCCACAGTATTCTATGAAGCTACCAGGGTAATACTCACTGGGAGCTTCACTGTGAAGCATTAAGAACTTAGCAAAAAGCTGAGATTTTGGAAGCAATTTATCTCCTGCTATATAAGAATATTTTGGCAGATGGTCACTAAAAGATTTATTCACTATCAAGTATCACAATTATTTCTGAGTGTTTTGTTAAAATAATGTTAATGTTAAAATAGCAAGCAAAATTTGGTTGCTGATTGGCAGTTGGCCACATTAAAGTAGTAAACTGAAAAGGTTTATTCTATGCTGTTGGCAGACACTAAGCCTCATTTCTCTGACTTTGATTCAGGACTAAGGAGCAGGTACCCTTTTCATATATTCAGCAGAAAGTTAGCATGGTTGCAGAAACAGCTTTAGTCTATTCAGCAAACTTGAAGATAAATTTAGCATAGAATTCTGTAATTCTTCTTTTATACCACTATCACATTAACCATATGCAAACAGTTCTAGTTTCCTCTCTGCAATGCAGCTCCATCCTAGAGTCTAACTCAGAACAGCAACTTTTTTTTTTTTCTGAAATACAGTATTCAGAAAGGTGAAACGGCTTCAGTGGTTAAAACTGGGATGAGATCCAGACTACTTACATTGATGCCTAGGCAGACTGAAATGCTCAGGTACAAGAAATTAACATATATATCATTCTCCATCTGGAATCTAGAGCAAAGCACCTAAAAATCCAGTAGGAGCATGTTACCTAACAACACTACTTTCTTCTTTAAAAAAGAGAATCTCAAATGCAATGAGTCACATTTGGCTCTCAAAGGTACATTTTCTTAATCTGTTTTCTTGAATCACATGGCAACGCAATTTTTTTTAAACCTTGCAATACATGAATTAGAGATGCCCATGATGGCACTCAGTCTCCCTGAATTTTGGTAAGGAGCACTTATCTCTGATCATTTGGATGGGAAACATGTTGCCACTAACCATTCTCAAGCAGCTAGAACAACCACAATATTTGCTCTTCATCAAGCCTGCGTGTCCTCACTAAGGAGGAGGTTAGCGCCTTTCTGTAAAATGTGGTGACAACAAACTGTTTAAATAGGAGGCTGACAGAGCAAAGAGAGTGCTACCTTCCCATGCAATACCCTTTCCTATTGCATTTACTCCAGATTAAGTTCTGCTTTGTTCTGCTTTGTTACACTTAAAAAAATAAATGAAGTAACTATAAAATTCAACAGATCTACAGAGTTTCAGTGGTTTAAATGAGAAGAATTTGGCTTTGCAGAGCAGTCATTGCACCTTTTACTGAAGGCCTGATCATACTTGATGAGAAATGTGTTACAAGCAGAAAAGACTACCTGAAGAACAGAGATGAGGAAAAAAATTCACAAGTAGTTCCAGCTGCTGATAGTTAGTATAACAGATCACTGGAGATATAAAAATGCATGCAACAGGAAAATATTTCCTGCAGGCACTCTCTCAAGAAAAAAACGAAGGCAGACAATAAGAAAAAGTGAAAATTAAACCACAAGAGTGTTAAATTAGATAAGCTTAAACACATCTACAAGTCACCCTCCAAGTAGGCAAAGACATTAAGGCATAACATGCATTGATCAAAAATGTTGCATGGAATGTCTTACTACAAAAGATGAAATGCAGATTTATGCAAAAGTGTTAGCAGGCATCTTGTACACTATAAATCCCATTTAAGTCATAGGTCAAAGTCTTAGGATTTACTTGATATTCATCAGGTGAATCAGAGCGAATTTCCTCCTCAGAGGAGAGGCTAAGCCAGAGTTTTTTCTTATTTGAGTCTATGCAACAAACTGAAGCTTAATTAGCTCTGCGTGCTTCAAAGAGAGCACAGAAAACAGGACACCTCTCACAGTCAGGTTGAGGGCCACAGTAGTTCAGAGCAGCACAGAGAATCAGTGCCCCTGTGAACTACATCACAGTAATACCAGCGAGCACTGCAGCACTGTAGCATCAGAGCAACCCATGGAGAAACAAGGAGTCCCTCCCAGACCCCCTCTTTTAGCTCTCTGTTAATGGCAGAGTAGCATCCAGTGTGACTTGAGCATATTTGCCTGATTGTATATACATCTCACCCCACTGCTGGCATTACCCTTGCTCCCCTTTCTTTAGGGTCAGAATGTACATGCTCCTACTTCACAAATATGCACAAAGACATTAAAGTATACACTTAACCTCAACTGAGTAGAAATAGAGATCCCAGGGAGACTAACTGCAGCAGCTGGGCCGGAAAGAGGACGAGTTTTGAGCATCACTGCTCATGCAGGGAGTTTGTTGTATGAAACTGCCATATTTCTTCACAAGTTCTAGCTTTTGAGTCTTCACTCTCTGTAATAAAGTGGTGAAGTACCAATCAACATCAAACTCCTAAGTCTTTAAGCTGCCTGAATTAGTTACCAAAACTCCTGATTGCACTGGAAGAACACCATCTCCTTTGCTCCAGAACCCTCAAATAGAAAACATCTAATGTAAGGCTTATGCACAAATCAATAGGTTTGAAGACAGTGATCAGGCCACCATGAGGCTGAAATTATAGCTGACTTTTGTGTTGTTTTGTGGGTACTGTGGTGGTGTTCATCAGACAATAAAATTTGCAAACGTGATTCATTCAGTGAGGGGGATTTGCTAGAACACATTGGTACAGCTCCATTCACAGTCCATGCAGTTTGTGGTTTTAGTCCAGCCCAAGATTTCATAAAATAGCTTTAATAGAATTATTTTAATACTATTTAATGATGATAAGCCAATAAAATGTGATCATTCCATTCTGTATTTTAATGTTAGCCTCTAAAGGACAGAACACTCCCATGTGCTTTGATGACCAAACCAATAACGCCAAACTAATAACAATATGTGAGTAAAGGAAATTGCTGTCATTTTGCTTTGATTTTGGTCACTGAATGTAACAAGCAAACGACAGTGAAACCCCTATCAAACAGATTGTGATGAGAGGTTCCCACACAGCTTGGACAACAGAGGCCTCCAGAGACTGGTGTGAGGCTTCCTCTTTTTACACTTAAGATAAACCATTAGGGTCTCGATTGATTCTGGATTGGGGGGTGGGGGGGTGGAAGAAAAATATCTTTGCATGCTATTTGGAAATGCTAGGCATGAGAAGCTGTTGTTAATTATGACTTCGTTTTCTCCTCCAGACTTCTTTGGTTGTATGCCATAACTGCATGGGGCATGGGAGTTTATGGCTTGACAATAGCCTTGTCATTTGTTGAAGTCTAACGGAGCAAAGGGGGCTTGATAAATGATAAAAATGTTCCTTGGAAAGCTCCTTAGATCAGATTAGTTCTCAGTTGTTTGTTTTTAGAATCCCAATCTTGAACAATTAAAAGGTAAATACACAAGGCCACACAAATCATGAACCATATAGAAAATATTTAACAGGTATTGAATTACTCTTAAAAGTAACACTTCTGCCCTGTATTTGCATGGTCTGTTTATATGCTCTGCTTAGAACGCTAAATAAATTGAGTTAATCACATAATTAAACTCCAATTTAATTTGTATTCCTTGTAAATTGAACATCAGACAAATGCTTAAGTACCTTGATGAACTGGGTGTGGTCTTAGGGTGTGACTCTAAAAGGTACAATGCAGTATGGCCCTGAGCCACCAGAGCTAACTTGCAGAGCTTTAAGTCTGTGGAAGATATGTTCTTCAGCAAACTATGGGATTTCCCTCCTCCTCCCCCTCCGCCCCCTTTCCTTTATTGGATTTTTAGAAGAGACTTCAACATTTTACAGAGCTGAATCTTCAAAACAGTAATGAAAAATCTCACCCATTAGTTTCTGCATAGAGTTAAATTCGTGGTTCAAACAAAGGGAGGTGGTCCAGATAATCTAATACTGTTAAAATTTATATGGGGGGTAGGGTTATAGGAATAAGAGGGTGATGATTTGTTTTATGGCTATTTCACTACATACTTGACATTGCTGTCTTTTAGAATAAAACAAGATTTACTGTAATAAAAACTTCATAACATTCAAATTATTTGTTCCATTTCCATGAGTCCCACTGTTTTGTTTATTCTTTTTATTTTCCTTTTCTAGAGGAAGTGATTACCCTTTAATTGGAATTATTGAAATTAAGAACAGTGAGACATTTTGATCCAGATCTCAGTTTATTGAAGAATGATGTTGCACAGACTACAGTGAGGAAATGCATTAGGAAAAGCCTTCTAATTTGCTGTTGTGAAGTGCAGCAGCAATAGGACGCTTTTAGCTGGTGTTCAACGTAATTGTGAGAATGATGGGACTCAAACTGTCCTCCATTTGAAATTTATCCTTCATCCAATCAGCAGAAACAACTAATGCACTGGAAGGTGTATTATATCCCATCTACTTCCCAATAAAGTCAATGGTGTCCAGTCAGACACCTATTGTTAGTAGAGAATCTGAAATTGATACAGTCACCACAGTGATCTACAGTTGTGTCTGTCATTTTCTTGCTGCCACGTCCTCCTCCCCTTCCACCACACAGCCATTTCAGAGCAGGAGTCCCTGGCATTGAGTTTCAGAACACTCTAATGATCTGATTTGTTAGGGAGACTGGGCTAAATAAAGCCAGTTTACTCAGCCCAACTCCAAACAGGGGCTAGTGGTAATGCCACATGTAAGGGTGGAGTGTACAGTGCTGCACAGCTCCCCGAGATAACCAAGGAAACACTTGCCTGCACTAAGCCCTACTATCATACTCAGCCTGGAAGCATAGAAGACCAAGTTGATTGTTTCATTTTATACATAATTGTCTCCCAAACCTGCTGGAGAATCTCCTATTTATGGACCGCTGGTAAGTTGTCTGGACTGGGAGAGAAAGGAGGCAAGGGTGGATAGATGTGGGACAGGATTAAAAATTAATTAAAAAAAATTAAGTATCATCACCTCTTTTTGTAAGCATCATCTTTGAAAAGCTCCTCTTGTGGAAGATTACTAACACCAGTTTATTTACTGAATGCACAAACATCAAGCAGAGTTGGCTGTTACATAAATACACAAGTAAGTGATGATCTCATCACATGTTCTGAGTTAAGATCAGGTTCTCATTATCAGTACTTGGATGCGAGTCCCCCAAAGAAACTCCACATATTGCAATATTAACAATTCAGTAGGAACCACTGTCTCCCTTAGAGACAAATTTGTCTTGGTATAAAAGCCAAATGAAACTACCTCTCTCTCCCTGAAGATGTTAATATTTAATATGTTAAAGATAATGTTTAACTTGATCATTAACTGTTATGGTTCCACAGGCTTGCAGCAGGTACCAAACACTTGTAGTTTAGAAATACTACAGTAATTTCTTTATGTTTTCACCATGTTCCTTTTAGCAAAGCAGAAAGAAAAACTAAAAAAACCTAAATACATAAAAAAGACAAAGGAAATCAAAACCCAGAATGATGAAATGTATAGATAGAAGGACAATCAAATATATCGTTTCCACCTAAAGTCTATGACTCTTTGCACTATACAATTAGAATTAACACAGGAAAAGCTAAAATTCATAAAAATTAACATACACAAAACCCCAAAATTTCTAGTCTCATTTAAGCTTAGATACTGGTTATTAACTATATGAATGACCACTACTGCTTATTTGGATCATGTTAAATAAAAGACTTCTTCATTTAAGCATATATGTTTTAGGTTTAGGGTCTTGACAGAATTCGAAAGAAGCAAAACAATGAGTTCTTCATTCCATTCCTCCCTCCTACCCTCCTCCAACTCTTGCAATGCAGCTTTAAAAAGCTTTTGTTTTCAGCTAACATTTTCTTTCCTGGGTGGAAAGGAAAGATTCAGAATAAACCCTACATAAAAAGCGATGGTTGGATAATGTGTTGAAAAAACCACAACATACAAAAAAACCCTACCCCACAACAAAAATCAAGGAGTGAAAAAAGAAATAAAGAAAAAGGAAGAAAAGTAAAGCGCTATTAACCTTTAGATGAGAGAAGCATCATCTCTTTTTCCATACACAATCTGATTCTGTCAAGGCAGCAGCCAGATTAGTGAAGATGGGAAAATGAATTCAAATCAGATAGAAAAATCAGCAGAACAATTTTTCCCCCTTATCTGGAGTATGACACTGACTATTAATGTTTTAGAAATATATTATTTTACCTTTTCATTGATTCACACATAATTTTGTCCCTGAATAATTTATAACAAAAAGGAAAAAGTGTGTAGCTATTTTACTAAAACTACGTTGTCCAAGTGAGTACCACAGGTACAATTTTTTCTTTTTTTCCTCTTGTTGTTTCAAGCTACTTAATGACTGAAAACTGAATACCAAGGACAATCACAAGCCGTTAGGGCCCAATTCACAAAAAATGCTGCAAGCCATTTATGCACAAATGTTGCTACTTTCATATGGAAACAAGCTACATAAAGAATTCCTCTTTGTAATTCACCAGCCCTCTTTATGTTAACATATTTTTCCTCAGCGGTGTACATGAACAGTACACAATTCCACAGAGGGGACAAAAGCAAAATCAGTTTTAGTGTTTCTTACAGAAAAACCTTTCTCTGCCTTTTTTTTCCCCTCCAGTGAACCAGAGCAAGTCTGACTCTTCTTGTAGGTAGATGTATTTTCTGGAAGATGATGTAATTTTTATACTGGTGAATTTTTATCAGTATCTGATATGCTGGCAGGTAATTTGTCCAAATAATCTTAAAGAAAATGCTAACAGGAGAATATTTGAATATTGACAGTCTTGACAGTCCATTTTTAATCTGATTTGTTCAAATATTGTTTTCTCATAAATCAAGATGTGTGTATTTGAGATATTGTTTGGATGCCTAAAATGGTATTAGATACAGATAGATCAAGGTATTAGAGTTTTACAATGTTTGTCAGAAGCACACTCCCACTGCAGAAATGGCACACTTAACAGGGTGCAGGCCTAAAACCCCCACCGGAGCTTAACCTAAAGCCTCAGAAACCATGCAACAAGTTTCATTTGTTTCCTGCTTACAATTTTTTTTTCCCTCAAGATGATATTGCTACAGATTACACAAAGCATCTCTGGAAAGAAAAGGGTGCATCAGCACAGCTTTTTTTGAATTACACCCTTTTAGGAAACAAAGGCATATGTTTTTGCCCAAAATGAAAGCTCATGGAAGTTCAACATTTCCTATTGGGTACTGTTTAGTGATGGCTTGCATGTCCAAAGTATACAACAGACAAAATAATGAAGGTAGTAAAAAACATTAGGCATATCCTGAGGCGGGACATGCCTTTAAAGAAGATTTATGAAAAGAGGTTTTTGGGCAGAGTGCTGCTTCAAAAGGGGGTAGTCCTGTGACAACAAGTATTGATTATTTTTATGCTTCATTTTTCCAATGTGCAGTGAGAGTGTACACAAGCATCTAATCAAAGAAAAACACAGCTACTGCAATTTTCTCTCCTAATGCGGAAACCACACAGAAAACAGAATTTTGGTTAGTGAGATGGATTAAAAGGTGATGACAGAGTAAACAGAAAATACCTTTATATATGTACATTTTCATATTTTCAACTTTTTGTATATTTATTATATATTCATTCTGATAGTAGCAAGCCATAGCTCAGGAGATTAGAGCAAGGCAAGCTGAAAGTAAGCAGTTGTGGTTTGGGCCATACTGGCCATACCCCCACCTCTCTCTCCAAGGACAAGAGGGAGAGAGAGAAAGAGATTTAGAAGGTACTACACTATTTTAATGAAATATTAATAATCAAATAAAAAGAAAAAAATGAGATAGATACAATATATGCAAAACCGTATCAAGCTCACAGGATACAATCACGTCACCAGCAGGCACTGGGGAAGTCCCAGGCTGGACTCAGTGACGAGTGGGAACCGGGTTCCACAGATGGAGTCAGGAACCCACGGATCGGGATCAAAGGCAGATGAACAGACAGGGTCCTCCTCAGATGTCAGGCATTGAAGGAAGAGAGCTGACCTTTTGATCCCTCAGCTTTTATACTGAGCATGGGGCAGATGGGATGGAATACCCCTGTTGGTCAATTTTGGGTCCCCTGTCCTGTCCGCTCCTCCCTGCAGGTGGGAGCCCTCTACGCTTTTCTGCTTCCGACCCTCCAATGGGGCAAATAATTAAATTAGCTGACCTTGGTTGTTATAGCAATAAGTATAAGCAAGATCCTCTCTGCGTACAATTCCTTGGCACAAACTGTCTTATCACTCTGAACGAACTGTTTTAGACACAACATGCTGTTAATTTATGAGAGTTAGAAGAGGCCTAGTTAAGAAATAAAATTACTGAACAGAAAGTTGGTTCCGTTTTACCTCATACCAGGACAGTGGGGAATCAGAAAAAAACCCCACAACTTTGTCTCCTGCTGTCTCCTGTTGTATGAATCTGTTTGCTCCTTTTTTTTTGTGGACCTCTTAGAGACACTCCACAGAATGACTGAACTCTTGCCTTCTTAACCCTTTCATCACTGTATTATGATTGTTTTTTATTTTCAAAAGGATATAAACCCTGAAGACTCCTGTCAACGTATATGCGTGACCACTGATGCTCACGGGAAGGACCATCAGATCCACACTAGGTGGATCACCCCATCTCTTTAATTATTTCCTGCTCTATATATGTTTTACAGGTTATAAACAACCATCGTGTGTGGTAGATCTACGAGTAGAGGCCTGCATACGGCCAAAGACACAGTGAGCAGAGCACACAGAAACAGGAACGCAGATGTCGATACGGATGGAATGAAGAGGAACTGGTCCAATATAAACATGGAACAGAAAACAGCTTCGTGTACTTATCTTAGTGGGAACTGAATAAGGTGACTGGGTTAGTGATCTGAAATATGTGTTTACTTGCCTAGCAGGTGCATGGAAAGTTTTACAGCTTGGGTATAAAAGACGAGGCTTGAGAAGCAATAAACGATTTCGTGCTTATCACAGCCAGAGTCCGTGCCCTCATACACTACAAATGGCGCCTGAACAGGGTTTAAAAGAACAAGGTTTAAAAGAACAAGGATTAAAAGGAACAGAGATATGAAGCACTAATTATCCAGTGGTATACCCGCGGCTGGATGGAGGAATTCATACTGAGAGCTCTCTAACAATTAATTTCATCGCTGTTCGCTGGATGAAAAAGGTGAGCAGCCGTGGTAGATTTTAAAAATGGGACAAACAGCTACTCGAGAACAGAAACTGCAACTTGAAATTCTGCAGCGCACTTTCACCGAACAGGGCTTTAAAGTGGCCCCTGTCTAACTAGTGACTTTGCTTGTATGGATACGTGATTATTGCTCATGGTTCCCTGGAGGGGGGTCCTATGATTTAGCTCACTGGCAAAAAGTGGGGAAGGAATTGCAAACGCGGGAGATGCTGCAGTTGTCCTTGCCAGAAGGAATAATACTTACATGGCGAACTGTATACACTACCATAGGAACACTGCATCCCGCAGAGCAAGCCCTGCAAGGGGTTGCTGGAGGGGCACCACAAGATCCCCCAGGGGAACCTCAGTCTTTTGAAATGATACCCCCAGTTGCGGACACTGAGCCTGAATATGTTAAAATTCCCAATCCTGCAGAACATTACCAAAAGCAGAATTCGGGAGGCGAAGAGCCAGAAGATCCCTTTGATCCTGGTCCAATAAACCCAGAGACTGAACCTGATTTATATCCACCTTTAACCCCAATTAAAGCTATGCCTGCATCTGCTCCAACTGCGGAGGAGATTTTACAGCAACAGCAACGAAAGTCGTTATCGCGCTCCTCCATTTTTAACCCTCCTCCATTTGCTCCAGGTATCGTGTCTGTTCCTCCTTATAAACCGCTTATATGTGCGCAGCCGGAATCGGGGTATTGAGGTGTGTTGTCAGAATGTCAGCGGAGAAGGACGGAGACGGAGCCGCTTTGCTCCCGCCACCGCCCGCCTCACCCCCTCCCCTCCCCAGTCGTCTCCCTGAGATAGAAGTGCTGGTTTTGTATGTCTGCTGTGTAAGTGTGTGTGTGGGCGCCAGCTTATACCTGCTGATCAGCATGTGTGCTACTGTTTGGTTTTTGTTGTGTGCAGTGTCGTTAGGTGACTCCCCTTGAGCAGGTGTTCTGCCCGGTGTGGTACTGTTCTTGTACACGACTATGGCTGACACTCCATCAAGCGAATAGTTTGTATATACACAATGTTTAGACATAAGGACAAGGAGGAGGCGAACATGCCCCAGGTAGACCAGGGTGGACCGCGGAGCCATGGTGTACCTTGTGGGATAAGTAGGAAACCTGCACTCATGTGGGGCCGGAACCCTGGGGGGCCGTAGAACCAACGGAAGTCCTGAAATATTGGGGGGGTTTTCACCAGCTGACATGCTTACGCTCTTGCGAACGGCTCGCCCATGCAAGGCGTATGGCTGGTTGATTGTTGTTTGCCTATAAGATCATGGTTGATCGGGAAAAGGAGTTGAGCCAAAATCTATAGGATGCTCTGTAGGAAAATGAGAAACTTAAGGAAAAAAAAACAAAAAAAACAAAAAAAAAACCCAAACAGGAACAATTAGATGGGAAATGTGCCACGTTAGCACAGAAGTATGCCATATGCGCTACGAGAAAGCAGCAGAAAAAGAGAAGTAGGACACCTGATTCAAAGCAGTACCATAGAGATATGTTTTTGGGTTTTTTTTCCTGTATGTATATATGTTATCGCACGTCTTTGTAAATTATTCTGTGTTATACCCTGTGAGACTAAATGAACCCCAGCAGAAGTAATCTCTTGAGCAAGGGAGTGGAATATGGGAAAGCAACGGAAGATCAACGAGGAGGATTGTAAATACACTCAAGGGACTCGCACCTGGGTGCTAGAAAACACATATATCACACCAATTGTTATTCGGCCTCGGGTGCTGGCAAGAAAAACATTTGGATGACATAAGCCTGTAATGGACTCACAGACACCTTATCCAGCTGCTTGAGAATCTTGGCCTGTTGTGGAAGAAGATCAAAGCACAGTGAGAAAACTATACCAGCAAGAACAGGGAGTCCGCATGCGCTCTTGCTAACAAGGACTCTTTTGCTGCCAAGGATTCGTGATAACAAGGACTCTCTTGCTGCCAAGGATAAGTTTAGCAATGCTACTAGTACTGCTATTTCTGAGTTATTGCTAGATGTAGATAGTATTTGACATGCAACGCTGCAAAATAGAGCTGTGTGGAATAATTACTAAATTGGCCAAGAATACAAAAGTACAGCATTGTTCACACATTAAGGAAAGTCATAAAATCAAGAGGCTTCTGAGGTAGAATACAGCCGCAGCTAGCACACGAAGAATGCAACATCTGTGATTCCCTGTACAAGGTTGTTTGCGAAACTACACGAGGGATGGAATGGAACGCGCTTGTTCCGTGGCCTTCCCTTGTGACGAATAGCAGATATGGGGACGAGATGGTACTACGGAACTGATAAGCGGCCTACACGCTACCCAAGCCAGCATTTCGTCAAATGTTGATGAAATGCTGTCCTTTGTGCGAACTTTGCTCACCGCAATGTACTAAAACACACCTCCATCCCGGAGACTATCCGCCCCCGAGGTGTGAACACTCCTCGGGGAATACATTAATCATAATAAAAGTACGTATGACTAAAGTCACTCAAACTCCACTTTGAAGATAAAAAAATAATATAAAAATAGCCCGAGAGAGAGGGGATGCCAGGGAAGACACCATTGCGAAGAATTCCACCGCTGATTTCCGGGATCAGTCGACGGGCTGAGCCTTTCTTCCCCCCCGATAGGGACGCCTTTGGGTAAGACTTAGATTACACCGAGCGCTTTCTCGGGGACTTAGAAATTTCTCTAGAGAATCTCTACCCTACATTTAGAGCCAGGCTGTATCGTTTATAACTTTGTCGCGCGTTTGTATACTTAACAATACCTTTATTTGCACGTGCTTTGCAGACAGTGTATTTATCACCGGCAATCCTAAAGAACCTATATATCTGTTGTTTAAATAAACTGCACTGTTTAATTAGCTACTCATTTCGGTTTCTCACTGAACACGACCAAAACTTGAGAGTGGCCGTGCTAGTTCAGGAGCACGACTAGACTGAAGGTGCAGCCCACTATTAGTGTATCCAAATCGTAATAGTTTAATACATATTAAACGCGATTGGACTGATAGTGCTGAATTGGGCATCACTCAGAATTTAAACTTAGCCGCACCTAGCCTCCCACCTCGGTGAGGAGTGTTAGAACGCAAGGGGGTTTATTTTCTGCCAAAACCACTTGGCCCCGTTTCACGCAACAAGCTGCTATTGATTTTTTGCTTTCAGCTCACAGACATGGTTGTCAAGATTTTAAAGGACTGTATTGTATGAATCTAAGTGACCACTCCAAATCCATCCATGCCCAGTTGCAGGAACTGCACCGACCGAACCAGCAACTTGTGGAGACCACTGGGTGAAATCTCTTTGCTGGATGGACTTGGGGGTGGGGTTGGTTGAAGCAAATTATACTCATTGCCTGTGTGGAAGGAATTTGTCTGTTATGTTTAGTATGCTGTTTGCCGTGTTTAATAAGCATTATACGATCAGTTGTAGATGCCGCTTTGCATCATACCCTTGTACGAGTTGTAGAATATTGTCATGTCCAAACTATGGACCACGGGGTGGCATATGTAAGGGATAATAGAGGACAGTCTGAGTGAGACATGACAGAAAATTACTAATTGAACCAAACCCAGTATACATGTTGGGAAAAAGGGACTCATTACTGTTGCTGCAAAAACTATGTGTGTATCCATGAGAACCTGACCTTCAAAGAAGAAAATAACAAGAAGGGATTACAACAATGTAGTCACGTATCAGACAGACGCTGTTAGCAAAGCTGGATCATGAGTCTGGTGGGGCTCGCTGCATGCACTGGCCACATGTGCAGTGACTTTAGCCTGCACTTCTCCACTCAATCCGGTGCAGGATATAAGGGGGCTGTCTTGGGTCAGAGAGAGGGAGAGAGACATGAGCGCACTTTGAAGATACAGGGGACGCCCTGAACAAGCACTGTGTCTGCCCCCCCCACACCCCGTAGGTTCCACATTCATTAACCCCAACAGCTCAGAAGGCATTACAGCACGTTGCAGATAAGATATAGTCTACTACTGCTGCAAGACGCATTGAACACCTTCCTATCAGACTGTTTGTGATATATCAAGAATTTCAACCTTACACCCTGATAGGACAGTGGGATGATGCACTCGCAAAGAGCCTGACTGCTCTTTGGTATTTTTTGGGTGGGTATTTTTGCCACATACCTTTTCAAAACTAGTAACTATGATGATTGAAATGTTAGCACAATTGATTTCATAGGGTCATTTGTGCCGTCAGCAGCTTTTTGGAATGGATGCAAGCCACATACACGTCCCCGTCAAAAAGGACGACCTTGACCCTTGGTTATCACAAAGTCTTAACCTACAAATTGCCTTAGTAGATTACATATTGGCAAATAAATTATTCTTTCCCCTAGACCAGACTATTACAGTCACTTTCACAAATTCCTTTACAGCCGTGCATCCTGCTAGCACCAAAGCCTTTTGCTGGCACCCTTATGGTGTTTGTAGATGGTTCAGGGACACAGTAAAGGCTTTTGACTTATTTCAACAGGAACCGTTAAATGTAGTGGCAGACTCTCAATATGTTACTGATATTGTTCAAAAACATTGATAAATGTGTCCATGTCTTCATCCACCACAATCGTGGGACTTATATTTTTGATTGTTAAGTGAGTTATTCCTTGCATTGCTTGTCTGATTTTTATTATGCTTGTTCTTGTACTTTGCTAGGGAAAGATGGTATGGAAGAAATTTGTATTCTTACTTAGTGTATGTATAATCTTGTCTCAGTCAATTGTAAATTTGAATCCCAGTTTGGCATGGGAGTCGATACAAAGGTTTACGCATATTTGGAACCATACGGTGTATCACCCTCCCTGGTTCTGTACCAGAAGGGTCCAAATTTACAATGATGAGTCTAAATATTACAAAAATATTGAAAACAAATTAAGTCCCCTTTTTCTTGACCAGAAAGAGGGCCAACCATGGAAAAGTAACAGGGCGTGGATTTTAATAAGCAAGGGCTTTTGTATAAACTTCCAAGCAATTCTGTTTGAGAATATTTATGGAACCAAATTTGTTATCAGTCCTTAACCAATAGTTCTAGTAAGTTGTATTCCCAGTTAAATATGTTTTAGATATGCTTTTGGAGAATTAAATGCACAGGTACAACAAGTCTCCAAGATGATGCTCCAAAACCAATTAGCATTGCACATGCTGTTGCTTAAAGAACAAGGAGTGTGTGGCATGCTAAATCTGACTGAAGGAGAATGCTGTATTAACATCCACAACACCACTACCTCCATAGAAGAAGCCTGTGCAAGGATGAAGGAAGTTGTGGATAAGACCGGAGAATTGTTCCAATCGCTCCAACCGAAGGATTGGTTCGATGGACTGAGTCCTGGATCATGGATCTCTTTTGCAAACTTTGGGACTCACGGGGTGGGGAAAGTGGCTAGCACAAATTGGAATAGCTTTGTTAAATGGATTTATATTCTTAATGGTAGGGATTGCTATAATATGAGGTATGACCACCTGTTTGTTCTCTTTACTCCTACCATCCACTCTCGTGGACATGTTCCATCTTAGAATCCTTAGGAGTGACGGGGTGGAGAAAATGCCTTGTAAATATTGCTCTTATGATATTGTGTGATTCAGTGCTAGGCCTTACAGCGGTTATATGTATGATCTCTCTTTCTGTCATCTCTTTCCTCTGCACCTATACAATATATGCAGATCACAACAGTCGAAGAAAATCTTGGAGTGCTTGAGCCACGGGGTGGTGTAAGAGACAGACTGTAAATTCCCTGACAAGGGGCAGAAGGGCCTCCAAGCCTTCAATGGAATGCCTCAAACACTGGCAAGGAAATAAATAATGCAGGCCTGGCCTTCAAAGAACTGATAAGGCTAACACTTCTGGCACCTGGAAGTGTGGGAGAACTGTCTTGTGAAGACAGGATAGTTCTGCCACTCGTGTGGTGAGCTTGCTAGTTCTCAGTTCTCAAGGCCATTGTGTCTGATGAGTGACCTTTGCTTCATTATCTGCGAAATGCATATGAAAGCGCACGCCCCTGCATATGCTAATGAAGATTATAGAGATCATGCTAAACGTATGACTATGGCACTGGTCTCTCCACTCAAATCATGCTACACATCACCTGGGAGAAGGGAGAAAGCTGAGACAAGGCTGTCCTCGGCAAGGGGGGTGGACCATGCTAATTCAGCAAACATAAAAGGGGAAAATAAGTGCCCTTAGAGAAGGGGAACCAAGAAGAAACAAAAGAAGACGACAGTGCCTGGAAAGATTTTTCCAAGAAAGAAGAAGATTATGACTGGGAAGACTCCTTGAAAAAGACGCTGGAACCACGACCGGTGATCTCTTTCTCTCTGTCTTTTTCTCTGTATTTTCCTTTCTCTATCCCTCAGTTTCTCTTTTCTCTTAGAATTGTTAAGTAACGGTTAGAGTTGTGAAGTAATGACCTTAAGTAGGACCTTAAGTACCGTTTGCCATAAGTTGTCCTATACCTGTTGTTAAGTAACACAATGCATACCTCACCATTTGCCATAATTTGTTATATACCTAACCAATTATCGTGGATTTGTTAAGATCTATACTAACCATTTTTGGAAGCTAATAAATGTTTTTATACGGACCTTGAGATTTATCTCACCTTAGTCCGCGCTGTTGGGAATTTATGAATCTGAAGTCACTTACCCCCCCTCTTTCCTGAGAGTGGGACGTGACAGTAGCCCAATCTGCATCTTGTTTGTGAGAGTGGCAGCTGGCCAAAGCCAGCAGTGGACTGTGATCCTCTCTAGGAGTTTGGAAACACAGATGTTTGCATTCCAGCTCCCAGGATGTCCTTAGATGCTCTTTACCTTACTAGTACAGATATGGTCCTAAGGTCTAATTGAGCAAATGCTACCAGTTCTACTGAAGCTGCTACTAAAAAGTTATCCTTGTTGTATACCACTACCTATCCCTATAGTATTGAAGACTACTATCAAAAGAAACTGCCTATTTTTAAACACAAGACACAATTAGGTATAGGCATTGCTTTGCTTATAAAACTGGCAACTTCTTTAGCATGTGTTTATTTATTTTTAAATCTCTATAAAACAAGCTGTTGGAACTGATTTTCTGAAGTATGTCTTCAGTAAATTTCCTATGCTTTCATATGAATAGATACCAGTGTTTTAAAGTTCAAAAAGCATGGGCTTGTTTGCACACAGAGCTTACGAAAAAATCCGTTAGAAGTAGGACCTCATTCCAGTAAAAGGGAACCAATCCTTGAAAATGACAAATTCTTCATATTTACGGAAGGTATGCTCTGCTGGGGACTAGAACCTGTTTCCCCTCAAGCCAACTGAAAAATGCCCTTGATTTTAATTAAGTAGCACCAAGTCTTAACATGACAGCATTTTTTTCTGTATACACACACTCATGAACAGATGGCCATGAAACAGACACACAGTTGATGTGTTTTTAATTTGTTGCATATTCATCATTTCTCTCAATTACATTTTGTGTATCATGAATAACCTAGAAGATGAACATACTTCTCACAAAATAAGGCAAGAAAAGAAAAAAAATGGGGAGGGAACCATAGCTATGTCTGTTTTGATTCTACATTACACTGATCTTCTTTAAAGTCACATATCAAATTCACTGTTCTCTAGTGATAGGAAAGCTAATAGATTAAAAGATTATTGCTTGTGCGTGCACATAAAAGAGCATTTATATAATTTAAATTTCACTGTACATGAATACAGATTTCAGATCAAAATTAGAGTACTTAAGATTTATATTCTTTTTATAAAATGCTTTTTATATATAATTTCTGATGTAGTTGTGATTAGTTTTCCAGCAGCGGTGGCTTCAGTGTGTGGAAAGTTTCACTCATGAGAAATTTGGGTTCTAGCAATAGCATTCCCCCCCAACTAGCAGTGAATTAAAAGCTCTGTGGATTCATCCATGAGAGGTCACAGTACTGTGGGTGATGGCAAGATGGAGAGATCCCTACTGTGATTAGGGGTGGGGGGAGCAGGTCCTGCTTTTTCCCCAGTGAAACAGAGAATTGCTTCAGAAAACAAATGAGAAAAAACTTGCATTTGTTTTGCTGCCCAACATTTTATTTTATTTCCTGCAATTATTAATATACTTATACTCTACTATTTTTATCTAATGTTGCATGCATGTGTGTGCATTTGTGTGACAGTGGTTATACGATCTCAGTTTGTGCTTGAAACAGAACTTTTCTTTTAAAATGTTATCACAAGAATCACTTTTCTGCTTGGTGACTGATGATGAATAGCAATGATGTTCTTCAAGATTTCTTAAGATCCTTTTGCCCAGCCAAAGGAAAAGTCTCAGTCCTTGGCACTCATATTTTAAAGTCTTATCACAGGTGTTTATCAACAAGTCATTTGGCAAAAAAACCCTCAAACAATTTACTGTCTTTATCACTTGTAGATTTGTTATAACACTGCATTGACATTAAAAAGTCAGTTAGAGATATGGAAGTTTCAAAACCAAATGTAATCTCTTCAGCATATGTACTTAAAATAAAAAAAGGATGCTAATGATCTCTTTCAGTGGAAAAAGAAAAAACACACTCTTCTCCCCAAATCCAACTCTGCCACAGAAGAAAGGCATTCGCATTACTCTAAAGCCCAACAAAACCCCTAGAGAGAGAGATTCTTGAAAAACATTCTTCAGAGACGTCAGTTGGTGCTTTTCCCTTAACACCGCTGAGACTGATTTACTGGCATAAATCCCGCCTCGGTTTCTTACAAGGGAACCGTATAACACAAAGTTCTTCCTATTGCGCAGATCACTAACAGTACTATCAAATTCTGATTCATGAACAATAAAAGCAGCAAAACCAAAATTAACATGGCAATATTTAAGAAGCAAAGTATCTCATAACCCTCTAATTTGTTTTTCTCCAGTGCTTGACACAATACTGCAGACCAAACAGCAAAAAAGCTGGGGATCTGCTTACCGCCTTGGTCATATAAGGGAGTGTGACTGCAGCTCAGGGTGAAAGTCAGAGACTGTATGGGGAAGTACCCATGAGCACTGTATGCCCTACACAGCATCTGGGGCCACCTCCTTCTCTGTGCCCCAAGTACTACATACTGCACACACCTACTCAGCTGAGCACGGAAAGAGTTGTGTTTTACGAGATGGGGCACAAGGTGGGAGAGAGGCTGGGGTGCTGCATTGCACATCCCCAAGATTTAACCCTAAGTGTCAGGAAGTAAGAGGTGAGCGCAAGCCAAGACTCACGTTGCGTGTACTGTTCTGGGGACGTCTGCACACTATGGTAGAAAACAGTTTTCTGGCTAATTATATAATAATCATGACTCAGGTTCACAGAACTAGGAATTAATTCTGTTATCTTCGAGTTGTGTCAATAATTATTATACCAGATATAGTGTAAGATTTGACCTTATCTTTGAGAGCCATTCAGAGAAACCTAGGAACATGGCTTCAAGCGTAGTTTCCCCTTACAGGAACAGATATTGGAGAGTGGAAGCTTTGCTGCTGCTGAGTTTCCTCCTCAAGTAGGGTACATGATGCAAGTAGGGTACATGATGTTAGCCGCTTGCCAGGCAGCTGAACACCAGAATGCCTCACCAGTAGAAACTACCCTTCTTTTCAAGTATTTATCAAGCAATATGAATTTCATTAAGCAGTAGAGACTTTCTCTTGCCACCAGCCTGCCTAGAAAGTGATCATCCTTCTAGTGCTCCCAAAATACTTGGTGTTGGGGAACAGTGAGAAAGAAAATTACAAGCTCTTCCCAGGATTTTCATTCTCCCCCAAGAAAATAAGTAACTGGCCAGGTACTGCATTTGCTTTCAGATAGCCCTGGAGTCAGTCTTGCAGCCTAATGAAATAGTACCTTGCTGTGGAGTTCTCGCTAATTAACATCTTTTCTTTTACCAGCACAAATTCATAATGGATAGGAAGGATTACCTGTTCATCCTCTGTTTTCTGACTCATACCAGGAGCTAAATACCGACTAAATGGCCAAGTTAGGCCTAACAGTAGTCTTTCTAAATTCAAAACTGAAGCTCAACTAGGAAACAGAACACTTAACTTGCCATTAACATTACCTTAATCTTCCAAACACATATCTAAGCCTCGGCATATGCCACCTGGAGTTCATCACATTACTTATACTAGGAATTTTGCCATTATTTGCATGAAGATATTATGAAAAGCTGTTAAGTAGCTATTTACTGCAAAATTAAGTGATTGATCACACCTCCCTGGGTACACCTGGGGGAAGGAAAAGGGAAGGACTTCCAGGACAGAGGCTGGGATCACAGTGAAAGACGTGGGGAAGGGGATTCCTGATAGAAGCAAAAATCAAAGCCAAGCTTTGGAATTGAATGAAAACTAGACTATAAATATATATTTTATTGCATTATATATTATGTATAATATATATACATATTCCTTTACAATGTAGGATATTGCTGTGAGAATAATGAAGGCAAGGACCTGCCTCTCAATGGAGATGGAAATTAGGAACTGTTTGCAATTCAGTTCAAACTCTTTATATTAATCTGCCCACTTAATAAACATGACTTCTGGGTTGCTTCAGAAATCACCTTGTTTTAGTGTGATTTCTAATGAAACTTGCATTCAGAAAGTCAAAGACAGGTGGACTACTTGATATGTGAATAACTGACTAGTTCATCAGGCTCCAGGGCAGGGGTTAACAGTTTCTACTCTCCCTGGAGGCCAGTCACAGGGGCCTTGGGGCTCTATTCTAGCACCTATCCCCTTTAATACCTTTAGCAATGACCTGGAGGAGGAGACAAAGTGTACCCTCAGCAAATCTGCAAATAACCCTGAGCTTGGGGGCGTAGCCAATACACTTAAAGGTAGGGATGCCACTCAGGTTTTCAACATTTCTGAAAGATCTGGTCTGAATATCTTGTTGAAAATATCTGTGTTTATGCTGTTTCTATTTGTCTCTTCTACAGAAGCAGATTACAGTGCCATAAAATTAAAAGGATTGTTGAGTGATTAGTTATTTCTTATTTGTAACGGAATGCCTTTTTTTTAAAAAAAATAAAAACAATGACTATTTGTGTCAAATCTAAAAATAATAAAAGGCATCTTTGAAATGTAGCAATTTTTCTACAGAGAACTTCCTCTGGATACTTGTGTTTCTTGTTATCCTGAAGTAAACCATTTCAAATAATGAACAGAGTTCAAAGATTCTTGAGCACATTAAATCCTTCCCTTTATTTCATTCCAGTTAGATCTATCTAGTAGCATCCTTAAGAAACAAGCCCAGATTCTCTGGCTTAAGGGTGAGTGCAGGGGGTTGTAAGAGACAGACTGTAAATTCCCTGACAAGGGGCAGAAGGGCCTCCAAGCCTTCAATGGAATGCCTCAAACACTGGCAAGGAAATAAATAATGCAGGCCTGGCCTTCAAAGAACTGATAAGGCTAACACTTCTGGCACCTGGAAGTGTGGGAGAACTGTCTTGTGAAGACAGGATAGTTCTGCCACTCGTGTGGTGAGCTTGCTAGTTCTCAGTTCTCAAGGCCATTGTGTCTGATGAGTGACCTTTGCTTCATTATCTGCGAAATGCATATGAAAGCGCACGCCCCTGCATATGCTAATGAAGATTATAGAGATCATGCTAAACGTATGACTATGGCACTGGTCTCTCCACTCAAATCATGCTACACATCACCTGGGAGAAGGGAGAAAGCTGAGACAAGGCTGTCCTCGGCAAGGGGGGTGGACCATGCTAATTCAGCAAACATAAAAGGGGAAAATAAGTGCCCTTAGAGAAGGGGAACCAAGAAGAAACAAAAGAAGACGACAGTGCCTGGAAAGATTTTTCCAAGAAAGAAGAAGATTATGACTGGGAAGACTCCTTGAAAAAGACGCTGGAACCACGACCGGTGATCTCTTTCTCTCTGTCTTTTTCTCTGTATTTTCCTTTCTCTATCCCTCAGTTTCTCTTTTCTCTTAGAATTGTTAAGTAACGGTTAGAGTTGTGAAGTAATGACCTTAAGTAGGACCTTAAGTACCGTTTGCCATAAGTTGTCCTATACCTGTTGTTAAGTAACACAATGCATACCTCACCATTTGCCATAATTTGTTATATACCTAACCAATTATCGTGGATTTGTTAAGATCTATACTAACCATTTTTGGAAGCTAATAAATGTTTTTATACGGACCTTGAGATTTATCTCACCTTAGTCCGCGCTGTTGGGAATTTATGAATCTGAAGTCACTTACCCCCCCTCTTTCCTGAGAGTGGGACGTGACATTCTAATGGCGTCATGGATAGGATTTTCTTGGTGTTGGAAGGTCCTAAGGGAAATGATCTCTCAGCTATAAGCTGGGAGAGGTTTGAGCAGGAGTTAGTGCTTGACTGCTACCCATATTGAGGGATACCGATTCTCTATCTGGCATCGGACAGGGGGGATCGGGAAGCAGCCTCTCAGCTATAAGCCGGGAGAGGTTCGAGCAGGAGCAAAGGCCTGACTGCTACCCATTAGCCTAAGGGATACAGGTTCTCTATCCGACTGCAGACAGGGAGAGTCCAGGAAGTGGCCTCTCAGCTGTAAGCCAGGGGAGATTCGAGCAGTAGCAAGCCATGACGGCCTGAGAAATGTCTGTGCTTGACTGCTCCCCAATTTTGGAAAAATTGAAGGAGTATAAGGCGTGTCCTACTCCGCTGGGAATGGTCTGGGCCCACGATAATTGGCATAATCCAGAAGTAGTGGCAAGTTGTATCACTACCCTTGCGAAGGAGCGAAAGTTGCAGTGAGGTAAAGGAAAAGCTATAGTGTGTGTGGTATTAGGGGCAGCAGTGACTGCAGCCCAGAAGGATAGACACTTGATCAGGAAAACAGAAGGAGAGAAAATAAAATCCTTGCAAGAGCAAATTGAAATTTTGCAAAGTCAATTAACCGCTGAGTGTAACACCGCTCAATGACTCCATGCGGCTCTGTCGGATGCACTGGACCTAGAAAAAATCTTATGGTCTGAACTAGAGGAGAGTAAACAAGAAACCCATGACCAGACAGATCTTAACCCTTTCCTGGATAATGAACTGGGATTTACAAGTCTGGCAAAATTGGCCAATAGACCTTTGTATCCGACAAAGGAGTTAGAGATGAGCCGGAAAATTTTTTACCTCCAAAATAAGGAGGCAACATTGAGACCTCTAATTAAGACCGAGACTACTAATAATGGTCAGGCGGGAGGGGCCCACAAGTTACCACCCGAACGATACCATATTCAGCGACTGAGTTATCTAAGATTCAAGAAAAATATACCCGCTTAGCAAAAGAGACTGAGACAGAGTACGTGTGGAGGGTGTCATTGACTGGCGGAGACAGGATTTTATTGTCAGAAAATGAGGCACAGGGTACTGGGGGCCCAGGGTATTTTTGACCACTGATGATCCGAGAGAACCGTGGTCCTTAACCCAACGAGTTGCATATTGGGCAGGGGGGTTAGATCCCATGGAACAAGGTGACCCCGTGTGTATTGAGACCCCGATTATAAACCACTTAACCGAAAGTCTTCAAAAAACTGCCTGTCTCCAGTTGATGCATGGCAGACGTTTAATATCTCGGCAACCCTCTCCAATGTTACTAAATGCAAATCCTGACAGAATGACTCCCCTGATCCGAGGCTTGCCTGACTCTTTGAAACTATATGCTATCCAACTCCAGGACCGTTTGTGGGACGCATTAGCCCTGAGGGGAGGGAGACAGAATCAGCAGGGGAGAGCCATGACCTGGGTGGAGGTGGCACAAGAATTGATTAGATATAAGCAAAGGATGGGCCTTATAGGGGAATCGGGTAAATCTAAACTCACTGTGCGTAGAGTAGAACAATGGGAGGATCGCATCCCCCCCCAAAATCTAGGGGCAAAGAGAAATCTTTTGTATCCCCTTTTTGACAGGGGTGATGATATTCTTTTTTAAAAAAGCCTGCCTTTGCTTTGTTTTCATACACAGAAATGTTCTTTGATTAAGTGTGAACATGGCATTTACATACTTTATATTAAACATGAATTAAATCACTGCTACATTTTGTGCTTGTGCTTTCTGCTTAAAGAACTAAAATTTGCTTTAAGAAAATGCCAGAAAGCTGGCATTTGACAGAAAAAGAATGATGAGCGAAAGGAAAAATTGAAATCCATAAGTCTTCATTTCTACTATCTTTTTTCTTCTGATCTAGAGAGGAATGTGCCTGAAAAATCACTAAAAATGAAGATCCCCATTAAACTGGACATTTAGCCAATGCATTTATAGACACATGGTTACTCACCAGTGTTTAACTTCTATTGTAGTAGTTTCCCAACGGTGCTCTGTATATGCACATATGAAGATGCAGTCTTGGCTTCAAAGAGCAAGATAATTTAACAGAAATTAAACAAAGTATGAGAGGAATTGTCAGCAAACTGGAAAGACAGACAATTGATGTGGATGATTTTTTTCATTAGTTTTTGTATATCGAACAATTCACTTTACTGCACTTTTTAGAGTGAGAAGTTCTCAAGTGAAAAAGGGAAACTTAGGAGGATTCCCCTGTCCCCCTCCACATTGTTGTATTTAGAAAAAGGCTTGAGGAGGTACATCTATAAGATGCAACAGTAGAGGGGGAAAAAGCACAGAAGTGAAATTATCAGCCACCTAGCAGATATGAATGGAAATCTGAGTCCATTTTCTGTATCTGAATTATGATTTTTTTCCACCAGTTGCTGTTTACTATATGAAACAATGGAAATCTATTTGGGAAATTACTGAAGCATGTTCCTCTACATCTCAAAAGTAAAGCAGAGCATCTGGCTTATGTCTGTATTACTGTCTATAACTCATGGACGAACAGAAGATACTGGAAAGCAGGCACTGTCTTCCACAGAAAATGTAAAGATTTCAAAGCGTGGATTCTGCATTTGACCTAAAACATCTTTGAAAATTATCATAGCAAGTCACAAGATCAAGACAATGAACACATCTGATTAAGCAGATTTGGAAAGTTGTTCCACCCATCTATAGCCACACCTTTTACCATTTTCATCTAGTATTCATGCAGGGATAGTGGATTTTCTCCCATCTGGTTGAATATCCATCCAAAATCACACAGCTGTCTTTATGAATAATTGCAAGAGAACAGACTTTCCCTCTAACAACAATTATTGAGGTGGTAAGAGATTAATAACAAAAGTGAACTGTATATTTGTATCAATACATGATGGAACTCACACTAAACTAATCTATCAAATTTGCTTTCATTCTGTTCTTCAAACTGCAGAAAAAATACAGAACACTGTAATTATTTACAGAAGTCTTTTCTGTAGATAAGATAATTTTAATTGAGATACTCAAAATTCCAATAAACCTTGATTTTCCCTCCTTTATTATTATTTAAACTAAACACGAAATAACTTTGATGCAGATATAGAACTGTAAAACATTTAATGAGGCAAATTGCTTACAGAGCTCCAGTTTAATTAGTTCAGTCATTGTGGCAGTGTGCTCTCCCCTTTTCCCCCTTCCCCTCCCAGCTCCTGCTCAAGCCACGGCCATCAGCAGGAGTTGTTATGAGTTGCACTTGAACTGTGGGAGATGGCTGGCAACATAACCAAAACACTGTCTGGAGTGGGAACCTAGGCATCTTGTTCCCATGAGAATATGACTATAGGTCAATTATCTTACTCCATAAATAGTGGACAGCCCAAGAGCCCTTTGAGCTCTCCTGCACAGCAGCGGGCTGCACGACAGGATCTCCCCTTGAGTGGGGACGCTCGCTTAAGGTTCTTCTCCTCGAGGTTGAGAGATTCCTTGCTGCAACAGATTCTCGGTAAGTGGCTAATAGCATGCTAAACTTTGAAATCTTAGCTGAGTGATAAAAAGGACTGATTGCGCATATATAATCCTTTAGACATAAACCATTGACCAAGTCTGGGACTAGGATTGGATCCAGTCGCACCTAGACTCCTCTGAGAAGGAGTTTAGAAAGCAAGGGGGTCCTTTCTGAACCTCGTGACTCAACGGGAGGGTCTCCCTGAGAGCTTGTCTGACCCTGGCCTCTATGCAGTAAATAATCAAGTGTACCCTGGCATGGAATCTCGTAAAACACTGTCGCATTCACTACTAACTTTGTTAAATCACTGTTTTATGTTAATAAACATTTCACTACTTCTTTCTTACAAGTGAAGTTAATCAATCCACCCGCGACACCCATTTACTGTCAGTTGTAATTACATAACTAAATTGTCTACATTTGGCAAATACCACATTTAGTATGAACTTTTCTTTCATGGCAATTAGCTCAATATTCAATGACCTTATTTGTGACACTTGTGACTTAATTTATGTTTTGTAAACAGTTATTTTGGTTCTTATTTCTCCACACAAACTGCATCAGTTTCAAGATTTTTTTTTCAATTCAAGATACATTTTCAGCAATTCACTTGAAATGCATGGAATGTGTTATATAATTAATTATCAAAGTAACTGAGAATTTGCATTTCCATTTCTTCTGCAGGAGACTTATAGAAAACTGACACCTTTTCTAGCATGAGAGTTGTTTCCCATCAGCTGCTTTCACCACACTGGATTCAGTCAATTAAGAGCATTCAACATTCTGGCAGAGGAAGGTGGGATACCCCTGTGTCCTTGTTTGAGGTAAAACAGAACCAACTTTCTGTTCAGTAATTTTACTTCTTAGCTAGGTTTCTTCTAACTCTCTGAAATTAACAGCATATTGTGCCAAAAACTGTTTGTTCTCAGAGTGATAAGACCAACGTTTACAAATAGTGACAAGGAATGGTACGCAGAGAGGCTCTTGCTTATACTTATTGCTATAACAACCAAGGTCAGCTAACTTTGTTTTGTGCCCCATTGGAGGGTCGGAAGTGGAGAAGCGTAGAGGGGTCACACCTGCAGGGAGGAGCGGACAGGACAGGGGACCCAAAATTGACCAACAGGGGTATTCCATCCCATCTGCCCCATGCTCAGTATAAAAGCTGAGGGATCAAAAGGTCAGCTCTCTTCCTTCAATGCCTGACATCTGAGGAGGACCCTGTCTGTTCATCTGCCTTTGATCCCAATCTGTGTGTTCCTGACTCCAGCTCTGGAATCCAGTTCCCGTCCATCGCTAAATCCAGCCTGGGACTTCCCCAGTGCCTGCTGGTGATGTCATCCTGGGAGCTTGATAAGGATTTGTATATACTGTATCTATTTCATTATTTCCTTTTTATCTTATTATTAATATTACATTAAAGTAGTTTAGTTCCTTCTACACTTGTAAATCTCTTTATCTCTCCTCCTCCTCTCCTTGGAGTGAGAGGTGGGGGAAAGCATCTGTCTCGTCATTGGCCAATTCAGCCTAAACCACGACACCCTGACACTGCCTCCAGCTGTTTCCTTTGGGACAATAACATCCTTGCAATTAGTCATTACTTCAATGAATATTCTCTCTACCATGATACCTACTGCTGCCCTTTCTCACTTTTATCTAGTCAGTGAAACCGAGAAATGCCATTATCATAGAATCACAGAATAGTTTGGGTTGAAAGGGAACTTTAAATGTCATATAGTTGCTCAGAGCCCCATCCAACCTGACCTTGAATGTTTCCAGGGATGGGGCATCTACCACCTCTCTGGGTAACCTGTTCCAATGTTTGACCACACATACAGTAAAAAATTTCTTCCTTATTTCTAGTCTTAATTTAAACCCTCTTTTAGTTAAAACCATTACCCCTTGTCCTATCACAATAGGCCCTATTAAAAAGTCTGTCCCCATCTTTCTTATAAGCCCCCTTTAAGTATTGAAAAGCTGCAATGAGATGTTCCCGTAGCCTTCTCTTCTCCAGGCTGAATAACCCCAATACTCCCAGCCTTTCCTCATAGGAGAAGTGTACCATCCCTCTGATCATTTTTGTGGTGCTCCTCTGGACCCGTTCCAACACGTCCAAGTCTTTCCTGTGATGAGGGCTCCAGAACTGTATGCAACTGTATGCAGGTGGGGTCTCACCATAATGGAACAGAGTGTCAAAACCACCTCCCTCGACCTGCTGGCCATGCTTCTTTTGATGCAGCCCAGGATATGGTTGGCTTTCTGGGCTGCGAGCACACATTGCCAGGTCATGCCCAGCTTTTCATCCACCAGTACCCCCAAGTCCTTCTCAGCAGGGCTGCTCTCAATCCCTTCATTCCCCAGCCTGTATTGATACCGGGGGTTGCACTGACCCAGGTGCAGGACCCTCATAAGGTTTACACGGTCCCACTTCTTGAGCATGTACAGGTCACTCTGGATGGCATCCCATCTATCAGGCACGTGAACTTGTCCTGGGTTGAGCGACACAGGACTAATTTCTCTTGTAATGCTGGGGAAAACTCCACTTTTGGAAGACTCTAGTGTCTGAATTCAGGAAAATATTTACTTTATAGCCAGCTAGGCTATGTGGGATTCAAGGTCTCAGTGTTTTCAAGCCTTGCCAGGTGCAGGGATGAGGAGGAGCAAGGGCTGGGCATTTGACCCAGGCTGGCCAACAGGATTATTTCATACCATGAGTGTCACATTCGATATAAATTAGAAAGTTTGCTGCATAGTTTCACTTTCCCTTGATGGTGGCAGTCCAGAGAAACTCCTTGCCCCGGTGACGGACCCCTGAGACCTTCCCTTCCTCCTGAAGCCGTTGCGTTCGCAGTGTCCGACATTTTCTGTCCACTGCTGGGAGTGCACAGCTTCCTTCTGATATAATTGTCTCAGTATAATTCTTGTATATCTTATATTAGTATCGGGATTAATACTGGTTCTTTAGTATTATGGTTAATTATTTATTCTTATCCTATTAAATCTATTTATATTTCAACCCTCCTTTTCCTTGCTTTCCCCGATACCCCTTTCCGGGTGGGGAGGGGTCATCAGGTGATACAATAATTGTCTAAACGACAATAAATTATTATGGGTTTTCTCAAAGCATAATAGAACTGCACCACGCCCTTGGTGTTGTCCACAAACTTGCTGAGGGTGCAATCAATCCCACTATGTCATTGATGAAGATATTCAACAGTATTGGTCCCAATACGGACCGTGGAGGGACACCACTTGTCACCCCTCTCCATCTGGACATCGAGCCATTGACCACCACCCTCTGGATACGACCATCCAGCCAGTTTCTTATCCACCGAACAGTCCACCCATCAAATCCATCTCTCTCCAATTTAGAGCACGATATTGTGGGGGGACCGTGTCAAAGGCCTTGCAGAAGTACAGATAGATGATATCCATAGCTCTCCCCTTGTCCACTGTTGTAGTCACTCCATTGTAGAAGGCCACTAGGTTGGTCAGGCAGGACTTGCCCCTGGTGAAGCCATGCTGGCTGTCTCAAATCACCTC
Organism: Larus michahellis; assembly: GCF_964199755.1. Classification (NCBI taxonomy): domain Eukaryota; kingdom Metazoa; phylum Chordata; class Aves; order Charadriiformes; family Laridae; genus Larus; species Larus michahellis. Next base: position 20,527,610 of record NC_133929.1, on the reverse strand, counting down.
CCTGTCCTCCATGTGCCTTAGCATAGCTTCCAGGAGGATCTGTTCCATGATCTTCCCAGGCACAGAGGTGAGGCTGACAGGGTGGTAGTTCCTGGGGTCCTCCTTTCTCCCCTTTTTAAAAACGGGTGTGATGTTTCCCTTTTTCCAGTCACCGGGGACTTGACCTGACTGCCATGACTTTTCAAGTATCATGGAGAGTGGCTTGGCAACTCCATCAGCCAATTCCCTCAGGACTCTGGGGTGCATCTCCTCAGGTCCCATAGACTTGTGTATGTTCAGGTTCCTCAGGTGGTCACGAACCTTGTCTTCACTAACACTGGGAGGGACTTTGCTCCCTCAGTCATAGAATCATAGAATCATAGAATCATAGAATCATAGAATGTGTTGGGTTGGAAGGGACCTTTAAAGGTCATCTAGTCCAACCCCCTTGCAGTAAGCAGGGACATCTTCAACTACATCAGGTTGCTCAGAGCCTCATCAAGCCTGGCCTTGAATGTCTCCAGGGATGGGGCCTCCACCACCTCTCTGGGCAACCTCTTCAAGTGCCTCACCACCCTCATGGTAAAAAGAACTTCTTCCTAATGTCTCATCTAAACCTACCCTGCTCTAGTTTAAAACCATTGCCCCTCATCCTGTCGCTACGTGCCCTTGCAAACAGCCCCTCCCCAGCTTTCTTGTAGACCCCCTTCAGGCACTGGAAGGCTGCTATAAGGTCTCCCCGGAGCCTTCTCTTCTCCAGGCTGAACAACCCCAACTCTCTCAGCCTGTCCTCATAGGAGAGGTGTTCCAGCCCTCGGATGATCTTTGTGGCCCTCCTCTGGACCCCCTCCAACAGGTCCATGTCCTTCTTGTGCTGAGGGCTCCAGAACTGGACACAGTATTCCAGATGGGGTCTCACCAGAGCAGAGTAGAGGGGGAAAATCACCTCCCTCGATCTGCTGGCCACAGTTCTTTTGATGCAGCCCAGGATGCAATTGGCCTTCTGGGCTGCAAGTGCACATTGTTGGCTCATGTCCAGCTTTTCATCCACCAGTACTCCCAAGTCCTTTTCCACAGGACTACTCTCTATCATATCATCCCCCAGCCTGTATTGATAATGAGGATTGTCCCGACCCAAGTGCAGGACCTTGCACTTGGCCTTGTTGAACTTCATGAGGTTTGCATGGGCCCACCTCTCTAGCTCATCCAGGTCCCTCTGGATGACATCCCATCCCTCTGGCCTGTCAACCGCACCACTCAGCTTGGTGTCATCTGCAAACTTGCTGAGGGTGCACTTGATCCCACTGTCTATCTCATTGATGAAGATGTTGAACAGCACCGGTCCCAGTACGGATCCCTGAGGGACACCACTTGTCACCCCTCTCCATCTGGACATTGAGCCATTGACCACCACCCTCTGGATGTGACCATCCATCCAGTTCTTTATCCACCGAACAGTCCACCCATCAAATCCATCTCTCTCCAACTTAGAGAGATGGATGTTGTGGGGAACCGTGTTAAAGGCCTTGCAGAAGTCCAGATAGGTTATATCCATAGCTCTCCCCTTGTCCACTGTTGTAGTCACTCTATCATAGAAGGCCATGAGGTTGGTCAGGCAGGACTTGCCCCTGGTGAAGCCATGCTGGCTGTCTCAAATCACCTCCCTGTCCTCCATGTGCCTTAGCATAGCTTCCAGGAGGATCTGTTCCATGATCTTCCCAGGCACAGAGGTGAGGCTGACAGGGCGGTAGTTCCCGGGGTCCTCCTTTCTACCTGTGTGAGCCAATGCAGGCAGGACACAGGAACAACCACACACCACGGATGAAAGGCAAAGAACAAATTTAATCTTGATACCTTGCAGACCGGGGAATCTTCGAAGCAACACCCGGGCAGAGGCACGCAAGCAGGGACCACGGGCACTGTAGTGCTAGAGAGAGTCCTTGTTAGCGAGAGTCCTTGTTAGCAAGAGTCCTTGTCAGCGAGAGAGTCCTTGTTAGCAAGAGCACACATGGACTCCCTGTTCTTGCTGGTATTTATAAGGTTCAAACAGGCATAGTTTTCTCACTGTGCTTTGATCTTCTTCCATAACAGGCCAGGATTCTCAAGTGGCTAGATAAGGTGTCCCTGAGTCCATCACAGACTTCTGTTACCCAAGTGCAAGTGTTTTCCTTGCAAGCACCCAAGACTGAATAACAATTGGTGTGATATATGTGTTTTCCAGAACCCCAGGTGCGAGTCACTTGAGTGTATTTACAATCCTCCTCGCCGATCTTCCATTTCTTTCCCACATTCCACCCCCTCGCTCAAGAGACCACTTCTGCTGGGGTTCATTTAGTCTCATGGGGTATAACACAGAGTAATTGACAAAGGCATGCAATAAACATATATATAGAAAAAGGAATAAACATATCTCTACAATACTGCTTTGAATGAGGTGTCCCATTCCTCTTGTCAGGGGATTAAACCACTCAGCCAGGCAGACACTACCAGTAGTTTGGTTCATTTGGTGTGTTAAGTCCCAGAGAATGCTGAATGTCGTGCTCCGTACTGGCTGTTTCATCAGTTATGTTGAGGGAACACATGCCGTCACAGTCGAAGCGGCATTTCTGGTGTCGGGGGGGGAAATAGTCCACCTTCAGTTGATATTGTAATATTCATTGGCATACAGCCGTTACCTACTCAGAAAAGATAGCAATGAAAGACATTAATATCAAAAATCACTTAGCATAGTATCATTCTGTAATACAGCTGCTGGGGTTGATGCACCACTGAAAACAAGTTATCTAAATATCTGCAGCTGTTGACCTTCCCTTAATATATAAAAGGCAAATGAGTTAGTTACAGTAGAGACTAACCACATCCAAGTATTTACGTGTTGCTTTTGCAGAGATGTATCCAGGGTGTGTACTTGTAGTACCAGACTATAAAGCATGGCGAGCCAACCTGTGATAGGGGAGGAATACAGGAGTGTCATCACTTTCCAGCAATACATATGCTATTGCTCCAGCTCCTTCAGCCAATATTACCCCAGGTTTGATGACCTGATGCAGGGTAACTGCCCACACAGACTGGGAAGCTGTGGCTTGTGCTTTTTCGGATCGGACTTCAATTCGATACTGGGCTCGTGATACCAATAACACCATTCCAATGCTATCTATCTCCTCTAGATAAGGCACAGGTACTTGTCGAGGGCACCTGAAATACAAGAACTCCAGAATCTGATATCAACAACAAAGGATGTAAAGTAAGAGGAGAAGTTGGGTTATGATGTATAGGGGAACCTTGTAATGCCTTGGACCAAAATCCTACAGGTTCTTTCTGATTTTTCATCCCAGTCATCTGCCACAATCCCCACGAGACTGTATCGTCTGGAATTGTTACTTCTAATTCAAAAGGGTATCCTTGCTTAGGAGTGTATAATTGTGAATGCTCAATCAAAGCATTTTTGCAGGCATCAAAGGCTTCTTGTTGCTGCTTGGTCCCCTGCCAGACAACTTTCTTCCTAGTTAATTTCTGCAGAAGGCACGTTAATATCACTAAATGTGGGATAAAAGTCCTCCAATACCCAAAAAGTCCCAAAAAAGATCTGTAACTGTTTTACTGTGATTGGTACAAGAAATCACTGGACTGTTTGCTGTACCTGATTTGATATTTCTCTAATCTGTCCATGCCAAGCTATTCCCCAAAATTGTACAGTAGCACTAGGGCCCTGTATTTTCTTTGGATTAATTGCCCGGCCTCGGTCCTGCAAATGCGCTTTCAGCAATTCGGCAGCTGCTTCATTTTCTTGTTGTGACTCTGCCATAATCAATAGATCATCAATATAATAGTAAACAGTAACGGTACCCGACCATACTGCTACATCAGCTGCTATCGTTAGGTGGCAAATGGAGGGACTGTGTGTGTATCCCTGAGGCAATACTTGGAAAGTATATTGCTTTTGTTCCCAGGTCACATCTTGCACTGAGGTGTCAGGCAGGGCGGAGGGGGGGTGCGGAGTTGGTGGTGGGGCTGGGGGCGGTCGGCTTTTTTGCATAAATGCTAACCTTTGCCACCGGGGAAACATTTCTGATGTTGTGATCCCACCTCTTTCTGATTGTGGGCTAACAGCTTGTACAAAAATCATTCCACATTTGTTTCCTTGTCACCCATGCTGTAACTGCTTTCTGTTTTGTCGGCTCTCCTTTATTGACCACCCACACAGATGATCCCGAAATCACAGTCTCAGTTTCCCTCAAGGTATTTCCTAGGGCACCTACAGTACCCATAGCATTTGTCACTGCTGGTATAACCAAGGGATTTAGTGAGGCAGGCGCTCCTCTCAAAAACTGCATTTTGATACTTCTTGTCACTGCTACACTGTCCGGATTGCATCCTGTAACCAACACGTGAGCCATCCCCATCTGCTGCACCAAATTAATACCTTTCTTGGTTGCACACCAGTTTCCGAGGGACGACACTAATTCAACAAGTTCTGTATATGCTGTTAAAACTGCTGCACACAACCACTGATACAACACAGGTGCAATAATGTCTTGCCCATCAGGACCTCTGACATTTTGCAGCTGAGCATATCCTCATATCTGATCACGAATGGGGATAGGGCTTAATAAATCTTTTTCACTCTCTGATAAATGGATAGATGCAGCTCCACTATTGTGGAATAATTACTAAATTGGCTAAAAATACAAAAGTACAGCATTGTTCACACATTAAGGACAAGTATAAAATCAAGAGGCTTCTGAGGTAGAAAATAGCCACAGCTGGCATGAAGAATACAACACCTGTGGTTCCCTGATAAGGATGCTTGTGAAGCTACATGAGGTATGGGGCGGGATGCAATTATTCCGTGGCTTTACCTTATGATGTATAGCGGATACGGGAATGGGATGATACCATGAAACAGATAAGCTGCCAATTAGCTGCCCGCTCGATACTCGGAGCCAACATTTTGTCAAATTTTGATGAAATGCTGTCCTTTGTGCGAACTTTGCTCATTCTAATGTCATTATAATACCAAAACACACCTCCATCCCGAAGGCTACCCACCTCCAAGGTGCGAGCACTCCTTCTTGAGTCTGCGCCCTGAATTTCTCGTAAACTATACCTTTAATTGTGAAGCGAGAGAATTTTACACCAATCATAATAAAAGTATGTATGACTAAAGTCACTCAAACTCCACCTGGAAGATAACAAATAGTATAAAAATAGCCCGAGAGAGGGGGGATACCCAGGGAAGACACCATCGCGAAGAATTCCATCACTGATTTCCAGGATCAGTCGACGGGCTGAGCCTTTCTTCCCCCCCGATAGGGATGCCTTTGGGTAAGACTTAGATTATACCGAGTGCTTTCTCGAGGAACTTAGAAATTTCTCTAGGGAATCTCTTTCCTACATTTATAGCCAGGCTGTATCGTTTATAACTTTGTCATGCGTTTTGTATATGTAACAATACTTTCATTTGCACGTGCTTTGCAGACAGTGTATTTATCACCGGCAATCCTGAGAACCTATATATCTGTTGTTTAAATAAACTGCACTGTTTAAGTAGCTAGTCGTTTCGGTTTCTCACTGAACGCGACCAAAGACTCGAGAGTGGCCATGCTAGTTCATGAGCATGACTAGACTGAAGGTGCAGTCCACTATTAATGTATCCAAATTGTAATAGTTTAATACATATTAAACACGATTGGACTGATAGTGCTGAATTGGGCATCACTCAGAATTTAAACCTAGCCGCACCTAGCCTCCCACCTCGGTGAGGAGTATTAGAACGCAAGGGGGTTTATCTTCTGCCAAAACCGCTTTGCCCCTTTCATGCAACAACTATCCCAAGCTGGCAGAATCCATGCCAGATTTGCTGCTAAATCTCTAAAAATTCCCTTAACTCTTTCGGAGTGTCAGTACGCGTGATCTGCACTCCCCTGTCTGCTTGTTCCTGCTCCCCCCGCATTTGAATGAGGGGTCGTGCTACCACCACCTCACTGCTTTTTAAGTCCACATCAAATTCAAACTCAGTCTTGGAGTCTGAGGGTTCACTCCAAATATTTTCATCCCATTCCTCGGGATCCCATGACCATTTTGTGGTGAGAGCACAAACTTGGGAAATTGAAAGCTTACTTTTCCCATATTTCTCCCTTTGTTTATTAACAGTACATACTACCAACCGGTCTACATTATCTTGCAGCTCCTGGCACCGCTCTGCTTGAACAGTAATTACTTCTTGCGCGATCACCTTTTCATCCTGTAAACTCCTGTATTCCTTTTCCAATTCTCTCACTTTACTACGTAATGCAACAACTTCACGATTAAGAGTTCTAAGTCCAGTAGCTAACAGCCATCCTGTGTAAGGGATAATAGAGGATGGTCCGAGTGAGACACGATGGAAAATTACTAGTTGAACCAAACCCAGTATACGTGCCGAGAGAAGGAACTCAGTACTGTTGCTGCAAAAACTACGTGCGTATCCATGAGAACCTGACTTTCAAAGAAGAAAACAACAAGAAGGGAGTGCAACAATGTAGTCACGTATCAGACAGCTGCCGTTAGCAAAGCTGGATCACGAGTGTGGTGGGGCTCGCTGCATGCGCTGGCCACGTGTGCAGCAACTCTAGCCTGTACTTTTCCACTCAATCCGGTGCGGGATATAAGGGGGACTGTCTCGGGCCGGAGAGAGAGACAGACATGAGTGCACTTTGAAGATACATGGGATGCCCTGAAGGCACTGTGCCTACCTCCCTCTGCCATACTGATGTGGCTCCTCATTATCCTGCTGCTCGTTGGTGCTACTATGATCTATGGGTTGGTAAGACTCTCTTAAGCAGCTTTTGGGACATTTGGGAACTGCTTAGCAAGGCTTCACAATAAAGCTGAGTTAACTTTTTTTTTCTTTGTGTGAGCTCTGGTTTGTACGTTGGAATCTCTGTAAAAAGAACTGGTTACACATCCTAATTTCCCTGCTAATTCACACGAAGAATGCGATGCCATTTTCCATGCCAACCGATGCATAGCTGTTTCAATTGCCTGGGTGGTAATCACTGCTCTGTCATCTAATTCAGGCCATGCCTGCGGCAGAGTCAATTGACCCAGAAAAGCAGCAATGGGAGTCCAATATTCAGTACTGGGCCATCCCGAAATATAGGAAGACATCTCAGTTTCCCCCCCCAACCCACCATTTTTTCCTCAGCCATGGCATAGTTGCTCCTGGAGCTGCCAACTACGCCAAATGTGTGAGCCAATGCAGGCAGGACACAGGAACAACTGCAAAACCACAGATGAAAGGCAAAGAACAAATTTAATCTTGATACCTTGCAGACCGGGGAATCTCCGAAGCAACACCCGGGCAGAGGCACGCAAGCAGGGACCACGGGCACTGTAGCACGAGAGAGAGTCCTTGTTAGCAAGAGTCCTTGTCAGTGAGAGAGTCATTGTTAGCAAGAGCACACATGGACTCCCTGTTCTTGCTGGTATTTATAAGGTTCAAACAGGCATAGTTTTCTCACTGTGCTTTGATCTTCTTCCACAACAGGCCAGGATTCTCAAGTGGCTAGATAAGGTGTCCCTGAGTCCATCGAAGACTTATGTTACCTAAGTGCAAGCGTTTTCCTTGCAAGCACCCAAGACTGAATAACAATTGGTGTGATATATGTGTTTTCCAGTACCCCAGGTGCGAGTCCCTTGAGTGTATTTACAATCCTCCTCGCTGATCTTCCATTGCTTTCCCACACCCGTTAATATTCTCAACAGGAGTTTATGTTGTATTCTCTGTTGCTGCTTATATATGTAGAGTTCACCAGTAAGATCTTCATAAGTACTGTCTTCCAGTTATTATTGCTACTGTGATGACTACAATATACACAGCAGGGAACTGCTAAAGTTTTAATGACAACCACCCTTAGTTCAAATTTCTCAGTAATAATATTGAGGTGTATGAAACACATGGGCATAATTGAAACACGCTCATATGAGAAAAACTACTCTACTCCATTTTTTTGTTGTTGTAATCCAATGAATGTTTATGAGTGATTGCTTTCATTGAAAGGTTATTGCTTAGTTATATTAGTACTTGGAGATGGTGGGAGGAGGTTGAAGGAGTTACTAAAAGATTTCAAGAGTATTGTTTCTCTAAGACTTGCATATTTTTTGCATGACCAAACCAAATCTCTGTATTACCAAGCAGGCTCTACATCTCTAATTGACATTAATGGGTGACATTAGTCATATGATATTGCTTTTATGAATTTATACACAGACAGATGGGACTAAATTTCTGTCCACCATCCATGCAGACCTGTCAGCCTTGGATACTTATAAATTTTTTGGTTGAAAAGGTAGTGTAACTGACAATTATTAAAATAACAGAAGAGGATAATTTCAAACATGCTTCCTCTTTTCCATTACCAAAAAATAAATCTCAGAAATTCATACTGATAATTTTGACGTTCCTTTCAGCAAGGAAAAACATTTCTTAATTCTTATTATCAAACCTTGAAGCTTTAGCTCATTTTGAGAGAAAGATGAAGGTAATAGAGAAGGGCAAAGAAGGACTGGTATAAATACATGATCCTGCACCGAAGTTTGACAAAACCAGGTTTTCACCTTGGGTGGATTCTCAGAGATGAATTGTAAGCCACCACAACTGGGAAGTTTGCTGTAGGAGCACTGGCAGATTCTTGGCTGTGGCAATAGAAATGATGCTTCTGTAATAACCAATTAAAGGTAAACACAGCAGGGAAGGAGAGGTGATGTTTGAGATCTACTGTCCAAATGATCATAAATTCCAAGCTCTTTGCACACTAGGACAGTAATTGGTAATATTAAAGTAAGGTAACTATTAATACTTGCCAGATCACTTAATTTGCCTAGCTCTGTAATCTTAATTACAATCTCAGCAAGAATGTCACCTTTTGAACAGGCAGATGAATAAAGAATAAAAAATCAGGTCTGTAGGAACTATCTCTTGGTGTCATATAGTGGTTACATTCCCATACTGCAAAAAGGAAATTGTGTGTGAAGTTTTATTTTTCTTATATATATATACACACACACTCATGTAAACACACACACATATATAAAATATGTTTGTTTCTGACTGAATGGAGTAAAGGAAACTGCCATTTTTAGCAGACAAGGCAAGGTTAGCCTTTCTCTACTCTTCACTCTGGCCTTTTTGCTGTGTCTTCTTATGAGGTCAAGACACATCAACAGAGAGCTCAGTTAGCATACACTGGTGTGAAGGTGCTGCCTGCTACCCCATTTAGTCTGCTTGACTGAGTGATTGGGTGTTGTTAAAGGACATCCTCTGCCAACACACAGGCTTATGGCTGACTGAGTATCACTCAGGGGATGCTCACAGATTGAAATGATGTGCTACCATGCACATAGCAGTGTAGGAAGACTCAGAGCAAAAAATAAGCATCCCCTGACCCTCCTGCCAGCTCTTTCTGCCTCTCCTTGTCCTGAGAAGGGAATGGTATGGCTGACACCGGGATAGGCGGCACTGCAAGAAACACTTTGCCATAGAAGTGCTGAAGTGCCATTTGTAAAAAGAAAAAAAGACAAGAATTTTTAATATAACTCTTACAATTGGGAAAGGGAAAGGCACTAAACCTCTGCTTAGAGTGAGAATGGATTAAAATCCACAAATTTTGCTAGAGATACTACTCAGGAATATACATGATATTCAGACTTGGAAGTCCTTTCCCAGGAAGAATAGCCATTAAATCCAGTGAACTGTCTATAACCTTTCCAGAAGGACTGTATGTTTTGTTGCAACAGGGAAGGGAGATTTATAGCCTTAGAGAAGTTTTGATTCCAAAGAGAAAAGACTGAAGGAGGCTTCGTCACTGAGTCAGTAAACTCAGTTTGTATTTCCCACATTCTAAGCCAAGATTTCCAAAACTTACATTGATCTCCTAATATGTGATTCAGAAAAGCTTTGGCTGCAGTGCTACCCACTAATTTTTTGGTAGGGCTTACTGAGTGTTCAACCCTTCGGAAAATACTTTGAATGGTGATAATATCTACCTTTTATTGATGTAAGTCAAGGGATAGGGGGGAATGGCAACAGCTTCCTGCCTGACACAGCAGGCGCATCTCCACTGTGACTACCTCACCTTCCCAGGTGCCCTTGTACAATAGGTATGAGGCTCTGCAAGTGGAACCAAACAATGATGAGGATAATGGTCCATCTAGGTTGGAGGTGTCACCAAGGTTAAGTCAGCCTACACCCTGCATCAAAACCACTTCCATAAAGATGGGTTATTGTCATAGGAGACTCTTTTCTGAGGGGAACAGGAGATCAAATATGCTGACCGGACCCACTTCTTAGGCAAGTGTCGTGGTTTAGCCTTAGATGGCAACAAAGAACCACATGGTACAAACAGGATTACTAGGCCCCCCTACCGATCCCAAGCATGACTTCCTGCCCCCTCCCTGGGGCATGGCTCACATGGTATGGAATACCTGTGTCCCTGCCAGATCCTGGGGAAAATTAACCCTATCCCTGCCAGAACCAGGACAGGAAGTCTACTGCCTCGCTGGGGCCTGGGTTAAAGATGAGAAGAGAAAGGGATGAGTCCTGTGACTGGTGTGCCATGATGGATGCTTACAGGCTCTTCAGGAGGGATAGGCAGGGCAGGTGAGGCCCTTACATACAGGGTGGCGCTGTATGTAAAGGAGAGGTTGGATTCTATGGCACTTGCAGTTGGCAATGACACAGTTGAGAGCCTCTGGGTAAGGATTAAGGCAAAAGCAAATAAAGTGGATGTTGTTGTGGGAGTCTACTATTGACTACCCAGCCAGAACGATGACACCGATTAATCATTCTACAAAGAATTAAGGAATATCTCTAGATCAGCTGCCCTTGTCCTTATGGGTGATTTTAACTTCCCAGACATCAACTGGGAATATCATACAGAAGACACAAACAAGTCCATGAAACTCCTGAAGCATGTTGAACTTCTTGGTGCAGGTACTAAGGGAGACGACTAGGAAAGGTACCCTCCTGGATTTTTTGTTTGTAGACAGAGAGGGACTCATGGGCGAAGTGGTGATTGGTGGCTGTCTTGGTCATAGTGACCACAAAGAAGTTCAGTTTCAAATCGTTGGCAACAGGAGAAAAACTGCCAGCAAAACTTCAACCCTGGCTGATGAAGGAGCTAGTAAGGTCCCCTGGGAATCTGCTTTTGAAGGTATTGGGGTCCATGAATGCTGGTCACTTCTTAAGTGCCATGTCTTAAGAGTAAAAGAGCAGGCAATTCCAAAGTTTCGGAACTCAAGCAAGTGAGGCAGAAGGCTGTCTTGGATGAGCAGGGATCTTCTTCTAGAACTTAGGCAGAAAAGAAAAGGGTATGGACATTGGAATCAAGGACAGGCAACATGGGAGGACTACAGAGATGCTGTTCACCACTGCAGGGAGAAAATCTGTGCAGTCAAAACTCAATTAGAGTTCAGTCTGGCCAACACTGTGAAGGACAACAAAAAGGGCTTTTTAAAAATATGTTAACAGCAAAAGGAGGATCAGAGATAATATTGGTTTGTTACTTGATGAGGTCCGTTGTAGGAATGTGTCTGAGAGAAAATGGTCACGTGAGCCAGCCTCCCTACTACGAGAGATTAGATTAAGGGCAAAACAGGTGGTAGAAGATGGAATTAGTACGTGGGAAAAATGGGAACTGAGAAGGTAGAAAACATGTTGTGCTAATGACTAAGCAATTTACTGTGTGAATTCTTGTAACCAATCTGATGTGTGAATGAACTGCATGCACAGCGCATGGACAGTGTAACTAGCTAATCAGAAATAAGCAAGTGGCATGTACGGCTACAACACAGGGTATAAAAGATGATGATCTGTGCTTAATAAACGGCTTCTGTTGATTCACATTGGATCGTCTGGAGTCCAGTTATTTCTCCTCAGATGGTGACCCCGACGTGATACCGATCAGCGCTTGGCTTGAGCAACGGAATGCGAGGGGCGGAAGACCCAGAAGGAGACCCACCGGCTGGAGGACGGCTCAGCTGGACTGAGAGCGGGCGGATTGGGTGGCAATCCGGAATAGAGGAAACAGACGACGTGGCCACGGACACCCAGAGAGAGGTGAGCAGCCGGGGCAGGAGATGGGGCAACAAGTAACAAAAGAAGAAGGGGCTATATTAAGACTTCTCCTGCATATCCTCTCTACGAGAGGGGTGAAATACGATGAGCGTATGCTCCGAAGGCTGTTAACCTGGTGCAGAGAGAACGGATTCGCACCAGAGCCCCAGACAGCTTTTAAACCAGAAATATGGGAGGCTGTTGGGAAAAAACTGTGGGAAGTGATAAGTAAAGGAGACAAAGAGGCATCACCGTTAGCGACGACATGGCGGTTGGTGTTATCGACCTTACAAGATATGAAGGCGGAGCGAGCCACGGCAGCCGGGGCTTTTGCAGCATTACAACCCACGGGAGGGGGATCGAACAGGCCAGGTCCGAAGGTCTGGGACGATCCCCTGCTGATCCCCTCTGCTCCACCTGAGGCCGAGGGAGGAGGCAGAATGTCAGCAGAGAAGGACAGAGCCGGAGCTGTTGGCTCCTGCCATTGCCCGCCTCGCCCCCTCCCCTCCCCAGTCGTCTCCCTGAGATAAAAGTGCTGGTTTTGTATGTCTGCTGTGTAAGTGTGTGTGGGCGCCAGCTTATACCTGCTGATCAGCATCTGTGCTACTGTTTGTTTTTTGTTGTGTGCAGTGTCGTTAGGTGACTCCACTTGAGCAGGTGTTCTGCCCGGTGTGGTACTGTTCTCGTATGCAACTAGGGCTGACACTCCGTCAAGTGAAGAAGTTTGTATATACACAATGTTTAGACGTAAGGCGAGCGCGCCCCAGGTAGATACACCAGGATGGGCTGTCGAACCGATGGAAGTCCTGAAATATTGGGGGAGTTTTCATGAGCCGACATGTTTACACTCTCGGGAACGGCTCGCCCGTGCAGGGCGTATGGCTGGTTGTTTGTTGTTTGTCTATAAGATCATGGTTGATTGGGAAAAGGAGTTGAGCCAAAATCTATAGGATGCTCTGTAGGAAAATGAGAAACTTAAGGAAAAATGAGAAACTGAGCTCTTGTTGCAAAGGCAGACTTTTATGTCAGTTGTAAGTGATGGAAGAGGAAAAAAAAAGAAAAAGAAAAAAAAGAAAAAAAAAGAAAAAAGAAAAAAGAAAAAAAGGAAAAAAAAAAAAAAGAAACCAAACAGGAACAATTAGATGGGAAATGTGCCACGTTAGCACAAAAGTATGCCATACGCACTATGAGAAAGCATCAGAAAAAGAGAAGTAGGGACACCTGATTCAAAGCAGTACCATAGAGATATGTTTTTGGTTTTTTCCTATATGTGTCTATGTTATTGCATGCCTTAGTAGATTGCTCTGTGTTATACCCTGTGAGACTAAAATGAACCCCAGCAGAAGCAGTCTCTTGAGCAAGGGGGTGGAATATGGGAAAGCAACGGAAGATCAACGAGGAGGATTGTAAATACACTCAAGGGACTCGCACCTGGGTGCTGGAAAACACATATATCACACCAATTGTTATTCAGTCTCGGGTGCTGGCAAGAAAAACATTTGGATGACATAAGCCTGTAATGGACTCACAGACACCTTATCCAGCTGCTTGAGAATCTTGGCCTGTTGTGGAAGAAGATCAAAGCACAGTACCAGCAAGAACAGGGAGTCCGCATGCACTCTTGCTAATGAGGACTCTTTTGCTGCCAAGGATTCGTGATAACAAGGACTCTATTGCTGCCAGGGATAAGTTTAACAATGCTACTAGTACCGCTATTTCTGAGTTATTGCTAGATGTAGATAGTATTCGATATGCGATGTTGCAAAACAGAGCTGCTACTGATTTTTTGCTTTCAGCTCACGGACATGGTTGTCAAGATTTTAAAGGACTGTATTGTATGAATCTAAGTGACCACTCCAAATCCATCCATGCCCAGTTGCAGGAACTGCACCGACCGAACCAGCAACTTGTGGAGACCACTGGGTGAAATCTCTTTGCTGGATGGACTTGGGGGTGGGGTTGGTTGAAGCAAATTATACTCATTGCCTGTGTGGAAGGAATTTGTCTGTTATGTTTAGTATGCTGTTTGCCGTGTTTAATAAGCATTATATGATCAGCTGTAAATGCCACTTTGCATCATACCCTTGTATGAGTTGTAGAATATGTTGCTCTAAAAACTATGTGTGTATCCATGAGAACCTGACCTTCACAGAAGAAGATAGCAAGAAGAGATCACAACAATGTAGTCACGTATCAGACAGCCGCTGTTAGCAAAGCTGGATCATGAGTTTGGTGAGACTCGCTGCATACGATGGCCACGCGTGCAGTGACTCTAGCCTGTACTTTTCTACTCAGTCCAGTGCAGGAGAGTCTGATGGGACTTGCTGCGTGCACTGGCCATGCATGCAGCGACTCTAGCCTGTACTTCTCCACTCAATCCAGTGCAGGATATAGGGGGGCTGTCTTGGGTCAGAGAGAGGGAGAGAGACATGAGCGCACTTTGAAGATACAGGGGATGCCCTGAAGCACTGTGTCTGCCCCCGCCCACCCCCACCCCCCATAAGCTCTATGTTCATTAACCCCAACAGCTCCGAAGGCATTACAGCATGTTGCAAGATAAGATATAGTCTACTACTGCTGCAAGACGCACTGAACACCTTCCTACAAGAATTTCAACTTTATGCCCTGATAGGACAGTGGGATGATGCACTCGCAAAGAGCCTGACTGCATTAGAGTGGATATTTTTGCCACATACCTTTTCAAAACCAGTAACTATGATGATTGAAATGTTACCACGATTGTTTTCCAGGGTCATTTGTGCTCTCAGCAGCTTTCTGGAATAGATCCAAGTCACATACACGTCCCCATCAAAAAGAATGACCTTGACCCTTGGTTATCACAAAGTCTTAACCTCCTTAGTACATTATATTGGGCAAATAAATTATTCTTTCCCCTAGACCAGACTATTACAGTCACTTTCACAAATTCCTTTACAGCCGCGCATCCTGCTAGCACCAAAGCGTCTTGATGGCACCCGTACGGTGTTTGTAGATGGTTCAGGGACACAGTAAAGGCTTTTGACTTATTTCAACAGGAACTGTTAAATGTAGGCAGACTCTCAATATGTTACTGGTATTGTTCAAAGACTTCAAGGAGCATTTATAAAACAAGTAGAGAACCAATTGTTATTTAGTCTCTTACTGGAATTTATATTACTTTTATGAAAAAGACAGTTTCGTTATTTTATTGTCCACATACGCTCTCATAGCTGTTTACTTGGTCCTTTAACTGAGGGAAAGACAGTTGCGGATTATCACACTGTTGGTAACAACTCCGAACGTTATGCAGCAAGCTAAAATGTCGCATGATTTTTTTCATCAAAATGCGAAGGCATTGAGGAAGCAATTTTCTTTAACACAACAACAAGCACATGATATTGTGTGAACTTGTGCTGATTGTCAACCATTTATACCTAACTTCAACCCAGGCGTCAGTCCCCGAGGGCATGGACCTTTGGAGTTCTGGCAGACTGATGTAACCCATGTGTCAGAATTTGGAAAACTGAAATTTATACACCTGAGTGTAGACTGTTATTCAACTGCAATTTGGGCAACTGCGCAGACTGGTGAATCTAGTAAACATGTACGAAAGCATTTGCGATCCGCATTTGCGGCCTTAGGTGTACCGTGTGTGATAAAGACTGATAATGGCCCAGGGTATGTAGCCCGTTCAACAGAGGTATTTCTACAGCTGTGAGGCATTACACATGTGACTGGCACACCACATTCTCCGACGGGTCAAGCCATAGTGGAACGCATGAACCAGTCTTTAAAAAATTTGCTTCAAAAACAAAAAGGGGGAGAGCAAGGGCTGAGTCCTGTAGATCGACTGAACAAAGCCGTTTACGTCCTGAACTTCCTACGCCTTCCTCAACATTGCCTTGTACCTCCAATCGTGCGGCACGGTGCAGGTCTACAGAGAGACCTGGGAGATTTTAGGCAGGAAAATGGCATGGTAGCAGTTAAAAACAGTGTGACGGGGAAGTGGGAAGGACCGTGTAGACTATTAACCTGGGGCCGAGGATATGCCTGTGTCGTTACAGATGCCAGAACCAGATGGGTACCAGCCAAGTGGATAAAGCCCTGGTTTGAGCAGACGGATTCGAATGAGTTACCCCACAATACCAACAACGACGATGAGGGCTGAAGAAGTGCAGTGCCCTAGGTGTGGAACTGTGACCCATAGATCCTTGTGCCTTGTGAGGATTGTCGAGGCCGGTGGTGGTTTGAAAGACCACGTGCTGTGGCCCGGTGTGCTGTCTGTTTTTAATCCGGAGTGCTGTGCATTTTAATTCCGGTGTGCTGTGTGTTTTAATAAGGAGTTAAGTAAGGTGACAGGGTGTGCTGTGTGTTTTAAATCTGGTGTGCTGTGTGTTTTAATTCTAGTATTTTAATTCCGGTGTGCTGTGTGTTTTAATAAGGAACTAAGTAAGGTGACGGGTTTAATTCATTTAGCTATTGCAATAGAGTACATAGAGTCAGGTTCACCTCAACACGAGCTGGCTGAGCGACAGGAGATTAGGGAAGTCTACCATTCACAAGGATTGGTCTGGGTGTGGCATACAGTGCCGTTACACAGTGCTACTGCCAGAGGTTTGGTCGGTTCTGGAGGACTAGTGGGAACAGGTAGTACGTCACTGTAGCAACAGGTTCGGTCATCTACAGCGCAGAAAGAAGGGCAAGGGTACTGATATTTGAAGATGCCACTGAGAATTAGTGTTGGGCTTATCCTTGTGATTGGAAGTTGCAGCTGAGCACAAAATTGAGAACCCTTGGTATTTCGGCTTCTTTTAATACAGCAGGATTCAATTCAGTCTACCTAACATTTAACACGACCCTAGTGAACTTTTGTGGAGACACCACAGGGGTGATGATTGATTTTTGCTGTTGGCTCAGGGTCATGGATGTGAAGATTTTGAAGGTATGTGTTGTATGAACCTTTCTGACCACTCATCATCCATTCATAAGCAGTTACGGGATCTGAAGGATAACATGTCCCAATTAAAAGTGGTCAAAAATGGTTTCGATGATTGGTTAAGCTCATGGGGTATAACGGGATGGTTATCAGACTTCCTAAAACAAGGGCTCATGCTATTGTTGGTTATATTATTATTGATTATGGTAGCCTCGTGTGTTCTCCGCAAAGTGACTGACATGATAGAAAATGCCATGTATAAGGTCTGGCTGGCTCAAGAAGAAAAAGGGGGTATTGTAGGAATGTATCTATCTGAGAGAAAATGGCCATGTGAGCCAGCCTCCCTACTACGAGAGATTAGATTAAGGGCAAAACAGGTGGTAGAAGATGGAATTAGTACATGGGAAAAATGGGAACTGAGAAGGCAGAAAACATGTTGTGCTAATGACTAAGCAATTTACTATGCGAATTCTTGTAACCAATCTGATGTGTGAATGAACTGCATGCACAGCGCATGGACAGTGTAACTAGCTAATCAGAAATAAGCAAGTGGCATGTACGGCTACAACACAGGGTATAAAAGATGATGATCTGTGCTTAATAAACGGCTTCTGTTGATTCACATTGGATCGTCTGGAGTCCAGTTACTTCTCCTCAGTCCGTCACCTCACAAATAGGGATGTAGACAAAGCAGAGACGTTTAATGTCTTCTTCACCTCTGTCTTCAACACCGATGATGGGCCCTGGGACCCCTGGAACCCTATGTTGGAAGACTGTGACTGGGGGTTTAATAAACTCCCAGCTGACCCTGAAATTGTTCGAGACTTTGCTGCTCCAGCTGGATGGGCATAAATCTATGGGGCCTGATGTGATTCATACCAGGGTACTGAAATAGGTGTCCGATGTTATTGTGGGACCTCTCTCCGTTATTTTTCAATGGTCTTGTGAGTTTAGAGAGGTCACAGTCGACTGGAAGTTGGTAGATATTGTTGGCAATTGTCCCAATTTTCAAGAAGGGTTAGAAGGAAGACCCTGGTAATTACAGGCCTGTCAGATTCAATTCAGTGCCTGGTAAAATTATGGAGAAGGTTATTCTGGAAGTTATTGAAAAACACTTGAGAGACAATGCAGTCGTTGGTCATAGCCAGCCCTGGTTCACGAGGGGAAAGTCCTGTTTAACTAACTTAATTTTCTTTTATGACAAGGTCACCCATCTAGCTGAGCAAGGGAAGCCAGTAGATGTGTGGGGGGGTTGTATTTTAGCAAAGCTTTTGATACTGTCTCTCATGGTATCCTTCTGGACAAAATGTCCAGCATACAGCTAGACAAGTCCATAATATGATGGGTTAGCAATTGGTGATGGATCGGGCTCAAAGGGTTATAGTAAATGGGGTTATGTTAGGCTGGTGGCCAGTCACCAGTGGGGTTCCCCAGGGCTCAATTTTAGGACTACTGCTCTTCAATGTTTTCATAAATGATCTGGATGCATGAATCAAATGTACATTGAGTAAGTTTGCTGATGATACTAAATTAGGAGGAGCTGTGGACTCCCTCGAGGGTAGAGAGGCCTTACAGAGAGATCTGGATAGACTAGAGAGCTGGACAATCACCAACTGTATGAGATTTAACAAGAGCAAGTGCCAGATTCTCCACCTGGGATGAGGTAATCCTGTTTATACATACAAATTGGGGAACAGGAAGCTGGAGAGCAGCCCCACGGAAAGAGATCTGAGGGTTTGGGCAAGTTGAATATGAGTCAACAGTGTGCCCTGGCAGCCAAAAGGGCCAACCGTGTCCTGGGGTGCATCGAGCACAGCATAGCTAGCCGGTCGAGGGAGGCGATTGTCCCACTCTACACTGCACTGGTGCAGCCCCACCTCAAGTACAGTGTGCAGTTTTGGGTCTCTCAATATAAGAAGGCCATCAAACTATTAGAGTGTGTCCAGAGGAGGGCAACCAAGATGGTGAAAGGCCTTGAGGGCAAGACTTAGGAGCGGCTGAGGTCACTTGGTTTGTTCTGTTTGGAGGAGAGAAAGCTGAGGGGTGACCTCATCACAGTCTACAACTTCCTCAAAGAGGGACAGCGGAGGGGGAGGTGCTGATCTCCTCTCTCTGGTGACCAGCGATAGGACACAAGGAAATGGTGTCTCAGGGGAAGTTCAGATTGGACATTAGGAAAAGGTTCTTCATTGAGAGGGTGGTCAGTCACTGGGACAGGCTCCCCAGGGAAGTGGTCATGGCACCAAGCCTGTCAGAGTTCAAGGAATGTCTGGATGACGCTCTTAGTCATATGGTTTACTTTTAGGTAGTGCTGCAAGGAGCAGGGAGTTGGACTCGATGATTCTTATCGGTCCCTTCCAACTCGAGATATTCTATGATTCTAAGATTCTACTTAAATTTGTTCTCGAACAATATGAAAGAACAACCCTACAATATTATCAAAATGGGGTCAGTTATGAGGCTTATTTCTCTCCTTATTTCATTGGCATATGTTCATGATATCACTGAAGTGATATTTGCTATGTATATCAAACTAAAATGGTTAAAGCAGTTTCTTGTGTGCCAGACCGTGGCACAGGCCTGCCCCTTGTGCACGCTTCAGGTAGTCCTGGGCTCCTCGGCAAGAAGGAAACCCCATGGTCTGCTGTTCAATGTGTGGCAAGGCTCCGAGCAGCATGCTGAGAGCACCTGACCCACCATGGGCACACAGACATAGTCTTTCATTGTGGTTTTTATACGACACCACAGATGCATTTTAACTTCTATATAGTACTATTAATCTCACTTTAGATTGAAAAATATTTCAGGAAACATTTGTAATGGATAGGTTTGGTGAACACAAATACCTGTCCCTACTGCTCTAAGTTTGACAGTAGGCCCAGGGCTACTACTATATTTATTAATAATTTTAGTAATTTCTGTCCTGTGTGTCACGATTGCATCCTGGCATCTTTAAAGTGTTAATGGTATTTGACTATGAAAACCATCATAAACTATGAATTGGAAATCTGATTTGAGAAGTCAATTTTATAAAAGATGTCCAGAGAGATGTCAATAGCAGGATTAAGATCTTGAGTTAGCTTTTCTTTCTGACTGCACTTCCACCACTCACAGCACAATCTGTGATATAACAGTTTGATTTCATTTAAGTACAGTCAGAATTGGTTATTCTGAATGGATGAGATGAAACTATGTGGAACAACCCAGTTTTCATGTGTCTAAACCTGAGTCTGAACATGAGACCAAAACTCAGGAAAATCTGAGGTAACAGGAATTTAGAAAAGAAGACAGGATGTGAAAAAGGCAAAAGAGGGAAATAAGGAAATCGCTTCTTCAAAAAATATATCCAAATCTTCTTCAAGAAAGAGTGAAGAAAAATGCTTTTACAGTGAAGGCTTCTATTTTTTTATCAAAAACGACAGTTGCAGAAGTCACATTAAATAAATGCATACATAAATAGTTCAGTACTATACTCGCAATGTTGTTTCATTCAGAAAAAAAACCTGTTATACATGAGCAGAATACTCACAATCTGCTATGATTGTTTTATCTTTCTTTACTTAAAGCTTTTACAAATAAAATGTACAAAACTTAAACCCAATGATTTTGTTGTTTGTGGGAGATTTGCAAAACTAATTAAACTATATATAAACAGGTTATTTTTTTCTGTGTGAATGCAAACTAATTTTGTCTCTGTCGTGGTTTAGCCTCAGATGGCAACAAAGAACCACGTGCCGCTCGCACGTGCCTTCCTAATACAGGAAGGATCGTAAGAAAAGGCAAGACCCTTGGGTTGAGACAAAGGCAGTTTAACAGGACAGCAAAGGGAACAGGCAAACAACAACAACAACACGGATAGGGGAATATACAAACGCGATTACGGAACCGCTGCTCCCCGCCGCTCACCAACCGGCTGGACCCAGGACGCCCCAGCCCGCTTTTAAGCAGCAACTTCCTGCCCCCTCCCCCGGCAGCTCAGGGTGGGCGTGGCTCACATGGCATGGAATACCAGGAAAAGTTAACCCTATCCCCACCGGAACCAGGACAGTCTCCTATATTGACATCAGGAGACATAATTTGGTCACTAACTGCCATTCATATGATGCACCATGCTACGATTTACATTGACAAGTTAAAGCCTTAACCAAATTTATGTAGAAAAAAGACCCTAAGGGAACGTGTCTCAGAATGTGTAAAAATTTTCTCTTGTTCCTTAGATCTCTGTTTTAGTAATTCTTGCATGTGGCCTGCTCACCCGTGTGTATCTATTGAAGAGACAGATACACATATTTTATTTTGACATGAAGGCCTTTTCACCAAATCAGTTGATTCCATTCTGTCTGCACTTGACTGACTCACATCCAGCTACATGAGGGGCCTGCAACTGCCTCCCCAACAAATGTCTTCAAACTTGATTGCCTCTGCTTGTTTTGCAGGTCCTTATTTTCTGACATTTGAAAAATCTTTGATGAAAAAGGCATTAAAACCATTAATTGAAAAAAAAACTTTTTCTTAGGCTTTGCAGTAAATAAGCAAAGGCCAAGTGTTTCTAGACTAATTCTTCTGGTGCCTTTATATTTCCAGAAAAGTTGATTATAATCGGTACCACAGCAGTCACTACTAGTGTCCAAATTCAGTCTATACCTTTCTAGTTATCAGATCTTTTTTTTTTCAGCCTTTTTTTTTCTTCTGATGCCTTTGTTTTATAACATTACTGGAAGAAGTAGAAAGTAAGATTGTGGATATGATTTAATATTCAATTTGAAAGAAGGAGATTGAGTGGATCTTTGTTAGCATCTCTGCCTGCTTTTCCCCCAGCTCTTGTTCGTTTTAGTAATTTCTGCCTATATCAGTCATGGAGAAAAAGGCTTGCTATACAAACAAAAAAAATCAATTAACACCCAAAATGCAGGCGTCTCCTTGGCTGTATACACAATGAAGCAATCTCTGCAGGAGAGCATCATACTCTTCCTTAATTAACTTAATCTTATCACATTTTTGTCTTTTCAGAGAATTATCTGAAAATCTCTGGGACAATTTTCTCAATGGAATGGTGTCAGATTGCACCATATTCGACTCTCTGTTTCATTGCATGCACTACAAATATATCCAGGAAAATTAATCAGCTCAGTATTATGTCAGTTTCTAAGCAATATAATATAGTTTCATACCTTGCCATTTACCAAATCCACTGTACTGGTTTTGGCTGGAATAGAGTTAAATTTCTTCATAGCAGCTTGTATGGGGCTGTGTTTTGGATTTGTGTTGAAAATAGTGTTGATAACACAGGGATGTTTTAGCTATTGCTGAGCAGTGTTTACACAGCGTCAAGGCCTTTTCTGCTCCTCAGACTGCCCAGCCAGGGAGTAGGCTGGAGGTGCACAAGAAGTTGGGAGGGGACACATCTGGGACGGCTGACCTCAACTAACCAAAGGGATATTCCATACCATATTGACATTGTGCTCAGCAAAACTGGGGGGGGAGGGGAGGTTGGCAGGGGCTGCAGTTGCTCAGGGACTGGCTGAGCATTGCTTGATTGGTGCTGAGCAGTTGTTTTCTTTTGCATAACTTGTTTTACTTGGGGTTTATTCTCTTCTCTCTTTTTTGTTGTTTGTTTTTTTTTCTTACATTTTTAATTTAAAAAAGAAAATATTATTAAACTGTCTTTATCTCAATCCATGAGTTTTCTCACTTTTAACCTTCTGATTCTCCCCTCCACCCCACTGGGGGGGTGTGAACGAGCAGCTGTGTGGTGCTCAGTTGCCAGCTGGGGTTAAACCACGACATCCACACACTTAAAAACAATGGAATTAGTATTTAATGAATCATAAATTTTATTTTTTCTGACTCATACTCAGTTTCCATCCCAATCATAATCTTTCCCCCGTTCTCTAAATCAGCTGAATATACAAAGAAAATGTTCTGCAGTTATATGTATATACAACTATTCCAGTTCACAATAAATTCCAGCCTGTGAAGGCCACAAAACTGTTATACTCTTCTTTTCTTGTGCTAAGGATAAATTTGATGAAGTAAAAAAATCTGGCCCGTTAATCTGATAAACTAAAATAAATGCATATCACATCAGAGTATAATTTTGACCTTTCACTAAATAGTATTAATCCTCATGTATCTTGAAATATAAACAATATATAACATGTTTTGAAAAAGAAGTGTATGTATATATATGCACATATCCCATATATATACACAGAGAGTGAGACATAGATGTAGAAGAATATGTGAATAATATATTTAAATAATATATTTATTTATTATAATATATTTTAAAACAGTGAAAATGTGTGAGAGAAGAGCTCAATCCTGTCCTAACTAATGCTGATTTTTTCACCAACAGAATATTAGGGAATTACTACAATTACTCTTAATCTGCACTTGCAAATTCAGAAAGAATCAAACACAGAAAATCACGACAATAACAAAGTTAACATAAGAATTCCCAAAGTAAAGAGATTTAAAATCATGCCACAGACACTATACTCACTGAAATTTTTTTCAGGTCATTTTGCATTGAATTTCTTAACATTTCTAAAAGGAAAATTTTGTGACCCACATTGACATATTCATGCAAGTTATTAAAACAAATTGTCTTGAGCCTAGAGTCATACTCTTGATCTTTGAGTTACAGTATCTGATGAAAATCAGAATGTTAATGAGCATATTTACCACATACACCTACAGCTTATATAATAATGTAGACAAACAATTATTTTTTATAGCAAATCCTTGAGCTGAATAACTCCAGTATGTACTTTCCCCGATGAATATTAGTAGTGGTAAGTTAAATGTTTGCCTGCTGTCATTGTGACCCTAGCTGACCTCTTAATTTCTTGAGTTCAAGTCCAATTAACCTTTGGGAAGAAGTACAAATGCTCTAACAAGACAAATCAATAGAATCTAATAGTAATAATTTCATTTTCTGCTTTGTCAAAGGGCAGTGGTCCCACCTCAACCATTTCACACAAAGGTGGTAATTTGTCAATGTTTAGAATGATCTGTACCGGACCATAACCAGCCCTCTCTCAAGTGCATGAATCAAACAGGCTGTATCTCAGTCACGCCACATTGTGTGCTGCCACAAAAGAAGGTGTCAGTTGAAAAATTACTATCCTTTTTTGATATTTGCTGGTTTAGTTTCAAGAATGAAAATATTGATATACACTTCAAGCTTTTGTTGACACAAGAGGCATGAATTAGATCTATGAGAATATGGTGGGAAAACCTGTCTGGTGTGAAAAACTACTTCTCAGCATTGCCTCTCTTCCACCACCTCTTTGTACTTGTGTAGCTGCTGATGAGTTTACTGAGAGTTAGCCATAGCATAATGGAGGGGCAGAAAAGCATCCCAGGAGAGTAGGAGGAAAACAGGATTAATTATAGTTGGCTCCAAGATTAAAAATAGGAAAGGGGAAAAGAAAGGCATGACAAAGTCTTATTATTTTGTTACCATAAGCCGACAATTAAGGACTCCTAAGACTCAATTTTGGAGTGTTAGAAAGCAGGCATTCTTTATTGCAGCACTGAGTGCACAGGGGATCACTCTGCCTATTGTGCACACCAAGTTGCTCAACTACAAAGGATATAAGCAATCAGAATATACATATTCATTACATTTCACAGAAATGATTAACATATTTGTGTTATCACCTAGAACTCATTAATATATGTAAATGTCCTTGACGCATGCGCATCCATGTCCATTGGTGGTCTTCCAGGGTCCTCTGGTGGTCGTCAATAGTCTTCCTCACTGTGTCCGCTGATTGAATTCGGTCTTCGTGCATACTCAGTTCGTCTTTTGGCCTAGTTTGCAACTCTCGTTTTCACAAAACTAGCTTATTCTAGCATCTCTCCCTATCTATTCTACTCAAGGATACAATGTCTCAAGGCTTCCTTCTATCAAACTAAACCTAGCAGATGTTTAACCCATCTGCTTACAAAGCATTTCAAACTTAGCTACATTATTCCAGTAAGGAGGGAACTATATGTTCTTTTTAGCTTGGTATCAGTAAGGCCTGAGGAGCCTTCCACCCCAGCATTTTGAGCTGTTCAAGGCTACTGTATCACCAGCTACTGTTTCAATTTCAGTGGTACTTTCTATCTTTCAACTCTGACGGTGTTGGGAGAGCATCCCTGACCCACACAGAAAACCACCATCACCAGGGAATG
Organism: Larus michahellis; assembly: GCF_964199755.1. Lineage (NCBI taxonomy): Eukaryota > Metazoa > Chordata > Aves > Charadriiformes > Laridae > Larus > Larus michahellis. The sequence continues at coordinate 20,502,435 of NC_133929.1, read as the reverse complement.
GCTCAGTGTGCAGTAGAGAGGCAGGCAGTGGCACTCACACCAGTGGCAAAGCTGCACTGATATTTTACCAGCTATCATGGGTACCTGAGTATTTTATGTAAATGTGTGAAGACAGGCTGGACTGTATGGCAAAGGCTGGTCAGTAAGAGGAAAGAGCAGAGGGAATCTGCTAATAGACTCAAGTCTAAAGGTTCAGTCCTGAGCCAAACTCCCTAGTGCTTCTTTTCTTTAAGGTGACAGTCAGGTTTTGCTGCTGTCTTGTGAAACAAAAAGGAAATACGCGTTGTCCTGAGATTTAAGAGGGCTGAAATTAGATTTTTCTTCACAGAGCAAGCAAAGATGAGAAGATTTTGGATGAAGATATGGACCAAGCTAGGTGCTGAAATATGGGGCCCCAGGCTTAATGTCACAGTTAATAGATAAGTCCCACAAAGATTCAGCATTGGCCAACAAGATTAAATCTTAGTTCTGGGAACACTTCTTTGTAGAAGCAGCACCCAAGTTCCTTGTAGTAGCACATGTCAATCCACCTTCCTAGACCAGAGCTATATAAAGAAAGGGCAATTCTGGAGTTTATAGGGATGGAGTTTTTACAGTAAGTGAACTACAAATGAACTTCCTAACCAGGTGTTTACTTTAATAAGAAATGTTATTTCTAATTAATTACTTTCTGCTTGTCTAATTTAAAGAGGATGGTTTTAATACTTCACATATCTAAGTAATTTTTCATTGACTTGTGACTACATTAATATATAGCAGTATTTAACAGACATAAGATAGAGCCTTTAAATTTATCATTCACTAAGAGCAACAGCTACATTTTTATTACCAAAGCTCAGTTTGAAATAATAAGAAATCTTTCAAATACAACTGAAGCTATTTTTAATTTACCTCTTTCCTGATTATTCTCATACAGAATATACAGAGACAGTAAAAGAAAAAAAAACCTTTAAATTAGTTTTGCAGTTTTTTACTGTCCTATATTAAAAGCAGCCTAATAGAATTTATAGGCGTAGAACCCTTTTAGGCAGCACTCTGTATTTTTTATTAAGTCCATAATTGCAGAATCTACTTAATGTCAATTTTGTACAATGGTTACACTGCACAGAGTATTTTATTTTAAACATGCAGGATACAATGATAAACTGCTAATTTACCCCAAGGCCATAGCAAATAAAGAAGCCCTGTTTTTCATTAGTACAGTATTACATTTTTAGGGGAAAGGAGAGCGATGCTAATTGAGTACTGAGGAGTTGCACAATTAAGAAATAATCTATGGTTTTAATTTCACATATTTAAGACTGAAAAATTGCTAATTGTGAGCAGTAAAATAAAATTAATGTGAGATACAATTATATAAAGCTTCACTATCAAGAAGCAATTTCCAGCCCTCTATATTTATATAGACTGTGTGTTTGCTAGGGGTATAGTCAACAAATACCATACTTTTCCTTTTGTCTCTCTGCTCCTTTAAATCTATAGTATTTCCCAAGGCTTCAATTATCATAGGATTCAGAGGATTAATACTGTGTTAGTTGTAAAAATGAGGGTGTTTGTTTTGAAACGAAACTCCAGGGCCTGCCATTGTAAATGAGTTTATTTTGTATGAGGCTTTCTTGTGTTAAGATCAGGGCTAATTCATATTCCAATCAGAACCAGGCTAATTCTGTGATGGAACAACATGGAATCATTCACGGTATATCATGACCTGTTTTTTGGTTAGTGTTAATTAATTGACTGTGATGTTTGTACAGAGTTTCCCAAGCATTTGAAGTTTTAGCACCTTCTTACATATGAAATTAGCTGTGACTGAAAGTACTCCATTAAGGACCCTATAATTCAACTTCTGATTATTTCTTCCCCACTCCAGCACTTCTGGATTCCTTTAGCTCATGCTTTGCAGAGTTGCCTCAGTGCAGTTTGAATTATCCCCAAGCTCAGAGCTAGTCTGTGTTCATTCCTGAATTACATTCATCTTCCACAAAGGCAGTGGTTGCAGTGATTGCAGCAGCAGAAGGTTCCTGCTGCCTATGTTGTATCAGGTTCAAAACCAGCAGTAAAGTCCCAGACCAGTTACAGTGGGAAGAAAGGGACATGTCCTGACTAGTTGTGAGAGCCACTGCTTCACACTGAAATGTTTAATAATATAAAAAATTAGCAATTCATAAATACAGTCTAAAATTTAAGAGTTGGGTAGTAATATCCTCAGGTCAGTCAAGCACTGATAACACTATCACAAAGGGATAAAAAGCTCAAATGAAATTAAATCTCTAGGTTCTAGAAAGCCAGTTAGTGTAACATGTTTTGTGACTGTGGTGGATTGACCCTGGCTGGATGCCAGGTGCCAACCAAATCCACTCCATCACTCCCTCTCCTCAACTGGGCAGGGGAGATAAAATATACTGAAAGGCTCATGGATCGAGATAAGGACAGGGAGAGATCACTCAGCAATTACTGTCACAGGCAAAACAGGCTTGACTTGGGGAAATTAGTTTAATTTATTACCAATCAAATCAGAGTAGGATAATGAGAAATAAATCCAAATCTTAAAAACATCTTCCCCCCACCCCTCCCTTCTTCCTGGGTTTAACTTTACTCCTGATTTTCTCTACCTCCTCCCCCCAAGCGGCACAGGGGGATGGGGAATGGAGGTTGCGGTCGGTTTATCATACCTTGTTTCTGCTGCTCCTTCCTCCTTAGGGGGAGGACTCCTCACACTCTTCCTCTGCTCCAGTGTGGGGTCCCTCCCACAGGGTGCAGTCCTTCAGGAACAGACTGCTCCAGCGTGGGTCCCCTGCAGGGTCACAAGTCCTGCCAGAAAACCTGCTCCAGCGTGGACTCCTCTCTCCATGTGTCCACAGGAGCTTTCTCTAGCACGGGCGTCCCACAGGGTCACAGCCTCCTTCAGGAATCCACCTGCTCTGGCATGGGGTCCTCCATGGTCTGAAGGGTGGATATCTGCTCCACTATTAACCTCCACGGTCTGTAGGGGGACAGCCTGCCTCACCATGGTGTTCACCACAGGCTGCAGGGGAATCTCTGTTCCGGTGCCTAGAGCACCTTCTCCCCCTCCTTCTTCACTGACCTTGGTGTCTGCATAGTTGTTTCTCTCACATATTCTCACTCCTCTCTTCATCTGCAGTTGCACAGGTTATTTTCCCCCTTCTTAAATATGTTATCACAGAGACGCTACAGTTCCTGATTGGTTCGGACTTGGACAGCAGTGGATCCATTTTGGAGGTGGCTGGCATTGTCTCTATCGGACATAGGGGAAGCTTCTAGCAGCTTCTCACAGAAGCCACCCCTGCAGCCCCCCACTACCAAAACCTTGCTACGCAAACCCAATGCAGCCACATGTAGGTAAGAAGAAAATCAGGATGTATACAAATGTGGCCAGTCCGGCCCAAACCATGACATTTGTATTTGTTGTGGTTTGGGCCAGACTGGCCACTGAAATGAATGACAGATGCTCTTCCCCACGTCCCTCTCAAAGGAGAGGAGGGAGAGAGAGAAAGAGACTTATGAGTTTAGAAGAAACTAAACTACTTCAATTAAAATATTAATAATAAAATAAAAATAAAATAATTAAATAGATACAGTATATACAAACCCCTATCAAGCTCCCAGGATGGTGATCAAGTCACCAGCAGGCACGGGGAAAGTCCCAGACTGGACTCAGCAACACAGGGGAACTGGATTCCCGATCTGGATTCAGGAATGCACGGATTGGGATCAAAGGCAGATGAACAGAGTCCTCCTTGGACACCAGCCGTTGAAGAAAGAGGGCTGACCCTTTGATCCCTCAGCTTTTATACTGAGCATGAGGCAGATGGGATGGAATACCCTGTTGGTCAGTTTTGGGTCCCCTGTCCTGTCTGCTCCTCCCTGCAGGTGGGACCCCTTACGCTTTTCCACTTCTGACCCTCTAATGGGGCACAAAACAAAGTTAGCTGACCTTGGTTGTTATAGCAATAAGTATAAGCAAGATCCTCTCTGCATAGCATCCCTTGGCATAAATTATAAACTTAGGTCTTATCACTTTGAGAGTGAACAATTTCTGCACAATATGCTGTTAATTTCAGAGACTTTAGTTAGTTAAAAGAGGCTTAGCTAAAAAGTAAAATTACTGAACAGAAAATTGGTTTTGTTTTACCTCAAACCAGGACAACAAAGTACCATAAGAGTTTTCCCATGTGACCTATCCCAATCAACTGGTATTAAATGCAATTTTCCCTAGTGGAAGAGGTGTAGTAGCTGGATGGTTCAGTCATAAGTCATGAGTCATTTTGATCAGGCTGGGCAATTCACACAAGGTTATAAATCAGATCTCTTCCGAGTGAAATACAGCTTTATAAGTTAATCTAGAGCAAAGCCTATATGGAAGATAATAAGTTTTTACAATTTAGTTAAGGTTCCTGTTTTGTTTAGCAGTACTACCACACAGTCCAGTATTTTTGCTATTTCATTCTCTAATATCTCCATGATTCATGAGTCTTTGCCATTTTTTGCTTATGAGCATAGCTTCCAGGTCTAATAAGTGTGACTGGAAAGCTGCCTGGCAGAAAAGGACCTGGGGATGTTGGTCAACAGCCGTCTGAATATGAGCCAGCAGTGTGCCCAGGTGGCCAAGGCAGCCAACAGCATCCTGGCCTGTATCAGGAATAGTGTGGTGAGTAGGACCAGGGAAGTGATTGTCTCCCTGTACTTGGCACTGGTGAGGCCCCACCTTGAGTACTGTGTCCAGCTTTGGTCCCCTCACTACAAGAAAGACATTGAGGTACAGGAATGTGTTCAGAGAAGGGCAACAAAGCTGGTGAGGGGTCTAGAGACCAAGTCTTATGAGGAGCGGCTGAGGGAGATGGGGTTGTTTAGCCTAGAGAAAAGGAGACTGAGGGGAGACCTTATCACCCTCTACAACTACCTGAAAGGAGGTCGTAGAGAAGTAGGGGTTGGTCTCTTCTCCCAAGTAACAGGCGATAGGACAAGAGGCAATGGCCTCAAGTTGCGACAGGGGAGGTTTAGACTGGATATTAGGAAAAATTTTTACACTGAAAGGGTTATTAAGCATTGGAACAGGCTGCCCAGGGAAGTGGTTGAGGCACCATCCCTGGAGGTATTTAAGACGAGTAGATGTAGTGCTGAGTGACATGGTTTAGTGATGGTTTTTGTCAGTGTTAGGTTGATGGTTGGACTGGATGATCTGAAGGATCCCTTCCAACCTAGGCAATCTATGATTCTATGATTCTATGACTTGATGATCTTAAAGGTCTCTTCCAACGAAAATGATTCTATGATTCTCTGATTCTATAATCTATGATATGTTTGAAATCATATTTCAGCTATGAGGAGTATTTTTTCTTTCAGTACCTTGGTAAAATTACTTCATTTGGAATGATAAAGAACAAGAGTATAATTGTGAGAGAACAAATATTTCCACTGTGTGGAAAAATTCTCCTTTAAAAGAAGAAATTACAGACTGGGGTAGAAAGCTAGATATATGGTGCTTTGGAAATGGTGCATAAACCCTCTGTCTAGCTCCAAAGGTGTTCAGCAGACTTGACAGCTGTCTGCTACAGTTTAGGAGATTTGGAACAAGCAGTCTGACCACCTGGCCTGTAAAGGTCCTTCACTGAGCAAGCCCTGAGAGCCAGGACAAGAAGAAAGCCATAATCCAAGAGCCAGCCAGAACCCTGTCCCTGCTGCCTGCCCACAAAATACTTGGCATAGGGGATGGCCAAGCTAGAGGAGGATGGGCAAGCTGCCAGGAGCAGGGAACTGGGAAGTTCATGACTGTCAGGAAAGCAGAAACTCTCTGAGCTTAACAGATGAAATGGCAAGAGTCAGATGGCCTATCCACCCGGCTTGCACCAAAACCACACAAAACTGATATTTCTATCTAGCTGTTATTGTCTGAAAATTGTTCCTTTGAAAAAACATGTTTGCTAGCCTTATTCAAAGTGACAGGTGCTCAACAGACATTGTCTTAGGTTGGCACTTTTGCCTCTCCTTCTACTGAGATGCTTTAGTAGTTTCCTGAACAAGACTTTGGGCTTATGAAGACAGAACTATGGAGCTAGAATGCAACAGGACCATGTGGGAGAGTATTTCTTCTGTGCATTTCAGAAGAAACTGAACACTTACAGGAAGAAGGTCCACATTAATAAATGAGTAAAGGGAAAAGAAAAGCATAGGCTCAGCAAGACTACTATTATAATCAATATTTCTTTAAACTCACTTTCTCCCATAATATGAGAAAGCAGCTCTTCCTGTGAGACTTAGCTGTTGATAAATTACAGGGTAAGCACATAGTCACATATCTGGAACCAGCATATGCCATGGGAAGAGGAGTGCTACTTTTCTACTTCATATAGGACATTTTATCTGATAAAAAACCATGAAATCTTGATTGGAGAAAGCACTTGACAAAATTCTGAACTGTAACACAAAGAATGGTGGATAACAGGGAGCAGAGTTTAAAACATTTAGAACTCATTTTTTATAACTGAAAATGAGATAAAAGTGACTATTACCTCCTGCTTGAAAAAACCAGTGAGTATTTAATTCCATAAAACAGTAGTATAAACTAATCACATGTTTTCCTAAATGATGCAGAGCCCTGGTGAAAGCGTGAACCCTATATCAAAAGAGCTCTGTGACTTTACAGAGTCAGTAAGGAAGAATATAGAATAAGTCATTTAAAGGTTGGATTTTTGAACAGTGAATAAATTTTATTTCTGTATTTTCTTTCTATTTTCATTATGATGTCATTAACAACAAGCAAGTCTTGTCAAAGAACTGTAGGAGTAGCCCCTAGTAATGATTAAATTATGGATGAATCAAATGTCTTCTTCTTGGAACCTGCAGCATCCTTTTAACTCCATCCTTTTTTTGGGTTTTGCGAACTGTCACCTCTTAAGTAGTGCAGCAGTCCACGTGGGTCACTCAGTGACTGATGTAAATGGAATCTGCTCCATTAACAATCTGAAAAGTTGCCCCATACCAATAGTAGGAACATTGGCGGAATGTTGCGTATCCTGACTTTAGGCACCTCCCTCTCTAAGGAGGAATATCCTAAATCCACAAAAATTCAGTTTTCATCATTAATTCTCTTATTGGAGCAGCCTATAATGTAAGAGTAATAGAAATGGTAAATTAAGACAGTTTATATTTCAAAGCAACCCTTCCCTTCTGACCAGCCTTACTTCAGTTTTACACAGTTTAATTCTGAGCTAATCGGAAATAAGGCAGTGGATGTCATACCAGCTGTCATTATCTGGACACTGAGATCCCTGTAGTAGTTAGTCACATCTGTGGAAAACAAGATACATAAATGACTGTCATCCATATACCTGCATCAAGAGGGCCAGTCTCATCTCATCACCTCTCCAAGTATAGATCATGAAGTGAAGGGAAAACAGGATGGGTCCATTTGAGATGCTCTAAGAGTTGACTCATGATGATGATGGCCATTTATACACCACTATTCTTTGAATTCCTCTTTAAATATATTATTAATACTGGAAAGATCATAGAATCATATCATACAATGGTTTGGGTTGGAAGGGACCTTAAAGATCATCTTGTTCCAACCCCCTGCCATTCCAACATGTCCATGTCCTTCTTATGTTGAGAGCCTCAGAGCTGGACACAGAACTCCAGGTGGGGTCTCACGAGAGCAGAGCAGAGGGGTAGAATCACCTCCCTCAACCTGATGGCCATACTTCTTTTGATGCAGCCCAGGATGCAGTTGGCTTTCTGGGCTGCAAGCACACATTGCCGGCTCATGTTGAGCTTCTCATCCACCAACACCCCCAAGTCCTTCTCCTCAGGGCGGCTCTCAATCCACTCTCTGCCCAACCTGTATTTGTGCTTGGGATTGCTGTGACCCACATGCACAACCCTGCACTTCACCTGGTTGAACTTCATGAGGTTTGCACGGGCCCACCTCTCAAGCCTGTCCAGGTCCCTCTGGATGGCATCCCTTCCCTCCAGTGTGTCGACCGCTATACACAGCTTGGTATCATCGGCAAACTTGCTGAAGGTGCACTCAATCCATGTCTCCAACCTAGATGTTAAACAGCACTGGTCCCAATACCAACCCCTGAGGAATGCCACTTGTCACTGGTCTCCATCTGGACATCAAGCCATTGACTGCAACTCTTTGAGTGCAGACATCCAGCCAATTCCTTATCCAACGAGTGGTCCATCCATCAAATCCACATCTCTCCAATTTAGAGACAAGGATGTCGTGCAGGACAGTGTTAAATGCTTTGCAAAAGTCCAGGTAAATGATGTCTGTTGCTCTTCCCTTATCTACTAATGCTGTAACCCCATCACATGAGGCCATCAGATTTGTCAGGCATGATTTGCCCTTAGTGAAGCCATGTTGGCTGTCACAAATCACCTCCTTATGTTCCATGTGATTTAGCAGAGATTCCAGGAGGATCTGCTCTGTGATCTTGCCAGGAACAAAGGTGAGAGTGACCAGCCTGTAGTTCCCCAGGCCTTCCTTCTGTCCCTTTTTGAAAATGGGGGTTATGTTTCCCCTTTTCCAGTCAGTGGGAACTTCACCGGACCACCACGACTTTTCAAATATAATGGAAAGCAGCTTAGCAACTTCATCCACCAGTTCCCTCAGGGCCCCCAGATGCATTTCATCAGGTCCTATGGATTTGTGCACCTTCAGGTTCCTCAGATGGTCTTGAACTTGATCTTCTCCTATAGTGGGCAGTTCTTCATTCTCCCAGTCCCTACCTTTGCCTTCTGTGACTTAGGTGGTGTGGCTAGAGCACTTGCTGGTGAAGACTGAGGCAAAAAAGTCATTGAGTACCTCAGCCTTCTCCATATCCTGGGTGGCCAGGTCTCCCGTTTCCTTCCAGAGAGGGCCTATGTTTTCCCTTGACTTCCTTTTATCACTGATGTACCTGTAGAAGCTTTTCTTGTTGCCCTTGATGTCCCTGATGAGATTTAACTCTATCTGGGCTTTAGCTTTCCTAAGATCTTGCATTTTTCCTATAGTCTCAACTTTCTTTAAAACCTAAGTCAGATGCATAAGGAATGGAAAATAAGCTCACATATAGCACGTGCAAACTCAGAGTACATTTTCTTACCTTTTCTTTGTCTTAAATTACTTTTTAATGTGAAGAGAACATGTATTCTATGTGAATAACTGACATGTAGAGAAACTTTATTAGGTTCAGTGGGATTGCCAGTACTATGTATTTTCTTGGATACAGTATATTTCTGTCTCACAATATTATTTTTCACGTAAAACACTTTGTGCTCTCTGTCCACAGGGCAAAATGACACCATAGAGAATGATGATTTTCCTTCAAGAGCATTTCAATGCTTTGCTAGCAAACTTTCAAAATGCTTTAAGGAAACATTAAAAAGTGCAAGCTGGTAAATATGTATTAAGAGAACAACTCTAAGTAAGTGACTAATGAAATGTTCTTTGGAGTTATTCTCTTTGTATAGTAATTGAAACAGATTGGCAAAATATTGCTAAATATAAGTGACACAAATATTGGAAACCCTTATTTTACCAGTGGTCTGTTGAAAAAGATGAGTTCACGTATGGCGCATTGTCTTCCAGGATCAAAGTGTATGCCATTCAATCCATGAAGAGCATTATAGCCAAGAACAATTCAGTTACGGCTGCAGATTTTATCAAGCAGCAATCTTTAGTAGACCTACACCTAAGCAGAAAAAACACAAAAACGTTCTGTCCTTGTCTTTGACTAAGCTGTTGTCACTGTAAGTGTGAAATCTCTAAATATATGCACATTTACTACAAGCAAAAAAGCTGTTCAGAATCCAATTAGACAAAAATTTGCCCATCTGTTCTGCATTATCATGAGGTTTGCTCACATCCATTTTGTCTCATTACTAAAAGGCAGAGAGGCAAATTGAACTGAGCTGGACTTCCTCTTAAAGTGGGATCAGGACATGAAGTCAAACCCTTGCTGTGAACCAACAAATCACCACTGGGAGAAAGTGGGATGAGAGAAGTTTCTTTTTTCTAAAGCCACATGTCCAGTGTTTACTATAAGGTCTAAGGGGGTGCTAATACTGTTGTTTGGCACAATACAGCACACACTACAATCATATAAACCTTGTTTTCAATTAAAATTGTTTGCTTTTTTTCTTAGTCTCCCGTGTCCCATGTCTTTTTATTACTGTCTGCCTTTCATGGTGTGCTGCATTTCAAGCATAAAGCTTGTTTAGTGGAAGGTGGGAAAGTTTCACTGAAGCAAACTTTTCTTATAAAAATAAAGAGAAAAATGTCTAATTTTTGGTTTTGTTTTTTTTTTAATTACACATCAATACCTTCATCAGTCTTTTGAAAGTGCTACTCAAGGCCACATGCTTCTGAGAGTAATTTTATAGGGAAATAGGAAATTTTATATGAACATGCTAATTTGCATATTTTCTGATCACTTATATTATTAATACCTAACACTTACAAGCATTTATATATTTCTCCCATATAAGCAGTTTGCATCAGCAGTGAAAAACTCTCTATTGTTTCTAAGAATAAGTATTTCTAGTGGCCTGTTATTACATTTCTTTATCAGAAACAGAGAACTTTTATTTATAGTTGTGAATGCTATAAATGAGCAAATACTGTGAAAATTAGTAGTTTCTGAAGATTAAGCAGAATAAATACAGGATCAGTTCATATATGCATTCAAAAGCTAAAGTAAGTAAGGAAAAACTGGAATATATTTCTACCTTTTGCACAGTTCTCATTACTAGAGCATTTGAGCACATCATGAATTTGCTAATCCTGCTTAATGACAACTCCCTGAAAAGGGCAGGACTTGTGTGCTGGATCATCCCTGGGAGACCCCTTTTCCTCCTGTTGCTGGGGACTGGTTGCTTCACTCCCTGGAGTCCATCTCATCTGCTTTCCTCTGTCTCTATGACTTCTCACTGATGAGATTCAGTAGATCAAAATAAATGGAGAGCAGATCTGTTTGGGATGCTACAGAGACTATTTGCATAATTTTTATGCTAATGATAGGCAGATAAACCTGGGCACAGGAGAGAATATATAACCTTGTCTCCTAGTTCTCTGTACCCAGAGCAGAAGGGAGCTTGTATAACTGAAACAGACTGGATCCTCCTGTGCAGTCATGTTCTTTCCCAGTATACCTAGTTATGTCCCCTGCTCCACTCAGAAAGCACACCAGCCAAGGCAAGACATTTTTCATCCAATGTCAGTTTAGTGTAAAATGGAGAAAGTGGCCTGAGAAATAGGACCAGAAACAGAGCTTATTCAGGACAGCAAGAAATTATGTGTTTTCACATAAACTCGGAAGAGCTGGTGTCCCTTATGGGAGTAAATAAATAAATAGATTTGATCAAAAAAACTATTTTACAGAACGTATAATAGGAATGTTGTCACATTTAGTTTCTGATATTATGTCCCCATAGAAAGCGGAGTCTCTTTTAAAGTATAGAAAGGAAAAGGTTAGAAAATACTAATAAATTGCCATGACAGGATACAGTTCAGACTTACAAATCCCTTTCCTCCTTTATTATGAAAAATTTTACCAATGCTGTACATAATGTATGATCTCACACAAAGATTTCATAGGCAGTGCTGGGCCATGTCAGCCAAAGCAGCTCAGGGCTGACTGCATTAATCCTGCACACATCAGAGAAATGGAATAAGAATGCAGGAAAACAAGAGAGTCATGTTCAGAAACTAAGAGCTAACTGAAAGTTATAACAGAACAGAGGGGAGGGAAGTATCTGAAGGGCGCCTACAGAAAAGATGGGTAGGGACTCTTTATCAGGGAGTGGAGCGATAGGACGAGGGGTAACGGTTGTAAACTGGAAGAGGGGAGATTTAGATTAGATATTAGGAAGAAATTCTTTACTTTGAGGGTAATGAGACACTGGAACAGGTTGCCCAGAGAAGTTGTGGATGCCCCATTCCTGGAGGTGTTCAAGACCAGGCTGGATGAGGCTTTGAGCAACCTGGTCTAGTGGAAGGCATCCCTGCCCATGGCAGGGGGGTTGGAACAAGATGATCTTTAAGGTCCCTTCCAACCCAAACCATTCTATCATTCTATGATTCTATGAATATGTCATAGAAAAAAAGATTTAAGGAGAAGAGAGAATTTACGTGTACAGGTGAAGAACTGGAGACATTAAAGAAAAAAGAAATTCAGAGAGTTACTTAAGTTTTCTTCTAGGGAGAATCCAGTTTTAAAATTGCCTTTGGGATCCATTTAACCACATATGTTATGGGAAAATCCAGAAACAATTTGGAAGATTCTCTTGTGGATTTACTTGTGCATACAAATATTTGCCCTGTACTAGGTGTGGCTCTAATAATATAAATGTACAAGATGACTGACAAAAATAGGTGCTCTTGTATCTTTCTCTTTAAATTTGATTTTTTTCTTTTCACTTCTGTTTTCTTCTGTTTCTAACAAACATTTAATATAATTTTGCTGCTGTGATCTATATATTGGATTAAAATATACTGTGCAATACTGGTATTCATCTCATATGCATATTCTAAGGCCATTATTTATCCCTAAGTGATTTAATAAATACTCGATTTTTACAATACAATTTTAACACAATCCCCTTTTGATTCTTGCAGCTATCCAGAGTCCAGGCAGCGCAAAGGTGGCATAAAGCCTGGAACTATGTATTCAGTATTTCTCAGTTGACATAATACTGAACCTAACTTCATATTTCCTTCTGGACAAGTTGTCCAACTGTGGGATGAGTCGGTTCACGATGCACTGGGAGAAGAACTGGCTGAAGGGCAGAGCTCAAAGGGTTGTAGTTGATCGTTGTAGGTCCCTTCCAACTGAAATAGTCTATTCTATTCTGTTCTGTTCTATTTTTCTGTCATCTGTACAGAATGCATTTCTTACATGTGCTGCACAAATCATTAAAGGAAAATTAAATTATTAATTATTTCCTTTTTAAGGATCTTATTATTTTCTCTTTATTCACAGAGGTGGAACATGAGAGAAGTCTACACCTTCCCCATAAATACTCATTTGCTAAAAGAAAACAAAATATATTTTCTCTTTAGACAATCTGCATTGATATATTGAAATAGCTGAAATAGCAGGGAAGGGGAAAAAAGCCCATAATGCTTCATTACTCAATTGCACAGAGTACAGCTCTTTAGGGGTAAATAAGTGAAGGACATTTGCCGAATGGTTTATGCCCATCATGCATATTATGGTCTAATGGTGCCTAGTAGGAGGCTCCTGGAGAGTCATCATTAGCACATTGTATTATTTATTGCCTCAGAGTAAATGCAGTTGAGACCCATTTGTAAGAAAATACAAGATAAAAAAACAGTCCCTCCCCAAAATAACTAGTACAGCTGCTTTGTATGCTCAGTAATGTCACTGGTATTTATAAACATCAACAATATTTAAATAGTATGTGTGTGTAAAGATATTGGGATGTGCATATAAATTCTGATAAACAATAAATACTATACATATACACATTATCTTTATGTGTCTACTACAAAGACATGAAAATATGTATAGATGATTAGCATGATGCCAACCATCATTATCATTTATACTAATGCAACAGTGATTGCACTAATTTATACTATATATTATACACTACTTATGGAATGTAAAAATACATTGTATATAATATATAATTTATATGTTTAGGTTTTTATAAAATTATAATCTATATAATGAAAGTGTATAAATCCATTAAATAGTGTACTTCAGTTGGAATCACTTATTCTTTCTTTGAAAATCTCAGAATGTAGGTTCTCAACATATACACAGTGTTAAAATTATTTCATAAAAACATAAAATCATTTTTGTAATCATTGAAGAATATATCCCTTACTGCAAGTGCATCTAGATATTATGAAGACATGTAAGATTTTTCAATTTGCATTGTGATAAAAAGAGTCGCTGCTGGAGTTCCTCACTGGTAATAACTTGAAATTAATCTTTATTGCTCAATAACTCTTTTTCACTCCCTTCTGTCTTTATCCACTGTGAGTTATCAGTCATGGTAACAGAATATCTACTGTGAATAGATCTTCAGCCCCAAGTGCTGTAAAAACTGCAGCCAAGTGTCCTGTATCTTAGTCACCAGGCTGGCTGTACATCTACTTTCCTCAAAGTTGTTTAAGTGAGATTTTTTGTGATGTCTGACACCAGAGAAGATATGTGCTATGTGTTATCAATAACCTGTTGAAGGTATTTTAGACTGCATATTAACTTAACTAACTTGCATGATACAATTCTGTAAGGCACTGAACAGTCCCATGAACCATTTCATCATGATTTGCAATAGAACTGATCACCAAGAATACAGTTAAACATGTTAACATATGCTCTGCTGCATTTAAAAACACAGATCCCCTATGAGACCTTTTACAGGTCATTTACTTCCTTTTAAAACTTGGTAGCTGCAGGTTTAGTATTTCAGACATTTCTCTTACAGGTCTTTGGATGAGGCTATCCCCCTCCAAATACACAGATTTGTTCACTTAATATTTTAGCCACCAAACTAATCTCCCCATCTTCAGATAATCCAGAGAACACCAATAGCTGCCTTTTTGCTGCATCAGATATTCATTGTGCTGCTACCTAGATTTGCTTTTCTACTATGGTATAGAGCTGAAAGTGGGATTTGGAGGCTTTCTTATGAGGACACTTCTTATAAAATATTCTTTAACATTTTATAGAAATTATTATTGCTTCGCTAATAGCTTTGGGTTTTCCTGTACCTTGTTGCCCAAAGACAAAAGCAGCCTCTGGGGAAAAAGCAGGATCTTCCATGGAAAAATGCTTCATAATTTTTTATCTGTTATGGAGATAGGTCTTTGGGACCAAGACAACTAACAGGAGTGACTGCATCAGTGGACAAGGGAAGAGCAACGGACATCATCTACCTGGACTTCTGCAAGGTCTTTGACACAGTCCCCCACAACATCTATCTCTCTAAGTTGGAGAGATATGGATTCGATGGGTGGACTGTTCAGTGCATAAGGAACTGGCTGGATGGTCGCATCCAGAGGGTGGTGGTCAATGGCTCAATGTCCAGATGGAGAGGGGTGACAAGTGGTGTCCCTCAGGGATCCGTACTGGGACCGGTGCTGTTCAACATCTTCATCAATGACTTAGACAGTGGGATCAAGTGCACCCTCAGCAAGTTTGCAGATGACACCAAGCTGAGTGGTGCGGTTGACAGGCCAGAGGGATGGGATGTCATCCAGAGGGACCTGGATGAGCTAGAGAGGTGGGCCCATGCAAACCTCATGAAGTTCAACAAGGCCAAGTGCAAGGTCCTGCACTTGGGTCGGGACAATCCTCATTACCAATACAGGCTGGGGGATGATGTGATAGCAGCCCTGTGGAAAAGGACTTGGGAGTACTGGTGGATGAAAAGCTGGACATGAGCCAACAATGTGAACTTGCAGCCCAGAAGGCCAATTGCATCCTGGGCTGCATCAAAAGAACCGTGGCCAGCAGATCGAGGGAGGTGATTTTCCCCCTCTACTCTACTCTCGTGAGACCCCACCTGGAATATTGTATCCAGCTCTGGAGCCCTCAGCACAAGAAGGACATGGACCTGTTGGAGGGGGTCCAGAGGAGGGCCATGAAGATGATCAAAGGGCTTGTGAGAAATAAGTTCCGGTCCGAATGAAATAGGCTCAGGCAGAATCCTCTGTGAAGCACGTTTTTATTCACGTTCTTGCAAGAGCGGGTGACCTAGCAAGTAGGCACACTTCCAGTTCTTGAAACACACCTTTTTATTCCCTAATCCCGGCCGAATTTTTCCCTCCCCTGTTTCCCATTGGTTAGGTACTCCAGGGTTCACAGTCTGTCCGAGGCGCCTAAAATTCTTCCCGCATGTCCTGCCTCTGTTTACTTCTCCTTATGCTACACCTAAAGGGATTATCTGACTAGTTTATTTCCTTCCTTTTTGGTAAAAAAAATTGCTCAATGTCATTAGCCCTGGTTAAATGTTTGACTACCCGTCTAGACACTAATCCAGTAGGAATCAGTTTGTCCTTTTGTCTGTGTGATAAGAGATGTTCTACAAGCCTTTGCTGGAGCCTCTTTGTCTTAGTCATTCCCTTATCATGTCACCTCTGATGGAAACGGTTTTTCTCCTCTGCAAAAGCAATACCTGCCTTTCTTACAACTTCCCCCTTTCCTTTTTCATAATCTTATTGTCTTTTGCATTTCTAGGGCATGGTTCCATATGAGGCCTCTAGAGCTGACAGCATGATGTTACATTCTTCTTCTTCTTCTCGAGAGTTTTTATTTTCTTCTAGATGAAGCATTTTTCCAGGGTATGGGGGAGGGTCTACTTCCATTCGTTTCATTAGGGCAGTTTCAATTAATCGTTGAACTAATCCTCACACACAGGGAATGATACAGCATCCTACAGCCGCTAACATTCCCGCTACCATTATAAGAGAAGTCAGTATTGATACCACCATACCTTTCCATTTTCCAAACCAGGAATCCAGCCAACCTGTCAGTGAGGTGTCTATTCCAGAGTTCTCAGCTAACTCATCAGCTAGAGTGGTGAGCCCTTGAAGGGCTTTAGTTATAGTACCATCTGGAGCTGTATTGTTTGGCATGAAGGTACAGCACTGATTCCCTAACATTACGCACACACCTCCCTTCTCTGCTAAGATCCTGTCCAGGGCGATCCTATTTTCCCATGCCATTCGGCTGGTTGCATCCAATTGTTCAGCTATTCCTTTTAATGCATCTCTGATATAATTAATAAACCTCTGCTGGTTATAGTAAATATAACTTATCCAATCTACATTTCTGTTTATAGTTACCTACCAGAAAAAGACAGATTTGAATCCTGCTCCTATCCGATTCCTTGCTTTGTGTTCATCTGGGACTCCTCTAGGGACTCCAATGGAATCTATATATATCCGTTCATCAAAGGATACACCCACACTTCTTTTTACTCTATTGCCTGAGCTCAGGGATCCTGTTCCTTTTTCAAATGCTAGGGTGAATGGTATTGCCAATTGTACCATTCCACATGTACCTTTCCAGTTAGCCAGCAACACAGATCGCAAGGTCTTCCCTCCACAATACCACCAGAGATCCACCCAAGGCACTTGTATCGCTGAGTAGTTTCCTTTCACATCCTTGGTCACGTTCAGAGTTTCAGTGCATGGGGTAAATTCCCTCACAGGTTTGGTAGCCTTCACACCCTGCCGTGAGAGGCACGCTGGATGGTTACCAATTGCTGTGGAAAATACTGGTGGCACTTTAACATCTCTAGACTCCAAGGCAGGAAACAGTAAGGAAAGTGAATGACAGGTCTCATTTCCCCAGGCGGTCCTTTCTTGGTATAATGCTATCATACACCACATCCCTACGGAATCTTTCGTCCACCCTAAGGGAAAAGGGACGATCTGTGCTGTGGGCCTTCCTGAGGCACAAGCATAGCAATTGCTTTGGTTCAAACTATTAACAGTATATTTTACCCATTCTACCCAAGCATTCATCTCACCGTACCCTTTCTCAATCTCAAATGTTTGTCTAAGATCTTTAATCTCAGTAACCGTTACCAAAGCTGGATCATTCGGTGGTTCCCACTGTTGTATTACTGGGAGTTTGGTAGTCATAGTTGTCCCTTCTGTTTGACTGCTATTTTCCAGTACATCTATTCTAAATCTTCCCCTTGGATCTCTTCCAGACACATCTGCTCCTATTCCATTGTCCTGGTTCCGGCAGGGATAGGGTTACTTTTTCCTGGTATTCCATGCCATGTGAGCCATGCCCGCCCTGAGCTGCCAGGGGAGGGGGCAGGAAGTCGACCCTTGGAGCGGGCTTGGAGCGGGCTGGGGCGTCCCGGGTCCGGTTGGTGAGCGGCGGGGAGCGGCGGTTCCGTAATCATGTTTGTATATGCCTCTATCCGTGTTATTGTTGTTGTTTGCTTGTTCCCTTTGCTGTTCTGTTAAACTGCCTTTGTCTCAACCTGTAGGAATGTGTCTGAGAGAAAATGGTCACGTGAGCCAGCCTCCCTACTATGAGAGATTAGATTAAGGGCAAAACAGGTGGTAGAAGATGGAATTAGTACATGGGAAAAACAGGGACTGAGAAGGTAGAAAACATGTTGTGCTAATGACTAAGCAATTTACTATGTGAATTCTTGTAACCAATCTGATCTGTGAATGAACTGCATGGACAGTGCGTGAACAGAGACTGTAAGCCAATCATATAGCTGCCGCTAGCGCGTGCTCTTATTGCCTGTCTATATATACTTTGTGAAAACTTGAATAAAGGGAGAACGATCATACTCATATTGAGATTCCATCGTTACTCCGGGTCCGTCTCCCACTCCGACATCCTCCGACATCTGGTAGCAGAGGATGGTTCAGCGCGACTGAGTTCTCCGAGACTGCGGTAAGCAGCTAGAGGAGGGGAGTGGGAAACTTCGGCTGGGAGACGTGCTGCTTGGGCGCATCAGCGGGAGCAGACAACGGCGTGAGGTCGCTCCTCACCTCCCAGGCGCAGCTATGGAAACAGAAGCTGCGGCCACGCTACTCGCTGGGATCCTCTCTAAGAGAGGGATTGAAACACCAGCGAAACTGTTGCTCAAACTGATTAAGCCGGGGCAGGAGATGGGACAACAAGTAACAAAAGAAGAAGGGGCTATATTAAGACTTCTCCTGCATATCCTCTCTAAGAGAGGGGTGAAATACGATGAGCGTATGCTCCGAAGGTTGTTAACCTGGTGCAGAGAGAACGGATTCGCACCAGAGCCCCAGACAGCTTTTAAACCAGAAATATGGGAGGCTGTTGGGAATAAACTGTGGGAAGTGATAAGTAAAGGAGACAAAGAGGCATCACCGTTAGCGACGACATGGTGGTTGGTGTTATCGACCTTACAAGATATGAACGCGGAGCGAGCCACGGCAGCCGGGGCTTTTGCAGCATTACAACCCACGGGAGGGGGATCGAACAGGCCAGGTCTGAAGGTCTGGGACGATCCCCTGCTGATCCCCTCTGCTCCACCTGAGGCCGAGGGAGGAGGCAGAATGTCAGCAGAGAAGGACAGAGCCGGAGCTGTTTGCTCCTGACATTGCCCGCCTCACCCCCTCCCCTCCCCAGTCGTCCCCCTGAGATAGAAGTGCTGGTTTTGTATGTCTGCTGTGTAAGTGTGTGTGGGCGCCAGCTTATACCTGCTGATCAGCATGTGTGCTACTGTTTGCTTTTTGTTGTGTGCAGTGTCGTTAGGTGACTCCCCTTGAGCAGGTGTTCTGCCCGGTGTGGTACTGTTCTCGTATGCAACTAGGGCTGACACTCCGTCAAGTGAAGAAGTTTGTGTATACACAATGTTTAGACGTAAGGCGAGCGCGCCCCAAGTAGATACACCAGGATGGGCTGTAGAACCGATGGAAGTCCTGAAATATTGGGGGAGTTTTCACGAGCCGACATGTTTACGGTCTCGGGAACGGCTCGCCCGTGCAGGGCGTATCGCTGGTTGTTTGTTGTTTGTCTATAAGGTCATGGTTGATTGGGAAAAGGAGTTGAGCCAAAATCTATAGGATGCTCTGTAGGAAAATGAGAAACTTAAGGAAAAATGAGAAACTGAGCTCTTGTTGCAAAGGCAGACTTTTAGGTCAGTCGTAAGTGATGGGGAGAAAAAAAAAAAAAAAAAGAAAAAAAAAGAAAAAGAAAAAAGAAAAAAAAGAAAAAAAAAGAAAAAAAGAAAAAAAATAAAAAAAAAAGAAGAAAAAGAAAAAAAAGAAAAAGAAAAAAAAAGAAAAAAAAAAAAAAAAGAAACCAAACAGGAACAATTAGATGGGAAATGTGCCACGTTAGCACAAAAGTATGCCATACGCACTATGAGAAAGCATCAGAAAAAGAGAAATAGGACACCTGATTCAAAGCAGTACCATAGAGATATGTTTTTTGGTTTTTTTTCCTATATGTGTCTATGTTATTGCATGCCTTAGTAGATTGCTCTGTGTTATACCCTGCGAGACTAAAATGAACCCAGCAGAAGCGGTCTCTTGAGCAAGGGGGTGGAATATGGGAAAGCAGCGGAAAATCGGCGAGGAGGACTGTAAATACATGCAAGGGACTCGCACCTGGGTGCTGGAAAACACAGATATCACACCAATTGTTATTCAGTCTCGGGTGCTGGCAAGAAAAACATTTGGATGACATAAGCCTGTAATGGACTCACAGACACCTTATCTAGCTGCTTGAGAATCTTGGCCTGTTGTGGAAGAAGATCAAAGCACAGTACCAGCAAGAACAGGGAGTCCGCATGCGCTCTTGCTAACAAGGACTCTTTTGCTGCCAAGGATTCGTGATAACAAGGACTCTATTGCTGCCAGGGATAAGTTTAACAATGCTACTAGTACCGCTATTTCTGAGTTATTGCTAGATGTAGATAGTATTCGATATGCGATGTTGCAAAACAGAGCTGCTACTGATTTTTTGCTTTCAGCTCACAGACATGGTTGTCAAGATTTTAAAGGACTGTATTGTGTGAATCTAAGTGACCACTCCAAATCCATCCATGCCCAGCTGCAGGAACTGCACCGACCGAACCAGCAACTTGTGGAGACCACTGGGTGAAATCTCTTTGCTGGATGGACTTGGGGATGGGGTTGGTTGAAGCAAATTGTACTCATCGCCTGTGTGGAAGGAATTTGTCTGTTATGTTTAGTATGCTGTTTGCTGTGTTTAATAAGCATTATACGATCAGCTGTAAATGCCGCTTTGCATCGTACCCTTGTACAAGTTGTAGAATATGTTGCTCTAAAAACTATGTGTGTATCCAGGAGAACCCGACCTTCACAGAAGAAGATAACAAGAAGGGATTACAACAATGTAGTCACATATCAGACAGCCGCTGTCAGCAAAGCTGGATCATGAGTTTGGTGAGACTCGCTGCGTACGCTGGCCACGTGTGCAGCGACTCTAGCCTGTACTTTTCTACTCGATCCAGCGCAGGAGAGTCTGGTGGGACTCGCTGCGTGCACTGGCCATGCATGCAGCGACTCTAGCCTGTACTTCTCCACTCAATCCAGTGCAGGATATAAGGAGGCTGTCTCGGGTCAGAGAGGGGGAGAGAGACATGAGCGCACTTTGAAGATACAGGGCATGCCCTGAAGCACTGTGTCTGCCCCCGCCCCCGCCCCCCCCATAAGCTCTATGTTCATTAACCCCAACAGCTCTGAAGGCATTACAGCATGTTGCAAGATAAGATATAGTCTACTACTGCTGCAAGACGCACTGAACACCTTCCTACAAGAATTTCAACTTTATGCCCTGATAGGACAGTGGGATGATGCACTCGCAAAGAGCCTGACTGCGTTAGAGTGGGTATTTTTGCCACATACCTTTTCAAAACCAGTAACTATGATGATCGAAATGTTACCACGATTGTTTTTCCAGGGTCGCTTGTGCTGTCAGCAACCGCAATGTATTTGAAATATTACAAAAGGATTTCTCGTGGGTAAATCCAAAGAAATTGGCTTTCTGGGCTAAATTTAGGAATCTGGGTATTTATTGCCTTAGCAGGGTTCTTTTTGATTCTGTTTTTAATTGTGTTTAGTATATAACCTGCTAAGAGCGTCACAACAAGGATAACATGTCCAAATTAAAAGCGGTTAAAAAGGGTTTCGATTGGTTAAGCTCATGGGGTATAACGGGATGGTTATCAGACTTACTAAAGCAAGGGCTCATGCTATTGTTGGTTATATTATTATTGATTATGGTAGCCTCGTGTGTTCTCCGCAAAGTGACTGACATGATAGAAAATGCCATGCATAAGGTCTGGCTGGCTCAAGAAGAAAAAGGGGGGATTGTAGGAATGTGTCTGAGAGAAAATGGTCACGTGAGCCAGCCTCCCTACTATGAGAGATTAGATTAAGGGCAAAACAGGTGGTAGAAGATGGAATTAGTACATGGGAAAAACAGGGACTGAGAAGGTAGAAAACATGTTGTGCTAATGACTAAGCAATTTACTATGTGAATTCTTGTAACCAATCTGATCTGTGAATGAACTGCATGGACAGTGCGTGAACAGAGACTGTAAGCCAATCATATAGCTGCCGCTAGCGCGTGCTCTTATTGCCTGTCTATATATACTTTGTGAAAACTTGAATAAAGGGAGAACGATCATACTCATATTGAGATTCCATCGTTACTCCGGGTCCGTCTCCCACTCCGACATCCTCCGACATCAACCCAAGAGTCTTGCCTTTTCTTCTGATTCTTCCTGTATTAGGAAGGCCCGAGCGAGCGGCACGTGGTTCTTTGTTGCCGTCTGAGGCTAAACCACGACAGTCCTTTTTGGTGCCCAACGTGGGGCTCAAAGGGTTGAGATAACGACAGAATTCAACTAGAGCTTGAAAAAATGAATGTGTTGTATGTGTTTATTGTATTAGATAAATAGTCGCTGGTCACCATGTTGCTTGGTTTGTTCTCATGGCTGTGTTATGTGAATTCCTATATGGCTTATGTACTCCTTCCAATGATTTTTGTTACTTCTGGGAGAGGGATGAGGATTATCATTTTGCTGTCCTGTGCGATATGGGCTTATGAGATGATAACATCACTTGTTAGACAGTTACTTTGGGGCGTTTATGTGGTGTTGCTGTCCTGTCCGTACCTTGGGCATCGTCTGTCAGAATTTATTAATAATTACACCCAGTCTATGGGGGAAACAGGGCGGGACACTTTCCCCAGCTCTTTTGCCTCCCTTTTCTCCTTCGGGTCAGGTATGGCAGCTTTTGAGAATTTTGAATATCCTTGGGATACTCAAACCAGCCTGGTCCTATTGTTATGTCTGCTGAATGTGTTCCAGGTCCTGTCTAAGGTTAAGCAGCTATTTAAGACTACCACCCGGAGATCTGCCCCGAGGCTGGATAGTCAGGGGTGGCATGGCATGTGGGAGAACATGGGCAGGTACCCAGAGAACTTCTCACCTCCAATGGTCTGGGATTTCACCCCTGAACAATTACAGGACCCTGATAAAGTCATAGAATATTTGAAGGGAAAATGCTGTGGCTATTCTAGAGAGGCACAACTCACCGCGCTGTGCTGGGCCCTGGCCAGTATCTACCAGGCACTGCTCAGAATTATGCAGCACCCTCAAGGGGAAGAGATGGAGACCAGACCAGCAGCCACTGTGGCTACTGCAACCCCTGCGACAGACACTGTGGCTACTGCAACCCCTGCAGCAGCCACTGCGGCTACTCCAACCCCAGTGGCAGCCACTGCAGTTACTCCAACCCCTGTGGCAGCCACTGCCGCTGTGGCAACCAACCCGTGCCAGTATCAGTTGCCCCCATACAGAAGAAGAAGAAGTACACAAAGAAATCAGTTCGCTTAGTAAGAGATGATGATGAACCAGGGCCATCGCAAGAACAGGAGGAAGAGGCAGAACCAGAGGTAATTACTCGATCCCTATCCTTGAGTGAGTTGCGGGATATGCGAAAAGATTTCAGCCGACTTCCAGGAGAGCACATTGTCACCTGGCTGCTCCAGTGCTGGGATAACAGGGCCAGTAGCCTGGAATTAGAGGGTAGGGAAGCCAGGCAGCTGGGATCCCTGTCTAGGGAAGGAGGCATTGACAAGGCAATTGGGAAGAAGACCCAAGTCCCTCAGCCTCTGGAAACGACTCCCGTCAGGGAGAGGTACCCCTTCAGTGAGGATGTTGTATGTCAACCAAGCAAGTGGACTACCATGGAAAGAGGTATCCAGTACCTTAGGGAATTAGCTGTGCGGGAGATGATTTATTTAGACTTTGACAATGCAGACTTACCCACAGACCCTGATGAGGTGCAATGCACAAGGCCCATGTGGCAAAAGTTTGTATGGAGCGCACCATCGTCATATGCCAACTCCCTGGCAGTAATGGAAAGGAAAGGTGAAGAGGGACCAACAGTGGATGAGGTGGCTGGCCGGCTCCGGCGATATGAAGGAAGTCTCTCTTCCCCCCTTGTCTCAGCTGTGGAGAAACTGTCGCGGAAGGTCCAGCAACTTGAAGAGAATATGTCCTACTCCCCACCTGCATGGGCCAGCATCTCAGCTATTAGAAGCAGGCATTTCCCCACTCAAGAGAGAGAGTACAGAGGGTACACACCACGAGGCACCCTATGGTTCTACCTGCGGGACCACGGGGAGGACATGAGGAAGTGGGATGGACAACCTACTTGGATCCTGCGGACACGGGTACAGGAGTTGCAAGGAAGGATCACCACAAAAGGGGATCCCTCCAGGAAAAGTGCTGCCCCAGTTTCCAGTGGGCCGTTCCCCAGACAGAGCAGAAGGCCTGATCTTGCTTCTGATCCTCTTGAAGGAACTTCCAAGTCATTTCTGCAAGAAGTGAGTAAGGGATACTATGACCAGGATTAGAGGGGCCCTGCCTCTGGCCAGGTGGAGGAAAGGGACAACCAGGTTTATTGGACGGTGTGGATTCGATGGCCTGGCACATCAGACCCACAGGAGTATAAGGCTGTAGTGGACACGGGTGCACAGTGCACCCTAATACCATCAAGCTATAGAGGGGCAGAACCCATTTGTATTTCTGGGGTGACAGGGGGATCCCAAGAGTCGACTGTACTGGAGGCAGAAGTGAGCCTAACTGGCAATGAGTGGCAAAAGCATCCCATTGTGACTGGCCCAGAGGCTCCATGCATCCTTGGTATAGATTACCTCAGGAGAGGGTATTTTAAGGACCCAAAAGGGTACCGTTGGGCTTTTGGCATAGCTGCCTTGGAGACAGAGGAAGTTAAACAGTTGTCTGCCTTGCCTGGTCTCTCGGAGGATTCTTCTGTTGTGGGGTTGTTGAGGGTCGAAGAACAGCAGGTGCTGATTGCTACCACAACGGTGCATCGGCGGCAATATCACACTAACCGAGACTCTCTGATTCCCATCCATAAGCTGATTCGTCAACTAGAGGTTCAGCAAGGAGTGATCAGCAAGACTCGCTCACCCTTTAACAGTCCCATATGGCCAGTGCGAAAATCTAATGGAGAGTGGAGGCTAACTGTGGACTACCGTGGCCTGAATGAAGTCACACCACCGCTGAGTGTTGCCGTGCCGGACATGCTAGAACTCCAGTATGAACTGGAGTCCAAGGCAGCCAAGTGGTATGCCACGACTGATACAGCGAATGCATTCTTCTCAATCCCTTTGGCAGCAGAGTGCAGGCCACATTTTGCTTTCACTTGGAGGGGCGTCCAGTACACCTGGAATCGACTGCCCCAGGGGTGGAAACACAGCCCCACCATTGGCCATGGACTCATCCAGACTGCACTGGAACAGGGTGAAGCTCCAGAACATCTGCAATACATTGATGACATCATTGTATGGGGAAACACAGCAGAAGAAGTTTTTGAGAAAGGGAATAAAATAGTCTGAATCCTTCTGAAAGCCAGTTTTGCCATAATACGAAGCAAGGTCAAGGGACCTGCACAGGAGATCCAGTTTTTAGGAATAAAATGGCAAGATGGACACCGTCAGATTCCAATGGATGTGGTCAACAAAATAGCAGCTATGTCTCCACCAACTAGTAAAAAGGAAACGCAAGCTTTCTTAGGCATTGTGGGTTTTTGGAGGATGCATATCCCAGATTACAGTCCAATTGTGAGCCCTCTGTATCAAGTAACCTGGAAGAAGAATGATTTTAAATGGGGTCCTGAGCAACGACAAGCTTTTGAACAAATCAAACAGGAAATAGTCCATGCAGTGGCCCTGGGGCCAGTCCGGCCAGGACAAGATGTTAAAAATGTGCTCTACACCGCAGCCGGGGAGAACGGCCCTACCCGGAGCCTCTGGCAGAAAGCACCAGGGGAGACTCGAGGTCGACCCCTAGGGTTTTGGAGTCGGGGATACAGAGGATCCGAAGCCCGCTACACTCCAACAGAAAAAGAGATATTGGCAGCATATGAAGGGGTTCGAGCTGCTTCGGAAGTGGTTGTTAAAGAAGCACAGCTCCTCTTGGCAGCTCGACTGCCGGTGCTGGGCTGGATGTTCAAAGAAAGGGTCCCCACCACACATCATGCAACTGATGCTACATGGAGTAAGTGGATTGCACTGATCACACAGCGGACTCGAATGGGAAACCCCAGTCGCCCAGGAATTCTGGAAGTGATCATGGACTGACCAGAAGGCAAGGATTTCGGAATGTCACCAGAGGAGAAGGTGACGCGTGCGGAAGAGGCCCCACCATATAATAAACTGCCAGAAAATGAGAAGAAATATGCCCTGTTCACTGATGGGTCCTGCCTGATTGTGGGAAAGCATTGAAAGTGGAAGGCTGCTGTGTGGAGTCCTACACGACAAGTTGCAGAAGCCAGTGAAGGACAAGGTGAATCGAGCCAGTTTGCAGAGGTGAAAGCCATTCAGCTGGCTTTGGACATTGCTGAGCGAGAAAAATGGCCAGTCCTTTATCTCTACACTGACTAATGGATGGTGGCAAATGCTCTGTGGGGGTGGTTACAGCAGTGGAAGCAGGGAAATTGGCAGCGCAGAGGCAAACCCATCTGGGCTGCTGACCTATGGCAAGATATTGCTGCCCGGATAGAGAATCTGGTTGTGAAAGTACGCCATGTAGATGCCCATGTACCGAAGAATCGGGCCACAGAGGAACATCAGAACAACCAGCAGGTGGATCGGGCTGCTAGGATTGCAGTGGCTCAGGTGGATCTGGACTGGCAACATAGGGGTGAACTCTTCATAGCTCGGTGGGCCCATGACACCTCAGGCCATCAAGGAAGAGATGCGACATATAGATGGGCTCGTGACCGAGGGGTGGACTTGACCATGGACACTATTGCACAGGTCATCCATGAATGTGAGACATGCGCTGCGATCAAGCAAGCCAAGCGTTTGAAGCCTCTTTGGTATGGTGGACGATGGCTGAAATATAAATATGGGGAGGCCTGGCAGATTGATTATATCACACTGCCATGAACCCGTCAAGGCAAGCGCCATGTGCTCACAATGGTGGAAGCAACCACTGGATGGCTGGAAACATACCTTGTGCCCCATGCCACTGCCCGGAACACTATCCTGGGCCTTGAAAGACAAGTCCTGTGGCGACATGGTACCCCAGAGAGAATTGAGTCGGACAATGGGACTCATTTCCGAAACAGCCTCATAGACACCTGGGCCAAAGAGCATGGCATCGAGTGGGTATATCACATCCCCTATCACACACCAGCCTCTGGGAAGATAGAACGATACAATGGACTGTTAAAAACTACACTGAGAGCAATGGGTGGTGGGACTTTAAAACATTGGGATGCACATTTAGCAAAGGCTACCTGGCTAGTTAACACCAGGGGATCTACCAATCAGGCTGGCCCTGCCCAATCAAAACTTCCACGTACTGTAGAAGGGGATAAAGTCCCCGTAGTGCACATGAAGAATATGTTAGGGAAGACAGTCTGGGTTAGTCCTGCCTCAGGCAAAGGCAAACCCATCCGTGGGATTGCTTTTGCCCAAGGACCTGGGTGCACTTGGTGGGTGATGCGGCAGGATGGGGAAGTCCGATGTGTACGTCATGGGGATCTGATTTTGGGTGAGAATAGCCAATGAATCAAATTGTGTGCTGTTAATTGCTAAGTAAGTAACACTGTCACTGTATGTCATCATTGCTATAATTGCTATCAGTTGTACTACAAGTAAGGCACAGGGATGATGGGATAAGAACTGATCTCAGCAGCTGGCGCCCAGCAGTTTCCTCAAGATCTACATCTTCAGCCCACGGACCGTGTGCATGAGCCACACTGGGTGCACCAGTCACAAGCTCTGAAAAATACAGCATGCAACAGTCCAGCACCACACGGCATCTCACCTGCCCTGAGAGACTGTTCTAACAGATGGAGCCCAAAGCCGTGGATTACAAGAACTCAACGGACACTTTTGGAGGGATGGCCCATAAACTAAGGGCATTATATCTGCATGAATACATATGTATATATATGACAGGGGAGAGTGGTGGCAATTCATTGGAACCCCTAAGATCTGGGCATGGCATAGATGGTATGGAATAACGGGTGGATAATGTCCTGATTCTGGCAAGGATAGGGTTAATTTTTCCTGGTATTCCATGCCATGTGAGCCATGCCCATCCTGAGCTGCCAGGGGAGGGGGCAGGAAGTCGCCGCTTGGAGCGGGCTGGGGCGTCCCGGGTCCGGTCGGTGAGCGGCGGGGAGCGGCGGTTCCGTAATCGTGTTTGTATATGCCTCTATCCGTGTTATTGTTGTTGTTTGCTTGTTCCCTTTGCTGTTCTGTTAAACTGCCTTTGTCTCAACCCAAGAGTCTTGCCTTTTCTTCAGATTATTCCTGTATTAGGAAGGCCCGAGCGAGCAGCACGTGGCTCTTTGTTGCCGTCTGAGGCTAAACCACGACATCCATATATTAGGTTAGCTGTATCATCTGCCTGGGTTATAGTTATCAACAGAGGATTACATTCTAAAAGGCCACACTGTGGGGAAGGTGATCCTTTGTAAAAATGTATTTTCTTCTTGAGAGGGTAATAATAAGAAGGCTTGATCCACTTGTCATCAATGGTCCACCCTCCAATTTGGGTGGTCCACCATACTTCACTCCATTGGTCACAAGGTGCAGCCTCGTGATATCCCTCAGCGACCCTCCAAATTTCTGGGCACAGGTACTTGTTTTCACCACTCAACCATCTTTGGGCCTCCAGATTCCCACACTTCAGTACTTGACAGGCATCAAAGTGTACAGTCTGTGGGGTATCTCCTTTAGTGATATTTATGATAAGCCTAACCGGCTAATCTGGGTGTGCATTTCATATGTGATCTAGGCATACACTCCGGCTTCCTAGTGGGAAGCTCAACACCACCCCTATGACCAGTATCATCGCAAAATGCTTCTTAAAATTCATGGCATACACAGATTTATGTCTCCCGACTGGATCATCCCACCCCAACCCACGGCTTATTGTCTCTTTAGGGTTACTCGCAGCGGGCTGTCAGTAGAATGTACAGTCCACCGTTCTACCGGATCTGTTGGTGGGGGTTCAACTGGTCCTTTTAGCCGAGTGTAGTGAGTCCATCCTTTTTCTGCTGTCCTTACTGCTGTTTCAGTAGTGAGGAGTACTTGGAATGGTCCTTCCCACTCCGGTTGGAGCTTACTCTCCGTCCAGGATTTGACTAGTACCCAGTCCCCTGGTTTATACAGATGGGTAACAAATTCCAACGGCGGAGTTTGAGCAAGAAGGCCTTTAGTTCTGAGGAAAGAGAGAGAAGACGACAGACCCAGTATATATTTCTTAAGGGACATGTCCTTGGTTTCAAATGTGGGCACACCTTCCCTACTTCCAGTGTAAGGTAGTCCAAAAAGCATTTCATAAGGCGAGAGACCAGTATCTTTTCTAGGGGAGGTCCGGATTCTCAATAGTGCTATTGGTAAGCACTTGATCCATGGCAGTTTTGTCTCAAGAACCAATTTAGATAGTTGCCTCTTAATGGTTTGATTCATTCTTTCAACCTTTCTGGACGATGGGGGGTGCCAGGGAGTGTGATAATCCCATGTTATCCCTAAACTATCCATCACTCCCTGTAGCACCTTGGAGGTAAAATGGCTT
Organism: Larus michahellis; assembly: GCF_964199755.1. Classification (NCBI taxonomy): domain Eukaryota; kingdom Metazoa; phylum Chordata; class Aves; order Charadriiformes; family Laridae; genus Larus; species Larus michahellis. The sequence continues at coordinate 20,472,837 of NC_133929.1, read as the reverse complement.
CCTTGATCTGAATCCACATTTTCCACTATTCCATACCTAGGAACTATTTGCTCTAGCAACGTTGCTTGCGTTCCCCAATGGCTTCCCTGATGTGACACTGCCATTATTTCTCTCATAGTTTGTTTGTTAACCATTTCCCTTCCATCAGGCAGAATCCATTTACCATCTTTCTCCACTGCCCCTGCTTCTGTCATTGCTTCTTTTTCTTTTTCCGTGAATATCAATGGGGTCGTTATTGTCGGTACTTGGGGAACAAGATTATAAATCTTAATGGTCTCCTGCCCCAAGGCCACCTCTTTTGCCACTTTGTCCGCTAATCTATTTCCCCTTGCAGTAATTGAATTGCTCCTCTGGTGGCCTTTAACATGTACAACTGCTATTTCACTTGGTATTAGTATATTTGCCAACACCTGTTTTATAAGTGCTTCATGTACAAGTTCTTTCCCTTTGCTATTTATTAGTCCTCGTTCTTCCCAAATTTTACCAAAGGTATGCACTACCCCAAAGGCATAACGAGAGTCTGTATATATTGTTCCTTCCCCTTCTCCAATTAATTCAAGTGCCTGGTTTAAGGCATATATCTCACATGTTTGAGCAGACCATGCACTAGGTAATTTCTCAGATGCTTTTACTTGTTGGCTCACTCCATCCACCACCACATATCCATTACACCTCTTTCCTCCTGTCACCCTTGAAGAACCATCTACAAACAAATGAAGACCCCCAGATAGGGGTTCTTCCCTTAAGTCGGGTTGTATCTTAGTCTGGTACTCAATTACGTCTAAACATTCGTGTGTAAGTAAGTTCTTCATCCTTTGCCTCTACTTTTCCTTTTCACAAAAAGCTCGCTGGGTTAAGGCAAGAGCTGGTAGTTAAAATCAGATCATCCTTTTCAATTAAAATTGCCTCATACTTCAGTATTCTCGAATCAGTTAGCCATTTTCCCATGGTTTGGGCTAAAATGGTTTTGACTTGGTGGGGGGTGCTAACTTCTATCATTCCCCCAAAGGTAAGCTTCCTGCTTTCTTCTACTAATAAAGCAGTAGCGGCTACTGCCTGCACACATTCGGGCCATCCTCGAGAAACTGGGTCTAGAAGCTTTGACAAATATGCTACTGGCTGTCGTTTATCCCCCCATTCTTGAGTTAATATTCCCAATGCAGCCCCCTTTTCTACAGTCACAAACAACTGAAATGGTTTCTCCAAGGATGGTAAAGCTAAAACTGGAGCAGTTATTAGGCTTTGCTTTAATTCGCATATCAAATTCTTCTCCTCCTCTGTCCATCTTAATATATTTGGTTCATCTACTAATAATTTAGAATACAGTCCTTTAGTCCTTTGTGCATACCCTTCTATCCACAGCCTGCAGTACCCGGTTAATCCTAAAAACTTTCTCAATTCCTTTTTGGTCTCAGGCAAGGGTAATTCCACTATTCCTTTAATCCATTCAGGATTTATCTTGCGGCTTCCTTCACTAATCAAATGTCCTAAATATTTCACTTCTGATTCTACATACTGTAATTTTTTGTTTTTGAGACTCTTAACCCCTGCTGACCTAAAAAATTTAATAACTCATTGGTGGCTTCTTTTACTTTGTTTTCTTCTTCTCCCGAGATTAACAAATCATCCACATACTGAAGCAGGGCTACTCCTGATGGAGGTTTGAATTGTTCAAGCACTTGTTCTAACACTTGCCCAAACAAATTAGGAGATTCTGTAAATCCCTGCGGTAGCACTGTCCATCGATATTGTTGCTTTCTCCCTGTATCTGGATCTTCCCATTCAAATGCAAATAGGTCTCTGCTCCCTTCATCTAGTGGACAAGCCCAAAAAGCATCTTTTAAATCCACTACACTAAACTATTTATGATGAGGAGGAATTTTACTCATTAGGGTATAGGGATTCGGGACCACCGGATGTCATGCCTGCACTATTTCATTAATCTTTCTCAAGTCTTGCACTAAGCGATATGAACCATCCGTTTTTCACACTGGCAGGATGGGAGTGTTAAAAGGGGACATACAGGGTTCTATTAACCCATCTTTGGCTAGTGCTTGTATTACTGGTTGCAGCCCTCGCCTTCCCTCAAGGGGAATTGGGTACTGCTTTTGTTGAATCACATTTGAATGCAGAATGAGTTTTACCCTGAGGGGTTCTATTTTTAACCCTCCTCGGTTCCCTTCACTCACCCATACCTCGGGACTTATCTTTTGCTCATCCTGTTCTGTTAGCAACTTCATAGATACCATTATCTGTCCTCTTTAATTCTAAACCAGTGATAAGATCCCTACCTAGGAGGTTACTCCCAGCTTCTGGTATGTATAACAGAGTTCCCATCACTTTTTCAGTTTTGCTTCCCACAATCATGGGTTCAAAAACAGGGACTGAGAGACCTTCACCCTTTATTCCTGACACAACTATTCATTGATTAGACAATTTTGCCCCTTGGGGTATAAAATTCAAAGAAGTTCTAGAAGCTCCAGTATCGACTAAGAAGACTGCTTCCTCTTCCTGAGGTCTCACCTTTAAATTTATCAAGGGTTCCCGGTGGGACCTCGAGCTGGGGAACCCCTGACTTCCCTATGCTACATAATCAAAATCCATCAACGACAACACTCGTTCCTCCCTTCTCAAGTCAGGGCACTCCCGCCTAAAATGGCCTATTTTCCCACAATGATAACACCCTGCTGGCGAACCCCAAGCTGCTGGTAGGAGTGGTCGGGGCAGCCCTCTTCCCCACCCTCTTCCCCTGTTATTCACCCCTCTTCCTCGCCCCCAAGTTTCTCACCTCTGAGTTATTACAGGATCAATCCTTTGTCTTACCACTTGATCCACAGTAGATACCATCATTTTTGCTTTCTGCTTCTGTTTTTCCTCCTCCCTTTTGACATATACCTTCTGGGCCTCCCTCAACAAATCTTCTAAGGGTCTCTCGCTCCACCCCTCCATTTTTTGTAATTTCCCTTGTATATCTGGCCAGGCCTTTGTGACAAAGTGAACTTTTAATAACCCCTGTGCTACTGGGTCATCAGGGTTCATGCCTGAATATTTTCTCATTTGATTCCTCAGCCTTTGTAAGAAGGCAGAGGGTGTCTCATCTTTTCCTTGTTGTATTTCAAAAGCTTTAATAAGATTTTGCAACTTAGGAGCGGCTTCTCTAATGCCCAAAATTATCATTTCCCTCAGGTCTTTCATATTTGTTCTGTCTTCAGGATTATTATTATCCCACTGGGGATCCACATTTGGGAATTTCTGTTCGGCTGGCACTACACCCTGAGCAGGTGGGTTTTGTTTTTCCCATTCCTGCATAGCAGCCCTTCTAATCATTCCTCTTTCTTCTCCCGTGAACAAAATATTTAAAATGGACATCATTTCAGACCAAGAATAAAAACTTGGCCCTAAGAATTGATCTAACTGTTCAGCTACCCCTATGGGATCCTCAGTTAAAGATTTCATCTCTCTCTTAAACGCCCTCACTTTGCTACTTGTGAGTGGAGCACTAACGTAACCCACTTCTCCTGCTCCTAGGGGAACCTCCCTTAGGGGATATGCAGTTATCATGCTCCCGCTTCCTTCTGACTGTTTTTTTTTCTGAAGGGAAAGGGAGATTTAAGATGTCTTTACGACATTGCTCTATTTCCTTGCTTAATCTGGAGCATGCTTTGGTGGGGGGCACGCTGGGGACTTTCCCTTGGGAATCTTCCCGAGGTGGCTCTTCTCTCCTGGGAGGTTGGGGCTCCCCCGCTCCTGCAGCTTCACTGGGACCTGGGAGCACTGGCACTGGTGGTGCTTGGGGTGGATTATAAGGGGGTGGTAAACAATCTAAAGGGTCCCAGTTTGTAGATTCGACCTTTGTGCTATCTGATTTATCATTAGGAGTCTTAATTGGAAACATATAAAATGGATATGGACGACTCCGACTCCCATATCTACTTATTTTAACCCAACAAAATGCATATTCGCGTTCTTCTAAGGAGACAGGTTCCTTACTATTTATATATAAATTTAGAGTCTGGCACACCCAAACTTCATCAGACCCGAATTTGGGCCAAAACACACTAGGAGGTCTTATAGGCTCCTTTGTCCAGACAAAACAACAATATTGTATCATTTTCTTTTTGTCCTTATCCCTTGTACGAGATGGACTATTCCAATACCTCGACATCCTCCCTAATGGACTGTCTGGGGGAATGTTCCCGGGGTCCTTCCTAGTATCCCCTTTTCCATCCCTAGGCCTAGAATCCTTATTTCCCATTCTGAACAGAGACTTTTCTTACACCCCTTCCTTTCGCTTCGTCCTTCTCTGGCTGCACCCCTCGCGGGACTACAGAAACGCGGATCTGGACTCCACACTCGCTTCGTACCGCAGTACGTCTCAGTCACTCACACACAAGTCTCTTCTTAGAATGTCCCCGACCACCAAGGCAATACTTTAACAGTCCGATTTTTCTTACTTTGGTCCATGCATGGAGTTGCCTGGTCGTACTCTCTGTGCCTACTGCACCTATCCCTTTTCCCCCTGTGGTTCACAGAGTCTGCCGTCCAACTGGGTCTTGAGATCTTAGTCGATTCCTTCCGGAATCCCTGCCGACGATCCACGAGACCGTTGAAATCAACAGGACGCGTCTTTCCATCCTTCGGCGACAGGGACTCCCAAGAAGATGACTTCTCCCGGATGAGCCCCCAAATTGTGAGAAATAAGTTCCAGTCCGAATGAAATAGGCTCAGGCAGAATCCTCTGTGAAGCATGTTTTTATTCACGTTCTTGCAAGAGCGGGTGACCTAGCAAGTAGGCACACTTCCAGTTCTTGAAACACACCTTTTTATTCCCTAATCCCGGCCGAATTTTTCCCTCCCCTGTTTCCCATTGGTTAGGTACTCCAGGGTTCACAGTCTGTCCGAGGCGCCTAAAATTCTTCCCGCATGTCCTGCCTCTGTTTACTTCTCCTTATGCTACACCTAAAGGGATTATCTGACTAGTTTATTTCCTTCCTTTTTGGTAACAAAAAAATTGCTCAATGTCATTAGCCCTGGTTAAATGTTTGACTACCCTTCTAGATACTAATCCAGTAGGAATCAGTTTGTCCTTTTGTCTGTGTGATAAGAGATGTTCTATCTGTCACCTCTGATGGAAATGGCTTTTCTCCTCTGCAAAAGCAATACCTCCCTTTCTTACAGGCTGTAGCACCTCTCCTATGAAGACAGGCTGAGAGAGTTGGGGTTGTTCAGCCTGGAAAAGAGAAGGCTCTGGGGAGACCTTATAGCAGCCTTCCAGTGCCTGAAGGGGGTCTATAAGAAAGCTGGGGAGGGGCTGTTTGCAAGGGCATGTAGCGACAGGATGAGGGGCAATGGTTTTAAACTAGAGCAGGGTAGGTTTAGATGAGACATTAGGAAGAAGTTCTTTACCATGAGGGTGGTGAGGCACTGGAAGAGGTTGCCCAGAGAGGTGGTGGAGGCCCCATCCCTGGAGACATTCAAGGCCAGACTTCATGAGGCTCTGAGCAACCTGATGTAGTTGAAGATGTCCCTGCTTAGTGCAGGGGGGTTGGACTAGATGACCTTTAAAGGTCCCTTCCAACCCAACACATTCTACGATTCTATGATTCTATGATAATGCACATTGGCTAGTGTGGCGGAGAGAAAAAGACTTCACTGAGAGGTTCAAATTAACAATTTATTTGGACTTCACTCACAGGTCCGATATGCCACTATTGCAAGTTCTTATGGATACAATGGAAGAATGCACTATTGCAATTTAAGAAAAAAAAAAAACAATTCACAGAATACACTATTAACACTTAACAAGTGATCCCGAAAAGTAACAACACAAGCCACGAGCGTGCTAGATATTAATACCTTAAAAGAGTGCACAAATCATGGTCTTAAAGTATGCCAAATATCATATGTATGTTATTAAATCACTTACCCTCTCTCTCAGGTAAGACCGCTCAGTCCGTGGGAAGTTACCTTGCACAGCGTCTTGGACAAGGGTGGAAGAATCTCCTACAGGCCAGCTGCATCGTTGGAAGACTCCCCATTTTCCTCCCCAAAACTTAGGGTTTAAATATCCTGTTTCAATGGGTGGGCAGGATTGTGCTTCAATGGATTACACTATCTGGGATGGTTATCTCTAGTGGTTTGATGGCCCCTCAGATAGCAATGTTTATTTTGTGATGTCTGGTCTCACAGTCACTGAACAGTGGTGGGAATTGACTCAGGGCATTTTGTTTGTTAAAGGCACAATTCGTGTTTCAGTTCTTATTGTAATGCAGTGTTGAGACAACCCAGAGCTGAGCCATTTCCACAGCTCCCCCCAAGTTATCTCTGCATAGATAGGGATCAATAAGCATCTGTCAAGGCAAGATGGAGCTGAGTGGAATGACAACTCCCTGCGTCTCACCTTTTGTGCTCTGAAACCAGTTTGGCTGGGTGATCCTATTCAGCTAGTAATAACTACATGGAGAATTTAATACTTCAGACAAAGATGTTATATACTTGATTCCATCTAGAAATCAATACTACCAACATTTAAATACTTATTTGTGCAATTTTGTTCATTTTTGTTGCAACATTCAGTTCAAGGGCTCAGTATTTCTTTTTCTAAGTATCATTTTGTCCCTCCAGAGCTGATATTTCAAAGCTTCCACCCTCACATCAGGCACTAGGAGAAGAAGAACATAAACCTGCAACGTGGAGGAAGAGAGCCTCACCTCTCTTCAGCATACTATAAGACATGCTGATAATCAGTACTAGAAATACCCCTTGGCATGACTCCTATGTGAAGAGACTTAATTAAAGGAAACATTATGTTGGTAAATGTCTGCAAGCCAGAACTGGTATTAATATTGATGACCAAAGGTATTGTGGCACTTTAAAGAAAGAAATTATGGTGCTGAAAATATCTCTGCCTCAATTATTTTCTCAGACTTTATCTCCTTAACTGTATAACTCTTTCCTTTTATTTCCCATGTCTTTTCTTTCCCTTTCTCACATAGTTGTGCACGTATGTGCGTGTGCGCACACACGCACACACTGGATCTTTAATGCTGCCATTTTTATCTGTATGTGTGCTGGTTTAAAGCATCAGTAAATGAGCATTTTAGAAATGACAGTGTACAGTTGCTAAAAACATATCCCATGAACTAGCACTTGTAAAAATCTTGCCACTTAGATGTAGGCTTGCAGATATTTTTGTTTAATTGTATATGATTTGTATAAGAAGCACAATTAGCAACGACGACTGGACAAAAAGAGGAAAAAAGCTACTTGTCTATATAACACTGGATAATTGTTCCTCCATATTTCACATTTAGATGGCTTGACTGCTTGATGATTATTCATTTGAATAAACTTTGTCTAAAAATGTGGCCTTAGAATAAAATCTGAATTTCTGAAGGCCAAAGATTAGGTTAGGTCAATCTAACATTTAATTGTAAGTTTTTCTCTCACAGAGAAAATGAAATTATACTTCCACTTCATTTTCACTGCCTAGCAGAGACAAGAAAGTGCAGAAGTAATAAAGAACTGAATCACAGACAAGCAGACCACCTCCTCCAGAGGACAGGTAATATTTAGCTATTCAAGTCCACCTAAAGCTGAAAGAAAGGAACCTATCCTCTGAAACAAGGTGTTGTGGTTTAACCCCAGCCGGCAACTAAGCACCATGCAGCCACTCACTCACTCCTTGCACAGTGGGATGGGGGAGAGAATCAGAAGAGTAAAAGTGAAAAAACTCGTGGGTTCAGATAAAGACAGTTTAATAGGTAAAGCAAAAGCTGCATGCGTGCAAGCTAAGCAAAACAAGGAATTAATTCACTATTTCCCATCAGCAGGTGAGTGTTCAGCCATCTCCAGGAAAGCAGGAAGCAGGGCTCCATCACATGTAAAGGTTACTTGGGAAGACAAACACCATAACTCAGAATGTTCTCCCTTCCTTCTTCCTCATAGCTCTTATATGCTGAGCATGACATCATATGGTATGGAATATCCCTTTGGTCAGTTGGGGTCAGCTGTCCCCTCCCAACTTGTGCACCCCTAGCATACTCGCCAGTGGAGTGGTGTGAGAAGCAAAAAAGACCTTGATACTGTGTAAGCACTGCTCATCAGTAACTAAAACATCCCTGTTTTACTAACACTGTTTTCAGCACAAATCCAAAACATAGCCTGATACAAGCTACTGTGAAGAAAATTAACTCTATCCCAGCAAAAACCAGCATACAAGGCCAACAAGTAAGACAATATTGCCATTTATTACCCAGTAAATAAAAAAAAAAATCAATGGCAAAACACCAGCTCCAATGAAGCAGCTGATGCAGTAAAGGACAGTTGGTTGTACTTTGATTAGCATCTTGTGAGGTGATCAGCCCCCCCCCTTCCCCCAAAGATCTAAAGTAAATGTGCTCTGAAGAACTGTTTACATGTGTTTGCAACAAACAACCTGTGCCTTGTAAACAGCTGACATCTGCTCAGGATCACACGGGTGCAGAGCCTACTTTCTTTCCATTTAAAACTGTTATTCCACGAATAAAAAAAAGCAAATAACAACCAAAGAGTGTCAATTCAGAATTATGATAAAAATCCTTTGTAAAAGAACTCCTCAGTCCCTAGCTTGCTTAAAGGATTATATGTGAGCCATGTGCAAAAGAGAAAGCCTGTTTGTATTTTTAGTTATTCCAAACTAGCTTTGGAAAGCAAAAAAATAAATTAATAATAACCTCTTTTCTAAATTGATTTTATTTTGTTGTCACAAGGACTAGGTTCTGTCAGCCTTTCTACTGTTGAATATTACTCTGCTTCCAGAATTCTTGCTGGAATCAGTCCAACTTTGTGAAGGCAATTATTTTGCATACAAGCCTGGATTAATAAATTGTGATATGGTCTTGGGGAGTCCGTATTCTGATGACTGGTAATACAGGATCTGTGCTCTATTGGATTGTGCAGTAGCACATGTTTGATCTGCATTAAGCATGAACGCATAATCATGTCATTGTCAAAATAAAGAAAACATAATGCAAAGATTGTACTAGCCTGAAGTTTTCATATTGGACTTGTCCTGGCTGCAGGAAGGCAGGTAATGCCAGATAAACATAAAGACAGGGCAGTATATACTGACCCTTATTGCTGTGGTAAAGTTCACTTGTCAAATGTTTTGGAACAAATCTGAGCATAGCAGATTAGTGCTTTTGTGGTAAGTTGACATTGGCTGGACACCAGGTGCTCAACAAGCTGCTCTATCACTCCCCTCCTCAGCAGGACAAGGGGGGAGAAAATAAGATGGAAAAAACCTCATGTGTCAAGATAAAGGCAGTTTAATAAAGCAAAAGCAAAGGCCGTGTGTGGAAGCAAAGGAAAGCAAGAGATTTATTCTCTACTTCCCATTAGTAGGTGATGTCCAGCCACTTCCCAGGAAGTAGGGCTTCAGTACACGTACCGGTTGCTCCAGAAGACAAACGTCATAATAATGAATGCCACCCCCACTCCCCGCCTCATTTCTCTTAGCTTTTATTGCTGAGCAGATGTCATAGGGTATGGAATATCCCTTTGGTCAGTTTGGGTCAGCTGTCCTGGCTATGTCCCCTCCCAAGATCTTGCCCACCCCCAGCCTACTGGTGAGGGGGGAATGTTGGAGAGACAGCCTTGATGCTGTGTGAGTACTGCTCAGCAGTAGCCAAAACATTGGTGTGTTATCAACACCTTTCTAGCTACCAATACAAAGCACAGCACTGTGAGGGCTGCTATGGGGAAAATTAATTCCATCTCAGACAGACCCAGTACAGCTTTACATCCTGAGGCTACAGTGCTTTGGTGAAGGTGCAGCTAACTTTAAACTATTATCAAGTTACAGCTCCAATAGTTACATCTAAATGATCCAGTTTGCTTAAATATAAACCTGCACACAAACTGCAGTTCTTGGATTGCACCTACTGCACATCCATTGACTTGTACTGTGGCTGAAGGCTGGTCCAAGCCTAGGTCTAGTTCACTTAGAGAAACATGGACACAGCTGGAGTAGTGGTTGAGTGTATCCCCTTTGGGAACTGTGTATGTAGTACTTTGGGAAGTGTGGGAACTGTGGAAACTGGGAACTTTGGGAACTGTGGATGTAGCTTTCTCCCAGTCCTCACTGGGTGATCAAACAAGCTGCTGCTTCACTGCACTGCACCATGCCACCATGTCCTTGCAATGCTCTACAAAACTTAATGCAATCTAGGATCTATACTTCTGATTGTTATGTCAGTTCTCCATGACTATTAGGAGGAAGGTTATTGTATACAAAACATGATTTGGAATTTGCTAGCAAGGAGGCACATTTGAGTGCCTCAACAGATACCTCTCTATTGAGTACTCATAACTGAGGTTGAGATTTGCAGAATAGTTTAACTGTTCAATATCAGAATAAGATTTTGAAGATTGTCTGCTCTAAAATGAGGGACTATATTATTCTTCCTATTAAAAGTCTGGCAGATTTCCACAGAGATCCTGATGGTTCATCATAATGAAATTGTGAGGAAGAACAAAAAAGTCAAGGCATTGGGATAATACCTTCCCCGGACCTGATCTGCAGTCCCCTTCTGTGTTTAAACCCGGAAAGGTCCCATGGGAGTGGACCTCTGCCACAGCCCAGGAGCCAAACTCCACGAAGGTGGTTTTTTGTAACTTCTTCATGGGACAGAGGGGCACAAGAGTTACATTAAAAGACCAGGTAGAGTATACTCTGGCTGTGGAATTAAGGACAAGCAACATAGCAGGTCTGAATGCTTTTAAGGACAGATCATACAAGGATCATGCACAAGAGGCCCTCTCCCTATCCCCCCTCCCTCCCCGCGGGGCCACATGGGGACCAGAGCAAAGAGAGGGAGGGCCCTTGTGTGCTGCAGCTGTATGAGTGTAGGAGGTTCGTAGGAGATGCAGAGAAAATAGAAGGATGGGATATGCACAGGGGAACAGTCATGAAACAGAGGTTCTGTACTTAATGGTATGAAGCTGTGTTGGGGGAGTCCAGACTGGACATTAGGAAAAGATTCTTCACTGAGAGGGTGGTTGGTCACTGGAACAGGCTCCCCAGGGAAGTGGTCATGGCACGAAGCCTGTCAGAGTTCAAGGAATGTCTGGATGATGCTCTTAGTCATATGGTTTACTTTTAGGTAGTCCTGCAAGGAGCAGGGAGTTGGACTCGATGATTCTTATCGGTCCCTTCCAAATCGAGATATTCTATGATTCTAAGATTCTACTTTATTGAAAGAACAATAGAGGGCCACACTGGCCAAGCCCAAACACCTACCCCAGCACATTACTAGGTCATGCATGGTATTAAGGAAAACAATAGTAAGGACTGAAGAAGAGGATGGACAGATAAAGGTAGCAATAGGGAGGGAAGGAAGAAGTGGTGAATGGGTGAGGAGACTGGATAGGAATAAGGTTTGAAGCTGTGGAGAAATGTTGGTGTATCTGGCTTCTTGTAATGTTTTTCCCATAATAGGGTCAGGCTTGATGTCTGGCATTTTTGGAGTTGGTATAAATGAAAGTTGGTGCTCTTCCCTGTTCAGCCCAGCCTATTCCCTGAGCACTGTGAAGTGCTCAAAGACCTCTGCCTGGCCACTAGCCACCTTAGTAGCCTGCAATTGGCAAGGTCCAGCTCTAGGACCTGTAATGGTCAACATTGTCCTGCAAGGGACCCAAGGGTTTTACAGTAAGAGGTATAGCAGGAAAAAGAGGCCAGCCTCTCAGACAGGAGCATCTTCTGGTTGACAGGGTGGAGATTAAAATGCAAATGCCCCAGAGGAGATCTGCCAGCAGCAGAAGACATCATGCACAAACAGCTAGGCCAGTTTGGATGTTTTGGGACCTTGTAAGCAAGTTTCTTGCACAGAATATGCCAAAGGGTTATGGGATGTGCACAGTCTGGACAAGTTGGATAAAACATGGACTAGAAAGGTTGTAAAGGCATGAATGCAGCTGAGATGGAAACAGCAAGTTTCCCTTGAAAGGTAGATATTAGCATTTGGATCTGCAATAATTAGACTTTACATTATAAAAGCAATCATATCCTGTAAAACAAATTTCCAAAGCAAAATTCTTAAGTTGCTTGATGAGCCACCTATATATATAGTTTTACATAGTTTCTGACCTTTATGCCCACAGAGTGCTACACTTGCAAACTTTATTTGGGGGGAGAAAATTCCCTTGAAAATAGTTGCAATTTCTGATTGCAAGATTTAGAATCGGCTTGATTGTTTATTAAAGATAGAAATTTAAACATTTGTTTTAAATTTCAAATTTCTAGTTATAGCTTATGTTGATATCAAAACCTCTATGATTGTAACTCTGTAAATCATTTGGGTAAATGATTCCTGACAAGACAATGGGATAGAAGGAACAACTGGACCTAAAACCAGGTAGCAGAAACTTCAGTGGGCTGATTGCCCAAGAAACTTGGCTATACCACATGAAATGTGTCCTTAAGGTGAACTTGACTAATTATAATATGAAAACCACTCCTCTAGAAGTTAGGATACCCACCTCCGCTTGAAGACTCTCACCCATTGAGCCTGCGCAGTAAAGTTAAGAGACACTCTACCGTTAAAGGTTTTACACCAATCAGCTTTGAGATAAGGAATTATGAGCACCAGTAAAAAGTTGATAAACAATGAATATGTTAATTATGCTAATTTACAATGTATAAATGAATGACTGTTTCAATGCTGGGTGTGCTAGCTTTGTGGAGATAGCCCCTAGCACTCTTTTCTGTGCAGAACTGCTAATAAATAGCTAATATCTCGACTCTGTGTGTTATTGGCTTGCACACCGGATAAATGATCCCATGAGTTTTGGGACAACAATGTGAATTAAATTATGAAGGTAATTTATCTGTGTTTGTTAATTATATGAAGCCATAATTTCATTCTTTTTGAATATCAGCAGGAATAATTTAATAAAAGTTCTTGTCACAGGAGCTTTTTCTCATAAACCTACTTGTTTACTTTTCCAAAGTGTTCTTGAGTAAACAGACAGCAGCACTGGATAATAAATATAATTTTGTTATTAGCTAATTTTTTGTGACTGGTAATCATTCTGGATGATTAGTCTGCTATATTTCTTTTACTTCAGTTTTGTTATGAAATTATTTCAATTGCATATTACATTTCTTGAACTGGCAAAAAGTTACCATTTAGAAATAACCTTAATTCACTAAATGCAGTGTAGTTTTAGTGAGATGTGGTTTTGTTACATAGAAACTCATGTAAATTGAAATAATTATGTTGCTGAACACATGTACAATACTATAGACATTTAACAGGTCTATTGTAAGTATATATAAAAAATAGATTCAAACCATGTATTAGAAAATTATTTGATAGACTGAAATCTTACGAGTACAACTGCTTCACAAAGATATTTTATAGATTTACTGCTTCTATTTCAATCCTATTCATATACACAGTTTATTTATGAAACTCATAATTTACAAGCTGCCTCTTAAATAACATAGCAATTGAAATCTCTTTAATTTATACATTCATAAAAATACACTAGCTCTGTAAATGTTTGCTAACCAAACTCATATTGGATCATTGCTTGCGTGCATGGCTTTTGCTTTACCTATTAAACCGTCTTTATCTCAACCCACAATTTTTTTCTCACTTTTACCCTTCCAATTCTCTCCCCCATCCCACCGGGGGAGAGTGAGCAAGCCGCTGCATGATCTTAGTTGCTGGCTGGGGTTAAACCACGACAGTACTGTTTGGTGTGCAATGTGGGGCTCGAAGGGTTCAAGAGAATGACAGAGTTTATTAGAATGTGCTAGATATTGAATTTATAGCTGTTATTGCTGTTTAGCTATTAATGGGCAGGCTCCTGTGCTTGCCATGGGGCTTGCTTGCCTTACTGTATATTTGAGCCTAGTGCTCATTAGTGGCTGCTTTTTGCTTTTGCTGCTTGCTGTAGTGCTGTACTGCTTATCATCTTACTCTGTTGTGCCTGGGAACATTTTGATATCAGCAATGGCGATGCACCTGGGCTGGCAGATGGCCAGGGCATTGCTGTTTTCTGTGCTGTTGCACTGGACAGACTGGAACTCCAGTGTGAACTCAAGTTGAAACAATTCTGCAGACACTAAGGTCAGTGAACAAGAAGTGGGAGAAGGTGCTTTAGGGACCAGAGCAGAGATTCCCCTGCAGACTGTGGTGAAGACCATGGTGAGGCAGGCTGTTCCCCTGCAGCTCATGGAGGTTAATACCAGAGGAGGTGGATGCTGGAAGGAAAGGGATCCACACTGGAGAAGTTTGTGAAGAACTGCAGATTGTGGGTGGGACCCCATGCTGGAGCAGGGGAAGAGTGTGAGGAGCCCTCCCCCTTGGGAGGAAGGAGTGGCAGAAACAATGTGTGATGAACTGACCGCAACCCCCATTCCCCATCCCCCTGCACTGCTAAGGGCAGTGAGAAGGTAGAGAAATCAGGACTAAAGTTAAACCCGGGGTTTAAGTTGTATGTTATGGGAATTACTACAGCAGGAACCCCTTGTTGCTATCCAGGCTAGGAGCAAGGGGAGGAGTTCATTGCAATGTTAAACCCTATAACCTGGCCTAAAGGGTCCAGAGGTGGAGACTATAATGGATATACCTTTAAATTGTTGTAACCCATGATTTGAGTTAAATGTTATAGGAATTGCTATAGCAGGAACCACCTGAACCAATGGAGAACAAGCCTCAGAAGAAGCAGTGCAAGTGCAGCAGTGACCCAAACTGAGCTGTCTTTGGTGCCCAGCAACTCCACACAGAATCACAGAATCACAGAATCATAGGGTTGGAAGGGACCTCTGGAGATCATCTAGTCCAACCCCCCTGCCAGAGCAGGGTCACCTAGAGCAGGTTGCACAGGAACATGTCCAGGCGGGTTTTGAATGTCTCCAGAGAAGGAGACTCCACCACCTCTCTGGGCAGCCTGTTCCAGTGCTCTGCCACCCTCAGGGTAAGGAAGTTCCTCCTCATATTTAGGTGGAACTTCCTATGCTCAAGTTTGTGCCCATTACCTCTTGTCCTGTCCCTGGGCACCACTGAAAAGAGCCTGGCCCCATCCTCCTGACACCCACCCTTTAAGTATTTATAAGCATTGATAAGGTCCCCCCTCAGCCGTCTTTTTTCCAGACTGAAGAGACCCAAACCCCTCAGCCTTTCTTCATAAGAGAGGTGTTCCAGTCCCCTAATCATCTTGGTAGCTCTCTGCTGCACCCTCTCCAGCAGTTTCCTGTCCCTCTTGAACCGGGGAGCCCAGAACTGGACACAGTACTCCAGGTGCGGCCTCACCAAGGCAGAGTAGAGGGGGAGGATGACCTCCCTTGATCTGCTGGCCACACTCTTCTTGATGCACCCCAGGATGCCATTGGCCTTCTTGGCCACAAGGGCACATTGCTGGCTCATGGTCATCCTGTTGTCCACCAGGACTCCCAGGTCTCTTTCCACAGAGCTGCTCTCCAGCAGGTCAGCCCCCAAGCTGTACTGGTGCCTGGGGTTATTCCTCCCCAGGTGCAGCACCCTACACTTGCCCTTGTTGAATTTCATAAGGTTCCTCTCTGCCCAACTCTCCAGCCTGTCCAGGTTTCTCTGTATGGTGGCACAGCCTTCCGGTGTGTCAGCCACCCCTCCCAGCTTTGTGTCATCAGCAAACTTGCTGAGGGTGCACTCTATCCCACACACCACCACACACCATCTCTCCTGCTCTGAAAGAATGTTATGACAGATGAAGCCCAAAGTCATGGATTAAATGAACTCAATGGACATTTTGTGGACATTTATGTGCATTTTACAGACATTTCACAGGGGTGGTCCATAGACTAAGGGAATGATATCTATGTGTTATATCAAAGGGATGGGAAGGGTGGCGGTGGTTAATGAGGTTGTATTGGATAGTGTGGGACCTGAGCATGACGTAAATGGTATGGAACAAGGGGTGGAGAATGTCATGATATCTGTTGGAGGAACAACACAGCAGGGCACAAGAAATCCAGGAAGTTCTTGGAATGTGTTGATGAGTGTAGGAATGTATCTGAGAGAAAATGGTCATGTGAGCCAGCCTCCCTACTGTGAGAGATTAGATTAAGGGCAAAACAGGTGGTAGAAGATGGAATTAGTACATGGGAAAAATGGGAACTGAGAAGGCAGAAAACATGTTGTGCTAATGACTAAGCAATTTACTATGTGAATTCTTGTAACCAATCTGATCTGTGAATGAACTGCATGGACAGCATGTGGACAGTGTAACTAGCTAATCAGAAATAAGCGAGTCACGTGTACAGGTACAACACAGGGTATAAAAGATGATGATCTGTGCTTAATAAACAGCTTCTGTTGATTCACATTGGATCGTCTGGAGTCCAGTTATTTCTGCTCAGATGAGAACTTCCTTCTCCAAGTGGTAGAGGAGCCAATGAGGAGAGGGGCTATGCTGGACCTTGTCCTTATCATCAAGGAGGAACTAGTGGGGAATGTCAAGCCCAAGGGTAGCCTTGGCTGCAGTGATCATGAAATGGTGGAGTTCAAGATCCTTTGGGCAGCAAGGAGGGTGTGCAGCAAGCTTTGGACTTCAGGAGAGCAGACTTTGGACTCTTGAGGGATCAGCTTGGAAGGGTATCAAGGTGTCGTGGTTTAGCCTCAGACGGCAACAAAGAACCACGTGCCGCTCGCTCGGGCCTTCCCAATACAGGAAGAATCAGAAGAAAAAGGCAAAACTCTTGGGTTGAGACAAAGGCAGTTTAACAGTACAGCAAAGGGAACAAGAAAAAACAACAACAATAACACGGACAGAGGAATATACAAACACGATTATGGAACCGCCGCTCCCCGCCACTCACTGACCAGACCCAGGACGCCCCAGCCCGCTCCAAGCCTCGACTTCCTGCCTCCTCCCCCTGGCAGCTCAGGGTGGGTATGGCTCACATGGCATGGAATACCTGTGTCCCTGCCGGAGCCTGGGGAGAATTAACCCTGTCCCCACTGGAACCAGGACATGTGGGATAAAGCATTGGAGGGGAGAGGGCCCAAGGAAGCTGGTTAGTATTCAAGGATAGAAGTCAGTATTCAAAGAAGTCAGGCAAAAACACCAGGAGGCCTGCGTGGATGAACGAGGAGCTCCTGGACAATCTCAAACAGAAAATGGAGGCCTACAGAGGGTGGATGTAAGGACAGGTAGACCGTGAGGAATACAGAGAAATTGTCCAAGGAGCCAGGGACCAGGTTAGGCAAGCTAAAGCTCAGATAGAATTAAATCTGGCCAGGGACATCAAGGATAACAAGAAAAACTTCTATAAGTACGTCAGGGGTAAAGGCAAGACTAGGGAAGATGTGGGCCCTCTCCAGAAGGAAATGGGAGGCCTGGTCACCCAGGATATGGAGAAGGCTGAGGTACTCAATGACTTTTTCGCCTCGGTCTTCACCAGCAAGGGCTCTAACCACACCAACCAAGTCGCAGAAGGCAAAGACAGGGACTGTGAGAATGAAGAACCACCCACTGTAGGAGAAGATTGTGTATGAGACCATCTAAGGAACCTGAAGGTACACAAGTCCATGGGACCTGATGAAATCCATCCACGGGTCCTGAGGGAGCTGGCAGATGAAGTTGCTAAGCCGCTTTCCGTAATATTTGAAAAGTCGTGGCAGTCTGGGGAAGTCCCCGCTGACTGGAAAAGGGGAAACGTAACCCCCATTTTCAAAAAGGGGAAAAAAGGAAGACCCAGGGAACTACAGATCGGTCAGTCTCATCTCTGTGCCTGGCAAGATCATGGAGGAGATCCTCCTGGAAACTCTGCTAAGGTACATGGAAAATAAGGAGGTGATTGGTGACAGCCAACATGGCTTCACCAAGGGCAAGTCATGCCTGACAAATCTGGTGGCCTTCTACAATGGTGCTACAGCATTGGTAGATAAGGGGAGAGTAACTGACATCATCTACCTGGACTTCTGCAAAGCATTTGACACTGTCCTGCATGACATCCTTGTCTCTAAATAGGAAAGACATGGATTTGATGGATGGACCACTTGGTTTATAAGGAATTGGCTGGACGGCCGCACTCAAAGTGTTGTGGTTAATGGTTCAATGTCCAAGTGGAAACCAGTGATGAGTGGCATTCTTTGGGGGTCAATACTGGGACCGGTGCTGTTTAACATCTTTCAGCGACATGGACAGTGGGACTGAGTGCACCCTCAGCAAGTTTGCTAATGACACCAAGCTGTGTGGGGCGGTTGACACGCTGGAGGGAAGGGATGCCATCCAGAGGGACCTGGACAGGCTTGAGAGGTGGGCCCATGTGAACCTCATGAAGTTCAACAAGACCAAGTGCAAGGTCCTGCACCTGGCTCATAGCAATCCCAGGCACAAATACAGGCTGGGCAGAGAATGGCTTGAAAGCAGCCCTGAGGAGAAGGACTTGGGCGTGTTGGTGGATGAGAAGCTCAACATGAGCAAGCAATGAGCACTTGCAGCATAGAAAGCCAACCGCATCCTGGGCCGCATCAAAAGAAGCATGGCCAGCAGGTCGAGGGAGGTCATTCTGCCCCTCTACTCCACTCTCATGAGACCCCACCTGAAGTACTGTGTCCAGCTTTGGTGTCCTCAGCAGACGAAGGACATGGACATTTAAAAATTACTGTAGGTATTTCATATTACATTTTCACTAATATTAATTTACAGCTTTCTCACACACTTTATTTAATGTAATTTTACCGAAAAGTAAAGAGAAGATCTTTTCAGTACTATTTTGTTCTGATTCCATTAGCACTTTTTCTGAAGTCTACAAAAAGAAAAAAAATACAGTTTATTTGTGCATATAAAGGCACACTATCAAGGATTATATACTCTGGCACCTTGCTGAAATTGTAATTTCTATCAGGAGAGCATGGAGAAAGGTGTGAGTCAGGTTTGTGAAAAACAGTTAGCTTTGCCACCTCCAATACTGCAAGATCCTACATGACATATTTTTTCCTTAAATCAAGGCTTTTCTTTCATTGAACTGCAACAAAAAGATATTTTATCTGTTCAGGTTAGATTGTTGTAAACATTATTATTGTTATCATGCTAATTTTAGGTCTTATCTTGTAACCTATTATATGTTTACCCACTTTGCAGACAGAAGAGGTTCCGAGTCAAGTGTAGTCACATGAAAATTTATATTCTTTTAAATATCTACCTCACATATTTATGTTTCGCTAACTACTTTAATTCCTTATTGTTATATCATAATAATACAAAGATTGAGAAACTTCAGGAATGCCAGCAGCAGAGCCATTCTCCTCATAACAATACCACTAGTGAATAGACCCTTCTGCTGAAATTCAAGTAGGTCTTACTGACGGGAAAATGGTACCCCTCCTATAAGACTGCGTATAAGTCACAGGCCTTATTTTTAACTTCCTGAAAATTTTGGTTAATGAAATGTATTTGGCCTCTACCCTTCACATTTACCCTACATGTGTGAGAAATTTATTTTTATTATTGTTTTATTCTTGGCAAAAGATTGGCCAAACCCATTTCTGAGACTATGAAAAAAATATGTAGCACTGGTATCCAATTAAGTGTTTGGTTGTGTCCCTCTACTGGTAGAATAAAAAACAGCTTGCTGCTATCATTTTACATATTTCTCCTTTCCATTCCTATGATGTTTCTTACCTGTCTTACCATGAGTTCAGGAATTTCAGGTTTTAGGAAAATCTAAAGGCAATGGTTTAAATCACTGGAAATGTGTATTTATTTAAAATATCTCTTCAGATATTGATACCAATAATTTATGTGGAGATAAAATGCCTTAAAAAAATAAAAAGAAGAGGCTATAAAACACGAAATGTTCAAATATCATAGCAATCCAAAATACTAATTCTTCCAAGTGAAATGGACCTGTCTTTAACTCATGAGCCTTCAAATCTCCAATGAGATCAAAAATATGATAATCCATGATTAAATACAGCAAGAGCTGAACAAAGCAAGAGTCATTTCTCTGCATATTTCAGACTGGCTGAAAGTGCTGTTTAGAACTAGAAACAATCTGGATGAGTTCTGGCCTACATTCAGTAAGTTACATCATGAGCTGGACAGAGAACGAATCTGATTCATATTTGTTATTCTTGCTTTGACCTCAGGCATAATTCAGTTTGCAATGAATAGGGAACTATTTATTTTTAAACCAGGAACTGGACTAGGTTTTAAAAAGAAGAAAATCACTTATGCCAGTATTGCATACTCTTATATTTCCATATTCTAGCAAAGGCCACAAAACCTCATGCTAGTTTTAGAATTAAATTTCCACCAGGAATAGCAGATAAAGTTATACCAAGAATGCTAGACCAAGGCTCTACTTTTAGGCCATAATGCCACAAAGCAATTAGGCAAGTTTATGATTCTATGTGCTATTAACCAGGATTTCAGGGCTTGTTATCACAAGATATTGAAAAGACTTAATATCTATCCAGTATCTCACCAGATCAGGTCCCAAATTTTTTCTTTGCACGTGATTCAAATATAGCAGGAATGCAAAGGAATAACGCCTCCACTACTCCTTTTTTACTCTATGCAGTTGGGTGAATGGACATGTTCAGTGCGCCCAAAAAATTCAGAATGGACCTGGGGATAGATCACATGAGAATCTGACATTGTTTCCCAATGACTGCAAGCGATACACAAAGAGTTTGTGTACTGGCTTGGTAAGAAGGAACTAGCGGCACAAAGACGACAGTGGCAGGCAGAAGAGAGCTATTTTATATAGACAGATGGTCTGTGAATTATTTAGTTAAACTGTGTACAAGAACAGAAGAAATCTGGGGTAAAATAAAAGATATTTTATTGCATGTGTTTACAAACATTTTCCTTCTGACAAAGGCATGTTCATGGGATAGGTTTTTGCAGGTTCCTAATTTTTTATTAAGTTCCTCTTATGATACAGACCAGGCAGTTATCAGATTTAATATGGATATGTATTTCCTTTGAGTTTTCTCAAGGATTATGGGATTTGTTAAACTGCATATAGTTCTGCATTAAGACTGAATACAAATTACAGAATATATACAAATTCTCATTGGTTTTAACAACATGTGCTGATTTTGACTGGGATAAAGTTAAATTTCTTCACAGTAGCTAGTATGGGGCTACAGTTTAGATTTGTGATGAAAACAGTGTTGATAACATAGGGATGCTTTTGTTATTGCTGAGCAGCGCTTACACAGCATCAAGGCCTTTTCTGCTCCTCACACCACCCCACCAGCTAGTAGGCTGGGGGTGCACAAGAAGTTGGGAGGGGACACAGCCGGGATAGCTGACCCCAACTGACCAAAGGGATATTCCATATCATATGACATCATGCTCATACTGAGCTGGGAGGAAAAGAAGGAAGTGGGGGACATTTGGAGTGATGGTGTTCTGTCTTCCTAGGTAACCGTTATGCACGATGAAGCCCTGCTTTCCTGGAGATGGCTGAACACCTGCCTGACAATGGGAAGTAGTGAATGAATTCCTTGTTCCGCTTTTCTTGTGTGCGCAGCTTTTGCTTTATCTATTAAGCTGTCTTTATCTTAACCCACGAGTTTTCTCACTTTTACCCTTCTGATTCTCTCCCCCATCCTGCTCAGGGTAAGTGAGCAAGCAGCTGTGTGGTGCTTAGTTGCTGGCTGGGGTTAAACCATGACACAATGTTAACACATTCATACAAAACACAAAAATTTATAGGTAACTCAGTACTTCTAATTATAGATTTCCATGATGTTTGTGATAAATACATGCTAATAAGTATTCCTTTCCTGGTAATTTTTGTTTACAATTCTGATGTTCGTTAAAGTTAGTTCCCTTTAATGTCACACTATTTGATCACTATTTTGTGTACAGATAGTAATAAACTTATTTCATTACTATACCTTTGTATATAAGCAGTTATCATTTACACATACAAATCTCATTGTGTGTTCATGCAAATTTTAAAAAGAAACTTGACATGTCTTTATGACCAAGTCCACTGAAGTGTCCTCTGCTGAAGATGGGGAACAAACAAAGGCTTTGTTTTGTTCATTAGAACAACAATAATGACAACAAAAGAAGAAAAATCTAAGAATATATTCTTCTATTTGTCATTTAAATGACATGGAATTTTTTTACTCATTTATTGTCTTTTTTTGTTCCCTTTACTGATTAGGAAATGAAGATACATTTAACATTTCCTGTCCTTTAAATGACAGAATCAGACCTGATTCTCCTCATCAGAGAAATTTTGAGGTCTTGTCGCTTTCAGAGAAATTTGACCTGCTCTCACTGTCATGGTATATAATTGAGGGAGAGCTTTAATGCAGATGCAGTGCTCTAATACAGAGCAAGTCTTAAGTCAGTAACAGATTTATGTAACTGTCCTGGTTCCGGTGGGGATAGGGTTAACTTTTCCTGGTATTCCATGCCATGTGAGCCACGCCCACCCTGAGCTGCCGGGGGAGGGGGCAGGAAGTTGCTGCTTAAAAGCGGGCTGGGGCGTCCCGGGTCTGGCTGGTCGGCGAGCGGCGGGGAGCGGTGGTTCCGTAATCGCGTTTGTATATTCCCCTATCTGTGGTGGTGGTGGTGGTGGTGGTGGTGGTGGTGGTGGTGGTGGTGGTGGTGGTGGTGGTGGTGGTGGTGGTGGTGGTGTTTGCCTGTTCCCTTTACTGTCCTGTTAAACTGCCTTTGTCCCAACCCAAGAGTCTTGCCTTTTCTTACGATCCTTCCTGTATTAGGAAGGGACGTGCGAGCGGCACGTGGTTCTTTGTTGCCGTCTGAGGCTAAACCACGACAGTCCTTTTTGGCGCCCAACGTGGGGCTCGAAGGGTTGAGATAACTGGTCATCATGTTGCTTGGTTTGTTCTCATGGCTGTGTTACATAAATTCCTATATGGCTTATGTACTCCCTGCGATGCTGTTTACCATGTCTGGAAGAGGGATGAGGATTATCATTCTGCTGTCCTGTGCGATATCTGTTTATGATATGATAACATCACTGTTCAGATGGTTATTTTGGGGTGTTTATGTGGTTTTGTTGTCCTGTCTGTACATTGGACACCGTCTCTCAGAATTTGTTAATAGTTTCCCCAGCCCTTTTGCCTCCCTTTTCTCCTTCGGGTCAGGTATGACAGCTTTTGAGAATCTTGAATATCCTTGGGATACTCAAACCAGCGTGTTCCTAGTGTTATGTCTCCTGAATACGTTCCAGGTCTTGTTTAGGGTTAAGCGACTATTTAAGACTACCACCCGGAGATCTGCTCCGAGGCTGGATAGTCAGGGGTGGCATGGCATGTGGGAGAGCATGGGCAGGTACCTAGAGAACTACTCGCCTCCAATGGTCTGGGACTTCACCCCTGAACAATTACAGGACCCTGATAAAGTGGTAGAATATTTGAAGGGAAAATGTTGTGGCTATTCTAGAGAGGCACAACTCACCGCGCTGTGCTGGGCCCTGGCCAGTATCTACCAGGCACTGCTCAGAATTATGCAGCACCCTCAAGGGGAAGAGATGGAAACCAGACCGGCAGCCCCTGCGGCGGCCCCTGCGGCTGCTGCAGCCCCTGCGGCGGCCCCTGCGGCTGCTGCAGCCCCTGCGGCAGACACTGCGGCTACTGCAACCCCTGCGGCAGACACTGCGGCTACTGCAACCCCCGTGGTAGCCACTGCCACTGAACCAGAGAACCAACCCGTGCCGGTATCAGTTGCCCCCATACAGAAGAAGAAGTACACAAAGAAATCAGTTCGCTTAGTAAGAGATGATGATGAACCAGGGCCATCACGAGAGCAGGAGGAAGAGGCAGAACCAGAGATAATTACTCGATCCCTATCCTTGAGTGAGCTGCGGGATATGCGAAAAGATTTCAGCCGACTTTCAGGCGAGCACATTGTCACCTGGCTGCTCCGGTGCTGGGATAATGGGGCCAGTAGCCTGGAATTAGAGGGTAGGGAGGCCAGGCAGCTGGGATCCCTGTCTAGGGAAGGCGGCATTGACAAGGCGATTGGGAAAAAGACCCAAGCCCTCAGCCTCTGGAAACGACTCCTGTTAGGCGTGAGGGAGAGGTACCCCTTCAGTGAGGATGTTGTATGTCACCCAAGCAAGTGGACTACCATGGAAAGAGGTATCCAGTACCTGAGAGAATTAGCCGTGCGGGAGATGATTTATTATGACTTGGACAATGCCGACTTACCCACAGACCCTGATGAGGTGCGATGCACAAGGCCCATGTGGCGGAAGTTTGTACGGAGCGCACCATCGTCATATGCCAACTCCCTGGCAGTAATGGAATGGAAAGGTGAAGAGGGACCAACGGTGGATGAGTTAGCTGGCCGGCTCCGGCGATATGAAGAAAGTCTCTCTTCCCCCCTTGTCTCAGCTGTGGAGAAACTGTCGCGGAAGGTCCAGCAACTTGAAGAGAATATGTTCTACTCCCCACCTGCACGGGCCAGCATCTCAGCTATTAGAAGCAGGCATTTCCCCACTCAAGAGAGAGAGTACAGAGGGTACACACCACGAGGCACCCTGTGGTTCTACCTGCGGGACCACGGAGAGGACATGAGGAAGTGGGATGGACGACCTACTTCGATCCTGCGGACACGGGTACAGGAGTTGCAAGGAAGGACAACCACAAAAGGGGATCCCTCCAGGAAAAGTGCTGCCCCAGTTTCCAGTGGGCCGTTCCCCAGACAAAGCAGAAGGCCTGATCTTGCTTCTGATCCTCTTGAAGGAACTTCCAAGTCATTTATGCAAGAAGTGAGTAACGGATACTATGACGAGTATTAGGGGGGCCCTGCCTCCGGCCAGGTGGAGGAAAGGGACAACCGGGTTTATTGGACGGTGTGGATTCGATGGCCTGGCACATCAGACCCACAGGAGTATAAGGCTCTAGTGGACACGGGTGCGCAGTGTACTTTAATACCATCAAGCTATAGAGGGGCAGAACCCATTTGTATTTCCGGGGTGACAGGGGGATCCCAAGAGTTGACTGTACTGGAGGCGGAAGTGAGCCTAACTGGGAATGAGTGGCAAAAGCATCCCATTGTGACTGGCCCAGAGGCTCCATGCATCCTTGGTATAGATTACCTCAGGAGAGGGTATTTTAAGGACCCAAAAGGGTACCGCTGGGCCTTTGGCATAGCTGCCTTGGAGACAGAGGAAGTTAAACAGTTGTCTGCCTTGCCTGGTCTCTCGGAGGATTCTTCTGTTGTGGGGTTGTTGAGGGTCAAAGAACAACAGGTGCCGATTGCTACCACAACGGTGCATCGGCGGCAGTATCGCACTAACCGAGACTCTCTGATTCCCATCCATGAGCTGATTCGTCAACTAGAGGTTCAAGGAGTGATCAGCAAGACTCGCTCACCCTTTAACAGTCCCATATGGCCGGTGCGAAAATCTAATGGAGAGTGGAGGCTAACTGTAGACTATCGTGGTCTGAATGAAGTCACGCCACCGCTGAGTGCTGCTGTGCCGGACATGCTAGAACTCCAGTACGAACTGGAGTCCAAGGCAGCCAAGTGGTATGCCACGATTGATATAGCGAATGCATTCTTCTCAATCCCTTTGGCAGCAGAGTGCAGGCCACAGTTTGCTTTCACTTGGAGGGGCGTCCAATACACCTGGAATCGACTGCCCCAGGGGTGGAAACACAGCCCCACCATTTGCCATGGACTGATCCAGACTGCACTGGAACAGGGTGAAGCTCCAGAACATCTGCAGTACATTGATGACATCATTGTATGGGGAAACACAGCAGAAGAAGTTTTTGAGAAAGGGAGTAAAATAGTCCAAATCCTTCTGAACGCTGGTTTTGCTATAAAGCGAAGTAAGGTCAAGGGACCTGTGCAGGAGATCCAGTTTTTAGGAATAAAATGGCAAGATGGACGCCGTCAGATTCCAATGGATGTGATCAACAAAATAGCAGCTATGTCTCCACCAACTAGTAAAAAGGAAACACAGGCTTTCTTAGGTATTGTGGGTTTTTGGAGAATGCATATCCCAGATTACAGTCAAATTGTAAGCCCTCTGTATCAAGTAACCCGGAAGAAGAATGATTTTAAATGGGGTCCTGAGCAACGACAAGCTTTTGAACAAATCAAACAGGAAATAGTCCATGCAGTGGCCCTGGGGCCAGTCCGGCCAGGACAAGATGTTAAAAATGTGCTCTATACCGCAGCCGGGGAGAACGGCCCTACCTGGAGCCTCTGGCAGAAAGCACCAGGGGAGACTCGAGGTCGACCCCTAGGGTTTTGGAGTCGTGGATACAGAGGATCCGAAGCCCGCTACACTCCAACAGAAAAAGAGATATTGGCAGCATATGAAGGGGTTCGAGCTGCTTCGGAAGTAGTTGGTACAGAAGCACAGCTCCTCTTAGCACCTCGACTGCCGGTGCTGGGCTGGATGTTCAAAGAAAGGGTCCCCACCACACATCATGCAACCGATGCTACATGGAGTAAGTGGATTGCACTGATCACGCAGCGAACGCGAATGGGAAACCCCAGTCGCCCAGGAATTCTGGAAGTGATCATGGACTGGCCAGAAGGCAAGGATTTCGGAATGTCACCAGAGGAGGAGGTGACGCGTGCAGAAGAGGCCCCACCATATAATAAACTGCCAGAAAATGAGAAGAAATATGCCCTGTTCACTGATGGGTCCTGCCGTATTGTGGGAAAGCATCGAAAGTGGAAGGCTGCTGTGTGGAGTCCTACACGACGGGTTGCAGAAGCCAGTGAGGGACAGGGTGAATCGAGCCAGTTTGCAGAGGTGAAGGCTATTCAGCTGGCTTTGGACATTGCTGAGCGAGAAAAATGGCCAGTACTTTATCTCTACACTGACTCATGGATGGTGGCAAATGCTCTGTGGGGGTGGTTACAGCAGTGGAAGCAGGGCAACTGGCAGCGCAGAGGCAAACCCATCTGGGCTGCTGAACTGTGGAAAGATATTGCTGCCCGGATAGAGAATCTGGTTGTGAAAGTACGCCATGTAGATGCCCATGTACCGAAGAATCGGGCCACGGAGGAACATCAGAACAACCAGCAGGTGGATCGGGCCGCTAGGATTGAAGTGGCTCAGGTGGATCTGGACTGGCAACGTAAGGGTGAACTATTCATAGCTCGGTGGGCCCATGACTCCTCAGGCCATCAAGGGAGAGATGCGACATATAGATGGGCTCGTGACCGAGGGGTGGACTTGACCATGGACACTATTGCACAGGTCATCCATGAATGTGAGACATGCGCTGCAATCAAGCAAGCCAAGCGTTTGAAGCCTCTTTGGTATGGAGGGCGATGGCTGAAATACAAATATGGGGAGGCCTGGCAGATTGATTATATCACACTGCCACAAACCCGTCAAGGCAAGCGCTATGTGCTCACAATGGTGGAAGCAACCACTGGATGGCTGGAAACATACCCTGTGCCCCATGCCACTGCCCGGAACACTATCCTGGGCCTTGAAAAGCAAGTCCTGTGGCGACATGGTACCCCAGAGAGAATTGAGTCGGACAACGGGACTCATTTCCGAAACAGCCTCATAGACACCTGGGCCAAAGAGCATGGTATCGAGTGGGTGTATCACATCCCCTATCACGCACCAGCCTCTGGGAAGATAGAACGATACAATGGACTGTTAAAAACTACACTGAGAGCAATGGGTGGTGGGACTTTCAAACACTGGGATACACATTTAGCAAAAGCTACCTGGCTAGTTAACACCAGGGGATCTAACAATCGGGCTGGCCCTGCCCAATCAAAACTTCCACGTACTGTAGAAGGGGATAAAGTCCCCGTAGTGCACATGAAGAATATGTTAGGGAAGACAGTCTGGGTTAGTCCTGCCTCAGGCAAAGGCAAACCCATCCGTGGGATTGCTTTTGCCCAAGGACCTGGGTGCACTTGGTGGGTGATGCGGCAGGATGGGGAAGTCCGATGTGTACCTCATGGGGATCTGATTTTGGGCGAGAATAGCCAATGAATCAGATTGTGTGCTGTTAATTGATAAGTAACACTGTCACTGTATGTCCTCATTGCTATAATTGATATCAGTTGTACTACAAGTAAGGCACAGGGATGATGGGATAAGAACTGATCTCAGCAGCTGGCGCCCAGCAGTTTCCTCAAGATCTACATCTTCAGCCCACGGACTGCGTGCATGAGCCACACCAGGTGCACCAGTCACAAGCTCTGAAAAATACAGCATGCAACAGACCAGCACCACCCAGCATCTCACCTGCCCTGAGAGACTGTTCTAACAAATGGAGCCCAAAGCCGTGGATTAAAAGAACTCAACGGACACTTTGGAGGGATGACCCATAAACTAAGGGCATTATATGTGTGTATATATATATATATAACAGGGGAAAGTGGTGGCAATTCATTGGAACCTGCTGGGCATGGCATAGATGGTATGGAATAAGGGGTGGATAATGTCCTGGTTCCGGTGGGGATAGGGTTAACTTTTCCTGGTATTCCATGCCATGTGAGCCACGCCCACCCTGAGCTGCCGGGGGAGGGGGCAGGAAGTTGCTGCTTAAAAGCGGGCTGGGGCGTCCCGGGTCCGGCTGGTCGGCGAGCGGCGGTTCCGTAATCGCGTTTGTATATTCCCCTATCCGTGTTGTTGTTGTTTGCCTGTTCCCTTTACTGTCCTGTTAAACTGCCTTTGTCCCAACCCAAGGGTCTTGCCTTTTCTTACGATCCTTCCTGTATTAGGAAGGGACGTGCGAGCGGCACGTGGTTCTTTGTTGCCATCTGAGGCTAAACCACGACAGTAACATAGGATGCACCTTAGTACCTACTATTTACATCACTAACTGCTGATCCCTGCAGACTGTGATTGATGTGTTGCTGATGCCACTATTCTGCTTGATACTCATGCAAGGTAAAGATATTCCATCAAGGTACAGAAGAGAATTGGGGCAGCAACATTAACATTAAACAAGTGCTCGTGAGATTTAGTCACCTCCAGAACTTCTCCATAGGCAGAACTGAGCTTCTAAGTGTCAAGTGAAGTCTGAGAGTAAGGCATTTGACATGCTGACCTTTTCAACAAAGGTCAAATACATAGTTTTGGAGTGTTTCTCCCCACCTACCTCACCCTCTCTCTCTAACTTGATTTTCTAGTAGGCATCTTATTTGAATGACTATTTCAAGAGGTCAAGGTGGACAAATTTCAGTGACCAGCACATTTTTGAAAGTGTCATACATTCTACTTTCATCTGCTGTTTAAAAATCAATTGTAGTTTGCATGTTGTGGTCAAAAACTTTGTATCTTTTTGATGCTTTTTCCTTCATATGAAGTTTAGAATAGTTGATCAACTGACTTTGTAGAAAGTCTTTAGCTAACATAATAGTTTAAGGACATATTTAATTGGATCACAGCTTGAAGTGGTAGCAAATTGAGTTTGCCCTTTGTCTTAAGGTACCTAGGAATCCTGATCTATATTCCCGATTGCTATTGAATTCTCTAGATTTCATTATGAAATCAATAACTGTTGCACATAGTAAAATAGTTTACAAGAGCTACAACATATTGTGGACTTCTGAAAACATACTGAGCTCACTGAAGCCACCCATGCAGACAATTAGGAGAAAACATCTATTAAGGAAAAACAGGGCAGTCCCATTGACTGCTATTCGTTTTCTTAGCCCTGTGAAAAGACAATCAATTAGATAAAGAAAGCTAATGTTACAACTGCAATTTAATAACCCCTAAAGAAAGGAGGAAGGCTATTGATTCCTGACATGGCACATGGAGCTTATTGAAATATACTGAACTTCACCTGTCTTATAATAACTAAATCTGTAGCTCAAAATAGCCTTTAATTTTTAATGTAGAAAATTAAAAAAGAGTAGCACAGTACAAGTAGCCCAGTAGTAAAGACAGTCAAACAATATACAGAAGCTTGCAGATACAGTTTTTGAAAGTGGATAAAAAAAACTAACATTGGTGATGAGAACTACTATAAAGAAAGGTTCATTAGCAAATAAGAAGGCTGTAAAAGGCAATTCAAAGACCACAGAACTTAGCAACATACGCAAGAAAAAAATATGTGTTTGTAAGGAACATACCCAATTAAGATTTGGCTGCTTGCAAACTTACTTGTATTACTTCTGAAATATCAAATATTATTTGAAAGGGTTGGGTGTCATGGTTTAGGCCAAATTGGCCAATGACAAGACAGATGCTCTCCGCCCACCTCTCACTCCAAGGAGAGGAGGAAGAGGGATAAAGAGATTTGCAAGTTTAGAAGAAACAAAACTAATTTAATAAAATATTAATAATAAAATAAAAAGGAAATAATGAAATAGATATATACAAAATCATATCAAACTCTCACAATGACATCACTGGCAGGCACTGGGGAAGTCCCAGACTGGACTCAGCAACAGGTGGGAACTGGATTCCAGAGCTGGAGTCAAGAACCCACAGATCAGGATCACAGGCAGGCAAGCAGAATCCTCCTCAGATGTTAGCCATCCCTCAGCTTTTATACTGAGCATGGGGCAAATGGGATGGAATACCCTGTTGGTCAGTTTTGGGTCACCTGTCCTGTCCACTCCTCCCTGCAGGTGGGACCCCTCCACAGGGTAAACAACCAAGTCAGCTGACCCTGGTTGTCACAGCAACAACTATAAGCAAGAGTTCCTCTCACTGAATAGAAAGTTGGCTCTGCTCCACCCCAACCAGAATACTCGTACACCCACTTCTCTACTAGAGTTTTTGCACAGCTTAAACTTGAAAGCACAGAGGCAAAAGGTTTCATTTCATAAAAAATAGTTATTCTTCAGTTGATAGTTAAAAATAGTTAATAGTTAATAAGACAAATAACTAAGTGCATTAATTGTTCTTTCTGTGCTGCATAAAACAGGAGAAATGTATCATGAAAAAATCTATGAGCAGAAAGAGATAAAAGTATTAGGATGTCTGCATGTCACAGTTAATTAGAATGGTACCTTCTTATCATTACTGCTCATCATAACTGAAGGAAATGGGCCTTCCAAATTGGCAGAAATCAGTTAAACAAGCTTAGACTAGATTCAAGTGCTATCTGTTCACTGCTCTAAAGAAGCAAAAACCAAAATCTATATTAATAACTAGAGAGAAGGTAACTAAAAGGTTTAAAATGCTTCTGCTTTTATGTAAAAGATGCAGTTCTAAATCTGAAAAAGGCTATTCTGTCTTCTGGACACCTACCTTTATAATTCCTCCTCTGCATAGATCATGTTTTCTTTTTTACATTGCCATTTCAGTTGCTAAAGAAGCACCGTTTAATATATAGGTTGGGGCAGGGTCAGAATAGCAGTTAAAAACCTCAAAGTTTGGAGGCTTGCTAATCTCATGAAGGGATATATTTCTTCAGAGGCTGACCAGTCTCCAACATACATCCTACTCCATGAATAGGATAGGACTGAAATGAAAAGACATTTTTTCTTACAAAGTACAGCGGATGTAGAGAAGTTAAAAATGTAAGGGGAAAAGATAATTGTAGTATAATGAACAACTAAGCAAGCCAAATTACAAACATTCAGGTAGGTGTTATGAGAGTTAATGCAAGATTCAACTTTTGAATAAGGTGGAAAATGTAGATATGCCTGGTTCCTGTTAGGACTCACACAAAGCAATTTGAAGTCAGTAAACAAAATGTCAAAAGCTTATCAGTGAAGATGTCTTGACTAGGCAATGAAGCAGGGAAGTAGCAGTCTTATTTGACTATTAACACAAAGGACTCCATGTTTTTACAACTTAAATATATAACACCTATGGAAATGCCTGAGTGAATTTACTGCTCTTTCTCTAACCATCTGCAGGACAAAACATGGTAATACTGTGGGTATCAGATTGCTCTGCCTGAGCTTTGAGCCACCAGGCCTTGAGGTTCCTTGATTTAAAATCCACATTGGTGCATGACAGGCAGCTGAATGGACTTGCCTTTTGGGGATATCTGTTGTGCTAAGGCAGTGTTATAGGTTGACCCTGACCAGCAGCTAAACACCCACAACACCTTCTCTCACCCCCAATTTTACTGTTGAATATGATGTTATATAGTATGGAATATTCCTTTGGCCAGTTTGGGTAATTTGTCCTGACTCTGCCCCCTCCTAGCTTCTTTCCCACCCCTCACTGACTCATTGGGGGCAGACTGAGAAAAAGAGAAAGCCTTGACACTGTGCAAGTACTGGTCAGCCATAGTCAAAGCACTGCTGTGTTATCAACACCATTTTGTCACAAATACAGAACACAGCACTATATGGCTGCTGTGAAGAAAGTTAATTCCATCCCAGGCAGACCCGGTGAGAGCAGTCAGACAGTTTCAGGTGAGGGCTGCATTTCAGCAGAATGGGACACAGGGCAAATGCACACAGGCTGGTACACAGTCTACTGCTTTGGGCATGCTGCACCTGTGCCTCTCTGGATTCACGCACCCGCAATGAGCTCTCAGCACATCCTCCCAGCTGTGCTAGGAGAAAATGTCTGGCAGAGTTGACGAGCTCCACCGAACTCATTACTCAAAGGAAGCAGGAATAATCAAGTGGGCAGTATTCTAGGTGTTACATGATATGAATAAGGCTTCACGGATGTGTTCAGCTCAAGATTCTCACTTCCTACAGATCTAACTTGTAAGCAGTAAAGTAAAAGCTGTGAAATGGTACCACAACCAGCATCACATGGCCATGCTTGAAAAGAAAGCTCCCGTGGCCATATTTTGTAAATAATCCCAACTGGTCAATGCATAGCAGGCATACTCTGAAATAGCTTAGTGTTTACTGGAAAAAGTGAGAAAAATGCCTAAGTTCTGGTTCACGGTGTGGCATAAACTGGAGGTAGGTGCCAATCTGCTGAGATTTAGGGAACTTTCCAATCAAAATAAAGACACCTTGTATGTTCTGTGGCCTCTGGGGCTAGGAAAGATGTAGACAGGAGTTCTGGTCCCCAGGTTAGGCAGCTTCATTAACTTAATTAAATCTATCCCCCAAATGGCTTGGAAAAGGACATTCCACTTTTGGCTCTAAAAATATCTCCCCTTTAAATACAAAACATATTTCAGAAAAATACTTTCTAAAATCCAAATGAAAGTTTAAGAGGACCAAATTCACAATCTATGTAGTCATGCAAACAATATTTCAGAAGTAAGTCAACAATAAAGTCTCTAGCTTCCCCTGAGTACATAAACAATAGAAAATGATGCAAGTGTTTTGACTCACTTTTTTATTAATGACAGAATAAGGAGAAAGACAGTTGTCATTCTAATTTTGGAAAAGGAGGTATGTTTTGTTAAAAAGAAGCAAATATTCTTGAAACAAATATTAATTTTAAAAGATAATATTCCTTTGAACAGTATGTTGGTCAAGAATTTACAACTGTATCTGAAACAATATTACTGCAAAACTGTATTTTTTCATCTCATCTTTTCTAGAGGCAGAATACACTGATGAATCATTGTCCCAATAGGATTACATGTTGAATATCTAAGGTCATTTGTGAAAAGACGACTATAATGGAAAAACAGCTGGTCTATTAAAAAAAAAGCAGCAAACAAAAAAATTTCTCACTGTGCTTCCAGATGTTATCTTAATTGAATAATTTGCTTTACGTGCAAAAATAGTTGATTTCTCCACCCAAACCCATGGCATAAAATGACCGTTCTCTCCTCAGTTCCAGTCTTAAATTAGTACATAATCAAAAGCTCTGAAACAAAATGTTGCCATGTTACAGATAAACAATGCTTCCAAAGAAGAAAAAGGAAATATGAGAAAGGCATATTTGAGGATCAACTGACAATTTTGTTTTCTATAGACTGTTTTTGTATAGATTGTAAATTGAGCAGGGTATATAGTTCATAATAAAAAGTGTCTGATGTTTTGCTTTTTGTTCTGTTTGCAAATTGTGCAAATCTGTGAATTAATTGCAATTTTCTTGGATATGTTTGTTATTCATAATTATATGCCAAATAATGTCTGCATAATTATTGGCATGAACTGATTCATAAATGGCTTTTTGCTGGTGCTCAACATTTTACACTGGCTGTGACTCAATGTTTTGAACTGCCTCCTCGCTTGGAATGAACCTGACATCTCCAGAACTCTGGCACCACGGAGATCAGGGAAATTACTACAGCTGAAGAACAGATCAAAGTTTTTTTTAAAAAAAATACTTCCTTTCATCTCTGTCACAAATGTAAACTACTCAGAAGCACCAAGAACACAACAAGTTTTAATAAAGTAAAAGATGAGCATTCTTGGCATCTCAGCCTCCCTCTGCATTTGCCCCTTTTGCCCCCTAGATACCTACACCACTTCAGTTCAGTGGTTGTTTTTCTCATATCCATTTTATGCCATTTAGTTTATTTACATTATTCAAAACTGTCCACTTTTCCCCAAGCTGAGATGATTTCTATGACATTTGCCACATTCTTCACACTTGATTCTGCTCATTACACATTAATTTTCTTTTAGTTAGACTAGTTCCAGCTTTGCCAAGCTTTTTGAAGCATGACTAGATACTAATCTGTATAGGGACAAGGATTTACTTTTTTTTTTTGGATCTACTGTAATGAATAATAGTATCAAGATAACATAGTTAGAACAAACAGAATTTTAAAAACATAAATTAAGATGGATGTCTTACTTGAATGATACTTGAATGGTAACAAACAAGACAGCAGTCTCTGAAAGCGACTTTCTCACATGTTAGAAGGTAGAAAATGAGAAATATAATCCTGTGCAGAAGTCTAGAACTCTTCCTTAGCACTATAAAGGTCATTCAATAAAATCTGCTAAAGAAGTACTATCTTTTTTGTGAAAAAATTGCATCACTTTTTACCAAAAACTGAACTGTCAATGGAAGTTCAAATGCAGAAAATTTCAGTCCTCTATTGCTAGTAAACAGGTTCTTACTTGGAATATTTGCATTGTATTGGCCATTTGCTGGAAGTTAAATGTCAGTAAGATTTAGCATATTATTAATTGTATAATATATTCAAACAATGGATTAAGCAGTTGTACACCCATTTCTTTTAGGATATTAGGCCTTGTCTTAGACCTTAGGAATTTAGCAGATCCTGTTACTACTTAGCCATACAGACTTCAAGGCTTAAAAATAACAGTTTTAAACTATAATAATCCCTAAATGATCTATTGTGGAACTAAATGTGAAATTAAGAGACTGTAGTTCATCTAGTAAATAAAAAATCATCAATAATTTTCCCATGTCCAGTTATGATTTTTTTTGAGGAGAGAAGAAGGGCTAAAGATTATCATCATTCAAAAAGGAAACAAAATTCAGTCTTCAGAGATTTTTTTTTTACTTTTTTTTTTTACTTCTTTTTTTCTCCTTCAGATCTGGCAGATATGTAGGAAAGAGAAGATTGTTTAAACCTTTTTGGAGGTTGTAGATTACTCCTTGAATTTCACCTGGAGAGGCCTGCTCATTATGTAGAGCCATTCACATGTTCAGCATCTATCTGCTGATGGGGGAAGAATATTGTTCATTAAGTCTTTGATTAATTCTTCACTGGTGTCCAAAGCCACAATGCTCTTAAGGGATGGACAAGTGGGAAACGTCATTCCTTCCTACTCCTGAGCGCAGCTGTGTCAATCCTTGAGACAATCCAACTCTTCATTGGCACCTTGTGCAAGAGTCATAGATCTTTTGGCCACATATCCTATTTAGACTTCCTTACAAGGGCCATAAGAAAGTATCTAATCAATGTGAATGTGCATTTTCAATGTGGAAGCTTCTTGGGTGACTGATGAGGTCTTTTAAAGGTAGCATAAGTGGTCAAAGAGTCAAAGTACCCTATGTTATTGAAAATTTTAATGTGATCATCAATAAATAGGACTGAATGAAGACTCCCAGTTCAGGCAACTCTCACCACAAGAGGAATTGTCACAAATACACTAATCAGAATCGAAGACGTGCTCATTTCTTCTTGGCTGAAATTCAACTGTCATAAACAAAGAGTTATTCCAGTCAGTTACACTTTCAGAGGGTGAAAAGGAACTCAGTTTCCTCATCCTGTATTTAAAAAAAAAGAGATAGAAAATCTACAAGCTAAGAAAATGCCTTTTTCTCCTGGGGTCACTGTATAAAAGTAT
Organism: Larus michahellis; assembly: GCF_964199755.1. NCBI lineage: Eukaryota > Metazoa > Chordata > Aves > Charadriiformes > Laridae > Larus > Larus michahellis. The sequence goes on along the minus strand of NC_133929.1, from coordinate 20,436,759 downwards.
CTTTTTCTAAAAGAGCTTTAAAAAAATTAAGAAAAAAGAAGTTAACTCCACCACACACAAATGCTGCAGAGAATACCCCAAAACTTTTTGTGCATGTGTAAAATTAATTTTTTCTAGAAATGTTAGTCCCCAAGTTTGAGGGGGGAAAGAACAATAGTGACAGGGAAGAATGTTAGAGACCTGGATGTAAGAACTGTAGAGAATGTACCTCTAAAAAATGTGTATGAACCTTGGGAAATTTGTAGGCAAAAATTTCTGCCTTTTTTTGTAAAGATCAGTCTATACAGAATGATCCAGAAAAATTATATTCTTTGAGGATACGGAAGCTTATTTTTTCAAACACTGTGGAAAACTGACTTGGCAACATATACAGGGTTTTTTGCAGGCATATAGAAGCAAGCAAAAAATCAAGTAACTTCCCTGGTTAGTATTCCAAGCTACTAACAGAGAACATTACAGATTGTCTCATGTAGAAGAGAATACTATCCATTTATCTGAACATACTTCAGTTGTATCAAGAGCATACAAACCTTTCAAAATGTTCATTTTCCATCATACACACTAAAATATATTCTTGTTTTTTGCAGCCACATTAGTTAGAATGTGTTTGCAAATATGCTGTAACAACATAAAATTAAATCCTAGATCAAATCAGGTGAGAGAAAACCTTGTCGTTTGTGTTTTTCTTCTCACAGGACTTTCTTGTCCTATTGTGCAGGAAAATAGCAGAAATTATTGCACAAGAATTAAAACTCTGACTTTATGCCACCTTAAACCTTGAGAAAGTATGACCAAAATCTGTAGTTTAAAAAAAGTCTAATAAATTTTGAAATATACAGGCCATTTACCACAGTATATTAAAGACCTTAAACAGAAGACACAGAATACAAGGACTTCAACACTTTATTCTATTCTATGAGTTTACAAACATAAACTATGATATGTCAGACCAAGACTTATTCCAATGAATTTACTCTATAGAATCACAGAATCATAGAATTGTCAGGGTTGGAAGGGACCTTAAAGATCATCTAGCTCCAACCCCCTGCCATGGGCAGGGACACCTCCCACTAGATCAGGTTGCTCAGAGCCCCATCCAGCCCGGCCTTAAAAACTTCCAGGGATGGGGCTTCCACCACCTCTCTGGACAACCTGTTCCAGTGCCTCACCACCCTCATGGTGAAGAACTTCTTCCTAACGTCCAGTCTGAATCGACCCATCTCTAGTTTTAATCCATTCCCTCTAGTCCTACCATTACCTGACATCCTAAAAAGTCCCTCACCAGCTTTCTTGTAGGCCCCCTTAAGATACTGGTAGGCCACTATAAGGTCTCCTCGGAGCCTTCTTTTCTCCAGACTGAACAACCCCAGCTCTCTCAGCCTGTCCTCTTAGGAGAGAGTTGCGGTTGTTCAATATTCCTCTATATTGAGGAATCTTACACTTCATGAATTAAAACAAGGAATTTATTAAAACTAGCACTGTAAATTTATCTAAATGATCGAGTGAGGGATCAATTAGATCAATTAGATATTCACAAGTCCACGGGCCCTGATGGGATGCACCCAAGAGTGCTGAGGGAGCTGGCGGAAGTCATTGCTGGGCCGCTCTCCATCATCTTTGAAAGGTCCTGGAGAACAGGCGAGGTGCCTGAGGACTGGAGGAAAGCCAAGCTCACTCCAGTCTTCAAAAAAGGCAAGAAGGAGGAGCTGGGGAACTACAGGCCGGTCAGCCTCACCTCCATCCCTGGAAAGATGATGGAACAGCTCGTTCTGGGCGTCATCTCAAGGCATGTGGAGGAAAAGAAAGCTATCGGAAGTACTCAACATGGATTCACCAAGGAGGAATCATGTCTGACTAATCTGATAGCCTTCTATGATGGCATGACTGGATGGACAGATGAGGGGAGGGCAGTGGATGTGGTCTACCTGGACATAAGCAAGACTTTTGACACAGTCTCCCACAGCATCCTCATAGGGAAGCTTAGGAAGAGTGGGTTGGATGAATGGACAGTGGGGTGGATAGATAACTGGTTGAAAAACAGAGCTCAGAGGGTAGTGATTAGGGGCACAGAGTCTAGTTGGAGGTCCGTGACGAGTGGTGTTCCCCAGGGGTCAGTACTGGGTCCAGTCCTCTTCAATATATTCATCAATGACCTGGACGAGGGGACAGAGTGCACCCTCAGCAAGTTTGCTGATGATACAAAACTGGGAGGGGTGGCTGACACACCGGAAGGCTGTGCTGCCATCCAGAGAGACCTGGACAGGTTGGAGATCTGGGCAAAGAGGAACCCACGCACCAGTACAGGTTGGGGGCTGACCTGCTGGAGAGCAGCTCTGTGGAAAGAGACCTGGGAGTCCTGGTGGACAACAGGATGACCATGAGCCAGCAACGTGCCCTTGTGGCCAAGAAGGCAAATGGCATCCTGGGGTGCATCAAGAAGAGGGTGGCCAGCAGATCAAGGGAGGTCATCCTCCCCCTCTACTCTGCCTTGGTGAGGCTGCACCTGGAGTACTGTGTCCAGTTCTGGGCTCCCTGGTTCAAGAAGGACAGGGAACTGCTGGAGAGGGTGCAGCAAAGGGCTACCAAGATGATGAGGGGACTGGAACACCTCTCTTATGAAGAAAGGCTGAGGGATTTGGGTCTCTTCAGTCTGGAAAAAAGACGGCTGAGGGGGGACCTTATCAACACTTATAAATACTTAAAGGGTGGGGTGTCAGGAGGATGGGGCCAGGCTCTTTTCAGTGGTGCCCAGTGACAGGACAAGAGGTAATGGGCACAAACTTGAACACAGGAAGTTCCACCTAAACATGAGGAGGAACTTCTTTCCTTTGAGGGTGGCAGAGCACTGGAACAGGCTGCCCAGAGAGGTGGTGGAGTCTCCTTCTCTGGAGACATTCAAAACCCGCCTGGACATGTTCCTGTGTAACCTGCTCTAGGTGACCCTGCTCTGGCAGGGGGGTTGGACTAGATGATCTCCAGAGGTCCCTTCCAACCCTATGATTCTATGATTCTATGGAGTAAACACCATCAAAACTAAAGAAATACTTAAAAATTAAACTACTATTCTGCTTTTACTTGGTATAAACAAAAGGTATTTGCAGATTTCTAAATTTTGAGTGTACACAATTAAAAAAACCCCACATGCACAGCACTGAAACATAATGAAAGGAGCTCCTAGAGTTCTGTGTTTAAGAGTACAGAAAGAACTAGGAAAAAAAAGAAATCATAAAGGCAGCATGTGTTTTGTCTGTCTAGGGTTCAGATGGTAGCCTCCTTCAATGCATTTAATTAATGTCATAAAAGATTGCCATTCAAGACATCAAACTCTACAGCTTGCTGATCACCAAAGTTTAGTTTTAGTTTGCATTTTTTTTATTTGAATGAAACAGTCTGTTCACAGAACCACAATCAACTGTACAGGAAATAATTACTAAGAAAAATATTCCTAATCAGTTTATTTCTGATTCATCCTTTAGAAAGTAGTCAATATATATGAATGAGTTTTGCTTACATTAAAATCCACAACAAGTTCCCGTTCCAGTCTTCAGTTTATATTATGTATCTGACTGAAAGAATAATTTAGAACTCATAAAAAGGAAGTTCTTTCAGAAAATTTATTATTTATGTCTTTGGTAAGAATATAGCCATTTCCAAGAGTTAAAATACCATCTTCTTAGATACTCCTTGTCCAAAATAATAATTAAAAAAATATTCTGTTACAGACATTATTTCTTATTTGTTGTCATGGATTTATCACCTGAATAAGCAATGATTTCTTGCCTAGCATCTCCCTTGGCCACTGGTACTCATGAATGAGCTGTGGTACAAGCATGTAGCACAACAGTCATGTGATAGGTTTGCAGGCCTCAGGAATAGCTTGCATGAGGAGTGCTACAATGTTGGATATGAGCTAGAGCCTGAGGGAGGCAGGCATGAGAAGACAGGGATGGAGTTGCCGTCCAAACAAGAGCTTAAATGCTTGGAACTGTGCTACGGAATGGACAATCCTATGGGTCTGGATCAGAGCCAAGATATGTTGTGGTGGGCATCTGCTGCAGACTCGTCATGAAGAGAAAATGGAGAAGGCTAAGGTATTAAGGTGCCTCATTCCTTAACAGCAAGGTCTGCTCCCTAGCCTCCCAGTCCTTATGCCTAGTGGGGACACCTGGGGAAAGATGTACTTGCCAAAGCAGTGGAGGATCAAATAGGGGCTATGTAAATAAGGTGGACCTATACAAGACCAGAGAAGCAGATCTTCAAAAAGGCAAGAAGGAGGATACAGGGAACTACAGAGCAGGACCAACTGAATCAGGTTTGCCCATGGCCACATATTGTTGAGTTTTGAATATTGCCAAAGATGGAGTTTCCACCACCTCTCTGAGAGCCCATTTCAGTGTTTGACCACCCTCACAGCAAAATACTTTTCCCTCACACTGACTTGCAATTTCATTGAAATTCAAGTGAAAGTGAAGGTGTCTGAGAACGGCCAGCACAGATTCACCAAAGGGTAAACTATGTTTAATGAAACTGGTTGCCTTCTAATGATGAAATTATTTGTTTTGTGGACTAGGGCAGAAGGTGGCTCTTGTCTGTTATGAGGTTTTTAGCACATTATCCCATTGCATCCTCTTAGACAAGCAGAGGAGATATGTACTGGATGGTTGAGTGCAACATGACTGAAAACCAGCTTGACTGTCGGGAACTAAGAGTTGTGGCAAACAGTTCAAATACTACCTGGAAATTACTTAGGGGCTGAGGGGGGGCAATACTTTTTAACATCTTTATCTTTAACTGGGATGATGGAAGCGAAGACACCCTCAACAAATTTGTGAATAGCTCCAAACTGAGGGTAGTTTTTGGTACCCAGCATGGCAGGATTGCTGCTCAGAGGAACCCCAACAATGGAAATTCCCCTTAAACATTCCCTCGTGAGACTGGTTAAACATGGGACCAGACTATTGGAGAAGATACAGGTATCTGGGAACAGAAAAAAACAAACTCAAGCTCAAACCAGTGACGAGTGGCGTTCCTCAAGGGTCAGTACTGGGACCGGTGCTGTTTAACATCTTTGTCAGTGACATGGACAGTGGGACTGAGTGCACCCTCAGCAAGTTTGGCGATGACACCAAGCTGTGTGGGGCGGTTGACATGCTAGAGGGAAGGGATGCCATCCAGAGGGACCTGGACAGGCTTGAGAGGTGGGCCCATGTGAACCTCATGAAGTTCAACAAGACCAAGTGCAAGGTCCTGCACCTGGGTCGGGGCAATCCCAAGCACAAATACAGGCTGGGCAGAGAATGGCTTGAAAGCAGCCCTGAGGAGAAGGACTTGGGGGTGCTGGTGGATGAGAAGCTCAACATGAGCAAGCAATGAGCACTTGCAGCATAGAAAGCCAACTGCATCCTGGGCCGCATCAAAAGAAGCGTGGCCAGCAGGGCGAGGAAGGTGATTCTACCCCTCTACTCCGCTCTTGGTGAGACCCCACTGGAGTACTGTGTCCAGCTCTGGAGCCCTCAGCACAGGAAGGACATGGATGTGTTGGAGCGAGTCCAGAGGAGAGCCACGAAGATGATCCAAGGGCTGGAGCACCTCTCCTATGAGGACAGGCTGAGAGAGTTGGGGTTGTTCAGCCTGGAGAAGAGAAGGCTCCGGGGAGACCTTCTATAAAGCAGCCTTCCAGTACCTAAAGGGGGCCTACAGGAAAGCTGGGGAGGGACTCTTTATAAGGGAGTGGAGTGATAGGATGAGGGGCAATGGTTTTAAACTGAAAGAGGGGAGATTTAGATTAGATATTAGGAAGAAATTCTTTACTGTGAGGGTGGTGAGACACTGGAACAGGTTGCCCAGGGAAGTTGTGGATGCCCCATTCCTGGAAGTGTTCAAGACCAGGCTGGATGGGGCTTTGAGCAGCCTGGTCTAGTGGAAGGCATCCCTGCCCATGGCAGGGGGGTTGGAACAAGATGATCTTTAAGGTCCCTTCCAACCCAAACCATTCTATCGTTCTATGATTCTATGAAAATAAAACCCGCACAAAGCAAAATATTTAGAAGCGTATGTTCCTGGCTAGAAAATCCGGATATTTTTAAAATATATAGAAAATTGTGAGGATGTCAATCCCAGATTCTTATTATTTTAATATTTTATTTTCTTGGGAGTGGGAGATTGTCTGTTCAAATTACTTGGATATGTCTCAAGTAAATATGTAGATACTTAATCTACATATCTGTTATTACAGTATATTTTTCTCATGTACAACACTTACGTCTAATTAATTGTCACAAAAAGAGAGAAGGCCTGCAATGTAATTTTTCTTCCCAAAATTCTATCTCTTTTAGTCTTTTATGGCTAATTACAGTAGTATTTCAGGATTTTAATTTCAAGCAGAAGAAATATGTGAAGAACAAAATCTACAGAGATGTTTTCTGAGCTGAAAAATCACTAAATGGAATTCCCATATTTGCACCTATAGCCATAGGACAGCCTATGAATAGGTTTCAGTTTGCTTTAAAGAATTATTGGTTCTTGGATCTAGTGGCTGATTTTTTTTCCTAACCTTTCCTCTTCCCTTCAACTTGTACATGGTCAAAGTACCTATAATAAGCATGCATGATTTTGTCTGATTAGTTGGTAGGATGGGTCTGAAATCATATTTGTGAAGGCATGGAAGGCATAAAATTCATAAGAAGAGGTATCTATTTCCAGGCAAAAAATTACATAAAACTTGCAAATCCATGTTTTCCTTTTATCCCTACAAAATGGGACATAATTGAGAACATTTACACCAGTCCTGCATTTCCTGCTGGGCCTTGTAGAAATAATCTGCAATAACTTCAGAAGCCATAGTTTTGTAAGTTTGAAGTCCAAATGACTCTCTTAAAAATATTGTCTAAACAAAAGGACAATGTTTGGAAAGATACTTGGATAGCTCTGATATTTATTGTTCTGACTGTTTGTGAGAACGATAGGCAAATTTGACTGTGTGTCTTCCTTCAGCATCCAGCCAGGAAGTACAGTCTCACAGGCCAGCACTGTGGCATCTTTTGGACAAACAGTGTCCTTTTGGGGCACTAATAGTTTCTTCCACATTCTAGATAAATTACATGTTTACCAGAGCTTCTAGGAAGAAACTATAAACAAAAGAGTATCTGCAGAATTTCAGTCTGAAATGATGGAAGGAAAAAAGAAAATCCCATCATAAGACAGTAACTATGGTTTGTAAATCTCAGTATCCTTTGCCTTAATTTTCTGTATCACAGAATTGTGCAAGCAAAAGAGTGGAAAAGTGGAAGACAATAAGTTTTCTTATTTTTCCATTAGCTTCCTTCTGTATTATTTAAAGCTGCCTGTGTTTTATGTTTTGCCTGGAAAAAATGAAGGAAAACAATGCAATAGTACCTAACAACTCTAACAAAATACGCTCAATACATATACTAATGTAATTTAGGTGTCCCTCAGTAGTCATAAACTGTCTTCAAAGGCTAGTAGCATGCCAAACCAACAAAAATGGCTATGAAAAAATTAAACTGTCCAGTAATGACAATATATCTGTGAACATCCTTGTTCATTTTGTCTGGGCTAATAGTTAAGTTTATGTCATTTCTTTGCTTATATTGTTGGTGACATAATCTTGTTGTATTTTTTAATGGTTATAAAAATATTTTCTATTATAACAGATATTTTTAGACTGCATTCATTATTTGACAGTTTAGACAGACATTATTGATTTGGCCGGCAACTGTAGCAAACCAGAAGGAGACAATGTGACAGTTTTATGTAACAAGAGGCACAGTGTCATGTCAACTGAACTAAATGTTGTACAAATTGACAGCAGGACAAAAACACCTTTCAGACTTAATTTTCTGCTTCATTTTTTCTACCATCAATACATAAGGCAGTGCAGTAGGTGACACAAATCAGCAGGATAGAGCAAAAGGTCTATCCCTGCTTCTGTTGCTGTACTCAACTTCTTTCCACTAAGGTAACCAGCAATTAGTTTAAGGTGAACAAAAAAAGAAGAGCAGCTTATAGTAATCAACCTACCCCTTTAGGAGAAAATATATCCCTTATCAGGATTCTTTATGTTTCTCCTAAGTGGCTTTTTGGAAAAGAAAAGTCCCCCATCTGCTAGGTCATGCCTAAAAACCACATTCTGTCAAGTCTTAAAAGCAAAAAGAACTTTGCCTGTGGGATACCTATAATTATTATGTGGAGCAGCCTTGTGCCTGCTAACACAACTGTCCTGGTTTTGGCGGTGATATTTTACACAAGGAGCTGGGATGGGACTAGTTTAGGTTAGTTAAACAATGACTAGGGGACACAACCTTATCAGGGCCTGTCATTTTTTCTTACTAATTCAATCTACATTTAATTGATGAAAGTAATTTCTTGTTTGTTTGAGTCTTTTATCCAATGGATCTAGAGGATCCTGAAGTAGTGCACCTCCACCCTGATCTTCTTCCCTTTTTGAACTTGGACCAGTATATCAAGAACAGAATTAGTGAAAATTGCACATTGCAAAGTTGTCACGTTGCTCGCTATACATTTAGTCTTCTTTTCTGTTTATATATAGCTATCTGAGTGTAACTTTAGAATTCAGCTTGCCCACAGATTCAATGAAAAATAAATTAGCTAGAGCTATACCTCCCAATGGCAACAGCAGCACAATGTTAAGAATTATAATGCACCCTCTTACAGGACCATACATATGTGTTCAGTGGTTGTACACATGTATGTCTCGTATGTTAAGGTACTAATGTAAGGATATTCCTTCCTATGTACAGGCTATCACTGTTATTGAAAGTAGCCAGTAATGACTTATGCAAGTTCAAGGACTTTATTTATCAGTTTAGCTGGTCTTAATCAAAAACTGTCTTCCTTTCCACTCATAGTGATTAAGTAAGTGTAAGAGAGCCTGTCATCAAATCTCTGACTTTTTATTGGTTCTCAGCAAGTGCTCTGCTCAGCACTTCAGTAGCCAGCAGTTGCCAGACAGGAAGTTAAAAACTCGAGGAAAGTTTGGAAAAAACCCATCTAAATCTATACAGAAAGTTAAACATCTAAGAGAAGTAAGAGCTCAAGTACAGCTTTTCATGCTTTCTGAATGGTTTATTTTCTTTTTAATAAACAGTACCTTTTTAACAGTCTAGAAGATGGAAATCAGTACTTGTCTGATCATAAATATGAGTGGGGAAAAAAGCTGTGTTTTCAAATTATATTCTGTGTGAGCCGATGCAGGCAGGACAAAGGAACAACCACAAAACCACGGATGAAAGGCAAAGAACAAATTTAATCTTGATTCCTCATGGATCGGGGAATCTCTGAAGCAGCACCCAGGCAGAGGCACGCAAGCAGGGGATGCAGGCACTGCGAAGCGAGACAGAGTACTTATTAGCAAGAGAGGCCTTGTTAGCAAGAGAGTGAGAAAGAGAGCATGCAGACTCCCTGTTCTTGCTGGTATTTCAAGGGTTCAAGCAGGCATAGTTTTCCCAATGTGCTTTGATCTTCAACAACAGGGCAGGATTCTCAAGCAGCTAGATAAGGTGTCCCTGAGTCCATCACAGACTTACATTATCTAAGTGCAGATGTTCTACTTGAAGCACCCAAGACTGAACAACAATTAGTGTGATATATGTGTTTCCCAGAACCCCAGGTGCAAGTCACTTGAGCGTATTTACAATCCTCCTCGATGATCTTCCATTACTTTCCTGCATTCCACCCCCTCACTCAAGAGACCGCTTCTGCTGGGGTTGACAAAGCTGGAGATGTTCATTTAGCCTCAGTAACACAGAATATTTTACAGAGGCATACAATAAACATATATATAGAAAAAGGAATAAACATATCTCTACAATACTGCTTTGAATGAGGTGTCCCATTCCTCTTGTCAGGGGATTAAACCACTCAGCCAGGCAGGCACCACCAATAGTTTCATTCATTTGGTGCATTAAGTCCTAGAGAATGCCGAATGTCGTGCTTTATGCTGGCTGTTTCATCAGTTATGTTGAGGCAACACATGCCTTCAAAGTCAAAGCAGTGTTTCTGGTGTCGAGGGAAGAAATAGTCCACCTTCAGTTGATATTGTAATATTCATTGGCATACAGCCGTTACCTACTCAGAAAAGATAGCAATGAGAGACATTAATACCAAAATCACTTAGCATAGTATAATTCTATAATACAGCTGTTTTGCCTGTCAGGACCTCTGACATTTTGTAGCTGAGCATATCCTCGTATCTGATCATGAATGGGTATAGGGCTTAATAAATCTTTTTCACCCGCTGGATAGATGCAACTATGGATAGATATGGATAGATGCAACTCCACTATCCCAAGCTTGCAAAATCCATGCTAGTATGCCTTCCCCGCTCTATTGCTGATAAATCTCTAAAAATTCCCTTAACTCTTTTGGAGCATAAGTACGCATGATCTGCACTCCCCTGTCTGCTCGTTCCTGTTCCCCCCTCATTTGAATGAGGGGTCGCACTTCCACCACCTCACTGCTTTTTAAATCCGCATCAAATTCATCAGAGTCTGAGGATTCACTCCAAATATTTTCATCCCATTCCTCAGGATCCCATGACTGTTTTGTAGTGAGAGCATGAACTTGAGAAATTGAAAGCTTACTTTTCCCATATCTGTCCCTTTGTTTATTAATGATACACACTACCAACCGGTCTACATTATCTTGCAGCTCCTGGCACCGCTCTGCTTGAAGAGTAATTACTTGCGCGATCACCTTTTCATCCTGTAGACTCCTGTATTCCTTTTCCAACTCTCTCACTTTACTGTGTAATGCAACACGCCCCACAGGCTGGTGTCTCAGCGCTGAAGAAATCATTTGGCAAACTGGTGTCTCAGTTGGGGATAAACGCTTCCCTACTAAACCCGTTTGAGAGAAATAAAGCACACCATGACACATCCTGTGGGCTACCCTGCATGAGCAGGGAGAAAACATGAGGAATTGCAGTGGAAAACCTACTTCATCATTACAGATATGCATACATGAGTTGTGGAGTAAAACACCCCCAAGAGGGGGAATATTCCAGGAGAAGTGCTGCTCCAGTTTCCAATGAACAGTCCCCCAGAAGGCACAGTTGGGCTTCGGAGCCTGATTTACGATATGCAACTGTCACAGATAGAAGTGGCGGGCCCTCTAGTCACAAGTAGGGGGGCCGTGCCTCCAGCCAGGAGGAGGAGAGTTATAATCAAGTTTATTGGACTGTGTGGATTCGATGGCCTGGCACATCAGAACCACAAAAGTATAGGGCCTTGGTGGACAGTGCACCCTAATGCCATCAAATCACAGAGGGGAAGAATCCATCACTGTTGCTGGAGTGAGGGGGGGATCTCAAGAGCTGACTCTATTGGAGGCCAAAGTGAACCTGAATGGGAATAAATGAGAACAGTTCCCCATTGCGACTGGCCTGGATGCTTCATGCATTCTTGGAATAGATTACCTCAGGAGAGAGTATTTTAAGGACCTGAGGGGGTACTGGTGGATGTTTGGTGTAGCGGTGGTGGAGATGGAGACAGTTGTGCAACTGTCTACTTTGCTTGCCCTGTCAGAGGACCCTTCTATTGTGGGGCTGTTGAGGGTCGAGGAACAAAAGCAGTAGAGTGCAGGCCACAGTTTGCTTTCACCTGGAGAGGCATCCAGTCCACCTGGAATCAACTGCCCCAGGGGTGGAAACACAGCCCTGCTATTTGCCATGGACTGATCCAGACTGCACTGGAGAAGGGTGGAGCTCCAGAACACCTGCAATACATTGATGACATCATCTTATGGGGTAATACATCAGAAGAAGTTTTTAAGAAAGGGGAGAAGATAATTCAAATCCTTCTGGAAGCCAGTTTTGCCATCAAACGAGGTAAGGTCAAGGGACCTGCACAGGAAATCCAGTTTTTAGGAATTAAGTGGCAAGATGGACGTCGTCAGATCCCAATGGATGGGATTAACAAAATAACAGCTATGTCCCCACCTGCTAACAAAAAGGAAACACAAGCCTTCTTAGGCGTTGTGGGTTTCTGGAGAATGCATATTCCAGGTTATAATCATATTGTGAGCCCTCTCTATGAAGTGACTAGAAAGAAGAATGATTTTAAATGGGGCCCTGAGCAGCAATCAGTTTTTGAACAAATTAAACAGGAGACTGTTCATGCAGTAGCTCTTGGGCCAGTCCAGACAGACAAGATATAAAAAATGTGCTGTACACCGCAGCAGGGGAGAATGGTCCTACCTGGAGCTTATGGCAGAAAGCAGCAGGGGAGAATTGAGGCCAACCCCTAGGATTTTGGAGTCAAGGATACAAAGGCTTCGAGGCCAACTATACCCCAACTGAGAAAGAAATATTGGCAGCATATGAAGGATTTAGAGCTGCTTCGGAGGTAACCAGTACTGAATCACGGCTCCTCCTGGTGCCCCGATTACCTGTACTGGGCTGGATGTTTAAAGGGAAGACTCCTTCCACACATCACGCAACTGATGCAATGTGGAGTAAGTGGGTAGCACTAATTACTCATCGAGCTCAAATAGAGAACCCCAATCGTCCAGGAATTCTGGAGGTGATCATGGATTGTCCACAAGACACGGATTTTGGAGGGTCCCCAGAGGAGAGGGTGGTGCGTACTGAGGGAGCACCTAAACACGAGAAGGAACTTCCTATGTTCAAGTTTGTGCCCATTACCTCTTGTCCTGTCTTGAACCTTTGTAGTATTACAGACCTGCCTTATTTTGGGTTTCAAGGAATTTTGCTTTATTCCTGTTTATTTATGTTAAAAGCAAAGGTATAGGAAGAGCTTCTTTTAGAACTGCAAAGCTGAGCAACTGACAGCAAGGCAAAACCAGTTTTCCCCAAATAATGCTAAACCCCAAGCATTACAGCAGGACTATTTCCACATCATGCCAAAGTAAAAGTCAAATAGATAAAAGTGTAATTTTCTGGCCATACTAAGACCTAGCAGATCTCCTTCTTGGAGCATTGGCACTGCCACCCACATGAGCCAAAGTGTAAGGAAGGACTTCTGCAGTGTTAAGGATATTAATTCTTTGTTAGAGGAAGCTCAGTCCCACAAAATGGCAAGCTGTCTCAACAGGACTGTGAGTTGGAGGAGCGCTTACAGTAATGGCTCACAGTCCCGGTACAATATATCTCTGCTTGGCTTGCAAGCATACAGTAAGGCCATAATAGTATTAGTAAGAATATATGACAGAAATAAAATAATATGATTTTAATCTAAGACAAATGAAAGTGTTGTGTAGCGGTTACTTGGGAAGACAAATGCCACAGCTCCGAACGTTCTCCCCCTTCCTTCTTCTTCCCCCAGCTTTACATGCTGAGCATGACATCATATGGTATGCAATATCCGTTTGGTCAGTTGGGGTCAGCTGTCACAACTGTGTCCCCTCCCAGCTTCTTGTGCACCCCCAGCCTACTTGCTGGTGGGGTGATGTGAGAAGCAGAAAATGCCTTGACTCTGTGTAAGCACTGCTCAGCAAAAACGAAAACTAGCCCTATTTTATTAACACTGTTTTCATCACAAATCCAAAACATAGCCCAGTATGAGCTACTATGAATAAAATTAACTCTATCCCAGCAAAACCCAGCACATTCTCCACCACTTATTCCACACCATTTACGTCATGCCCAGGTCCCACACTATTCAATACAACCTCATTAACCACCACCCCCCTTCCCCTCCTTTGATATAATACACAGATATCATTCCCTTAGTCTATGGACCAACCCTGTAAAATGTCCATAAATGTCCACAAAATGTCCATTCAGATTATTTAGTCCATAACTTTGGGCTCTATCTGTTAAGGTGGTCACGCAGGACAGGAGAGGTGGTGTATTGTGTGGAGTTATTGAGCACCAAAGACAGCTCAGATCAGGTTGCTGCTGCAGTTGCACTGCTGCTTGTAATGCTTGTCCTCCATTGGTTCAGGTGGTTGCTGTTATACTAATTCCTCTGACACGCAACTCAAATCATGGGTTACAACAATATAAAGGTATTTCCATTACAGTCTCCACCCCTGGTCCCTTTGGACCAGACCATATGGTTTAACATTGCAATGAACTCCTCCCCCTGCCCCTGCTCTGGCCTGGACTTATCCACAGGCTGCAGTCCTTTAGGGGTGTACCTGCTCTGAGTGGAGCCTTATCTATGAGTCACAGTCTCTTCAAGGGTATATACCTGCTGCAGCATAGACTTCTCCACAGCCACAGTTGCTTTGAGGTGCACTTGTTCCAGCATGGCCTTATCCATGGGCAACAATGCCTTCAGAGATATACCTGCTCCAGCATGGCCTTACCCACAGCCACAGTCCCTTCAGAAGTAAACCTGCTCCAACATGGCCTTATCCATGGGCAACAATGCCTTCAGAGATATACCTGCTCCAGCATGGCCTTACCCACAGCCACAGTCCCTTCAGAAGTAAACCTGCTCCAACATGGTCTTACCCATGGCTGCAGTACCTCCAGGGGTGTACCTGCTGTGTCATGGGCTTATCCATGGCCACATACTTTGAGGTGCTCCAGCATGACCTCATGCACAGCCACAGATGCTTTGAGGTGTACCTTCTCCAGTGTGGACTTATCCTTGGGCCACAATCCCTTCAAAGGTATACCTGCTGCAGCACGGACATAACCACAGACACAGATGCATCAGGGTGTCCTGCTCCTGCATGGACTCATCCACAGGTCACAGTCCTGTCGATTTGAGTTCATACTGGAGTTGCATCCTGTCCAGTACAGCAGCACAGAAACAGCAGTGATGCCCTGGCCATCTGCCAGCCCAGGTGCATCGCCATTGCTGATATCAAAATGTTCCCAGGCACAACAGAGTAAGATGATAAGCAGTACAGCACTACAGCAAGCAGCAAAAGCAAAAAGCAGCCACTAATGAGCACTAGGCTCAAATATACAGTAAGGCAAGCAAGCCCCATGGCAAGCACAGGAGCCTGCCCATTAATAGCTAAACAGCAATAACAGCTATAAATTCAATATCTAGCACATTCTAATAAACTCTGTCATTCTCTTGAACCCTTCGAGCCCCACATTGCACACCAAACAGTACTGTCGTGGTTTAACCCCAGCCAGCAACTAAGATCATGCAGCGGCTTGCTCACTCTCCCCCGGTGGGATGGGGGAGAGAATTGGAAGGGTAAAAGTGAGAAAAAAATTGTGGGTTGAGATAAAGACGGTTTAATAGGTAAAGCAAAAGCCATGCACGCAAACAAAGCAAAACAAGGAATTCATTCACTGCTTCCCATCGGCAGACAGATGTTCAACCATCTCCAGGAAAGCAGGGATCCATCACGCATAATCATAGAATCATAGAATTGTCAGGGTTGGAAGGGACCTTAAAGATCATCTAGTTCCAACCCCCTGCCATGGGCAGGGACACCTCCCACTAGATCAGGTTGCTCAGAGCCCCATCCAGCCTGGCCTTAAAAACTTCCAGGGATGGGGCTTCCACCACCTCTCTGGACAACCTGTTCCAGTGCCTCACCACCCTCATGGTGAAGAACTTCTTCCTAACGTCCAGTCTGAATCGACCCATCTCTAGTTTTAATCCATTCCCTCTAGTCCTACCATTACCTGACATCCTAAAAAGTCCCTCACCAGCTTTCTTGTAGGCCCCCTTAAGATACTGGTAGGCCACTATAAGGTCTCCTCGGAGCCTTCTTTTCTCCAGACTGAACAACCCCAGCTCTCTCAGCCTGTCCTCACAGGAGAGGTGCTCCAGCCCTCTGATCATCCTCGTGGCCCTTCTCTGGACACATTCCAGCACATCCATATCTCTCTTGTAGTGGGGGAACTCCAGAATTGGACACAGTACTCCAGGTGGGGTCTCACGAGAGTGGAGTAGAGGGGGAGAATCACCTCCCTCGACCTGCTGGCCACTGTCGGAGGATGTCGGAGTGGGAGACGGACCCGGAGTAACGATGGAATCTCAATATGAGTATGATCGTTCTCCCTTTATTCCAGTTTTCACAGAGTATATATAGACAGGCAATAAGAGCACGCGCTAGCGGCAGCTATATGATTGGCTTACAGTCTCTGTTCACGCACTGTCCATGCAGTTCATTCACAGATCAGATTGGTTACAAGAATTCACATAGTAAATTGCTTAGTCATTAGCACAACATGTTTTCTACCTTCTCAGTTCCCATTTTTCCCATGTACTAATTCCATCTTCTACCACCTGTTTTGCTCTTAATCTAATCTCTCATAGTAGGGAGGCTGGCTCACATGACCATTTTCTCTCAGACACATTCCTACAATCCCCCCTTTTTCTTCTTGAGCCAGCCAGACCTTATGCATGGCATTTTCTATCATGTCAGTCACTTTGTGGAGAACACACGAGGCTACCATAATCAATAATAATATAACCAACAATAGCATGAGCCCTTGCTTTAGTAAGTCTGATAACCATCCCGTTATACCCCATGAGTTTGACCAATCATCGAAACCATTTTTGACCACTTTTAATTTGGACATGTTATCCTTGTTGTGACGCTCTTAGCAGGTTATATACTAAACACAATTAAAAACAGAATCAAAAAGAACCCTGCTAAGGCAATAAATACCCAGATTCCTAAATTTAGCCCAGAGAGCCAATTTCTTTGGATTTACCCACGAGAAATCCTTTTGTAATATTTCAAATACATTGCGGTTGCTGACAGCACAAGCGACCCTGGAAAAACAATCGCAGTAACATTTCAATCATCATAGCTACTGGTTTTGAAGAGGTATGTGGCAAAAATACCCACTCTAATGCAGTCAGGCTCTTTGCATCATCCCACTGTCCTATCAGGGCATAAAGTTGAAATTCTTGTAGGAAGGTGTTCAATGCGTCTTGCAGCAGTAGTAGACTATATCTTATCTTTCAACATGCTGTAATGCCTTCTGAGCTGTTGGGGTTAATGAACATAGAACTTACGGGGGGGGGCAGACACAGTGCTTCAGGGCATCCCCTGTACCTTCAAAGTGTGCTCATGTCTCTCTCCCCCTCTCTGACCCGAGACAGCCTCCTTATATCCTGCACTGGATTGAGTGGAGAAGTACAGGCTAGAGTCGCTGCATGCATGGCCAGTGCATGCAGCGAGTCTCACCAAACTCATGATCCAGCTCTGCTAACAGCAGCTGTCTGATACGTGACTACATTGTTGTAATCCCTTCTTGTTATCTTCTTCTGTGAAGGTCAGGTTCTCATGGATACACACATAGTTTTTAGAGCAACATATTCTACAACTCATACAAGGGTACGATGCAAAGCAGCATTTACAGCTGATCGTATAATGTTTATTAAACACAGCAAACAGCATACTAAACATAACAGACAAATTCCTTCCACACAGGCAATGAGTATAATTTGCTTCAACCAACCCCACCCCCCAAGTCCATCCAGCAAAGAGATTTCACCCAGTGGTCTCCACAAGTTGCTGGTTCGGTCGGTGCAGTTCCTGCAGCTGGGCATGGATGGATTTGGAGTGCTCACTTAGATTCACACAATACAGTCCTTTAAAATCTTGACAACCATGTCCGTGAGCTGAAAGCAAAAAATCAGTAGCAGTTCTGTTTTGCAACATCGCATATCGAATACTATCTACATCTAGCAATAACTCGGAAATAGCGGTACTAGTAGCATTGTTAAACTTATCCCTGGCAGCAATAGAGTCCTTGTTATCACGAATCCTTGGCAGCAAAAGAGTCCTCATTAGCAAGAGTGCATGCGGACTCCCTGTTCTTGCTGGTACTGTGCTTTGATCTTCTTCCACAACAGGCCAAGATTCTCAAGCAGCTGGATAAGGTGTCTGTGAGTCCTTTACAGGCTTATGTCATCCAAATGTTTTTCTTGCCAGCACCCGAGACTGAATAACAATTGGTGTGATATCTGTGTTTTCCAGCACCCAGGTGCGAGTCCCTTGAGTGTATTTACAGTCCTCCTCGCCGATTTTCCGTTGCTTTCCCATATTCCACCCCCTTGCTCAAGAGACCGCTTCTGCTGGGTTCATTTTAGTCTCGCAGGGTATAACACAGAGCAATCTACTAAGGCATGCAATAACATATACACATATAGGAAAAAACCAAAAACATATCTCTATGGTACTGCTTTGAATCAGGTGTCCTACTTCTCTTTTTCTGATGCTTTCTCGTAATGCTTATGGCATACTTTTGTGCTAACGTGGCACATTTCCCATCTAATTGTTCCTGTTTGGTTTCTTCTTTTTTTTTTTTTTTCATTTTTTTTCATTTTTTTTCATTTTTTTTTCTTTTTTTTTTCTTTTTCTTCTCTCTTTTTTTTTTTCCCCATCACTTACGACTGACATAAAAGTCTGCCTTTGCAACAAGAGCTCAGTTTCTCATTTTTCCTTAAGTTTCTCATTTTCCTACAGAGCATCCTATAGATTTTGTCTCAACTCCTTTTCCCAATCAACCATGACCTTATAGACAAACAACAAACAACCAGCCATACGCCCTGCACGGGCGAGCCGTTCCCGAGAGCGTAAATGTGTCGGCTCATGAAAACTCCCCCAATATTTCAGGACTTCCATCGGTTCTACAGCCCATCCTGGTGTATCTACTTGGGGCGCGCTCGCCTTACGTCTAAACATTGTGTATATACAAACTTCTTCACTTGACGGAGTGTCAGCCCTAGATGCATACGAGAACAGTACCACACCGGGCAGAACACCTGCTCAAGTGGAGTCACCTAACGACACTGCACACAACAAAAAGCAAACAGTAGCACAGATGCTGATCAGCAGGTACAAGCTGGCGCCCACACACATTTACACAGCAGACATACAAAACCAGCACTTTTATCTCAGGGGGACGACTGGGGAGGGGAGGGGGCGAGGTGGGCAATGGCAGGAGCAAACAGCTCCGGCTCTGTCCTTCTCTGCTGACATTCTGCCTCCTCCATCAGCCTCAGGTGGAGCAGAGGGGATCAGCAGGGGATCGTCCCAGACCTTCGGACCTGGCCTGTTCGATCCCCCTCCCGTGGGTTGTAACGCTGCAAAAGCCCCGGCTGCCGTGGCTCGCTCCGCCTTCATATCTTGTAAGGTCGATAACACCAACCGCCATGTCGTCGCTAACGGTGATGCCTCTTTGTCTCCTTTACTTATCACTTCCCACAGTTTTTTCCCAACAGCCTCCCATATTTCTGGTTTAAAAGCTGTCTGGGGCTCTGGTGCGAATCCGTTCTCTCTGCACCAGGTTAACAACCTTCGGAGCATACGCTCATCGTATTTCACCCCTCTCTTAGAGAGGATATGCAGGAGAAGTCTTAATATAGCCCCTTCTTCTTTTGTTACTTGTTGTCCCATCTCCTGCCCCGGTTTAATCAGTTTGAGCAACAGTTTCGCTGGTGTTTCAATCCCTCTCTTAGAGAGGATCCCAGCGAGTAGCGTGGCCGCAGCTTCTGTTTCCATAGCTGTGCCTGGGAGGTGAGGAGCGACCTCACGCCGTTGTCTGCTCCCGCTGATGCGCCCAAGCAGCACGTCTCCCAGCCGAAGTTTCCCACTCCCCTCCTCTAGCTGCTTACCGCAGTCTTGGAGAACTCAGTCGCGCTGAACCATCCTCTGCTACCAGATGTCGGAGGATGTCGGAGTGGGAGACGGACCCCGAGTAACGATGGAATCTCAATATGAGTATGATCGTTCTCCCTTTATTCCAGTTTTCACAGAGTATATATAGACAGGCAATAAGAGCACGCGCTAGCGGCAGCTATATGATTGGCTTACAGTCTCTGTTCACGCACTGTCCATGCAGTTCATTCACAGATCAGATTGGTTACAAGAATTCACATAGTAAATTACTTAGTCATTAGCACAACATGTTTTCTACCTTCTCAGTTCCCGTTTTTCCCATGTACTAATTCCATCTTCTACCACCTGTTTTGCCCTTAATCTAATCTCTCATAGTAGGGAGGCTGGCTCACATGGCCATTTTCTCTCAGACACATTCCTACAGGCCACGCTTCTCCTGATGCAGCCCAGGATACGATTGGCTTTCTGGGTTGCAAGTGCACACTGACGGCTCATGTTGAGCCTCTT
This sequence comes from Larus michahellis, assembly GCF_964199755.1. Taxonomy (NCBI): domain Eukaryota; kingdom Metazoa; phylum Chordata; class Aves; order Charadriiformes; family Laridae; genus Larus; species Larus michahellis. The sequence goes on along the minus strand of NC_133929.1, from coordinate 20,416,698 downwards.
GTCCACCAGCACCCCCAAGTCCTTTTCTTCAGGGCTGCTCTCAAGCCAGTCACTGCCCAGCCTATATTGGCGCTTGGGATTGCCCCGACCCAGATGGAGGACCTTGCACTTGGCCTTGTTGAACTTCATGAGGTTGGCATGGGCTCACCTCTCCAGCCTGTCAAGGTCCCTTTGGATGGCACTCCTTCCCTCCAGCATGTCAGCCTCCCCACACAGCTTGGTGTCGTCGGCAGACTTGCTGAGGGTGCAGTCTATGCCACTGTCCATGTTGCTGATGAAGATGTTAAACAAGACCGGTCCCAATACTGATCCTCGAGGGACTCCACTTGTCATTGGCCTCCACTTGGACATGGACCCATTGACAGCCACTCTTTGGGTGCGGCCATCAAGCCAGTTCTTTATCCACTGAGTTGTCAGTCCATCAAACCCATATTTTATCAGCTTGGAGACCAGGATGCCATGCGGGACAGTGTCAAAGGCTTTGCTCATGTCCAGGTAAATGACGTCAGTTGCTCTCCCCTTGTCTATCAATGTTGTGACCTTCTCATAGAAGGCCACCATGTTTGTCAGCCATGATTTGCCCTTGGTGAAGCCATGTTGATTGTACCCAATCACCTCTTTGTTATTCTTCTGCCTCAGCAGTGCCTCCAGGAGGATCTGCTCCATAATCTTACCAGGCACGGAGGTGAGACTGACTGGCCTATAGTTCCCTGGTTCCTTCTTCTTTCCCTTTTTGAAAATGGGGATCATGTTTCCCCTTTTCCCGTCAGTGGGGACCTCACCAGACTACCATGACTTTTGGAATATAATAGAGAGCAGTTTAGCAACCTCATCTGCCAGTTCCCTCAGTACCTGTGGGTGTATCCCATGGGGTCCCATGGACTTGTTCACTTTCAGGTTCATCAGATGGTCACAAACCTGATCTTCACTTACAATGGGCAGTTCTGTCCAACCCCTGACATTGTCTTCTGTGACTCCAGGAGTGTGGCTGGAGCCCTTGCCAGTGAAGACTGAGGAAAAGAAGTCATTGAGAACCTCGGCCTTCTCCATATCACTTGTCACCAGCTCCCCCGTTTCCTTTCTGAGGGGGCCCACACCTTCCCTAGTCTTCTTCTTACCATTAATGTACCTATAGAAGTTTTTGCTGTTTCCCTTGATCTCCTTGGCTAGATTTAATTCTAACTGAGCTTTAGCTTTTCTCACCAGGTCTCTTGCTGTTCGGACAGCTTCCTTATATGCCCCCCATTCCAGCTGTCCTTTCTTCCACTCCTTATAAAGTTTCTTTTTGTGTGACGATGTGTCCAGGAGCTCCCTGTTCATCCAGGCAGGTCTCCTAGCATTCTTTCCTGCCTTCCTCTTTGTCAGTATAGTTTGCTCCTGGACATGGAGAAGGTAATCCTTGAATACTGACCAGCTGTCCTGGGCCCCACTTCCCTCTAGAGCTTTGTCCCACGGCACTTTGGCCAGCAGATCCCTGAAGAGATCAAAGTCTGCGTGCCTAAAGTCCAGGGTTGTAAGCTTGGAATATATCCTCCTAATTGCCCTGAGGATCTTAAATTCTATCGCTTCGTGGTCACTGCAGCCAAGGTTATCCCTGAGCCTCGCGTTGGTCACCAGCCCTTCCCTGTTGGTGAGAATGAGGTTCAGCATAGCACCTTTTCTTGTTGGTTCCTCTACCATTTGGAGGAGGAAGTTGTCATCTATGCATTCCAGGAACATCCTGGTGCCTTGCTGTGTTGTCCCTCCAGCAGATGTCAGGGTGGTTGAAATCCCCCACAAGGACCAGGGCCTGTGAACCATAGGACCAGGCCTATGGAGGGCCTCATCTGCTTGGCTCTGCTGGTCAGGTGGCCTGTAGCAGACCCCTACTGTAACATTGCCTTCCCCTGTTTTCCCTTTAATCTTAACCCATACACTCTCAACGAGCTCCTCGTCCTTCCCCATGTGGAGCTCCATCGATTCTAGGTGGTCTCTGATGTAGAGGGCAACACCTCCTCCCCTCCTACCCTGCCTGTCCTTCCTAAAGAGCTTGTATCCGTCTATCCCTACATTCCAGTCATGGGAATCATCCTACCAAGTTTCAGTAATAGCCACTATGTCATGGCTTTCCAGCAGCACAGTGGCCCTTAATTCATCCTGTTTATTGCCCAAGCTGCGTGCATTCGCATAGAGGCACTTCAGCTGGGCTGGCCATGTCACCCTCTTGTGTGAATCCCCCTTGATTCCCTTGGGGTGTCCCGGTGCATCGTCCCCAGCTTGCCTTAGGGCAACAAGTTGAGAGCCCTTACTAGGACTCCGTCCCTCTGCCCCTGATGTGCTGCCCCACTATTTGTCACAGGCAAGCATGAAATTATTGACCCCTTCCCCCTTCAAATCTAGTTTAAAGCCCTATCAATGAGGCCTTAAACTAATGGTTACTTGGGAAGACAAACACCATAACTCTGAACGTTCTCCCCCTTCCTTCTTCTTCCCCCAGCTTTATATACTGAGCAAGATGTCATGTGGCATGGAATATCCCTTTGGTCAGTTGGGGTCAGCTATCCCAGCTGTGTCCCCTCCCAACTTCTTGTGCACTCCCAGCCTACTTGCTGGTGGGGCGGTGTGAGAAGCAGAAAAGGCCTTGACGCTGTGTAAGCACTGCTCAGCAGTAACTAAAAACATCCCTATATGATCAACACTGTTTCCAGCACAAATACAAAACATAGCCTCATACTAGCTGCTGTGAAGAAAATTAACTACATCCCAGTTAAAATCAGCACACTACTCTATCACTCCCCCTCCCCAACTAAGTCTTACCCAAAGGTGTCCCTATGGGGGGGGGGGGCGGGGAAGAAAGGCTCAGCCCGTCGACTGATCCTGGAAATCAGTGATGGAATTCTTCGCGATGGTGTCTTCCCTGGGTATCCCCCCTCTCTCGGGCTATTTTTACACTATTTATTATCTTCCAGGTGGAGTTTGAGTGACTTTAGTCATACATACTTTTATCATGATTGGTGTAAATTTCTCTCGCTTCACAATTAAAGGTATAGTTTACGAGAAATTCAGGGTGCAGACTCAAGAAGGAGTGCTCGCACCTTGGAGGTGGGTAGCCTTCGGGATGGAGGTGTGTTTTGGTATTATAATGACATTGGAATGAGCAAAGTTCGCACAAAGGACAGCATTTCATCAAAATTTGACAAAATGTTGGCTCCGAGTATCGAGCGGGTAGCTAATTGGCAGCTTATCTGTTTCATGGTATCATCCCATTCCTGTATCCGCTATACATCATAAGGTAAAGCCACGGAATAATTGCATCCCGTCCCATCCCTCATGTAGCTTCACAAGCATCCTTATCAGGGAACCACAGGTGTTGTATTCTTCATGCCAGCTGTGGCTATTTTCTACCTCAGAAGCCTCTTGATTTTATACTTTTCTTTAATGTGTGAACAATGCTGTACTTTTGTATTTTTAGCCAATTTAGTAATTATTCCACAGAGCCACACCGGGTACACCAGTCACAAGCTCCAAAAATACAGCATGCAACAGGCTAGCACCACACAGCATCTCACCTGCCCTGAGCGACTGTTATAAAAGATGGAGCCCAAAGCCATGGATTAAATGAACTCACCAGACACTTTGGAGGGATGGCCCATAAACTAAGGGCATTATATCTGCATGAATATATATGTGTATATATATATGACAGGGAAATGTGGTGGTAATTCATTGGAACCCGTAAGATCTGGGCATGGCAAAAATGGTATGGAATAAGGGGTGGATAATGTCCTGGTTTCAGTGGGGACAGGGTTAATTCTCCCCAGGCTCTGGCAGGGACACAGGTATTCCATACCACGTGAGCCATGCCCACTCTGAGCTGCCGGGGGGAGGGGGCAGGAAGTCACAGCTTGGAGCTGGCTGGGGCATCCCGGATCCTGGATCCCGGATCCTGTTTGTGAGCGGCGGGGAATGGCAGTTCCGTAATCGTGTTTGTATACTCCTCTATCCGTGGTATTGTTGTTGTTTTTCTGGTTCCCTTTGCTGTTCTGTTAAACTGCCTTTGTCTCAACCCAAGAGTCTTGCCTTTTTTTCTTCCGATTCTTCCCGTATTGGGAAGGCCCGAGCGATCGGCACGTGGTTCTTTGTTGCCGTCTGAGGCTAAACCACGACAGTCCTTTTTGGCGCCCAACGTGGGGCTCGAAGGGTTGAGATAACGACAGAATCCAACTAGAGCTTGTAAAAACGAATTTGTTGTATGCGTTTATTGTATTAGGCAAATAGTCACTGGTCACCATGTTGCTTGGTTTGTTCTCATGGCTGTGTTATGTAAATTCCTATATGGCTTATGTACTGCCTGTGATGATTTTTGTTACTTCTGGGAGAGGGATGAGGATTATCATTTTGTTGTCCTGTGCAATATCGGCTTATGAGATGATAACATCACTTGTTAGACAGTTACTTTGGGGCGTTTATGTGGTATTGCTGTCCTGTCCGTACCTTGGGCATCGTCTGTCAGAATTTATTAATAATTACACCCAGTCTGTGGGGGAAACAGGGGGGGACACTTTCCCCAGCTCTTGTGCCTCCCTTTTCTCCTTCGGGTCAGGTATGACAGCTTTTGAGAATTTTGAATATCCTTGGGATGCCAAACCAGCCTGGTCCTAGTGTTATGTCTCCTGAATGTGTTCCAGGTCTTGTTTAGGGTTAAACGACTATTTAAGACTACCACCCAGAGATCTGCTCCGAGGCTGGATAGTCAGGGGTGGCATGGCATGTGGGAGAACATGGGCAGGTACCCAGAGAACTTCTCACCTCCAATGGTCTAGGACTTCACCTCTGAACAATTACAGGGCCCCGATAAAGTCATAGAATATCTGAAGGGAAAATGCTGTGGCTATTCCAGAGAGGCACAATTCACCGCGCTGTGCTGGGCCCTGGCCAATATCTACCAGGCACTGCTCAGTGTTACGCAGCACCCTCAGGGGGAAGAGATGGAAACCAGACCGGCAGACACTGTGGCTACTGCAACCCCTGCGACAGACACTGTGGCTACTGTAACCCCTGCGACAAACACTGCAGCTATTCCAACCCCTGCGGCAGCCACTGCAGCTACTCCAATTCCTGCAGCAGCCACTGCGGCTACTCCAACCCTGGTGGCAGCCACTGCCGCTGAACCAGGGAACCAACCCGTGCCAGTATCATTTGCCCCCATACAGAAGAAGAAGTACACGAAGAAATCAGTTTGCTTAGTAAGGGATGATGATGAACCAGGGTCATCACGAGGACAGGAGGAAAAGGCAGAACCAGAGATAATCACCCGATTTCAGCCGACTTTCAGGTGAGCACATTGTCACCTGGCTGCTCCGGTGCTGGGATAACAGGGCCAGTAGCCTGGAATTAGAGGGTAGGGAAGCCAGGCAGCTGGGATCCCTGTCTAGGGAAGGCGGCATTGACAAGGCAATTGGGAAGAAGACCCAAGCCCTCAGCCTCTGGAGGCGACTCCTGTCAGGCATGAGGGAAAGGTACCCCTTCAGTGAAGATGTTGCATGTCACCCAAGCAAGTGGACTACCATGGAAAGAGGTATCCAGTACCTGAGAGAATTAGCTGTGCGGCAGATGATTTATTATGACTTGGACAATGCAGACTTACCCACAGACCCTGATGAGGTCCAATGCACAAGGCCCATGTGGTGGAAGTTTTTACCGAGTGCGCTATCGTCATATGCCAACTCACTGGCAATAATGGAATGGAAAGGTGAAGAGGGACCAATGGTGGATGAGGTGGCTGGCTGGCTCCGGCTATATGAAGAAAGTGTCTCTTCCCCCCTTGTCTCAGCTGTGGAGAAACTGTCCCAGAAGGTCCAGCAACTTGAAGAGAATATGTCCTACTCCCCACCTGTATGGGCCAGCATCTCAGCTATTAGGAACAGGCATTTCTCCACTCGAGAGAGAGAGTACAGAGGGTACACACCACGAGGCACCCTGTGGTTCTCGTCTGAGGTCAAACCATGACACTTCCTTTTATTCATGCTCCTCTATCACAAACAATCTTATAATTTTCTGTAACTATAACCATAAGGAGGACAACGTAGCAGTTCCCATAAAACACAGGTGCATGGGATTTCTCAAAGCTGCTGCAGGTAAAGATGAAAGGAAGGAATGAATTTTTATCTCTGACACATTCTCCCATAGCTGTATTAATTAATGCAGATCAGGACTCGCTGCTGCCTTTTGCTCTTTCCAAGTTGTCCTTGTCATTCAATTACGCAGTATTTAATTCTGAGGAAAACTGACACTGCAATAAGTAGCAGGATTGCTTTACTTCAACTTGACTCTAGAGTATGCCAAGGCTGACATCCTTATCATGAAAACCTTGTATTTTTATTCTCATTATGAAAAATCACACTTCTAATCCTCATTGACAGAATACCATGAGTCTGAAGTTGGCAGAAGTTCTCATGGACAGGGCCATGAGAAGTTCCACAGGGCTGCAGGTCCTGCCAGGAGCCTGCTCCAGCACGGGCTTCCCATGGGGTCACAGCGTCCTTTGGGTGCATCCACCTGCTCCGGTGTGGGGTCCTCCATGGGCTGCAGGTGGATATCTGCTCCACTGTGGATCTTCATGGTCTGTAGGGGGACAGCCTGCTTCACCATGGTCTTCACCACGGGCTGCAGGGCAATCTCTGCTCCAATGCCTGGAGGACATCCTCCCCCTCCTTCTTCACTGACCTTGGTGTCTGCAGAGTTGTTTCTCTAACATATTCTCACTTCTCTGTCCGGCTGCTGGTTTTGCAGCAGGTTTTTACCCTTTCTTAAATATGTTATCACAGAGGCGCTATCACATTGCTGATTGGCTCAGCCTTGGCCAGCGGCAGGTCTGTCTTGGAGCCGGCTGGCATTGTCTCTGTTGGACATGGGGGAAGCTTCTAGCAGCTTCTCACAGAAGCCACCCCTGCAGCCCCCTGCTACCAAAACCTTTTCCGCTTTTCTGCTTCTGACCCTCTAACAGGCAAATAGCGAAGTTAGCTGACCTCGGTTGTTATAGCAATAAGTATAAGCAAGAGCCTCTGTGCATACCATTCCTTGGGGCACTAATTGTAAACATTGGTCTTATCACTCTGAGAACGAACCGTTTTCTGCACAATATGCTGTTAATTTCAGAGAGTTAGAATAGGCTTAGCTAAGAAGTAAAATCACTGAACAGAAAGTTGGTTCTGTTTTACCTCAAACCAGGACACTTGTCTGTCTAGTAGATGACTATTTGCTTGCAAGGAGAAGTTCAGTTACAAGATCTAATTGTTACATGATTAAATTCAAACTACAATGAAAAAAAAGATGAGCATCATCACAGTATTCAACATATTTTTGTTTGAAATTCATCCATGAAATGCTTTCAGGAGCTGTTGTAAGTGAGATTGAAAACCAGCGTCACAGTGTACATAGAAGAGCTCATAGCACCTCCAGAGCTTAAGTGCTCTAACCTGCCCAGTAAATGAGCAGGAGCTTGTCCGGCCAAAAGGCAGAGAATGGTAAACTGCATTTCAAATAACAGGTCTTACGCTCAAGCTCATAATCCTCATCTCAAGGAGCTTCCAAATTGCCTCTGTAAAATTAGAATCATTATTGAGGGAGCATGCCGTACTCCTTTTTTTGTGAGACAAGGCTAACCAATGTTTACAATTAACCAATGTTTACAATTAGTGCCCCATGGAATGGTATGCAGAGAGGCTCTTGCTTATACTTATTGCTATAGCAACCAAGGTCAGCTAACTTTGTTTTGTGCCCCATTGAAGGGTTGGAAGCAGAAAAGCGTAGAGGGGTCCCACCTGCAGGGAGGAGCGGACGGGACAGGTGACCCAAAACTGACCAACAGGCTATTCCAGCCCATATGCATCACGCTCAGTATAAAAGCTGAGGGATCAAAGGGTCAACTCTCTCTTCCTTCAATGCCTGACATCTGAGGAGGACCCTGTCTGTTCGTCTGCCTTTGATCCCAATCCGAGCATTCCTGACTCCAGATCCGGAATTCAGCTCCTGTCCATCGCTGACTCCAGTCTGAGACTTTCCCTGTGCCTGCCAGTGACATCATCCTGGGAGCTTAATATGGTTTTGTATATACTGTATCTATTTCATTATTTTCCTTTTTATTTTATTATTAATATTTCATTAGTTTAGTTCCTTCTAAACTAGTAAATCTCTTTATCTCTCCTCCTCCTCTCTGTGTACAAGAGGCTGGGGGAGAGCATCTGTCGCCAGCCATTGGCCAATTTGGCCAAAACCACGACAACAAGTTTTTAAGATTCACAGTGGACTACATATGTATATCCTAAATAAGATGTCTGTTCCTGTGGCTTTAGGTTTATATTGTGTTAGAGGATTATAATACAGTGCTGAAAGTAAAAAATAGTAAATAGTAAATTCCTTTTATGCTACTACATTACTGCACCTTTATTTTTTCTGACTTTCAGGCACTGTTTCTTCTTCCCTTGGGCTAAGCAGAGTATAACCCCATATAACAAAACATTTTTTATATAATGCAGCTGTGAAATCAGACTGACCGTGACTTTTGTTTCTAAGTAGCCATATATACCTTTTTAAGAAACAGAGGTGGAGGGGGCATGCAAGGAAAATCAGAAATGGAATGTAGAATGATCTTGAATCTGAGTTAACATGATATTGTGACAAGCCAAAAGATTAGATGAGGTAATGCACTCACTCCATGGTGCTGAATTATTGTATTAGTCCATTTGGAAAGCTTACTTATCAAGATCACTTAATTTAGATATATGAACCAATAACTGTTTATCACTTCAACAGATATTCTCCTCAGATTCTTGATTCAGACATTTGTACAAGCTGTAGTAAGAGAGGTTTTATAGATGATGTAATATAAGAACGTGAATCAAAAAAGCTGAGATAACTCATTTATTGATTTGACTTTTCATGCTCAAATTATTTAGTTGATGGATGATTTTAGGTGTATAAAGTAATGAAAACATAAGACTAGACTATCTTTCTGTTAATGGTTTATCAAGATGTATGGGATGGATTTGTACTTGTCTGGAGGCATATTTGCTTCATTTGTTTTCAAAATTTGCAAATACCCTAGCTATTTCAATATCCATATAAGGCTACAGTACAAAGGTATTATTCTATAATTTATGAGCACCATCAATTAGTGTCGTGGTTTGGGCTGGACTGGCCACTGAAACGACGAATGCCCTCTTTGTCCTCTCTCCCCTTCAGAGAGGAGGGAAAATGAGAGAGAGAGAGATTTCTGAGTTGAAAAGAAACTAAACTACTTTAATGAAATATTAATAATAAAATAATAAAAATAAAGCATAATAATATTAATAAGAAAATAATGAAATATATACAATATATACATAACCATCTCGAGCTCCAAGGGTGATGATCACATCACCAGCAGGCACTGGGAAAGTCCCACATTAGACTCAGCGACAGAAGGGAACTGGATTCCGGATCTGGATTCAGGAACACACGGATTGGGATCAAAGGCAGATGAACAGACAGAGTCCTCCCTGGACACCGGCCATTGAATAAAGAGGCTGACCCCTTTGATCCTTCAGATTTTTCACTGAGCATGATGCACATGGGGTGGAATAAACCTGTTGGTCAGTTTTGGGTCACCTGACCTGTCCACTTCTCCCTATAGGTGCAAGCCCTTTACGCTCTTCTGCTTCTGACCTTCCAACTTGTTACATAACAAAGTTAGCTGACCTTGGTTGTTATAGCAATAAGTATAAGCAGGAGCCTCTCTGCATACCATTCCTTGGTATTAACTATAAACATCAGACCTTATCTGCTAGAAGCAGATATTTGTCTGAAAAATATGCCATTAATTTAAGAGAATTAGTTATTTAGAAGAGGCTTAGCTGAAAAGTGAAATTACTGAAAAGAAAATTGGTTCTGTTTTACCTCAAAGCAGGACAATTAGTTTTCTCCCTTAATGCTTTGGGATCTGTATTTCTAGACTCAGTATCTGATCTGTTCAGAGCTTGGCCTGTGGTTTTACAGGCAGATGTTGCTACTTTATTGGCTGTACATATCGACACTGAATCCTTGGCATGGTTGCTTTGGCCTGAGGCCTGAGGCTAAGGTGCTCTCAGAAGCTTTTCTGTTTACAGAGTGAAGTCCTATTGTTCTCTTCCACCTGCCTTCTCTTTCCTCAAATTCTCTTTTGCATCTTCTCATACTGTCTACTCACCACTGTCACACAAGTGCTATGAAATTTTTTATATTTAAGCAGTGGTGTGTTTGCAGATAGAGCAACAATTAGGAGGTACCTATTCTTTTTGTCATTTATGGTTTATTATGATACTATAATAAATAAAGATAAGTTTGAATAGGGAGGAACCTTGAAGACATGTTTGGAGATCTGACATCTTTTAAATCTCTGTTGTTTGGAAATCGCCAAATAGAGAACATCATTCATTCTTCTTACCTTTTAAATGCATGAGAAGGTTCAGGGTGCAGCAGAGATTCTTCCAGTCTTCCACGAGTATCACAACTGGAGCTTGGTAACCCCTTCTTTACTCCTTCTTTAAGACACTCCAGTAATAGGAGAGTATCTTCCTACACCTCCAAAACTTTGTCTCCATGCTTGTCTAGAAAAACAAATATAAAATTAGAAGCCAGGAGTGCCTGAGATCTGGGCCTGGTTTTCCCTTATTATCTTTTGGACAATAAGTGACTTCTCATGTTTGGGTTTTCTTCATTGTAAAACAGGAAGAATAATACTCACTCAGCTCAAGGGGAAGTATAAATATGAATCAGATATCTGTAGAATGTAAATGTGTGTAAATATTTTCTTACTACTTTTGTGTGTTTTATTTGTGCAATGCACATATGAAGCTTGATATAAATTGTTGGTTAGTGAGGAATGAAGAAGCTGTAATGAATTGAAAATTACAAATTACATCTGCAAAATGTAGAAAATACCTTTGCAATTGCTGTCTAAATAAAGAATTATAGTGCTAGATTTTTTTGTATAGACTATAGTATACTGAAATAGTGTTGTCTATCTGAACAGAGGTCTTGAAAGACAAAAACGGACACACTGACCTCTATATGGCCATGTGAAATGACATCATTAAAATATATGCCCTCAGTTATAGAAGGGAGGACAAATAAACAGAAATGAAAATAATGCAAAGGGATCACTGAGAAATGACAGCCAAAAAGGAGACAGAATACATATATATTACTGAGCATACACAAAAAAACCCCATCACATTACACAGACATGAAGCATACAGTGGTTAGCAAAATCAACAGATCAAAAAATTATGAAGCATTCACCTCTAATATAATTTTTGCAGATTAATGTTTTTTTTCTGCCACTGTTGCTCTTTTTGTTATTATTTTATTCAGTTTTCATAGAATATTGTTGACAGCAGTGTTGCATTCCAATCTCCAAAAATAATTAAAATAATTAATTGTATTTTTTGTTTCCTTATAATGCCTTCTCAGAATTTTTTATCTGACTGCTTAAATACCATTTATTCCTTTGGAATAAAGTTTTGTGATTATTTTTTTTCTTAAAAGCATCAACCACTGTTTTTGAAAATTAGAAATAATGTGAAACTAGGACTGGAGAAAAAAATGTGTTTATGAATGATTATAAAATAATGTCAAACTAATCAGAATGTATAGGTATTTTATCTAACCTTGCGTATCACTGCTTCCCACACAACAGTTTTATTAAGGAATTAGCTGCCTTTGAGCTGGTTGGAACAGGATCCTAATAGCATGGTACTAGGTGACAATATAATGACATGCCTCTCAAGAATGAGAGGATTCCCCAAAAATCGTTTACATGAATCCTATCCTTAACATTGTCTGTCTAAAATCTGAATATCAGCTCACTGTTTTATCAGGTCTACAAAGAAAGGATAGTTGTAGTTAGCATCCTAGTAAGTAGACTTAACAGACTTGAATTTATGTTCCTGTTTCACCTCTTAATTGGTCTTGAGCAAGTGACTTAGGATGAAATTTTTGAATGTATAGATAGTTAGGAAACTAGGGTCTGTCTGTATCTTTAAGGTCTGACAAATCTATACACTGCATGCAAAATTTGCCTAAGCCAGTTCTAGAATTAGAAGTGCTAGAGAGTCTGACAGCTTCCCCTGAGTAGATCAGGTCTAGAAGCAACAAAGGCATGCTCATGAATTGCTCCATTCAAGGTAATAAATCCTGTTCCTCAAGAATATTTGCTCAGGCACAACATGAACATGGCTCCAGATGAAACTTCCTATGCCTTCGTTTCCAGATCTGGAAAGAGGACACTGACCTATTCCTGTGAAATTATCTTTTTGTGTTCAACTAGTTTAGGATCTCTGCACTGTGGCCTACCATCTGAATCAGACATGCCCCAAATATTTAAAAATGTAGGGATTATCCTCCTGCTACCAAAATCTCCCATTTATGAAGGCAATTTAATAACACTTTCCAGAAATGCCTGAAATGTGCTCAGACACTGTTAATGAGAGCCAGGTCAGTAGCTAACATAGATTGCCACATCTCCAACATACTGTAACAAATTTGAAGTATTTAGCCAATATAATTGACACACACCTGATATTCGATAACAAGGCTGAAAAATTTTCTAGAACAAAAGAACATAACTGCCAACCTGCCACCTTTACTCCGGATGAGTATTATCTCTGTATGTGAAATGTTTCAATAATTTTACAGTGCTGCTTGAGTTATAGACCACATGGCAGTAGAGACAGCAGAATTTAACCCTAAACAAAGATCAGATAGTAAAAAAACTATCAAACATAACCCCCCACACACACACACATCTGCATCCTGCCAGCTTCTTAGTGCCAATATTTATCACCATGACTACCGACCCCAGGAGATACATGTGTGGAATAAATACTAAATTGGCTAAAAAATACAAAAGTACAGCATTGTTCACACATTAAGGAAAAGTATAAAATCAAGAGGCTTCTGAGGTAGAAAATAGCCGCAGCTGGCATGAAGGACACAACATCTGTGGTTCCCTGATAAGCTACATGAGGTACGGGATGGGATGCAATTATTCCGCGGCTTTACCTTATGATGTATAGCGGATACAGGAATGGGATGATACCATGAAATAGATAAGCTGCCAATTAGCTGCCCGCTAGATGCTCAGAGCCAACATTTTGTCAAATTTTGATGAAATGCTGTCCTTTGTGCGAACTTTGCTCATTCTAATGTCATTATAATACCAAAACACACCTCCATCCCGAAGGCTACCCACCTCCAAGGTGCGACCACTCCTTCTTGAGTCTGCGCCCTGAATTTCTCGTAAACTATACCTTTAATTGTGAAGCGAGAGAAATTTACACCAATCATGATAAAAGTATGTATGACTAAAGTCACTCAAACTCCACCTGGAAGATAACAAATAGTATAAAAATAGCCCAAGAGAGGGGGGATACCCAGGGAAGACACCATCTCAAAGAATTCCATCATTGACTTCTGGGATCAGTCGACGGGCTGAGCCTCTCTTCCCCCCCATAGGGACGCCTTTGGGTAAGACTTAGATTATACCGAGTGCTTCCTCGGGAAACTTAGAAATTTCTCTAGAGACTCTTTTTTCTACATTTAGAGCCAGGCTGTATTGTTTATAACTTTGTCGCGCGTTTTGTATATGTAACAATACTTTCATTTGCACGTGCTTTGCAGACAGTGTATTTATCACCGGCAATCCTAAGAACCTATATATCTGTTGTTTAAATAAACTGCACTTTTTTTTTTAAGTAGCTAGTCGTTTTGGTTTCTCACTGAACGCGACCAAAGACTCAAGAGTGGCCAAAGACTCAAGACTCAAGGGGGTTTATTTTCTGCCAAAACCGCTTTGCCCCTTTTCATGCAACAACATGAAGCAAAATGTAAGCAGAGGCTGGTGATATGGCCATTTAAAAGTGCAAACATTCTAAAAGAAAGTCTGCACTTCAAATGTGTCTGCCACAGTGAAGTCACCAGCAGGACTACTATGCAATTTTTATAAATGAGTGCCCAGTAAGCTAATACACTTTTAAAATATGAGTCTTTTGTGCCAAGTGATAAATTATGGTCATTATAAATCCAGTAAGATGAATGAACTTTTAACAAGAATCTACAGTACACACTGCGTGTGCACCTTGTCAGTTTTACACATGGCACAAAGGAGAGTTACCTGAAACAAATCCCTCCTGTAAGGGAGGAATAGGAATCAGTATATATAAAGCAGTTATCACACAGGGCGATAACATTTATGATGTGTTGATTGTATTATGTGTAATATACAGGACAAATGAGTTTCATATGTGTAAGAGTTTATTGTCCACCTGTGCACTGGCAGTTGGGTCAGTTTAAGAAGGCTTCACGCAGAGACAGAGGTCTGGGCCTCTCCCATCTTCTGCCTGTAGAATTAATAACTTGCATTGTCATCCTGATGAAATTTCTACTACTTCTTTGCTCTTCCCCCTGGATACGAGGCTTGGATCAGTGCATGAATTACTTGATTTTAAACTAGCTCTGGTGACTTGGGTTCAGAAGAAAGCTCAGTCCCTTTTCATTGAAATGAGTGGCAAACCTGAGTTAGCTTTGGTGTTTGCAATAACAAGATTGTTTGCAATCAAAATCAAAGGGTAAAAAAGACATATTTAAAAACCCTTATAAAATTATCCCAATCATTATGACATAGGAGAATCAGCACAACAGCAGCCCTATTTGGGATATCTAAGAAAAATTCTCCAATCTATAACATCTAGCAGCACTAATTTCCACTATGTAATTGCACTCGATGTGAAAAAGTGGTTGTTTTTATTGCAAACCATAATGTATGGTACAAGATCTGAAGTCTACCTAGTCCAGTCTTCTGACCCTAGCAGGGACCAGTGCAAATGTTTTAGAGGAAATGAAAGAATTCTGCTATAGATAAACAATCCCTGCCTATGGGTCACCAACTTAAAAAGATATACAACAATAGACAAAATGTCAACAGCCATAAGTCATATTGTCACATTCTCTCACACCCTTCACTCAAAACCAAATTATTAGTTTATCATACTTCTACTCTACTATGTTATACACCAGGGGTAGCTGCAAATTACCTTAGATTGTGTACTGAAGTTAATTTACTGAACTGTCCTATGTTTTGTTCTCTAGATTCTAAGAGTACAAAAATCTGAGGGCCTACTGTATCTGTGGATTGAATTCCACAAATGCATTGAAATCTCCACTTGTGACTGCCTTCCATCAGATTAAATATGTTACTTAGGTAAATATGACAAGTGAGAATCAGTATATGATGGAACTGATACTTATTTTCATTTATTTGGGATTGTGGGAGTGTCGACCTGCTTGATGGTAGAAAGGCTTTGCAGAAGGATTTGGACAGGCTGGATCAATGGGCTGAGGCCAATGGTATGAGGTTCAAAAAGGCCAAGTGCCAGGTCCTGCACTTGGGTCACAACAACCCCATGCAGCGTTACACGCTTGGGGAGGAGTTGCTGGAGAGCTGCCTGACAGAAAAGGACCTGGGGGTGTTGGTTGACTGCCAGCTGAACGTGAGCCAGCAGTGTGCCCAGGTGGCCAAGAAGGCCAACAGCATCCTGGCTTGTATCAGGAACAGTGTGATGAGTAGGACTAGGGAACTGATTGTCCCCCTGTACTCAGCACTGGTTAGGCTGCATCTTGAATACTGTGTCCAGTTTTGGGCCCCTCTCTACAAGAAAGTCATTGAAGTTCTGGAGCAAGTCCAGAGAAGGGCAACAAAGCTGGTGAGGGGTCTGGAGAACAAGTCTTATGAGGAGCGGCTGAGGGAGATGGGGTTGTTTAGCCTAGAGAAAAGGAGGCTGAGGGGAGACCTTATTGCTCTCTACAACTACCTGAAAGGAGGTCATAGAGAAGTAGGGGTTGGTCTCTTCTCCCAAGTAACAGGCGATAGGACAAGAGGCAATGGCCTCAAGTTGCGACAGGGGAGGTTTAGACTGGATATTAGGAAAAATTTTACACTGAAAGGGTTATTAAGCATTGGAACAGGCTGCCCAGGGAAGTGGTTGAGGCACCATCCCTGGAGGTTTTTAAAAGACGGGTAGACGTAGCACTTAGAGATATAGTTTAGTGATGGTTTTTGTCAGTGTTAGGCTGATGGTTGGACTGGATGATCTGAAAGGTCCCTTCCAACCTAGGCAATTCTATGATTCTATGATTCTAACTAACACAGTGTCATGATTTAACCCCAGATGGCAACTAGGATCATGCAGCCACTCGCTCACTCCCCTCCGTTGCGATGGAGGAGAGAATCAGAAGAATAAAAGTGAGAAAACTCGTGGGTTGAGATAAAGACAGATTAATAGGTAAAGCAAAAGCTGTGCATGCAAGCAAAGCAAAAAAAAGGAATTTGTTCACTACTTCCCATTGGCAGGCAGGTGTTCAACCATCTCCAGGAAAGCAGGGATCCATCACATGTAACGGTTACTTGGGAAGACAAAACACCGTTGCTCTGAATGTGCCTCCCTTCCTTCTTCCTCCAGCTTTATATGCTGAGCATGACATCATATGGTATGGAATATCCCTTTGGTCAGTTGGGGCCAGCTGTCCCAGCTGTATCCCTTCCCAACTTCTTGTGCACTCCCAGCCTACTTGCTGGTGGGGCGGTATGAGGAGCAGAAAAGGCCTTGACTGCTTAGCAACAACCAAAAACACCAGTGCGCTATCTAAACCGTTCCCTTCCCAAATCCAAAACACAGCACCACACCAGCCACCAGTAAGAAAGTCAACTATATCCCAGCCTAAACCAGGACACACAGTTAAAACACCATTTCCCGATAAAAGGAGAATGTTGATATTATAAATAAATAAACTACTTCTATTCAGGAACTCTAGATAAAGAAAAAATGTAGAATCATCAAGAGATGAAAACCAGGGAGATAACTGATCTGATATATATAGTTAGGTGACATTGTGATAAGCACCTCAGAAATATGATAGACTTTGCATTACACTGTTTCCTTGATAAGCTTTCTACATACATGCTCATTCTTTCCCCTTCAGAACAATATTCAGTTGTTAATCTCTTTATACTTGTTCTTTGCCCTTTTGGTCCCATTTACAGCCACATGAATCGCTCCTCTTCTGTTGGACATTTCACTGTTCTATGAACATTGCTTATGGTTCAGCTAGCACACAAATCACAAGTTCGAACATATAAATTGTTCATTTTCATGTAAACACAAAGCCTTCAATAGACTTCATGCAAAAAGACAGTTGATGAAAATTTGGAACCTTCTGAGAAATGAAGCATGACTGGGAAAATTTTATCATAGGTATTGATAAAATCAATAGAAATCAATAAATACATTGCTACTACTTGCAGATGTCGGTTTCTGAAAAATATTGGAGTATTCATAGAAAAATATAATGTTTTTTCTTGAAAAAAAAGGATATTCTGTCCGGGATTAATTTGATGTAAATCTTTGGCTACTGTAGCAGAGAGGTCAGAAACCCCAGCTGGAAAAAAGATATTTTCATACTTTAACATTTATACAATAAAATTTTGTTGAAAATCACTTGCTAAGTGCAGTTGTAGGCAATAATATCTTAGTATGAGAGAGCAAAGAGAGGGCCGTAAAAAATTAATTAATTTGGGAGGTGCTGCATAAAAAGAGCCTGAATATGAAAATTGTTCAGAAACTAATTATACTTTTCTCTTGGTTATTCCTCTATTGTCTTAACATCTTCATTTTCTTCCCTCATCTACCCTACTACCCACAGGCAACTGTGCAACCATTATAAATAAATTCATCCTACATTTACCAAAGCATTACCAGAATATCACAGGTCAGTTAAATCAGAGGGGACTTGTCTACAGTTCCTTTTCTCGGGATAGAGTCACACTTTAAAATCTATATAATTTTCTGTTGCATTTTACAGCGTGACTAGTTTATGGCTTAGGGCTACTATATACATTTTAATTGTCCCTTTTAGTTACAATCATAATGCTCAATTTCTAATAGTTTCAGCTTACATGCTTTCTATCCACTTTTGTTTAAACTACTTTGATTCTCAGATCTGTGAACATCTATTTTGAAGCATTAAATAACAGTCAGATACTCAGCAGTCAGTACTTCCACAGCCTTCTCTGCTTGCTGTGTCCCATTTGACATCCTATTTTTCCAGACACTGTCTCACCCAGCCTGACTGATTCAGGTTATGTTAAACAGTTTTGTTGTTGCTGTGCTGCCTTTCTTGATCTGTGCTCTGCACACAGTACTGATTGCTAGCATGCAGCCTTATTTTTGCCATACAGGCATGTTCATGCTTTAGTGATTCCACCTTTACAGCTTTTACTAATAAATTACTGTGCAACTGTAATAATAGAGTATTAAAGCAACTGTGTTTTATATCTAGATATACACAGTTTCTGTCTCTCTACTTCTGCAATACTGTTTGACATAGCGTTTGACAAATGCCAATACTGTTCGGCATGCCCATGCTCAGTGCATATGCCAGCACGTTCATTACAGGAATTAGGAATTTCTGCTGCAGGTGTTAATTTAAAAAGGTAACATAAGATCTTCAATACTGTTTAATAGTAGATGCTTCAGACATATTTGAAATAAATCCTCAGCACAGGAAAAGTATTTCAATAAGCTCATAAAGTTTTTCTTCCTTATTCCTTTCAATTACCTCAAAGCTTGTTCTCTGAAGAATGAGAATTTATATTTGTGGCTGGTAAGTGTATTGTCGCTGATGAAAACAATATACTCCAAGTCTGATTCCTACTGTTTATTTTTTAATCTGAAGTGCTTCTGGAATCTGGCAACTTTATAGAGTTGTTTGAAAAGATTCTGAACTAATTTTGAACTAATTTCCACATAATGTCTCCTTTTACAGTTCATGGTCTAATTTCTTCATCATTCTGCTTGTCTCTGATCTCATTTAGAGGGCTGGAGCACCTATGCTATGAGGACAGGCTGAGAGAGTTGGGGTTGTTCAGCCTGGAGAAGAGAAGGCTCCGGGGAGACCTTATAGTGGCCTTCCAGTACCTGAAGGGGGCCTACAGGAAGGATGAGGAGGGACTCTTTATCAGGGAGTGGAGCGATAGGATGAGGGGTAACGGTTTAAAACTGAAAGAGGGGAGAATTAGATTAGATATCAGGAAGAAATCCTTTACTGTGAGGGTGGTGAGACACTGGAACAGGTTGCCCAGGGAAGTTGTGGATGCCCCATCCCTGGAAGTGTTCAAGACCAGGCTGGATGAGGCTTTGAGCAGCCTGGTCTAGTGGGAGGTGTCCCTGCCCATGGCAGGGGGGTTGGAACAAGATGATCTTTAAGGTGCCTTCTAACCCGAACCATTCTATGATTCTATGATTTTCCTCTCTTAACTAAACTAAATCATTGATATTCTGCTAATCTCATTTTATATGGAAAGAAAATGTCATACATGATTGGTTTGTAAAACAGCTAAGTTGATTTTCTGCTATCCTATATTTTTGTGACTACCTAATAAAGCCTTCCCAATGCATGGTTGTTTCTTTGACATTTATATCACTGTCTTTTGGTGCTCGCCCTTCAACCTGTGCCGTGAAACTGGACTGATTCAAATCTCTCACTAGCTAGAGAGGTTAGGTAGAGTCTCAGATCTGACTTCTGTCCCCACAGGCAGTATGAACAGAGGAGGCACTGAGTTCAAATCCAAACTTGAACAAAACTATTAAAATCAACATGTGAGCAATGAATTCCACATTTTGTAACTGGACCCCAGATATTTTCTCGGGGAACAGACACAGGCCATTATTTCATTTAATAGAAAATAAATAGAAAATAAACCCCCTTGCGTTCTAACACTCCTCACCGAGGTGGGAGGCTAGGTGCGGCTAGGTTTAAATTCTGAGTGATGCCCAATTCAGCACTATCAATCCAATCGCGTTTAATATGTATTAAACTGTTACGATTTGGATACACTAATAGTGGACTGCACCTTCAGTCTAGTCGTGCTCATGAACTAGCACGGCCACTCTCCAGTCTTTGGTCGCGTTCAGTGAGAAACCGAAACGACTAGCTACTTAAAAAAGTGCAGTTTATTTAAACAACAGATAGATAGGTTCTCAGGATTGCCGGTGATAAATGCACTGTCTGCAAAGCACGTGCAAATGAAAGTATTGTTACATATGCAAAACGCGCGACAAAGTTATAAACGATACAGCCTGGCTCTAAATGTAGGAAAGAGAGTCTCTAGAGAAATTTCTAAGTTTCCCGAGGAAGCACTCGGTATAATCTAAGTCTTACCCAAAGGCGTCCCTATCGGGGGGGAAGAGAGGCTCAGCCCGTCGACTGATCCCAGAAGTCAATGATGGAATTCTTTGAGATGGTGTCTTCCCTGGGTATCCCCCCTCTCTCGGGCTATTTTTATACTATTTGTTATCTTCCAGGTGGAGTTTGAGTGACTTTAGTCATACATACTTTTATCATGATTGGTGTAAAATTCTCTCGCTTCACAATTAAAGGTATAGTTTACGAGAAATTCAGGGCGCAGACTCAAGAAGGAGTGCTCGCACCTTGGAGGTGGGTAGCCTTCGGGATGGAGGTGTGTTTTGGTATTATAATGACATTAGAATGAGCAAAGTTCGCACAAAGGACAGCATTTCATCAAAATTTGACAAAATGTTGGCTCCGAGTATCGAGCGGGTAGCTAATTGGCAGCTTATCTGTTTCATGGTATCATCCCATTCCTGTATCTGCTATAAATCATAAGGTAAAGCCGCGGAATAATTGCATCCCGTCCTGTACCTCATGTAGCTTATCAGGGAACCACAGATGTTGTATCCTTCATGCCAGCTGTGGCTATTTTCTACCTCAGAAGCCTCTTGATTTTATACTTGTCCTTAATGTGTGAACAATGCTGTACTTTTGTATTTTTAGCCAATTTAGTATTTATTCCACACCTGTTCAGTACAGTCAGCTCTTGGGTAATTAGCCTGTCAAAGGAGCTAGCTCTGGCTATACTTTTCTTACGTTGTCTGAGATGTCCTACAATTTCAGTTTACTGACAGATAATTTTCAGTTTGATTGGTGACACTGAACATACTCCTTGGTTCCACACCTCTACTTGTTACATCTATATGCATTAGCATTTTTGCAACTAGTTGCAACACACAAGTTCATGTTGCATTATGATACAGAGAGAAATGATTGTCCTATAATGGGGAATATGAATCCTGAAGAGACGTTGGCTTCATTCCCAGCTTGCCTGGAGGCTGCGTGCACAGACACAGAAAACCCACTTATAACTCCATTTTTAACAGGTGCTAAGAACCTGTAGCTCCCATTGAAAGGCTGCCATTAATCTCTATGCAACAGTTGCTTTTATGAGAAGAAGAATTCTGAATTCATGCTGGCTTAGAGACCTGTCTTGACAGAGATCAGCACCTACTGCAAGAGCAGACTATATATGAGACACATGGAGGACAGAGGTCAAAGACACATTTCTGGGTGTATGCAGAAGGAGGAAGTGATTTGGAACAGTTGCCATGAATTTACGAAGCCTAAATCATGTCTGACTAAACTGATCGCTTTCTATGATAAAATTACTAGATTTTGGGACAAGGAGAGAGTAGAGAATATCATCTACCTTTACTTTAGACAGGCTTTTGACACTTACTTTCCACAATATTGTATGCAAATTAGAATGCCATGATCTGGATGGAAGGCCAATCAGATAGACAAAAACCTGGTTGGATGGTTGGTCTCAGGGAGTAGTGGCAAATGGGTTGGACTCTGTCTAAAAACTGGTAATATGTAGGGGTCTATATCATGACGTGTATTGTTTAGGGAACACTTGCTCCTCAGGCTGGCAGGTGACACCAAACTGAGGGAACTGAGAGAGCAAGGCTGCCATCCAGAGGGACAGGGACAGTCTGGATGAATGGGCCTTGTGCAGTTCAGCCTGGACAAATGCTGAGCCCTGCCCCTGGGAAGGCAAGAGCTCCGGGCAGCAGCCCAGGTTGGACACTGCCTGCCTGGGCAGCAGCTCTGCAAAAAAGTCCCTGGGGCCCTGGGGGACGGTGAGCTGCACAGGAGCTACCCTGGGGTTGGCAGCATTTGGCACTGTAGGAGCAGGAACTGCTAAAACTTCCATTTGTTCTCTGATTAGTAGTAGTTTGCTTACACTGGAAAAAATAGCACTCATTTATTTACATTTAAAAGTATATCTATCTTTGTGTGAGCTGACACAGACAGGATGCAGGAACAACCACGGATGAAATGCAAAAAGTAAATTTAATCTCGATGCCTCATGAACCAGGGGATCTCTGAAGCAGCACCCAGGCAGAGGCACGTAAGCGGGAACGCAGGCACTGAGGAGCTTGGTCCTTGCTAGAGAGTGTTTTCGAACCCGCTTTTCTCACCCGTATATCAGGGATTCAAACAGGCACAGTTTACCACTGTGCTCTTTCTGACAGCAGGGCAGGAATCTCAAGCATGTTCAATAGGGTGCCTCTGAGTCTATCACAGGCCTATGTTATCTAAGCACAGATGTTCTACTTGTCAAACACACAAGACTAAACAATGATTAGTGTTATATATGTGTTTTTCGACACCTCAGCTGCAGGTCACTTGAGCATGTTTACAGTCCTCACCAATCTTCCATTATTTTCCCACATTACTCCTTGTTTCAGTTTGGAGAAGCAAAAAGCCTATTTTCCTAATTTACACATTAGAGTAAAATAGTCCTATTTTCATAACTGCATATTTCTCAGAGACAATGAATGCCTCTTTTCTTACCTATGGCTTTGGAAGGGAGACCATAACAGCAGCCTGAGACTAGAGTCAGGAGGCTTAGGAGGCCTGTGAGGCTGCCTCCACTGGGAGGAAGCAGCGGAGTGAGCTGTGACTGCTTCAGCTCCATCAGTTAAAGAAAGTTGCAGGGAGGAGAGCCTGAATGCTGTAACTGTGGTACATTTGGATAGAAGGAAAACAAAAAGTGATGCAGGTGAGATGACAGATAACAAAAGAGATCTCAGTGGGATCTAAAAGCCCATAATTGGCGCTCTCAGACTGGCATTGAGCAATTTATTTACTTTAATTAAAAAATATGTTCCCTCAGTAACTACAAGCATATTTTGTAACCGTATAATCCTGTGTAGTTGGTGTCTGTAGTGTTGACTCTTAGAATGGCTGTAAAACTAATTTGTGAGCTTTAATGCTATAAGTTATATAGTCCAAGAACATAGACTGAATACAATTTGGAACAAGCCATGAATATTTGAATGTAGATTTAAAAGTCAGAACAAGTCTAGTTTTGAAAAATACCTGAAGCTTGATGAGATGAATGAAATTAATTTTCTTGAAAATCTCTAAGCACTAGGGAGTAATAGCAAGGTATTTAATTGGCTCTTTCCTAGTTTATTCTCCTATACGAGCATCAACTGAAGTCAGAAACAAGCTCTATGCAGAATCTAGTCTTGAATTGCATTGGTTTGCCTTTCCTGGTGTCACGGATGAAAATATTTGACATAGTTATGATTTAGCAGCTATTCAAAATTTATTAATGATGTAAGGTAAATTGAGAGGTTGAATTTTAGCAGCACTTAATCATTAACCGGTTTAGGGGTTTACAAAGTGAGTAAACAAAATAACTGAACAGCAACTTAATTACAGATTTGAAGATGGCAAGATTCACACTTACTTACTAGAAGGTATCCTGAATCAAAACATATATGTATGAGTAGAGGTACAAATCACAAATTAATACATATATATGTATATATCTAAGCAAAGCATATAAGTGTGTGCACACACACACATACAGGTCTCCGATTGGGAATTTCTTAATAGTGGGCAACGCTAGCGAGCCAAAAGGTGCTGCTTTTAGGTCCTACACGTTAACGGATGGACAGAAGAGCATCCACATCCATAAAGCTAATGTGTATCTTACAACATATAGATGGAGAGGTGGACGAGAGAGAGAGAGACTAGCCTATAGTTAAAAATTCCTTTTCTCAGATTTAGGGTAAATACTCACAATGCATTGGCGGTCCTCAACGGGCAATAGCTGAGGCTTGAGAAGGGTCTTCTCCTGTCCTGGCCTCGAGGTGTCAGCCTGAGAGGTATCTCAACTCAGGGGAGTTACTGGCCACAGCCCACTGCGATCCAGAAGAGCTCAAAGGGTCAAAGAATCGCTACTTATAGGATCCGAGACAATTGACTTTCAGCAGGTACTTTTCCACTCCGTCCCAACTTGGATGATAGTTATGCAACCCCAGAGCTTGCTAGATCTTGGGGTTATGGTATTTCCCCCTCTGTGGCCACGATCCATATGGTGTCAGGAGTGATTGATTATAGTTATTATCTTCAAACAGTAGGAGCCATGGGGACGAGGCACACTATTCTGTTCTGGTCTGTTGCACTCTACCTTTTCTTTCTTTTCATGTTAGACCATTATGTTGCGTTCTGGTCCATTGTGTTGTTCTGCCGCCCAGGTTGAGAGGGAAATTACGCCAAGTACCGAGTGGCCTGAAGGGGGGGGGGGGGGTGTTGCACCACCACACCTGGTTAATGAGTATTTACATGTGATTGCACAAATAGAGATATTTAATTTTGGGAACCATTTAATTTTAGTTTACTTATTGGAATATAAAATGTCAAAGCATTGCACAAAAGATTACTTTTTTTAACATATGGTTGCCTAGTAAAAGATATTCTCTCTGGGGACTTTGTATGGATTAGAACAGAGATGCGAGTATTAACAGAATGCAATTTAGGTGTCTGGACAAAGGCGAACATGCTGTCAAGACACAGCTAACTGACAATCACGAAAGCATGGAGGTAATGCACTATTTTTCACAGTAGCCAGATTTCACTTCCAGAGCAGCAAGTTTAAATTAACTCCTACATTTTCATATTTCATGCAGATTTGTTATTCTTTTAGATGCTACTATTTTGGAAATAGCATAGAACAAAACAACAGTGAAAACCAAGTTGAGTGCTACTTTTCTGTATTCTGAAATTAACAGATATACAGGAAAGCTTCCAAGTCTGACTGAGAGAAACTGTAGCTGGAATACACTGGAAAAAGTAAGGGAGAAATTTAAAGATATGAAATTTCTAAATATATGAAGTTTCCGAATTAGCTTCAACACAAGAAAATGTAAATATGTGTACCCTGAGCTTGTACTGACAAGGAAGGCCTCTGTTTCAGCAAAAGTGAGCTAAAGCAATTTTGATTAACAAAGGCTGTGAAGTGTCACAGAGTTAATGGCATCCTGAGAGGCAGGGCATATCAGTTAGATTTAACTCCTCTGTAGAAACTAGTTCATAAATAAATTCTCAAGATCTCCTGACAAAACATTTTCTGAGAAATGTTAAATTTTAGGTGTATGCTTGACTGTAAAATTTATACTAGAAGCAGTAAAAAGAACTTTATCAACATAAACAAGTCAAGTACTTTCACAACTCCTGGGCTTCTCAGTAAGATGAACTCTGGACAAGAAAGTTCTCTCTCATATAATTTAGCCTTGGGAGACACCATTGTTAACCCTTGTCTTTTTGAACAATACTTTCTCTCAAAAGACATTAGAAGTGTTTGTACAACTTCTAGTGTAATACAGTTATTGCAAAGGTTGAAATTCATTGTAGTTTTTGATGAAAAAGACAATGGAAATATGTATGGAAAGGGTTACTTTTTTTAGGCTAACACAGATCCTTAATTATTTTTCACATTTCATGAAATTTGAAGGACATTAAATGAAGGCAGCTGTACTAGCTCCTGTGTCAGGTTACTGTCTGACACCCAAATAACAGAAAGACTTTGCCACCACGCATTGTACGCCTGGTGAAAGCTGTCAATAATTGTGTTTGGTTTTTTTTTCTCCCTGAATGCTCATAGGTGACTTCAAACAGGCCTGGCAATACAGAATCAATACCTTAGTGCCAGTGGAAAACTGTTATCATTATTGTGTTTACTCTCAATTGGGTTACACTCTTTCCTCCCAAAGATCTTTTCATCTTCTACAGGTATCAAACATGTTTCAGTTTTTACCCCTCATGGGAGGGTGCTATGGCTAAGAAAGAAATTGAGATAAAAACTGACAAAGAGAGAAAAGATTGCCCAGTCTTTAATTAAATTACATCAGGACACTGTTTCAAAACATCAATGATTATTGAAATGTCACTCCAAGCTGCTAAAACCAGGAACAAATAAGCCAGTAGGAGAAATAGACCATGAAAAACTTTGGATTTACTATGACTAAACAATATACCCTTCTCACGATTTTCTTCTCTTCTCAGATAAAGCACACACATGCAAGCCTTTGTTCAGAACACAGAAGAAAGAACCATAAAAAGGTGTGATTTTATATATATACATTTAGCCTACCCTTTAATTAATCAACTGAATGCCTCATTTTTACTTCAACTCATTCAGCATTTCTGGCTTTGTTGTGTCATTAAATATGACATTTCCACATTTGGAAAAAAATGTCAAGCTCTAGTCATATACCTACTGCAGTGGACTGCCTCTACTAAACAGAAATCATGATTGACTGACAGCTTGAATCTCAGAAGGAATACTTTTCAGTAAATAGGAAATACATAACTTTCATAAGTGACTTCAATCAGAAAATAGTAAAGCAAAACAATTTTTAAAAATTTTCTTTGTTTCATGAATCATTAATAATTTCTCTGTTACTTGGCGTATGTCTTTTTATTTTTTTTTTATATTTTTTAACCATATATCTCACCCTATGGTCACCACAGACATAAACCAACTCATTTCCATAGCTTGGCTCAAGTAAAAGAGCTGTGCCACTTACTAGGCAAAGTGACATGTATTAATCATGGGTCTATTCTTAAAGATCTATTCATATTACTCCTTTTGAGTGCATATAGTCAATAGGAAGGTGAGGAGCATGATAATTAAAGAAATATTAGAAAAGAAGAGAGTTTACTGCAGTCACTGTAAGTTCACTGCCATTACAATTCTTGCTGTAGGACTTTTATTCTTGGTACATTTGAGATTCTTTTATTATTATTTTTAATAACTAGGAGGAAAGGAAACCATGAGGTAAATACCAGTGAAAGTAATGATTCAAATAGCTGATCAAGATCTGAGCCTAGATTTTTCAGGGTCAGGTAACTTCATTGAGAAAACTAAATCCCTGGTCAAGCTAAGGAATAAGTTACTCAGAAATTTGCACCCTTAGATGTGAGTGCTGGTCTTCCTTTGATAATAATGTAGGACCAGAATTAGAGGCCAAGTTCTCTGCTGAAGAAAGCCCCATGAAAGATAAGAAATAATGCCAACATAGAACTTTCTTTGTCCAACAACAGAATTTGTACAAAACTGGTTTAGATTTTTGAAGTCTCTTAAGAAGAGACACCTAGGAAATGACTGTTCAATAAAATTGCAATGGAAAAATCTTTTCTACCATTGTAAAATCTTGATGATTTTTTAAAACCAGGGTCATATGTCAAAAATTTATAAACCATTTAAAAAGAGTTGAAATTTTTAAAAAATATTGTCAATAATCTGTATCAATATTTGAAAGAGACTAAACATTTTAAAATTATATTTTACATTTTCAAAGAAAAAGTAATTTTTCTATAAGAACATACATTGCTTAGAAAATGGTATTCAATATCAAGGAAGTTTTTTTTCTTTCATTTTTACTTCAGAAATCTGTCAAAGAACAATTATTTCACAGAGAGGTTTCTGTTTTGATGAACTGACGAATTTTTTAAAACCCGTTTCACTGCAAAATTCCTCATCAGCTCCACTGCAAAATTCCTCATCAGCTCTAATGCTGACACTGCTGCTAATGACAAAATTCAGTCACTTACTTACACAAAGCTTCCCACTGTGATCCTTTGAGGGGAGCATAAGCTGCTCCACCAGGCAGTTCTGCCTCAGTGAGGTGCTGGAGTGCGGAGCGATGGCCTTTTCTCCCTCCACTCTTTGTGCTTCATATCCCTGGCTTCAATAACGCCAATGGCTCAGCTTCATTCTCTCCTGTATATTTTACATATCGGTAGCAGTAAAAGGAGCAGGGTCCCAATTAAAGGAAAATGGACTGCTTTGAAATACAAGGTTCCTGGTTAGAGGTGAAAGTTAGAAAACATTTAGAAGTGCATAAAAGGTTGTCCAGGCAGACTAATAATTTAGTAATTATTCCACATAATCCACCCTGTGACTACAGTCACTCAAGCTCCACGATACTCAATACTGATAGGAAAGATCACATGTGCTCTTGTGGTGAGGGATATCAAGTGCAAATACATCTCGTGGAGTGATCAAATGAGTTAAACTTTTCATCATAATCCAAAGTCTAACATACAAAACAATTGTCAAAGCGAAGCACAATACAATGAGTAGTAGTAAAACAACAACAGGATGGAGCATCTTGTTATCAAGTCCTGTAACTGTCGGTGACCATTCAAAAAGAGTGTCTCCCCGTTCATGTCCTCCATCTCTCTTGACCCCTTCCAGCACTTGGTGTATTTCTTCAACATCATGATGGACGGTAATCAAAGTTCTCTGTCCACTTTCTTGGGCCTCTTTCAACAGTCGCTTCCATTCATCGTGTTGTAGCAGCTTCTTCACCAGTGAGAGATTCATTCCGATAGGGGTAGGCAACAAATCTCGAATCAATGTATAATTAGATTGTAGCAATTGAAAAGATGTAACAGGAGCTGAATAATTGAAGTCACATCCAATGATGTTAGTAAAGTTACAAACACAAAGATTTGAGTGATTACTTATATCTACTGCTATGTCATCTACGAATACAAGACTACAGGGAGACCTCATGCAAACACACCCTTTCCCAATATATACAAGCACAGTTTCTGGGGTTTCATCGGGATGTATCTCAAAGTGACAAACATTCTGGCTGGTGTCAAGACAAATGTCTTGTGCTTTCAGGGTATTACTCTCACAAATGAATCCTTGTTGGTCTCGTGAAACGCATGCGTCAACTTCAACAGTTTGCCACTTATTCTCATTTTGTTGTGCCCACACTCTGTGCTCTATTGGATAGGGTATGGCTCCTTGGTGATTCAACCCCAGCGCAATGATTGGGTATATGGTGTATACCAAAGCATTGCGTATTGTTAAGACAAAAGCTGTGGCCTTGCTCTCAATGGGATCATAGGTGAAGTTAACCAGACACCACCAGGACTGAAATTTTTTCTCAAATTCAATTGCGTTATCCCATATTACTTTTCGAATTTCAGTGGGCAAGGTGCCTTCTTCACCTTCCCTTATGATTGCGGCTGTCATAGATTGCATCCACAATTGGGCTTGGATACAACTAAGAGCCAAGGAAACATTCTTCTGGGTTGTACCAAGTGCATCTGTGATCAGCTGATGGTCTTTTTCACCCGTTTCTTCCCACTGAGGCAATATATTCGATAAAAGCCATTGGTGGTTTCCCAATGCTAATAGAGAGGACTGTAGGGGACGTCTTAATTTGTCCAGATCAGTAGTGGTTGTGACTAGTTTGTTGGCAAGTATCTCAGCATCTATACTATTTAAGACTCCCAGGCCTGTTCCTAAGATACCAGTCACATCCCTCTTCAGTCGTTGTGAAGTGGCAAGAGTTCGTCTGCGTAACCATGCTGACCATCCTGCATAAGATGTACTCAGGAATGGTAAACAAGTGGGTTTGATCGCAGAGATTTTAATCTGCATTGACAATTCTACTCGTTTGAGAGAATGAGAGAATCATCCAGGAAGCCTGGATGATTTTCAAGAAGGAAGTCTTAAAGGCGCAGGAACAGGCTGTCCCCATGTGCCAGAAGACAAGCCGTCGGGGAAAAAGGCCGGCCTGGCTAAACAGGGAGCTAGTGTTACAACTTAGGGAAAAAAAGAGGATCTATGGCCTCTGGAAGGAAGGGCAGGCCACTCAAGATGACTACAAAGAGGTAGTTAAGCTATGTAGGGAAAAAATCAGGAGGGCCAAAGCCCAGCTGGAGCTAAACCTGGCTTCTGTTGTCAAGGACAACAAAAAAAGCTTCTATAAATATATTAGCAATAGGAAGAGGACTAAGGATTATCTCTGTCCTCTAGTAGATGGGGCCGGCAACATAGTGACCAAGGATGAGGAAAAGCCTGAGGTACTTAATGAAGTCTTTGCCTCAGTCTTCAGCAGTAGGACCAGTTGTTCCCTGAGCACCCAGACCCCTGAGCTAGAAGACAGGGATGGGGAGCAGAATGAAGCCCCTCTAATCCAAAGGGAAATGGTGAGGGACTTGCTTCAGCACCTGGAGGTGAACAAATCTATGGGGCCGGATAGGATCCACCCAAGGGTATTAAAAGAGCTGGCGGAGGTGCTCGCCAGGCCACTTGGTATCATTTATGAGCAGTCCTGGACAACCGGGGAGGTCCCAGCTGACTGGAGGTTAGCAAATGTGACACCCATCCACAAGAAGGGCTGGAAGGAGGATCCGGGGAACTACAGGCCAATCAGTCTGACCTCGGTGCCTGGGAAGGTCATGGAACAGATCCTCCTCAGTGCCATTACACGGCACATGCAGGAGAACAGGGTGATCAGGCCCAGTCAGCATGGGTTTGTGAAGGGCAGGTCATGCCTATCAAACCTAATATCCTTCTATGATAAGGTGACCCACTTAGTGGATGAGGGAAAAGCTGTGGATGTTATCTACTTGGATTTTTGCAAAGCTTTTGACACTGTTTCCCACAGCATTCTCCTGGAGAAACTGGCTGCTCATGGCCTGGACAGGTGTACTCTTCGCTGGGTAAAAAACTGGCTGGATGGCCGTGCCCAGAGAGTGGTGGTAAATGGAGTTAAATCCAGTTGGTGTCCGGTCACAAGTGGTGTCCCCCAGGGCTCGGTGCTGGGGCCGGTTCTCTTTAATATCTTTATCAATGATCTGGATGAAGGGATTGAATGCACCCTCAGTAAGTTCGCAGCTGACACTAAGCTGGGCGGGCGTGTTGATCTGCTTGAGGGTAGGTTGGCTCTGCAGAGGGATCTGGACAGGCTGGACCGATGGGCTGAGACCAATGGTATGAGGTTCAACAAGGCCAAGTGCCGGGTCCTGCACTTGGGTCACAACAACCCCATGCAGTGCTACAGGATTGGGGCAGAATGGCTTGAAAGCAGCCCGACAGAAAAGGACTTGGGAGTGTTGGTTGACAGCCGGCTGAATATGAGCCAGCAGTGTGCCCAGGTGGCCAAGAAGGCCAACAGCATCCTAGCCTGTATCAGGAATAGTGTGGTGAGCCGGACTAGGGAAGTGATCATCCCCCTGTACTCGGCACTGGTGAGGCCCCACCTCGAGTACTGCATTCAGTTTTGGGCCCCTCGCTACAAGAGGGACATTGAGGTGTTGGAGCGTGTCCAGAGAAGGGCTACAAAGCTGGTGAGGGGCCTGGAGGACAAACCTTATGAAGAACGACTGAGGGAGCTGGGGTTGTTTAGCCTGGAGAAGAGGAGGCTGAGGGGAGACCTTATCACCCTCTACAACTACCTGAAAGGAGGTTGTAGAGAGATGGGGGCTGACCTCTTCTCCCTGGTGACAAGTGATAGGACGAGGGGAAACGGGTTCAAGTTACGTCAGGGGAGGTTTAGATTAGATATTAGGAGATGTTTTTTCACTGAAAGGGTTATTAAACATTGGAATAGGCTGCCCAGGGAGGTGGTGGATTCACCATCTCTGGAGGTGTTTAAAAAAAGGGTAGATGGGGCACTGAGGGACATGGTTTAGAAGTGGCTCTTGTCAGGGTAGGCTAAAGGTTGGACTCGATGATCTTAAAGGTCCCTTCCAACCTCAACAATTCTATGATTCTATGATTCTATGATTCTAATATGTGGGATTAAACAGTATCTGTTGTTGACCTGTGTGTTTAATAACATAAGGGCCAATGTTGAAAATGTAAGGAGTTAGACTAATGGAGGGCTTAGAAGGTACGCCTTTGAGAGTTTGTGGGGGTGTAGGTTCTGGATTCTTTTCAGCAAGTTCAGGTGTATTTGAGTCAATCATAAATTCAAATAACAATTCTGTGCCCTTGTAGCCCCAAATACAATACACTATTGTAGGTTTGATAAAGGTGAAATTGTGTCAGCAATCTGAATTTGGCTCCATAATTTTGTAACAGTCAGTGTTGTATTTGTCTGGTTTGGTAGAGTCTACATAGATGGTTTTAATTACAGTTGGCCTGTGGTGAGTAGACCCATTGATAAATCGGCAACCAATGTGTATTCTCTTTCCAAGGGTGGCCTCGATTTTAGCCATTTGAAGTGATTCATTCCATCTCCATTTATCTCTGGAATATACTTCACTTCCTTGTATAACCAGAGTGGAGAGATTTACATCCCTTATGTTTTCTGGTGTTCCAGTGCTTGCAGTGTACCGTGACAATGCATTATCCCAAAGGTCAGGTGCTACATCTACCTTGAATTCAAATAGCAGTGCTATTTCATCCTGTTGCCAACAACAAGTTACAAGAGTGGGTTCCACAAGAGTAAAATTATACCAGCAATCCCACTTGTCGGTGACACGGTGCTTTGTTGTCATTGAGTGTGGGTTCTGAGGGCGAAATATCTCTATTCTCATGGCCTTCTCATGGTTTGAGCCGTTGATCATTCTACACCCTACTTGGATTTCCACCCCTGCCTTACCTTTCAGGACTGGGTACCAACTATTCCAGGTCCACTCATGTAACACCTCATTTTCCTGTAGAACTACAGTGGCCAAACTCAATTCTCCCTTTCTAGTACCTGCCATCGCATTGTGTTTAACAAAGGCTTGAGACCATGGCCACTCTGGGTCTCTCTGACTACAAACAACAGGGAATAAAAAGGTAAAACTGAATAGCATCAATTCCATCTGCCAATTCGTCATTTTAGAATTTAGGCCTCCAGGTAGCCATACATAATAAAAATAGTATTATTGCCAGGATCAATGTCAGGATTCCCTGGAGACACTCAAAGTTAGCGTAGGCCAATCCGTCTGTACAGCTCATCCAAGGTTCCTGTAAGACACAAAGGAAAAGAAACTCTGCTCGGTCTCATTTGACCGACGGGGTTAAAAAGAGGGCGAGATCCACCGGGTGCTGATCCGGTGTATCTTCCCTGAACAGTCCTTGGCTTCCCATGCATAGGGATTTTTGGGAGTAGCTAGCACCATTGGTACTGTGCCAATTTGAGGCATTTTCACTAGCACAGGTTGCCCAGGGTGAAATCTTCCAGGGTATTTTCCCGGTTCATTGGGAGCTTTTGGAGAGATAATATTGGCAGATACACGGAAAGCTTTCATTTTAGGACAGCCGTCTCCACTCCATCTGTTATTTAATTGATAGATGGCATCGTCCAATCGCAAATGCCAACCAGGTTCATGAGTTTTTGCAAAACGCTTAACCAATCCATTGGTGCGTTCCACAATGCCATTAGCCTGAGGATAATAGGGAGTATGAAATACCCATCGAATCCCTTCTTCTTTGGCCCAATCTTGTACCACCGAAGCGGTAAAGTGTGAACCGTTATCACTTTGGATTTCCTCGGGAAGGGGAAGTGTGCTGAACCACCCTTTTAGGCCTTTCACTGTGTTGTCCCCGGTAGCTGATTTGAAACTGCTGGCCATACTGAGGCTGGAGATAATCTCCACTCCTGCCAGGACATATCTTTTCCCACCTGATGATCTCAAGGGCCCAATATAATCAATCTGCCATGAATGCCACAATGTTTTCTTGTCCCGAATGTGTAAGGGAGGCGCCTTACTCGGATGATCTTTGCTGAGTCGTAGGCGACATTGTGAACAGGCAGTTACTACTTGTTCGCACAGCTTAACCGACACAGGCCATCCCCGGGCTAGACCTTCCTGATACAGGTCAGCACGGCCTGTGTGGCCACGCTTAACATGTAACCATTCGAGTAAGCGTTCCCATTCCCGACCATCATCTACCATGTCAATTTGCTGCAGCCGCGTGAGGCTATCTACCTGTTGGTTGAATTGAGCAGTGATCGAGTTTGAACGATCATGGCCTTTTACCCAACCAATGTGCAATGTTCTCTGTTCTCCTATTTCTAACAGTTGCTTCCAACTGTCCGTCTCCCAAATTGGGACTCTGTTCACCTGCCAATCATTGGCTGCCCAGTGACCTATCCATTCAGTGGCTCCTTTAAAAACAGCATATGAGTCAGTGTAAATGGAGGTGGCTCCATGTTGTGCAGCTAGTAGGACAGCTCTGAGTTCCCCTACTTGTGCACTACCCTCCCCTGTTTCCATCGCTCTTTCTCCCGTTGCTACTTCCAGTGCTACAGCTTTGTATTTCCACTTATTGTTCTCACGGTGAGATGACGCATCAGTAAACCACACTCCTGTGAGATCACTGCCTTCTTTCAGAGGAGGTGCTTCTTGGATTGGAGATGGTCTGTTTGGTGGGGATTGGAACAATAGGGCACCAACTATATCCTTCTGGAGCTTGGATACTTTAACACTGCCTTCAGAGACTGGCATGATTTCATTAATGCCTTCTAGATAAGCATACCACTTTCGAACTGTGGGTTTCTGGGCAATGCCAGCTGGTGGTGCTCTCCCTTTACGGACCACATCTAGGAGGCGAAAAGGTCCCCGAATGATCACACTCTGTTCTCTTCTTATCTGCTCTGTTCGTTGCAATGCTCGCACTAGGGACAGTAAACCCTTCTCAAGGTCTGAATATCTGCTCTCAGTATCATTGAAGGAGTGAGAGCTAAATTCTAATGGTCTCTCCGGTCCTGCTGGTCCCTTCTGCCATAAATTACAATGGGAACCATGTTCACTGAACCCCCATTCCACATGGACAGGGTCAGTTGGATGTATAGGACCAAGCTGTTGGAATAACCTTAGCTCCTTTATTAGTAATTCCAGAGCATTAGTATGTTGTTCAGTCCACTCCCAGGATTTTCCCTTTTTGAGCAAACTATAAAGGGGGCGAGCAATGATGGAAAAGCCAGGGATGTGTTTACGCCAATAACTTAAAGTTCCCAGAACTTGCTGTAACTCCTTCGTGCTGGAAGGATTCTGTCCATGCTCTATTTTTTTCCAGGGTATCCTGAGGGACAGAAGCAGCTCCCTTAATCCACCAGACCCCCAGGAATTTAACTTCCTGTGCGGGTCCCTGACACTTTGAGTCTGGAATTTCCAATCCTAAATCTGATAATGTTTTTCGGATGTTTTGCATCATGTCTTGTACACTTTCTTGGTTCTCTCCCCCTATTAGGATGTCATCAATATATTGGTATACCGTACATCCCTGTGAAACAGGAATCTCTGATAGCACTTTAGCTAAAGCATTATGAGCAATAGTGGGGGAATGTTTGTATCCTTGTGGAAGTCAGTTAAAGGTATATTGGACTCCTTTCCATGTGAATGCAAACCGCACTTTGTCCTGCTCAAGGAGGGGAATCATAAAAAACATGTCTTTAACATCTAAGGCAGCCATCCAAGGATGGGCAGCTCCTTGTATCATTGTCACAATTTCCACGATATTTGGAACCGCAGAGGTCAGGGGTGCAGTGTTGACATTCAACTTTCGGTAATCTACTGTGAAACGCCATTGCCCGTTTGGTTTCTTTACCGGCCACACCGGTGAATTATAAGGCGAGTGACTCCCCTTAATGATGTCTCTTTTTTCTAAATCTGATACCACCCCATCTGCTCCTGCAAGCGCAGCTGCAGGCAGTGGATACTGCCGGACATTAGTGATTTTAGAGGGAGGTAAAGGCATGGAAGTTTCCAAGAGACTCAATTTCACTGTGTCTATTACTTTTTCGCATCCTGCAAAACTCCACACAGTTCCATCTGGGAATTTCCACATTCGCCCACGCAGCACGTCAAATCCTAGGAGGTTAGTACGCGAGGCACCCACTAACACTTCCGCCCTGGTCATTCGCTGCTCTCCCGGCAACCAGAGGTTAATTTTTGCGGTGGGGCATGTTTTTACCACACCATCAATTCCTGTAAAGTTGACTCTGCGTCTGGTGGGATTTATACCTAGAAGTTGTGCCATTTCATTAGTGATTGCAGACATTTGGGCTCCGGTATCAATAATAAAGTTTACCGACATCCTCCGGGGTCCAACAGGAATGACAATAACAGGTTCGGAGTCTTTATGAGAGAGCCATTGAATTGCTAGTACCCACCGGACAGGGTGGCTCACTGCCCTCCCCGGGGATAGGAGTTTTTTTGACTGGGACTCTGACAAATCAATTAAATTACGCTCCGGTGCAGAAGGCACAATTTTCTCACGGCTTGGGGATTCTCTGGTTAGACTTTTCTCCCCAGCCAAATTATTCTTTCTAGTTAGAGATTGGACCAGCGTACGGAGATCTCCCGTAGGGACACCGTGCAAGAATTGTCGGGGCACCCCTAATTGTAGGGCTTTACGCCACAACTCATTCCGGTCCTTATCAGGCTTAAACCTTTCCACCGCTTTGGGGTTTTGAGTGTGAGTTCGGACTTGGCAAACCTTTCGGGGGTGTTTGGAGGATTTTTCACTAGTTAGGCTGGCCCAGCCCATTCGGCGCCCGTATTGGTCTATTTCCTGTACATATTCATTCCAGGTGGGCATGTAGCGATGCCGGCCATGAGCAGCCCGAGCCTCTAGTATGCGATCTTGAGTGCGGACAAGGAATGGTTTCAGGCAATCGGGAAGACCATGGATGAGAGGGGCTAATCGATTTGGGTCGATAGCGGCTGACGTTGGGGATTTCCAAAATTCCTCTCTGTCATACATGGCTTGCAGACAAGCTGCTTTCCGTATCGCCGCAAACAGTTCAGAGTAGCCTGTAGCTCTAATCTCTAATGGCTCTCCCCTCTCTCGCGGATCCATACCACCTGCCCAAAAGGCTACTCAAGCGGTTAGGGAATAATTATGATCCCCGTCCATTGTAGTTAAAAACACTCCTGGTCCCCAAGAGTCTCCTGCTTCTTCCTCGCTCAACATAATTCTGTCTCCCCCTTCAGAAGAAACTCGCCACACGTACTCAACAGCTGATTCTTCTGGCCGCCTCGAATATTTTTCCCTTATTTTCGCTAACTCTGTTGGTGTCCACGGAATAGTACGCACAGTGTTGCGGACTTCATCATCATCCTCATCAACTGTGGTTTCAGTTTTAATCAGAGGTCGTAAAGGAAAGACTCGAGATTTCACAGTAAAAGTCCTTCCCTCCTCATCTTCTTCCTCATCTTCACTATTAGACCAAAAATCTCCGGTCCGGGTTCCAGAATTTGGATAACACATTAATTTACGAATCTGTTGGACCTGGGTCGGGGGCTGCATTTTATCTAAGAGCCCAGTCACCCTTTCCAATAACATTTTAAGTTGGAGATTTTCACTCCCAAGTTGAGCATTCCGGTTTCCTAAACATTCATTCTCACTCACAAGCTTATCAACTTGAGTTCTTAATTTTTCTCCTGTCTCCTTTTGAAAGGCTAGTGATGACTTCAACACCTCATTCTCCGATTTCAGGGTTGCATATTCAACAGCTGAAATCAGATTAGGAGCAGGGGTTTCCCTAGCTTCTTGTTGTGCACAAGATAAACAGGCGCCTAACACCACACAGATCACACCTTTGCCTTTCCCCGCTCTGAGCTTTTGTGAAGCC
Source organism: Larus michahellis (assembly GCF_964199755.1). Taxonomy (NCBI): domain Eukaryota; kingdom Metazoa; phylum Chordata; class Aves; order Charadriiformes; family Laridae; genus Larus; species Larus michahellis. The sequence goes on along the minus strand of NC_133929.1, from coordinate 20,379,109 downwards.
CAACACTCTTCAATACGTTCCACCACTTTCTCTTCATCCTTCCAAAATTTATGGGCCCACTCCTTCCCAGCCTGGGAAGGGGCACAATCATATTTTTGCAGCAGTTTATCCATGGCAATCCTGCCGACTACGCCAAAATTCTGTTGCGTGAAAAGGGGCAAAGCGGTTTTAGCAGAAGATAAACCCCCTTGCGTTCTAACACTCCTCACCGAGGTGGGAGGCTAGGTGCGGCTAGGTTTAAATTCTGAGTGATGCCCAATTCAGCACTATCAGTCCAATCGCGTTTAATATGTATTAAACTATTACGATTTGGATACACTAATAGTGGACTGCACCTTCAGTCTAGTCGTGCTCATGAACTAGCACGGCCACTCTCGAGTCTTTGGTCGCGTTCAGTGAGAAACCAAAACGACTAGCTACTTAAAAAAGTGCAGTTTATTTAAACAACAGATAGATAGGTTCTTAGGATTGCCGGTGATAAATACACTGTCTGCAAAGCACGTGCAAATGAAAGTATTGTTACATATACAAAATGTGCGACAAAGTTATAAACGATACAGCCTGGCTTTAAATGTAGAAAAAGAGAGTCCCTAGAGAAATTTCTAAGTTTCCCGAGGAAGCACTCGGTATAATCTAAGTCTTACCCAAAGGCGTCCCTATCGGGGGGGAAGAGAGGCTCAGCCCGTCAACTGATCCCAGAAGTCAGTGATGTAATTCTTTATGATGGTGTCTTCCCTGGGTATCCCCCCTCTCTCGGGCTATTTTTATACTATTTGTTATCTTCCAGGTGGAGTTTGAGTGACTTTAGTCATACATACTTTTATCATGATTGGTGTAAAATTCTCTCGCTTCACAATTAAAGGTATAGTTTACGAGAAATTCAGGGCGCAGACTCAAGAAGGAGTGGTCGCACCTTGGAGGTGGGTAGCCTTCGGGATGGAGGTGTGTTTTGGTATTATAATGGCATTAGAATGAGCAAAGTTCGCACAAAGGACAGCATTTCATCAAAATTTGACAAAATGTTGGCTCTGAGCATCTAGCGGGCAGCTAATTGGCAGCTTATCTGTTTCATGGTATCATCCCATTCCTGTATCCGCTATACATCATAAGGTAAAGCCACGGAATAATTGCATCCCGTCCCGTACCTCATGTAGCTTATCAGGGAACCACAGATGTTGTGTCCTTCATGCCAGCTGTGGCTATTTTCTACCTCAGAAGCCTCTTGATTTTATACTTTTCCTTAATGTGTGAACAATGCTGTACTTTTGTATTTTTTAGCCAATTTAGTATTTATTCCACATAATCCACCCCGTGACTACAGTCACTCAAGCTCCACGATACTCAGTACTGATAGGAAAGATCACATGTGTTCTTGTGGTGAGGGATATCAAGTGCAAATACATCTCGTGGAGTGATCAAATGAGTTAAACTTTTCATCATAATCCAAAGTCTAACATACAAAACAATTGTCAAAGCGAAGCACAAAACAATGAGTATTAGTAAAACGACAACAGGATGGAGCATCTTGTTATAAAGTCCTGTAACTGTCGGTGACCATCCAAAAAGAGTATCTCCCCATCCATGTCCTCCGTCTCTCTTGACTCTTTCCAGCACTTGGTGTATTTCTTCAACATCATGATGGACGGTAATCAAAGTTCTCTGTCCATTTTCTTGGGCCTCTTTCAACAGTCGCTTCAATTCATCGTGTTGTAGCAACTTCTTCACCAGTGAGAGATTCATTCCGATGGGGGTAGGCAACAAATCTCGAATCAATGTATAATTAGATTGTAGCAATTGAAAAGATGTAACAGGAGCTGAATAATTGAAGTCACATCCGATAATGTTAGTAAAGTTACAAACACAAAGGTTTGAGTGATTACTTATATCAACTACTATGTCATCTATGAATACAAGACTACAGGGAGACCTCATGCAAACACACCCTTTCCCAATATATACAAGCACAGTTTCTGGGGTTTCATCGGGATGTATCTCAAAGTGACAAACATTCTGGTTGGTGTCAAGACAAATGTCTTGTGCTTTCAGGGTATTACTCTCACAAATGAATCCTTGTTGGTCTCGTGAAACGCATGCGTCAACATCAACAGTTTGCCACTTATTCTCATTTTGTTGTGCCCACACTCTGTGCTCTATTGGATAGGGTATGGCTCCTTGGTGATTCAACCCCAGCGCAATGATTGGGTATATGGTGTATACCAAAGCATTGCGTATTGTTAAGACAAAAGCTGTGGCCTTGCTCTCAATGGGATCATAGGTGAAGTTAACCAGATACCACCAGGACTGAAATTTTTTCTCAAATTCAATTGCGTTATCCCATATTACTTTTCGAATTTCAGTGGGCAAGGTGCCTTCTTCACCTTCCCTTATGATTGCGGCTGTCATAGATTGCATCCACAATTGGGCTTGGATACAACTAAGAGCCAAGGAAACATTCTTCTGGGTTGTACCAAGTGCATCTGTGATCAGCTGATGGTCTTTTTCACCCGTTTCTTCCCACTGAGGCAATATATTCGATAAAAGCCATTGGTGGTTTCCCAATGCTAATAGAGAGGACTGTAGGGGACGTCTCAATTTGTCCAGATCAGTAGTGGTTGTGACTAGTTTGTTGGCAAGTATCTCAGCATCTATACTATTTAAGACTCCCAGGCCTGTTCCTAAGATACCAGTCACATCCCTCTTCAGTCGTTGTGAAGTGGCAAAAGTTCGTCTGCGTAACCATGCTGACCATCCTGCATAAGATGTACTTAGGAATGGTAAACAAGTGGGTTTGATCGCAGAGATTTTAATCTGCATTGACAATTCTACTCGTTTGAGGGAATATGTGGGATTAAACAGTATCTGTTGTTGACCTGTGTGTTTAATAACATAAGGGCCAATGTTGAAAATGTAAGGAGTTAGACTAATGGAGGGCTTAGAAGGTACGCCTTTGAGAGTTTGTGGGGGTGTAGGTTCTGGATTTATTTCGGCAAGTTCAGGTGTATTTGAGTCAATCATAAATTCAAATAACAATTCTGTGCCCCTGTAGCCCCAAATACAATACACTATTGTAGGTTTGATAAAGGTGAAATTGTGCCAGCAATCTGAATTTGGCTCCATAATTTTGTAACAGTCAGTGTTGTATTTGTCTGGTTTGGTAGAGTCTACATAGATGGTTTTAATTACAGTTGGCCTGTGGTGAGCAGGCCCATTGATAAATCGGCAACCAATGTGTATTCTCTTTCCAAGGGTGGCCTCGATTTTAGCCATTTGAAGTGAATCATTCCATCTCCATTTATCTCTGGAATATACTTCACTTCCTTGTATAACCAGAGTGGAGAGATTTAAACCCCTTTTGTTTCCTGGTGTTCCGGTGCTTGCAGACAAGCTGCTTTCCGTATCGCCGCAAACAGTTCAGAGTAGCCTGTAGCTCTAATCTCTAGTGGCTCTCCCCTCTCTCGCGGATCCATACCACCTGCCCAAAAGGCTGCTCGAGCGGTTAGGGAATAATTATGATCCCCGTCCATTGTAGTTAAAAACACTCCTGGTCCCCAAGAGTCTCCTGCTTCTTCCTCACTCAACATAATTCTGTCTCCTCCTTCAGAAGAAACTCGCCACACATACTCAACAGCTGATTCTTCTGGCCGCCTCGAATATTTTTCCCTTATTTTCGCTAACTCTGTTGGTGTCCACGGAATAGTACGCACAGTGTTGCGGACTTCATCATCATCCTCATCAACTGTGGTTTCAGTTTTAATCAGAGGTCGTAAAGGAAAGACTCGAGATTTCACAGTAAAAGTCCTTCCCTCCTCATCTTCTTCCTCATCTTCACTATTAGACCAAAAATCTCCGGTCCGGGTTCCAGAATTTGGATAACACATTAATTTACGAATCTGTTGGACCTGGGTCGAGGGCTGCATTTTATCTAAGAGCCCAGTCACCCTTTCCAATAACATTTTAAGTTGGTGATTTTCACTCCCAAGTTGAGCATTCCGGTTTCCTAAACATTCATTCTCACTCACAAGCTTATCAACTTGAGTTCTTAATTTTTCTCCTGTCTCCTTTTGAAAGGCTAGTGATGACTTCAACACCTCATTCTCCGATTTCAGGGTTGCATATTCTACAGCTGAAATCAGATTAGGAGCAGGGGTTTCCCTAGCTTCTTGTTGTGCACAAGATAAACAGGCGCCTAACACCGCACAAATCACACCTTTGCCTTTCCCCGCTCTGAGCTTCTGTGAAACCCGACACTCTTCAATACGTTCCACCACTTTCTCTTCATCCTTCCAAAATTTATGGGCCCACTCCTTCCCAGCCTGGGAAGGGGCACAATCATATTTTTGCAGCAGTTTATCCATGGCAATCCTGCCGACTACGCCAAAATTCTGTTGCGTGAAAAGGGGCAAAGCGGTTTTAGCAGAAGATAAACCCCCTTGCGTTCTAACACTCCTCACCGAGGTGGGAGGCTAGGTGCGGCTAGGTTTAAATTCTGAGTGATGCCCAATTCAGCACTATCAGTCCAATCGCGTTTAATATGTATTAAACTATTACGATTTGGATACACTAATAGTGGACTGCACCTTCAGTCTAGTCATGCTCATGAACTAGCACGGCCACTCTCCAGTCTTTGGTCGCGTTCAGTGAGAAACCAAAACGACTAGCTACTTAAAAAAGTGCAGTTTATTTAAACAACAGATATATAGGTTCTTAGGATTGCCGGTGATAAATACACTGTCTGCAAAGCACGTGCAAATGAAAGTATTGTTACATATGCAAAACGCGCGACAAAGTTATAAACGATACAGCCTGGCTCTAAATGTAGAAAAAGAGAGTCTCTAGAGAAATTTCTAAGTTTCCCGAGGAAGCACTCGGTATAATCTAAGTCTTACCCAAAGGCGTCCCTATGGGGGGGAAGAGAGGCTCAGCCCGTCAACTGATCCCAGAAGTCAGTGATGTAATTCTTTGCAATGGTGTCTTCCCTGGGTATCCCCCCTCTCTTGGGCTAGTTTTATACTATTTGTTATCTTCCAGGTGGAGTTTGAGTAACTTTAGTCATACATACTTTTATCATGATTGGTGTAAAATTCTCTCGCTTCACAATTAAAGGTATAGTTTACGAGAAATTCAGGGCGCAGACTCAAGAAGGAGTGGTCGCACCTTGGAGGCGGGTAGCCTTCGGGATGGAGGTGTGTTTTGGTATTATAATGACATTAGAATGAGCAAAGTTCGCACAAAGGACAGCATTTCATCAAAATTTGACAAAATGTTGGCTCTGAGCATCTAGCGGGCAGCTAATTGGCAGCTTATCTGTTTCATGGTATCATCCCATTCCTGTATCCGCTATACATCATAAGGTAAAGCCACGGAATAATTGCATCCCGTCCCGTACCTCATGTAGCTTATCAGGGAACCACAGATGTTGTGTCCTTCATGCCAGCTGTGGCTATTTTCTACCTCAGAAGCCTCTTGATTTTATACTTTTCCTTAATGTGTGAACAATGCTGTACTTTTGTATTTTTTAGCCAATTTAGTATTTATTCCACATAATCCACCCCGTGACTACAGTCACTCAAGCTCCACGATACTCAGTACTGATAGGAAAGATCACATGTGTTCTTGTGGTGAGGGATATCAAGTGCAAATACATCTCGTGGAGTGATCAAATGAGTTAAACTTTTCATCATAATCCAAAGTCTAACATACAAAACAATTGTCAAAGCGAAGCACAAAACAATGAGTATTAGTAAAACGACAACAGGATGGAGCATCTTGTTATAAAGTCCTGTAACTGTCGGTGACCATCCAAAAAGAGTATCTCCCCATCCATGTCCTCCGTCTCTCTTGACTCTTTCCAGCACTTGGTGTATTTCTTCAACATCATGATGGACGGTAATCAAAGTTCTCTGTCCATTTTCTTGGGCCTCTTTCAACAGTCGCTTCAATTCATCGTGTTGTAGCAACTTCTTCACCAGTGAGAGATTCATTCCGATGGGGGTAGGCAACAAATCTCGAATCAATGTATAATTAGATTGTAGCAATTGAAAAGATGTAACAGGAGCTGAATAATTGAAGTCACATCCGATAATGTTAGTAAAGTTACAAACACAAAGGTTTGAGTGATTACTTATATCAACTACTATGTCATCTATGAATACAAGACTACAGGGAGACCTCATGCAAACACACCCTTTCCCAATATATACAAGCACAGTTTCTGGGGTTTCATCGGGATGTATCTCAAAGTGACAAACATTCTGGTTGGTGTCAAGACAAATGTCTTGTGCTTTCAGGGTATTACTCTCACAAATGAATCCTTGTTGGTCTCGTGAAACGCATGCGTCAACATCAACAGTTTGCCACTTATTCTCATTTTGTTGTGCCCACACTCTGTGCTCTATTGGATAGGGTATGGCTCCTTGGTGATTCAACCCCAGCGCAATGATTGGGTATATGGTGTATACCAAAGCATTGCGTATTGTTAAGACAAAAGCTGTGGCCTTGCTCTCAATGGGATCATAGGTGAAGTTAACCAGATACCACCAGGACTGAAATTTTTTCTCAAATTCAATTGCGTTATCCCATATTACTTTTCGAATTTCAGTGGGCAAGGTGCCTTCTTCACCTTCCCTTATGATTGTGGCTGTCATAGATTGCATCCACAATTGGGCTTGGATACAACTAAGAGCCAAGGAAACATTCTTCTGGGTTGTACCAAGTGCATCTGTGATCAGCTGATGGTCTTTTTCACCCGTTTCTTCCCACTGAGGCAATATATTCGATAAAAGCCATTGGTGGTTTCCCAATGCTAATAGAGAGGACTGTAGGGGACGTCTCAATTTGTCCAGATCAGTAGTGGTTGTGACTAGTTTGTTGGCAAGTATCTCAGCATCTATACTATTTAAGACTCCCAGGCCTGTTCCTAAGATACCAGTCACATCCCTCTTCAGTCGTTGTGAAGTGGCAAAAGTTCGTCTGCGTAACCATGCTGACCATCCTGCATAAGATGTACTTAGGAATGGTAAACAAGTGGGTTTGATCGCAGAGATTTTAATCTGCATTGACAATTCTACTCGTTTGAGGGAATATGTGGGATTAAACAGTATCTGTTGTTGACCTGTGTGTTTAATAACATAAGGGCCAATGTTGAAAATGTAAGGAGTTAGACTAATGGAGGGCTTAGAAGGTACGCCTTTGAGAGTTTGTGGGGGTGTAGGTTCTGGATTTATTTCGGCAAGTTCAGGTGTATTTGAGTCAATCATAAATTCAAATAACAATTCTGTGCCCCTGTAGCCCCAAATACAATACACTATTGTAGGTTTGATAAAGGTGAAATTGTGCCAGCAATCTGAATTTGGCTCCATAATTTTGTAACAGTCAGTGTTGTATTTGTCTGGTTTGGTAGAGTCTACATAGATGGTTTTAATTACAGTTGGCCTGTGGTGAGCAGGCCCATTGATAAATCGGCAACCAATGTGTATTCTCTTTCCAAGGGTGGCCTCGATTTTAGCCATTTGAAGTGAATCATTCCATCTCCATTTATCTCTGGAATATACTTCACTTCCTTGTATAACCAGAGTGGAGAGATTTAAACCCCTTTTGTTTCCTGGTGTTCCGGTGCTTGCAGACAAGCTGCTTTCCGTATCGCCGCAAACAGTTCAGAGTAGCCTGTAGCTCTAATCTCTAGTGGCTCTCCCCTCTCTCGCGGATCCATACCACCTGCCCAAAAGGCTGCTCGAGCGGTTAGGGAATAATTATGATCCCCGTCCATTGTAGTTAAAAACACTCCTGGTCCCCAAGAGTCTCCTGCTTCTTCCTCACTCAACATAATTCTGTCTCCTCCTTCAGAAGAAACTCGCCACACGTACTCAACAGCTGATTCTTCTGGCCGCCTCGAATATTTTTCCCTTATTTTCGCTAACTCTGTTGGTGTCCACGGAATAGTACGCACAGTGTTGCGGACTTCATCATCATCCTCATCAACTGTGGTTTCAGTTTTAATCAGAGGTCGTAAAGGAAAGACTCGAGATTTCACAGTAAAAGTCCTTCCCTCCTCATCTTCTTCCTCATCTTCACTATTAGACCAAAAATCTCCGGTCCGGGTTCCAGAATTTGGATAACACATTAATTTACGAATCTGTTGGACCTGGGTCGAGGGCTGCATTTTATCTAAGAGCCCAGTCACCCTTTCCAATAACATTTTAAGTTGGTGATTTTCACTCCCAAGTTGAGCATTCCGGTTTCCTAAACATTCATTCTCACTCACAAGCTTATCAACTTGAGTTCTTAATTTTTCTCCTGTCTCCTTTTGAAAGGCTAGTGATGACTTCAACACCTCATTCTCCGATTTCAGGGTTGCATATTCTACAGCTGAAATCAGATTAGGAGCAGGGGTTTCCCTAGCTTCTTGTTGTGCACAAGATAAACAGGCGCCTAACACCGCACAAATCACACCTTTGCCTTTCCCCGCTCTGAGCTTCTGTGAAACCCGACACTCTTCAATACGTTCCACCACTTTCTCTTCATCCTTCCAAAATTTATGGGCCCACTCCTTCCCAGCCTGGGAAGGGGCACAATCATATTTTTGCAGCAGTTTATCCATGGCAATCCTGCCGACTACGCCAAAATTCTGTTGCGTGAAAAGGGGCAAAGCGGTTTTAGCAGAAGATAAACCCCCTTGCGTTCTAACACTCCTCACCGAGGTGGGAGGCTAGGTGCGGCTAGGTTTAAATTCTGAGTGATGCCCAATTCAGCACTATCAGTCCAATCGCGTTTAATATGTATTAAACTATTACGATTTGGATACACTAATAGTGGACTGCACCTTCAGTCTAGTCATGCTCATGAACTAGCACGGCCACTCTCCAGTCTTTGGTCGCGTTCAGTGAGAAACCAAAACGACTAGCTACTTAAAAAAGTGCAGTTTATTTAAACAACAGATATATAGGTTCTTAGGATTGCCGGTGATAAATACACTGTCTGCAAAGCACGTGCAAATGAAAGTATTGTTACATATGCAAAACGCGCGACAAAGTTATAAACGATACAGCCTGGCTCTAAATGTAGAAAAAGAGAGTCTCTAGAGAAATTTCTAAGTTTCCCGAGGAAGCACTCGGTATAATCTAAGTCTTACCCAAAGGCGTCCCTATCGGGGGGGAAGAGAGGCTCAGCCCGTCGACTGATCCCAGAAGTCAGTGATGTAATTCTTTGCAATGGTGTCTTCCCTGGGTATCCCCCCTCTCTTGGGCTAGTTTTATACTATTTGTTATCTTCCAGGTGGAGTTTGAGTAACTTTAGTCATACATACTTTTATCATGATTGGTGTAAAATTCTCTCGCTTCACAATTAAAGGTATAGTTTACGAGAAATTCAGGGCGCAGACTCAAGAAGGAGTGGTCGCACCTTGGAGGCGGGTAGCCTTCGGGATGGAGGTGTGTTTTGGTATTATAATGACATTAGAATGAGCAAAGTTCGCACAAAGGACAGCATTTCGTCAAAATTTGACAAAATGTTGGCTCTGAGCATCTAGCGGGCAGCTAATTGGCAGCTTATCTGTTTCATGGTATCATCCCATTCCTGTATCCGCTATACATCATAAGGTAAAGCCACGGAATAATTGCATCCCGTCCCGTACCTCATGTAGCTTATCAGGGAACCACAGATGTTGTGTCCTTCATGCCAGCTGCGGCTATTTTCTACCTCAGAAGCCTCTTGATTTTATACTTTTCCTTAATGTGTGAACAATGCTGTACTTTTGTATTTTTTAGCCAATTTAGTATTTATTCCACACATGGGCATTGCCACTTTCAACATCAGCCCCCGAGTCCTTCAGTTTAAAGCCGACCTCACCAAGTTGGCCAGCCTGCTGCCAAAGATTCCCTTGCCTCTTCTAGACAGGTGGATCCCATCCCTCCCTTGCAGGCTATAGTCATTGAAGAATGTACCATTGTCATAAAAGCCAAAACCCTCACAATGACACCAGCCATGAAGCCAGAAGTTGATTTGCATTATATGTCTATTTCTGGCTGCACCCTTTCCTCTAACTGGTAAAACAGAAGAAAAGATAACTTGGGCACCAGTACTTATTGCTTGCACCCCCAGGGCTTTATAGTCTTCCTTGATTCTGCTCAGGTTCTGGCTTGTGGTGTCATTTGTGCCCACATGAAAGAGTAGCAATGGATAGTAGTCTGTGCTCTTGACAAGTTGTGGCACCCTCTTGACAACATCTCAGACGTTAGCTCCCAGAAGGTAGCATACCTCTCATGAGGTACTCCTCTGAGAGTACTGAACTGCAGCTTGATAGGCACAGGCCAGGCCCCAGTACAGTGCTAGAAGCTGCTGGTTTTCATTAGGGTAGGCAAGGCACCCTTCTATCAGGTGGTGTGTCAGTTTGCCAGCGTTGCTTGCCTGTGCAGTTGTAAAATCCCAGGGTATGGGAGGTGATAACCGTCCTAGGAACCTGCCCAAATCCTTCCACATACCCTGCCACCCAGGGACCAGGCGCCTCAGGGTAAATTTCAGTATTGCCTCACCCAAAAGTTGTCTTCTCTTACACCAGGATGAGACGAGATTACATAAACCCCGTAATATGCCAACAGTGTTAATAAGTAGTATTAAACAGCTTATGTAAGGGTGAAAAAGGACCTCAGAAGACTGTATAATAAAACCACCCACATTAGTCCCGGGTAGAAAGAGGGAGATGTATTCCCTCATCCTCTCCACCAGATTGCTCCCCCAGCACAGAAAGGCCATCAATGCAAAGTACATAGCCATTGTTTATACTAACATGTTCCCAAGTTCAGCAAAATAAAGAGATAAGTAGTGCAGCCAGAAAACCCCGTGACCTGCACAGGAGCTTGCCACTTAATAACTACTATAGCTATAGCACGCTTAATACAAAACTGTCGTTATCTCGAGCCCCACACTGGGTGCCAGAAAGGGCTGTGGTGGGTTGACCTTGGCTGGATGCCAGGTGCCCACCAAGCTGTTCTATCACTCCTGTCCTCAGCAGGATGGGGGGGGGGGGAGAAAATAATATGGAAAAAACCCTCATGGGTCAAGATAAAGGCAGTTTAATAAAACAAAAGTGAAGGCTGCAAGCAGAAGCAAAGGAAAACAAAAGATTTATTCTCTACTACCCATCAGCAGGTGATGTCCAGCCACTTCCTGAGAAGCAGGGCTTCAGTACGCATAGCAGTTGCTCTGTAAGACAAACATTGTAATAACAAATTACACCCTTCCTCCTCCTTTTTCTTAGCTTGTATTGCTATAGATATGGAATAGCCCTTTGGTCAGTTTGGGTCAGTTGTCCTGGCTATGTCCCCTCCCAAGATCTTTCCCACCCCCAGCCTGCTGGTGAGGGGGAGGAATGTTGGAGAGACGGCCTTGATGCTGTGGGAGCACTGCTCAGCAGTAGCCAAAACACCGGTGTGTTATCAACACCGTTCTAGCTACTAATACAAAGCACAGCACTGTGAGGGCTGCCATGGGGAAAATTAACTCCATCTCAGCCAGACCCAATACAAATTTATATAACTTAATGAAGGTTTGGATTTACAGTCTAATAAAATCTAGTGACACAGATGGATTCAGTGAAGCTGCTGAAAATTAGAGTGCTGATAACTCTGCAGGGAAAAAAAAAAGAATTGCTAAATTACATGAATATCTAAAATGATGCCCGTTTTTATAGTTGGAAATTTGCACAGATGGAATGATTAGAAAATAAACCTATGAAATGTTGCAGTAAATGGGTGTCTGTGGACTCCATTGACCAGTTGTCACTTTTCTCTATAGTATCATAATTTTACTACAAGTATTTAGGAATACTGAAGATGTGGTTTCCCTACAAATCAGTTAGCTCATGGATAAAAGTATTTATTTGTGTTTCACGATATCTAGGCCTTGTCTTAGTGATGTTGACACTAAGCAACACTAGGATTTGACTGCCTGTTTAGGAAATAGTGCATTGCTCCAGATTCTTTGAGACAAGCTGTTGAGCACAACTAGATTATGAAGATGGGCTTTAAGTATAGCGTGGTTATTCTCTGTAAGAGCAAAATGCCAGCATATTCAGTGTTTTTCCCAGCCTATTGTGTTTCAAGGGAATATTTCATTGTTGGCTGTAGGAGATTTAGACTCTGTTCCTCATTAATTTAACTCTTTTTAACTCTTTTTATGTCAGTCTGGAAAATAAAATGTTTTTGTTGCATCCTTCAGATTTACTCTTTTTTTTCCTTTCACTGCAATAACTTAAAATATGCTTTTTAGTATTTTTGTATTTCAAAACCTAAAAGAAAATCTCAAAGTATTATTACTTGTATCTATGAAAGTTTGAAAGAAAGAAAATAGCCCTTAATGAAATAACTTGCATTAATGTACTTATTATAAGGACATTATAAAGAGAAGGCTACATGCTTCAGGCAGAACAGTTTGCTTTTCAGAATGATTTGTGAAAAGCTGTCTGATATTTGTTAGCACTGCTGCAACCATGACATCCTGTTTTCAGCATTTTTTTCTAGAAACTTTCAGGTTATATAATCTTTCTTTTTTCCTACTCTTTTCAGAGAAATTCTACAGTCCAGTGTTCAGTAAAACAAAACCTCTGAACCTAGCATTTCTGAGAGTACAGACATTTCTAAAAGAACTACCATGTCTGCCGCAAGAAAAAACAGTTTTAAAAGGTAAGAATTACCATCTTTAAAGATCCAACCACTGTTCTTTAGACATATACTTTGAGTTGGTGTATCCATTGCTGATAGGGACTTTTGCCATGGTTCAACTCCTCCTCTTAGCAATGAGAAATGAGTACAGATATTTAGATATCTATATATATTTTATTAAGTTATGTACTGAGATTATCTGGAACTTTAAATCTCATGTTATTTGTTCATGTTGCTGAGTCTTTCAGCTCTTATAATTTTATAGTGATGTCTAGTGTGAGTAAGAATTACTGAAGATGAGGTATTCAAGTAACAAAAAAAGTCTTTCTTTACCAAACCGCTGACTGGAATTAGAGGAGGAAAAGTTGTTCACAGCATTAAGTATTAGTTAGTACTTCAAGTCCAAACTAAGAGGAATTAGATGGACAACTGAAAGGCAGGAGAAAGAATAATCTGGCTGTGGATATTGCAAAGGTGAAGTGTATAAAATGTATGTGTATACTGGTATGAGATACTGTAATGAGAACAATGGTTGAGAATCTGAACTAAACCTGTTCTGTAAAGCTTAAGGAAATTGTAAATTTGGATGGATTTGTACAAGGATGAAAGTGCCTTTTGGCCAGGAAGCATATGGCCAGACTAATACTGTGTTGCTTCCGCAGATGCGTGTGTGTTTTCATTCACGCCCCTGTAGGGCAGATCTCCCAGATATTATCAAAGATGAGCCTGAGTCTAGCTTTGCAGTCCTAGTTTAGGAGAATATAAACACCACTGTTCCCTTCTTGGTGTTGTCTTGCTTTCATGTGTGCAGACATCCATACACTATAGAAAAATTATACTAAACTGGCAAATGCCAGTTAAATTTAAGCCCTACTTTAAGTGGCATAAACCAATTTCTGAGCGGTTCCCGGTGGTTACAAATATCAAGAATTTGCCTTGTGCTTATAGTGAAAAACTTTTGAATAGATCTATTGGTCCTGAAGAGACATATTTTTGTTAGGAAGAGTAAAAGGTGGCAAGTAATGTTAAAAACTAGTTGTGACTTGATTTATAAGTAGTGCCAAAAATTCCAAGTCCTTTTGCGGTTTCTTCCCCACAGAGCTTTTCTTCCCCCTGTCCTCATCCTCTTTTGAAGGTACCAGAAGTTATGAGAAGTCTTCTCTATTGGATGATGGAAATAGTATATTTAATAGCAGCCTGCGGGAATATACTAGTCAGAGGATTTTCAACAACAGCTATATAAATACTATAAATACCTTTTGATTCATATAAGAATATTTTTTGAAATCTTTTCCTGAAATGCATGTTTTACAAAAAAGAAAAAAAAGCTATCATATATACCCAGAATGATTCTTATCTTCAGCCAAACCATCCATTTATGGCTGAATACTTTATTCTGGTTTTGCAAAGGTGTGCTGAAGGGAATGGAGATCAAGTTATTACAAAAAAGAAAAATTAGTATAAAACCTGTATTGTGTAGCTTCCTTTACTTTTAACCCATAAAACCAACAAAGAGGGATGTGCTTTAATAATCTAGTATGCTTTTGCCTTGCTGGGAATTTTAAAGCAGACTTCTACTTCTTTGTTTAACTGAAAATTGCCTGCAGCATTTCAGAGCTTTGTCTATATGTAATCTAAATCTATCTTAAAAAAAAAAATCTTTACTACTTTTCCTACAGTCTGATACCTCAGAGGGAGAGAAGGAAAATGAATGCTTTACAGCAAACGCACTTAATGAAATTATGGCACTTTGAGTCCTCTTGCTTTTCTGTATGAAACAACTTTTTTTCTTTTACTATTGTCTGTAATTACACCACTGTGCTTTCTTTACAACTGATACTGTTGTTTCTTTCTTTGAAGTATCATTTGTTTATTTTACTTTGTCAGAAATGTTTGCTTGAAATACTGCTTTGAATAGATATTTTTTTTCTCAAATGTATGTTTTATCATTTCAGCAGCCAATCCATCCCAAGGACTAAACATTACTGCATTAATTTTCAAATAAGCAACCAGTGGTGAAGAGGATATTTAGGAATGAAAGGGATATCGCTAGGAGGGACTTGATGCAGTTTAAGAAAGAAGACTAAGCAAAGATTAAACAGAATCTCCTCCTCCATAGTTGTAGAATAAAATGAACTGTCAACATGCCTGATAACTTCCTAATGTGCTAAGCACTTCCTTAAACAAAACCAATAAAAATCTGTGTACAGTCAGATGTAGGTGGAAATACTTACCCTCTGTTATAAAGAGAGGTTGCATGTGTATAAAATGTGATGGCAATCACTTAGCTGCTGACCACCAGAAGTGTGAAAAGATGGTGGAGCTTTTAAATACCTGAATCTGTGTTGTCCATTCAGACTGGGCTCAAGTCTCCAGTCGAGACTGAAACTGTTATAATATTGGTACTCAAATGTAAAGTCACTCTTCCTTATTTTGCATGAAGCTTTTCATGAAGCTGCAGCATTAAGTACAAAGTAAGCATGCTTTAGTTTCAAGGGATGTGTGGGCTTTTTTTTTTTTCCTATCGAAAAGCCATTAACTTGTTTTTAATAGTAACAGACTTTTAATTGTTCACAACCATTGGCTCTTAACTAGCTGTAATTGCTTTAAATCTGGTATGATTATAAAGGGGAGGAAAAAGTTTACCATTTAAAGCAATGCTATCATATTGAAATGTCATTAGTTTATTTTCCTATCTTCAAGTGTTTTAGGTGAAACACTTGATATTATCATATCTAAAAGGCAAGAAGTCTGTCCAAGTTTTACCGTTACATTTACTAACGTTGCATGTCACAATATTTTAGCTTCCTTTGAGACATTAGTGAGTACAGTGTACAGAAAACAGAAAATAAGATTACAGAACCACTGAAATTGGTAATGAAACTTGGTGGGAGGTATAGCTGAAATTAACTATTACAAAATAAATGTTTTTAACACTTCAAAAATTACAGCTTGTATCTATTAAAAAGCAGTGTCATTTTTAGAGCAATCAGAACTCAAGTGTTCTTCCACTACAAGACTGTCTTCAAGCAGTGATGGCATTTTGTTCCTACCAGTTTTCACATTTTGAAATCTGAAGGCTTACTTCTCAGTGATGTATCCTTGTCTGCTAACTTTAAATTTATAGCTGTATATCCCTCGGACTTGATCTGTTACCACATAGCCTTAAGTATAAAACAGTTATCTGATGATTTGATGACTATCATGCTAGAGAGGAATAAAACAGATGTCTCCATTTCTAAAGACACAAGTTACCTCTGCAAAGGGGAAAACTTTCTTTCTATGAGTGTAAATAGGCAGGTTTAGTGACTAGTTCCAGTCTACACTGTTATTTTTTAAAAAATAAAATTCCTATTTCTGAATACCGATATGAGTAACCACATACTGGCTTAAATACCTTTTTGTGGTAAGACAATATATCATTAATTGGGAGACAGGATGTGAAATATATTTAAGCTTATAGGTAGGTAGCATCTGCAAGTTTGCAAACTTTAAATTTTGCAAATACAAATAAAACAGAAGACTTGTATGATGCAAATTAAGTGACCATTGAGACTTAGACCCCAAATACTTTTGGTTTTCCTCTTAGTTTTCACCATCTTCTAGGTAAGAAGCACCTAAAAACAAAGTCAGAATTCACTCTTATATAGTGATTAAAACTTCTTGGCATTTTTTTTAAATGAAACATTTGCCCCAAAGGCTGAACTACAATAACCACAATAGTAGGTATGTCGTACAAATATGAATATTTGTAAAAGAAAATTCTTATCTTAGAAGTTTCTTCAGTGAACTTGCAAATCTCAACAGACAGAAGGAAAGGATGAAACTAGTGAGGTGAGTGAGAGTAAAAAACAAGAAAGATTTAGTAATATCCATAGTATTTGGCTTGCCCTTCCTCTGCTGCTACTTTGATATCTAGAATTTCTTCTATTTTAGGACAAGGGATTTATAATAACGTGGTATTAGCAAATACTGGATACAGAACAAGTATCAAATACCTTTTTTGTATCAAATGAGTTTAAAATAGTACCTCCAATAAGTACAATTTTCTGTTTTCAAATCTAACTAAAAATAATCAGCCTATTTCACACCCCCTTCCAAATACCTGTCCTAAAAATGAACATTCAAATTTGCTTTTTTAAGTATCCAGCAGAGCCATTAGCACTTTCAACTTCGTCAGAAGATCAGCTTTGCATAAAATACACAACACACACAAATTACAATAGCATCTCTAGCTGAAACAAAACTGCATGTTTGGCAAGAAAGTGTTTCAGGCTACCTTTTCTACCACAGTATATATTACTGAGAAACACATGAATGTCATTGAATTTTATATTTGAATTTATTAAAAAATTTGCAACTGGCCTGTGCCGACCAAGGAGAGAGGCTAGGCTGCAAAGTATAGAATTACAAGGATAAATATTTATCCATGTGCATGAGGTGTCCCAGCCAAATTGGGGCACCCTAAATGTGGTTTTACACAGGGTTCTTATACCCTTCAAGTGTTCAGGTTCAACACAATTTGACTAATCACAAACACACATTTTACTGATTACTAATCATAGCAAAACTTTGCAAAGCAACTATATTTCTGCAGTATTCTTGCATCTCGCAAGCAGATGCTGTTTCAAAAACAAACTTTCTCTATACTGGCTCCAGAAAGTAAGAGACGTTAATTTATGTTTGGACACTTTTTTTTCTTTCATCTGTTATAAGATGATCCTTTCTAAGCTTAGATAAATGTTTAAGCCACCATTTCCTGACAAACTGGTGGCCTGCTGAAGAATGAATGATGGGCTTTGCCTGGGAAAACATCAGTGTATGTATGTGATAGCCAGAGCAAAACACAGAATCATAGAATGGTTTGGGTTGGAAGGGACCTTAAAGATCATCTAGTTCCAACCCCCCTGCCATGGGCAGGGACACTTCCCACTAGACCAGGTTGCTCAAAGCCCCATCCAGCCTGGCCTTGAACACTTCCAGGGATGGGACATCCACAACTACTCTGGGCAACCTCTTCCATTGTCTCACCACCCTCATCATAAAGAATTTCTTCCTAATATCCAATCTAAATCTACCCTCTTTCAGTTAAAAACTGTTACCCCTTGTCCTATTGCCCCACTCCCTGATAAAGAGTCCCTCCCCATCTCCTCTGTAGGCCCCCTTCAGATACTGGAAGGCTGCTATAAGGTCTCCCTGGAGCCTTCTCTTCTCCAGGCTAAACAACCCCAACTCTCTCAGCCTGTCCTCATAGGAGAGGTGCTCCAGCCCTCTGATCATCTTCATGGCCCTCCTCTGGACCCACTCAAACAGGTCCACATCCTTCTTGTGCTGAGGGCTCCAAAGTGGACACAGTACTCCAGGTGGGGTCTCACAAGAGTGGAGTAGAGAGGCACAATCACCTCCATCAACCTGCTGGCCATGCTTCTTTTCATGCATCCCAGGATGCAGTTGGCTTTCTGGGCTGCGAGCACACACTGCCAGCCATGTCCTTCTTCTCAGGGTGCTCTCAATCCATTCTCTGCCCAGCCTGTATTTGTGCTTGGGATTGCCGTGACCCAGGTGCAGGACTGTTATGGTTTGAGAAACCCCATAACAATTTATTGTCTGTAGACAATTATTCTATCACCCAATGAAGACACTGAGACTTTGAATCCCACATAGCCTAGCTGGCTATAAAGTAAATATTTTCACGAATTCAGACACTAAAGTCTTCTAAAAGTGGAGTTTTCCCCAGCATTAGAAGAGAAATTAGTCCTGTGTCGCTCAACCCAGGACGTTCCACCCCTTATTTCATACCATATATATGTCACACTCAAGTTACTATTATGTTTGTCTTCTAATATATATATATACACACACAGGAATATAATCCTCTAAAGCTATGAACTATTCCTCTAAAAAGGTCCATTGAATTTCTTTAGTCCAAAACTGTGAGTTCCATCTACTATAATAGTCTTTTAGGGTAGAAACAAGTGATGTGGCATTCACTCAGTTGTCAAATCAGGACCAGGCCTCAACACAGGATGACAGATGGTTGGAGTTGGGTGCAGCAGTATAACGCGTTGTGCTCACGGCTAGCATGTTCCCTGTCGCTGGACGCCATTCGACCAAGCTGGTTCTGGTTCCATTACCACTATGTTATCCTGAAAAACACTTATTGAACACTGTTAGTATTATGTAAAAATTAACACTATACCATTTAAATTAAGGATTCTCAGCCAGAATCAGATCTCCTAAAGGTACACATTGAACCTCTCCATTCTCCTGCATCACCCACCAGGTATGCCCTGGTCCTTCAGCAAAAGTAACCCCACCAGTGGGTCTGCCTTTACTTGAGGCCAGGGTAACTCAGACCATTTTCCCCAACATACTCCTTACATGCACCACAGGGACCTTATCGCCTTCTACAGTAGGTAAAAGCTCTGAATGAGCAGGACTGGCTCTGCTGACAGTTCCCCTGGTGTTGACTAACCAGGTGGCTTTTGCTAAATGCTCATCCCACTTTTTGAATGTTCCAGCACTCATCATTTTCAGTGTAGTCTTCAACAGTCCGTTGCATCGTTCAACTTTTCCAGCGGTTGGTGCATGATAGGGGATGTGATATATCCACTCGATACCATGCTCTTTAGCCCAGGCGTCTATAAGGTTATTTCGGAAATGAGTCCCATTATCTGACTCAATTCTCCCTGGAGTACCATGTCTCCATGAGGCTTGTCTTTCAAGGCCTAAAATAGTGTTACGGGCAGTGGCATGAGACACAGCATATGTTTGCAGCCATCCGGTGGTTGCTTCCACCATTGTGAGCACATAGCATTTTCCCTGGCGGGTTTGTGGAAGGGATACATAATCAATTTGCCAAACCTCCCCATACTTATATTTCAGCCATTGTTCTCCATACCACAAAGGTTTCAATCTTTTGGCTTGCTTAATTTCAGCACCTGTTTCACATTCATGGATGACCTGTGCAATAGTGTCCATAGTCAAATCCACCCCTTGGTCACGAGCCCATCTATATGTTGCATCTCTTCCTTGATGACCTGAAGTGTCACGGGCCCACAGAGCTAAAAACAACTCACTCTTATGTTGCCAGTCCAAGTCTACTCGGGACGCTTTAATCTTAGCAGCTTGATGCGCTTGCTGAGTGTTTTGTTGTTCCTCAGTGGCCCGACTCTTGGATATATGGGCATCTACATGACGTACCTTCACAGGCAGCTTTTCTAATTGGTCAGCAATATCTTGCCACAGGTTTACTTCTGCGCTGCCAGTTGCTCTTCTTCCACTGCTTTAACCATCCCCACAAGGCATGTGCCGCCATCCATGAGTCAGTATAAAGATAAAGCACCGGCCACTTTTCTCTCTCAGCAATATCTAAAGCCAACCGGATGGCTTTCACTTCTGCAAACTGACTGGACTCACCCACTCCCTTACCTGCTTCTACAACTTGTTGAGTAGGACTCCACACAGCAGCTTTCCACCTTCGCTGGTTTCCTACAATATGACAAGATCCATCAGTGAATAGTGCATATTGCCTCTCATTTTCCAATAATTACGACTATATGGTGGGGCCTCCTCAGCACGCACCACCCTCTCCTCTGGGGACCCTCCAAAATCCGTGTCTTGTGGACAATCCATGATCACCTCCAGAATTCCTGGATGATTTGGGTTCCCTATTCGAGCTCAATGAGTAATTAGTGCTACCCGCTTACTCCACATTGCATCAGTTGCGTGATGTGTGGAAGGAGTCTTCCCTTTAAACATCCAGTTCAACACTGGCAAACGGGGTGCCAAGAGGAGCTGTGCTTCAGTACCAATTACCTCTGAAGCAGCTCGAACTCCTTCATATGCTGCTAATATCTCTTTCTCAGTGGTAGTATAGCAAGCCTCTGGTCCTCTATATGCTCGACTCCAAAACCCTAGGGGTCAGCCTCGAGTCTCTCCAGGTGCTCTTTGCCAGAGACTCCAGGTAGGGCCATTCTCCCCTGCTGCGGTGTACAGCACATTTTTTATATCTTGTCTGTCTGGACTGGCCCAAGAGCTACTGCATGAACAATCTCCCATTTATTTTGCTCAAAGGCTGATTGCTGCTCAGGGCCCCATTTAAAATCATTCTTCTTTCTAGTCACTTCATAGAGAGGGCTCACAATATGATTATAACCTGGAATATGCATTCTCCAGAAACCCACAACGCCTAAGAAGGCTTGTGTTTCCTTTTTGTTAGCAGGTGGGGACATAGCTGTTATTTTGTTAATCACATCCATTGGGATCTGACAACGTCCATCTTGCCACTTAATTCCTAAAAACTGGATTTCCTGTGCAGGTCCCTTGACCTTACCTCGTTTGATGGCAAAACTGGCTTCCAGAAGGATTTGAATTATCTTCTCCCCTTTCTCAAAAACTTCTTGTGCTGTATTACCCCACACAATGATGTCATCAATGTATTGCAGGTGCTCTGGAGCTCCACCCTTCTCCAGTGCAGTCTGGATCAGTCCATGGCAAATAGCAGGGCTGTGTTTCCACCCCTGGGGCAGTTGATTCCAGGTGGACTGGACACCCCTCCAGGTGAAAGCAAACTGTGGCCTGCCCTCTGCTGCTAAAGGAATAGAGAAAAAAGCATTAGCAATGCCAATTGTAGCATACCACTTAGCTTCCTTTGACTCCAGTTCATAGTGAAGTTCTAACACGTCTGGCACAGCAGCACTCAGTGGTGGTGTGACTTCATTCAAGCCATGATAGTCTACTGTCAATCTCTATTCCCCATCAGGCTTTCGCACTGGCCATATGGGACGATTAAAGGATAAGCGAGCCTTACTGATGACCCCTTGGCTTTCCAGATGACGGATCAACTTCTGAATAGGGAGCAAAGAATCTCAATTAGTGCGATATTGTTGCCTATGCACAGTTGTAGTAGCAATGGACACCTTCTGTTCCTCGGCCCTCAAAAGCCCCACAATAGAAGGGTCCTCTGACAGGCCAGGCAAAGTAGACAGTTGCACAACTGTCTCCATCTCCACCACTGCTACACCAAACACCCATCGGTAACCCCTCGGGTCCTTAAAATACCCTTTCCTGAGGTAATCTATTCCAAGAATGCATGGAGCATCCGGACCAGTCACAACGGGGAACTTTTCCCATTTATTCCCGGTTAGTCTCACTTTGGCCTCCAATAGAGTCAGCTCTTGAGATCCCCCCATCACTCCAGCAACAGTGATAGATTCTTCCCCTCTATGATTCGATGGCATTAAGGTGCACTGTGCACCAGTGTCCACCAAGGCCTTATACTTTTGTGGTTCTGATGTGCCAGGCCATCGAATCCACGCAGTCCAATACACTCGGTTATCCCTCTCCTCCTCCTGGCTGGAGGCAGGGCCCCCTACTTGTGACTAGAGGGCCCGCCACTTCCATCCGTGACAGTTCCATGTCGTAAATCAGGCTCCGAAGCCCATCTGTGACTTCTGGGGGACTGGTCACTGGAAACTGGAGCAGCACTTCTCCTGGAAGAATCCCCCCTTGGGGTTGTTTTACTCCACAACTGACGTACATGTGTCTGTAAAGCCGAAGTAGGTTTTCCATCCCAATTCCTCATGTTTTCTCCCTGATTACGCAGGGCAGACCACAGGATATGTCGTGGTGCACTTTGTTTCTCTCGAACAGGTTTAGTAGGGAAGCGTTTATCCCCAACTGAGACATTGGCCTTGCCAAATGATTTCTTCAGCACTGAGACACTGGCCTTTGGGGCAGAAAGAAGATGATCGATGGGCCAAGGCTAATCGAATGAGCTTCAACAAGGCCAAGTGCCGGGTCCTGCACTTGGGCCACAACAACCCCATGCATCGCTACAGGCTTGGGGAATTGTGGCTGGAGAGCTGCCTGGCAGAAAAGGACCTGGGGGTTCTAATTGACAAGCGGCTGAATATGAGCCAGCAGTGTGCCCAGGTGCCAATGGCATCCTGGCTTGTATTAGAAATAGTGTAACCAGCAGAAGGAGGGAGGTGATTGTCCCCCTGTACTCAACACTGGTGAGGCCACACCTTGAGTATTGTGTCCAGTTCTGGGCACCTCAATACGAGAGAGATCTCGAGGTGCTGGAGCGAGTGCAGAGGAGGGCAACGAAGCTGGTGAAGGGCCTGGAGAATAAATCTTATGAGGAGCGATTGAAGGAGCTGGGACTGTTTAGTTTGAGGAAGAGGAGGCTGAGGGGAGACCTCATCACTCTCTACAAGTACTTGAAAGGCCATTGTAGAGAGGTTGGTGCTGGTCTCTTCTCACAGGTAATTAGCGATAGAACAAGAGGGAATGGGTTCAAGCTGCAACAGGGTAGGTTTAGGCTGGACATTAGGAAAAAATTCTTCACAGAAAGAGTGGTCAGACACTGGAATAGGCTGCCCAGGGAGGTGGTGGAGTCACCATCCCTGGATGTGTTTAAGAGTCATTTAGATGTGGTGTTGGGTGATATGGTGTAGGGGAGAACTTTGTAGAGTGGGGTTGATGGTTGGACTCGATGATCCCAAGGGTCTTTTCCAACCTAAATGATTCTATGATTCTATGATTATGTGCATAATGCTGCATTCGAGCATTCATCTCACCCACTGTCCATGCCTCGTCATCTCTCTGGTAAAATAATGCCAATACATTAGCATATGCCGCTGGTGCACTCAGTACCCACTTGCACCAAATGGGTCTGGTAATTTTGAGTGTATCTGGATCTAATGATGTCTGCAGGTTGTCCAAATCACTGAAAATCATCTCCCGCACAGCTATTTCCCTCAGATTCTTAACACCTCTCTCAATAGTTGTCCACTTGGATGGGCAATACATGATATCATCCCTATAGGGATACCTGCACCTCACGCTTAACAGGAGTCACCTCCAGAGGGTTAGGGATTGTGGTGGTCTTCCAAGAGCCCTGTCAATACCCGATTCTCTAGCCAATGGTCCCAGCCACTTGGCATCTCTACCATCTAAGTCCAAACTATCAGATCCAGTATCCCAGCATCTGAGCGACCAAATAATCACTTGCTTGCCTTCCTGACAGCTGTAATCCTTACATATGTCTCATAGCTCGCTTAGGGATAATGATCGAGTAGTTTCCTCTGTTACTGCATTGCCTGATGTTCCTGGTTGACCGTCGCTATCTGCTGGTACTGCACATTTCCTCTTATGTACAGGGTTGACTGATACTGGATCTGACTGAGTCTGTAGGTCAGCTGCATCATCCATCACCAAGGTCTGAGTAGATTTAGTACTCATTGCAGCTGCAGGTCTTGTCATGAGAGCCAGCAGGGTCTGGATGAGATCAAGGTCTGTTGGGAGGGCTGGCGAGGTGTACGCAGGCACGATGTCTATCGCGGTGGTCGGCAGGGTCTGCACGGATGCAGTGGTTGTCGTGGGGACCAGCGGTGTCTGCATGGATGTGATGTCAGTCGCAGGGGCCAGCAGGGTCTGCACAGATATGGTGTTTGTCACAGGGACCGGCGGGGTCTGCACAGGAGCAATATCTGTCGGGTGGGCCGGCAGGGTCTCTACAGAAGCAGTGTCTGTCGGGGGGGCTGGCAAGGTCTATACAGGACGTTTCCCTCAACCGCAGATCCAGCCAATGAAAAAGAACAAGCCCACAAAAATTAACAACATAAGCACGATGATCAAAACATTCCAAGGGTATTCCAATCTCTCAAAAACCGTTACTATCAACACCACAGGACTATACCAATCCTCAAGAGATATCCTCCCCCCCCCTTGCTAAATGGCCCACAATATAACCCGAGACGTAATTATGCGCAATGCCTGAGAGAGGGCTCCTGCCATCCTGAGGTGAATCTGACCACGGTGATTCGTGAGATGCCATTACATAAGTGACAACAAACAGAATGATTACAAAAGACCCAATAACATAGCAAAATACCGCCACACAAAATAACAAGGCAATGTTTTTAACTCCACATTTAGAAATGATAAGCTGCCCTAAATCAATGAGAAATGGCAATGAACTCTTGCACCACTCCCATAGCTGACAACATAAGCCTGCACAGAGATACCAGAGAACTCTGTCTACAGCCCTTTGAAACAACTCCAACAGATCCATAATGACTGTTCTACAGATCCGATCAAATCTGTTTCAAGCTCCAACCCTTCAGAACTCTCAAATTAAGGCCTACGATTCTCCCAGCCCTATTTGATTTAAGTGCAAACTATCACATTAAGTGCCAAGTTCGTTAAAATACCACACCGGGTGCCAAACTTTGTTAAAATACCACGTTGTGCACCAAATTCATTAAAATAGCTTGTTGGGTGCCAAATTTGTTAAGATATCCACGTTGGGGACAAAATTTGTTAAGGTATCCACATTGGGGACCAAATTTATTACGATAACCACGTTAGGCGCAAAATTTGTTATGGGTCAAGAAAACCCATAACAATTAATTGTCATTTAGACAATTATTCTATCATCCGATGACCCCTCCCCACCCAGAAAGGGGAATCAGGGAAAGCAAGGAAACACGAGGGTTGAAATATAAATAGATTTAATAGGATAAGACTAAACAATTAACAATAATACTAAAGAACCAGTATTAATCCCGATACTAATATAAGATATACAAGAATCATACTCAGCCAATTATATCAGTAGGAAGCTGTGCACTCCCAGCAGTGGACAGAAAATGTCGGACACTGCAAGTGCTATGGATTTGGGAGGAAGGGAAGGCCTCAGGGGTCCGGCACCGGGGCAAGGAGTTTCTCTGGACTGCTGCCATCAAGGGAGAGAGAACCTACGCAGCAAACTTTCTAATTTATATCGAATGTGACATTCATGGTATGAAATATTCCTGTTGGCCAGCCTGGGTCAAATGCCCAGGCCTCGCTCCTCCTCATCCCTGCACCTGGCAAGGCTTGAAAACACTGAGACCTTGAATCCCACATAGCCTAGCTGGCTATAGAGTAAATATTTTCCTGAATTCAGGCACTAGAGTCTTCCAAAAGTGGAGTTTTCCCCAGAATTAGAAGAGAAATTTGTCCTGTGTCGCTCAGCCCAGGTGCAGGGCCTTGCACTTGTCCTGGTTGAACTTCATGAGGTTTGCATGGGCCCACCTCTCAAGCCTGTCCAGATCCCTTTAGATGGCATCCCTTCCCTCCAGCGTGTTGACCATGCCACACAGCTTGGTGTCGACAGCAAACTTGCTGAGGGTGCACTCAATCCCACTGTCCATGTCACCAACAAAGATGTTAAACAGCACTGGTCCCAATACCAACCCCTGAGGAACGCCACTCGCCACTAGTCTCCACTTAGACATCAAGCCATTGACCACAACCCTTTGAGTGCGGCTATCTAGCCAGTTCCTTATCCACCGAGTGGTCCATCCATCAAATCTGTGTCTCTCCAATTTAGAGACCAGGATGTCATGCGGGACAGTGTCAAACGCTTTGCATAAGTCCAGGTAAATGAGGTCTGTTGCTCTCCCCTTATCCACCAATGTCGTGGTTTAGCCTCAGATGGCAACAAAGAACCATGTGCCGCTCGCTCGGGCCTTCCCAATACGAGAAGAATCAGAAGAAAAAGGCAAAACTCTTGGGTTGAGACAAAGGCAGTTTAACAGAACAACAAAGGGAACAAGAAAACAACAATAACACGGACAGAGGAATATACAAACACGATTACGGAACCGCCACTCCCTGCCACTCACCGACCAGACCCGGGACACCCCAGCCCGCTCCAAGCGGCGACTTCTTGCCCCCTCCCCTGGCAGCTCAGGATGGGCATGGCTCATATGGCATGGAATACCTCTCCTGGGGAGAAATAACCCTGTCCCTGCCAGAACCAGGACATTATCCACCCCTTATTCCATATCATTTTTGCCATGCCCAGATCTTAGGGGTTCCAATGAATTGCCACCACTTTCCCCGTCATATATATATACACATATATATATACACACACATATATATTCATGCAGATATAATGCCCTTAGTTTATGGGCCATCCCTCCAAAGTGTCTGGTGAGTTCATTTAGTCCATGCTTTTGGGCTCCATCTGTCAGAACAGTCTCTCAGGGAAGGTGAGATGGTGTGTGGTGCTTGCTTGCCTGCTACATGCTGTATTTTTTGGAGCTTGTGACTGGTGTACCCGGTGTGGCTCATATACGCAGTCCGTGGGCTGAAGATGTAGATCTTGAGGAAGTTCCTGGGCACCAGCTGCTGAAGTCAGTTCTGATCCCACCACCCCTGTGCTTTACTCAATTTTTCATCAAAGTCCATCTGTCCTTAATTTGGGTGATTCTTACTGTAGTACAACTGATAGCAATTATAGTAATGAGGACATACAGTGACAGGGTTACTTAGCAATCAACAACACACAATTTGATTCATTGGCTATTCTCACCCAAGATCAGATCCCCATGAGGTACACATCAGACCTCCCCATCCTTCCGCATCACCCACCAAGTGCACCCAGGTCCTTGGGCAAAAGCAATCCCACGGATGGGTTTGCCTTTGCCTGAAGCAGGACTAACCCAGACTGTCTTCCCTAACATATTCTTCATGTGCACTACGGGGACTTTATCCCCTTCTACGGTACGTGGAAGTTTTGATTGGGCAGGGCCAGCCCGATTGGTAGATCCCCTGGTGTTAACTAGCCAGGTAGCTTCTGCTAAATGTACATCCCAATGTTTTAAGGTCCCACCACCCATTGCTCTCAGTGTAGTTTTTAACAGTCCATTGTATCGTTCTATCTTCCCAGAGGCTGGTGCGTGACAGGGGATGTGATATACCCACTCAATGCCATGCTCTTTGGCCCAGGTGTCTATGAGGCTGTTTCAGAAATGAGTCCCGTTGTCCGACTCAATTCTCTCTGGGGTGCCATGTCGCCACAGGACTTGCTTTTCAAGGCCCAGGATAGTGTTCCGGGCAGTGGCATGGGGCACAGGGTATGTTTCCAGCCACCTGGTGCTTGCTTCCACCATTGTGAGCACATGGCGCTTGCCTTGACAGGTTTGTGGCAGTGTGATATAATCAATCTGCCAGGCCTCCCCATATTTATATTTCAGCCATCGTCCTCCATACCAAAGAGGCTTTAACCGCTTGGCTTGCTTGATTGCAGCGCATGTCTCACATTCATGGATGACCTGTGCAATAGTGTCCATGGTCAAGTCCACCCCTCGATCACGAGCGCATCTATATGTCACATCTCTCCCTTGATGGCCTGAGGTGTCATGGGCCCACCGAGCTATGAAGAGTTCACCCCTATGTTGCCAGTCCAGATCCACCTGACCCACTTCAATCCTAGCAGTCCGATCCACCTGCTGGTTGTTCTGATGTTCCTCCATGGCCCGATTCCTGGGCACACGGGCATCTACATGGCGCACTTCCACAACCAAATTCTCTATACTGGCAGCAATACCTTGCCATAGTTCTGCAGCCCAGATGGGTTTGCCCCTGTGCTGCCAGTTGCCCTGCTTCCACTGCTGTAACCACCCCCACAGAGCATTTGCCACCATCCACGAGTCAGTGTAGAGATAAAGGACTGGCCATTTTTCTCGCTCGGCAATGTCCAAAGCCAGCTGAATGGCTTTCACCTCTGCAAACTGCCTCTATTCACCTTGTCCTTCACTGGCTTCTGCAACTTGTCATGTAGGACTCCATGCAGCAGCCTTCCACTTTCGATGCTTTCCCACAATCGGGCAGGACCCACCAGTGCAATCCACTTACTGCATGTAGCATCAGTTGCATGACGTGTGCTGGGGACCCTTTCTTTGAACATCCAGCCCAGCACCGGCAGTTGAGCTGCCAAGAGGAGCTGTGCTTCTTTAACAACCACTTCCAAAGCAGCTCGAACCCCTTCATATGCTGCCAATATCTCTTTTTCTGTTGGGTTGTAGCGAGCTTCGGATCCTCTGTATCCCCGACTCCAAAACCCTAGGGGTCGACCTCGGGTCTCCCCTGGTGCTTTCTGCCAGAGGCTCCGGGTAGGTCCATTCTCCCCAGCTGCGGTGTAGAGCACATTTTTAACATCTTGTCCTGCCCGGACTGGCCCCAGGGCCACTGCATGGACTATTTCCTGTTTGATTTGTTCAAAAGCTTGTCGTTGCTCAGGACCCCATTTAAAATCGTTCTTCTTCTGGGTTACTTGATACAGAGGGCTTACAATTTGACTGTAATCTGGGATATGCATTCTCCAAAAACCCACAATACCTAAGAAAGCCTGTGTTTCCTTTTTACTAGTTGGTGGAGACATAGCTGCTATTTTGTTGACCACATCCATTGGGATCTGACGGTGTCCATCTTGCCATTTTATTCCTAAAAACTGGGTCTCCTGCGCAGGTCCCTTGACCTTACTTTGTTTTATGGCGAAACCAGCGTTCAGAAGGATTTGGACTATTTTACTCCCTTTCTCAAAAACTTCTTCTGCTGTGTTTCCCCATACAATGATGTCATCAATGTACTGCAGATGTTCTGGAGCTTCACCCTGTTCCAGTGCAGTCTGGACCAGTCCATGGCCAATGGTGGGGCTGTGTTTCCACCCCTGGGGCAGTCGATTCCAGGTGTACTGGACGCCCCTCCACGGGAAAGGAAACTGTGGCCTGCACTCTGCTGCCAAAGGGATTGAGAAGAATGCATTCGCTATATCAGTCGTGGCATACCACTTGGTTGCCTTGGACTCCAGTTCATACTGGAGTTCTAGCATGTCCGGCACGGCAGCACTCAGCGGTGGCGTGACTTCATTCAGGCCACGATAGTCTACAGTTAGCCTCCACTCTCCATTAGATTTTCGCACTGGCCATATGGGACTGTTAAAGGGTGAGCGAGTCTTGCTGATCACTCCTTGAACCTCTAGTTGACGGATCAGCTCATGGATGGGAATCAGAGAGTCTCGGTTAGTGTGATATTGCCGCCGATGCACCGTTGTGGTAGCAATCGGCACCTGCTGTTCTTCAACCCTCAACAACCCCACAACAGCAGAGTCCTCTGAGAGACCAGGCAAGGCAGACAACTGTTTAACTTCCTCCAGCTCCAAGGCAGCTATGCCAAAAGCCCAACGGTACCCTTTTGGGTCCTTAAAATACCCTCTCCTGAGGTAATCTATACCAGGGATGCATGGAGCCTCTGGGCCAGTCACAATGGGATGCTTTTGCCACTCATTGCCAGTTAGGCTCACTTCTGCCTCCAGTACAGTCAACTCTTGGGATCCCCCTGTCACCCCAGAAATACAAATGGGTTCTGCCCCTCTATAGCTTGATGGTATAGGGTGCACTGTGCACCCGTGTCCACTACAGCCTTATACTCCTGTGGGTCTGATGTGCCAGGCCATCGAATCCACACCGTCCAATAAACCCGGTTGTCCTTTTCCTCCACCTGGCCGGAGGCAGGGCCCCTCTAATCCTGGTCATAGTATCCATTACTCACTTCTTGCATAAATGACTTGGAAGTTCCTTCAAGAGGATCAGAAGCAAGATCAGTCCTTCTGCTCTGTCTGGGGAACTGCCCGCTGGAAACTGGGGCGGCACTTTTCCTGGAGGGATCCCCTTTTGTGGTTGTCCTTCCTTGCAACTCCTGTACCCGTGTCCGCAGGATCGAAGTAGGTTGTCCATCCCACTTCCTCATGTCCTCTCCGTGGTCACGCAGGTAGAACCACAGGGTGCCTCGTGGTGTGTACCCTCTGTACTCTCTCTCTTGAGTGGGGAAATGCCTGCTCCTAATAGCTGAGATGCTGGCCCGTACAGGTGGGGTTTAGGACATATTGTCTTCAAGTTGCTGGACCTTCTGGGACAGTTTCTCCACAGCTGAGACAAGGGGGGAAGAGAGACTTTCTTCATATTTCCGGAGTCGGCCAGCCACCTCATCCACCGTTGGTCCCTCTTCGCCTTTCCATTCCATTACTGTCAGTGAGTTGGCATACGAAGATGGTGCGCTTCGTACATATGACGATGGTGCGCTCCTTACAAACTTTTGCCACATGGGCCTTGTGCATTGCACCTCATCAGGGCCTGTGGGTAAGTCTGCATTGTCCAAGTCATAATAAATCATCTCCCGCACGGCTAATTCTCTCAGGTAGTGGCTACCTCTTTCCATGGTAGTCCACTTGCTTGGCTGACATACAACATCCTCACTGAAGGGGTACCTCTCCCTCACGCCTGACGGGAGTCGCCTCCAGAGGCTGAGGGCTTGGGTCTTTTTCCCAATTGCCTTGTCAATGCCGCCTTCCCTAGACAGGGATCCCAGCTGCCTGGCCTCCCTACCCTCTAATTCCAGGCTACTGGCCCTGTTATCCCAGCACCGGAGCAGCCAGGTGACAATGTGCTCTCCTGGAAGTCGGCTGAAATCTTTTCACATATCCCGCAGCTCACTCAAGGATGGGGATCGGGTAATTATCTCTGGTTCTGCCTCTTCCTCCTGTTCTTGCGATGGCCCTGGCTCATCATCATCCCTTACTAAGCGAACTGATTTCTTCGTGTACTTCTTCTTCTGTATGGGGGCAACTGATACTGGCACGGGTTGGTTCCCTGGTTCAGTGGCAGTGGCTGCCACCGTGGTTGGAGTAGCAGCAGTGTCTGTCACAGGAGTTGCAGAAGGTGCAGTGGCTGCTGCAGGGGTTGCAGCAGCCGCAGTGTCTGTCACAGGAGTTGCAGAAGCCACAGTGTCTGTCGGTCTGGTCTCCATCTCTTCCCCCTGAGGGTGCTGCATAATATTGAGCAGTGTTTGGTAGATACTGGCCAGGGCCCAGCACAATGCAGTGAGTTGTGCCTCTCTAGAATAGCCACAGCATTTTCCCTTCAAATATTCTACCACTTTATCAGGGTCCTGTAATTGTTCAGGGGTGAAGTCCCAGACCATTGGAGGTGAGAAGTTCTCTGGGTACCTGCCCATGTTCTCCCACATGCCATGCCACCCCTGACTATCCAGACTCAGAGCAGATCTCTGGGTGGTAGTCTTAAATAGTCGCTTAACCCTAAACAGGACCTGGAACACATTCAGCAGACATAACACTAGGACCAGGCTGGTTTGAGCATCCCAAGGATATTCAAAATTCTCAAAAGCTGTCATACCTGACCCGATGGAGAAAAGGGAGGCACAAGAGCTGGGGAAAGTGTCCCCCCCTGTTTCCCCCATAGACTGGGTGTGATTATTAATAAATTCTGAGAGATGGTGCCCAATGTATGGACAGGACAGCAATACCACATAAACGCCCCAAAATAACTGTCTGAACAGTGATGTTATCATATCATAAACCGATATCGCACAGGACAGCAAAATGATAATCCTGTTCCCTCTCCCAGAGGTGATAAACATCATTGCAGGGAGTACATAAGCCATATAGGAATTTACATAACACAGCCATGAGAACAAACCAAGCAACATGGTGACCAGCAAATTTACCTAATATAATAAATGCACACAACAAATTCATTTTTACAAGCTCTAATTGGATTTTGTTATGATCTCAACCCTTCGAGCCCCACGTTGGGCACCAAAAAGTGCTGTCGTGGGTTGTCCTCAAACGGCAACAAAGAACCACGTGCCTCTCTCTCAGAGCTTCCCTCAACATGGGTAAGAATTGGAAGAAAAAGGCTAAACTCTTGGGTTGAGACAAAGGCAGTTTAACAGAACAGCAAAGGGAACAAGAAAACAACAACAATACCATGGACAGAGGAATATACAAATATGATTACGGAACCACTGCTCACCGACCGGTCCCGGGACGCCCCAGCTTGCTCCCCAGCAGAGACTTCCTGCCCCCTTCCCTGGCAGCTCAGACTCAGCATGGCTCATATGGGATGGAATACCTGTGTCCCTGCCAGAGCCTGAGAAGAATTATACCCTATCCCCACCAGAACCAGGGCAGTATGGAATATCTCTTTGGTTAGTTCAGGTCATCTGCCCAGTTGTGTCCCCTCTCAGCCTATTGCGCACATACCACACCCCCACTGCAATCTATTCACTGGAGGGGAGGGCAGAGGGAGAAACAGAGAAGGCCTTGATGCTATGCACTGTTCAGCAAAAGCTGGAATATGTGTGTTATCAGTACTGGTTTCATCACAAATCCAAAACATAGCACCATAGCACAGGCTGTTCAGAAGGGACAGGCAAGGAAGGAGGGGTGGAGGCGTTGCCCTCTACATCAAGAAATGGATAGAGTGTGAAGAGATGTCCCTAAAGAACAGCCAAGAGGAAGTTGAAAGCTTATGGGTAGGAATTAGAGACCGAGGCAACAAGGGGAACCTTGTGGTTGGTGTCTACTACAGGCCGCCTGATCAAGGGGAACCTACTGATGAAGCCTTCTTCTTCCAGCTACAGAAGGCATCACACTCAAAGGCTCTCGTCCTGCTGGGGGATTTCAACCACCCTGACATCTGCTGGAAAAGTAACACGGTGAGCTGTAGACAATCCAGGAGGTTCCTGGAGTGCCTCGATGATAACTTCCTAAGACGGGAAATAGACAGCCCTACCCGAAGGAATGCCATACTGGACCTCATAGTCACCCAATGCAAGTGAGCTCATCTGGGATGTCAAGATTGGAAGCAGCCTGGGCTGCAGTGACCATGCGCTGGTGGAGTTCACGGTCCTGAGGGAAACATGCCAGACAAGGAGTCTAATCAGGACCCTGAATTTTAGGAAAGCAAACCTCCAGCTCTTCAAGGAGTTAGTCAATAGGACCCCCTGGGAAACAGTCCTCAGGGACAAGAGAGCTGGCACATCTTCAGATCTTCAGAACAGAGCTGGCAGATCTTCAAGGACACTTTCCATAGAGCACAAGAGCACCTCGATCCCCAGGTGTAAGAAATCAAGCAAGAAAGGGAGGAGACCAGCATGGCTGAGTTGGGACCTGCTGGTCAAACTAAAAGGCAAGAAGGAACTGCACAGGCAGTTCAAACAGGATCAGGTGTCCTGGGAAGAGTATAGGGATGCTGCCTGGTTATGTAGGGATGAGGTCAGGAAGGCCAAGGTGCGTCTGGAGCTGAACTGGGCAAGGGATGCTAAGAATTACAAGAAGGGATTCTACAGGTATGTCAACCAGAAAAGGAAGGTTAAAGAAAGTGTACTCCCACTGATGAGCAAGAATGGCAAACTAGTAACAACAGACGAGGAGAAGGCTGAGGTTCTCAACAACTTTTTTGCCTTGGTCTTCCCTGCCAGCCTCTCTCCTCATGCCTCCCGAGTTGAAGGACCACAAGACGGGGACCTGGGGGACAAAGTCCCTCCCACTGTAAGTGAAGACAAGGTTTGTGACCACCTGAGGAACCTGAATATACACAAGTCCATGGGACCTGATGAGATGCACCCCAGAGTCCTGAGGGAATTGGCTGATGGAGTTGCCAAGCCACTCTCCATGATATTTGAAAAGTCATGGCAGTCAGGTAAAGTCCCTGGTGACTGGAAAAAGGGAAACATTGCACCCATTTTTAAAAAGGGTAGAAAGGAGGACCCCGGGAACTACCACCCTGTCAGCCTCACCTCTGTGCCTGGGAAGATCATGGAACAGATCCTCCTGGAAGGCACATGGAGGACAGGGAGGTGATTCGAGACAGCCAGCATGGCTTCACCAAGGGCAAGTCCTGCCTGACGAACCTAGTGGCTTTCTGTGATGGAGTGACTGCATCAGTGGACAAGGGAAGAGCAATGGATATCATCTACCTGGACTTCTGCAAGGTCTTTGACATGGTCTCCCCCAACATCCTTCACTCTAAATTGGAGAGATACGGATTGGATGGGTGGACTGTTGGGTGGATAAGGAACTGGATGGATGGTCACATCCAGAGGGTGGTGGTCAATGGCTCAATGTCCAGATGGAGAGGGGTGACAAGTGGTGTCCCTCAGGGATCCATACTGGGACCAGTGTTGTTCGATATCTTCATCAATGAGATAGATAGTGGGATCAAGTGCACCCTCAGCAAGTTTGACAATGACACCAAGCTGAGTGGTGCGGTCGATGTGCCAGAGGGACGGGATGTCATCCAGAGGGACCTGGATGAGCTAGAGAGGTGGGCCCATGCAAACCCCATGAAGTTCAACAAGGCCAAGGGCAAGGTCCTGCACTTGGGTCAGGACAATCCTCATTATCAATACAGGCTGGGGGATGATATGATAGAGAGTAGTCCTGCGGAAAAGGACTTGGGCGTACTGGTGGATGAAAAGCTGGACACGAGCCAACAATGTGCACTTGCAGCCCAGAAGGCCAATTGCATCCTGGGCTGCATCAAAAGAACTGTGGCCAGCAGATCGAGAGAGGTGATTCTCCCCCTCTGCTCTGCTCTCGTGAGACCCCACCTGGAGTACTGTGTCCAGCTCTGGAGCCCTCAGCACAAGAAGGACATGGACCTGTTGGAGCAGGTCCAGAGGAGGGCCACAAAGATCATCCGAGGGCTGGAACACCTCTCCTGTGAAGACAGGCTGAGAGAGCTGGAGTTGTTCAGCCTGGAGAAGAGAAGGCTCCAGGGAGACCTTATAGCAGCCTTCCAGTACCTGAAGGGGGTCTACAAGAAAGCTGGGGAGGGGCTGTTTGCCAGGGCATGTAGCGATAGGATGAGGGGCAATGGTTTTAAACTAGAGCAGGGTAGGTTTAGATGAGACATTAGGAAGAAGTTCTTTACCATGAGGGTGGTGAGGCACTGGAAGAGGTTGCCCAGAGAGGTGGTGGAGGCCCCATCCCTGGAGACATTCAAGGCCAGGCTTGATGAGGCTCTGAGCAACCTGATCTAGTTGAAGATGTCCCTGCTTACTGCAGGGGGGTTGGACTAGATGACCTTTAAAGATCCCTTCCAACCCAACACATTCTACGATTCTATGAAATTAGTTCTATCCCAGACAAAACCAGTACACAAGCCCAAAGACTGTGCCTACCTTTCTACCAGGGCTTTTTACTGCAGAGTCATTTATATTCTTATGTCTAACAGACAGTCCTCTACTTTCCTTGAAAGGCAGTCTCATAGGAATCTACCCTTGCCAAGTCCTATACCATGGTACATATTTCACCTGGACCACAATCCAATTTACATATGACAGCATTAATATATATGTGGAAAGGTGTGAAATACTTTCTTTACAAAATTAGGGTAATTTACATTACTCTAAAACAAAGCTAAAATACGATAGTTTTTCTTAGGTAAATGTCCTGGTTTGAGCAACACAGGATTAATTTCTCTTTCAGTAATTTTACTTTTCAGTAAGGTCTCTTCTAATGCTGGGGAAAACTGCACTTTTAGAAGACTCTAGTGTCTGAATTTGTGGAAATGTTTACTTTATAGCCAGCTAGGCTATGTGGGATTCAAGGTCTCAGTGTTTTCGAGCTAGCCAGGTGCAGGGATGAGGAGGAGCGAGACCCAGGCACTTGACCCAGGCTGGCCAACAGGAATATTTCATACCATGAATGTCACATTCGATATAAATTAGAAAGTTTGCTGAGGAGTTTTCTCTTCCTTGATGGCTGTGATCCTGAGAACTCCTTGCCCCATTGCTGGACCCCTGAGGCCTTCCCTTCCTCCCAAATCCATAGCGCTTGCAGTGTCCAACATTTGCTGTCCACTGCTGGGAGTGCACAGCTTCCTACTGATATAATTGGCTGAGTATAATCCTCGTATATTTTATATTGGTATTGGAATCAATATTGGTTCTTTAGTGTTATTAATATTAATTATTTAGTTGTATTTTATTAAATCTGTTTATATTTCAACCCTCATGTTTCCTTGTTTTTTCCTGATTCCCCTTTCCGGGTGGAGAGGGGACATTGGGTGATGGAATAATTGTCTAAACAACAATAAATTTTTGTGGGTTCTTCAAACCATAACAGTGAGTCGAGTAATTGTAACCGCAGAGTACCTTGTAGTAGTGCATTAGAGTAATGTAACTAAGAACTGCAACACAATTCGATTTTTTCCTAAAGATGTATGCTATGTTTTATTAGCAATTATGTATATATTTACACATGCTACCCAACCTCATTTACATGAGGGGGTATGCTGGTTCTGGCAGGGATAGGGTTAATTTTCACAAGAAGCTGGGACGGGACACAGGGATGGCTGGGATGCCATACAGGGACAGCTGACCCAAACTACCCAAAGGTGTATTCGATGCCATGTGATGTCATGCTCAGTACATAGCTGGGGGAGCGGGGGGAGGAGGGGGCAGGAATCGCTGCTTGGGAGCAGGCTGGGCATTCCGGGTTCTGGTCGGTGAGCTGTTGTACATTAATTGTGTTTATATATTCCTTTATCAGTAGTAGCATTGTTGTTTTCCTCTTTCCTTTGCTGTTCTGTTAAACTGCCTTTATTTCAACCCATGAGTTTTGCCTTTTTCTTCGATTCTCCCCCCATCCCGCCGCGGGGGGGGAGGGGGGTGGGGAGTGAGCAAACGACTGCATGGTTCTTTGTTGCCAGCTGGGGCTAAACCACAACAGTACTTTTTGGCACACAACGTAGGGCTCTGTGGTGGTGCAGACCCTGCCCTGGGCCACGTGGCGATGTCGGGACCAGCCGACATTGTGTTTTTGTCTTGGTTACAAGCGCAGTGGGCTGAGACGATTTGGCACTTTCTTATCTTGGTTGCAGGTGTAGTGAGTTTGGACAATCGGGTATTTTCTTGTCCAGTTACAAGTACAGTCAGTTAGGACACCCTAACCGTGCCTGAAACTCCTGTTGCCTGGGAAATGTACCTGAAACTCCTGCTGCTTGGACTATAGCCCGCTCTGGAAGGTACCAGAATTATCTAACAATACTGACCAAAGTCAATCATCGTGATGACTAGAACATCTCTCTTATGAGGAAAGGTCGAGGGACTTGGGTCTTTTTAGTCTGGAAAAAAGAAGACTGAGGGGGGATCTTCTCAATGCTTATAAATACTTAAAGGGTGGGTGTCAGGAGGATGGGGCCAGGCTCTTTTCAGTGGTGCCCAGTGACAGGAAGTTCCACCTAAACATGAGGAGGACCTTCTTTCCTTTGAGGGTGGCAGAGCACTGGAACAGGCTTCCCAGAGAGGTGGTAGAGTCTCCAACTCTGGAGACATTCAAAACCCACCTGGACGCGTTCCTGTGTGACCTGCTCTAGGTGACCCTGCTCTGGCAGGGGGGTTGGACTAGATGATCTCCAGAGGTCCCTTCCAACCCCTGTCATTCTGTGATTCTGTGATCTTGCAATCCTATAAATAGCAATCCTAAGTGAGACCCTTTGAGCTCTCTGGGATCACAGCAGGCTGTGACCCAGTATCTTCCCCTGAGTTGGGACACCTCTCAGGGTAGATTTCATGAGGATACTGAAGTGCAGATTTCGCGAGGAATTCAGAGATTGTCTGCTGACAAATGCCAACAAAGGAAAAGAGCGAATAATTCACTACTATTGGATTTCTCGAAGTTTCAAAGATCATTTGGTACCAATAATTTATTACTTTTTGCAAAAAGAGAAACATCTTAATTATATAGGTTAACCTCTGTATCTGTTTGTGTGCATGTGATTTGATTTAGGAAACTGTCATAAGCCTTGGGTGAACCTTGCTGTTTTCTAATATTTAACTGTCCCTGTGTTGATTATAGCAAACTTTGTTAAATCACTTTGATCACTGGCTGATAAGTATTGTTAAAAATCATACAACCTAATCCTGTGTTAATAAATCTTAAATTGCTGCTACCTCAAAGTTGTGTAGGATCCTAAATTAACTTTTCGCGACAAATTGGTGTAGTCTGCAGGATGGCAAGTAGTGTTACCGAGTACTTACGAAAGCACAGTATTAATCCAAACCCCAGTTTCTCAGGAGAACAGGTCCATGATAATTGGTACGAATGGGAAGCGGTAGAGAAACAACTAAATAATGCAAAGGGTTCGATCAAAAATGGAAAGATAAAGGTATAATTTGTAAAACACTAGGAACATGTTTAAAAGCAGCATACGAAGAAAGGAAAGAAATTAATAGTAAAATGAAAGATATGCAAAATGAAATAGAGGGACGTAAAGCTACTGAAATATTGCTCTCTTTAAGAATAGAACAACTGCAAAAACAACTACAGGAAGCTCATTTAAAGGGACAGAAGTTAGGAGAACATGTTGAAATGATATTAGTGCAAGCTCCAAAACCCCCTTGATGTACTTTAGAAAATGGAATCTTTCACTGAGCAAGAACAAAGAGCTAAAAAAAGGTCACAAAGGTTTTGTGTAACAGGATACTTTGTATAAACAATGCATGCCTTGCTAGAAACTATACCCTTGAAGAGGAACAGAAGACTGATAAAAGGGGAGGCGAAGAAAGCTGGATAACTGAAAGAAGAAGCATGAAGTCAACAAAGATCTGTGGTAACTGGGGGAAAGGTAAAGGTGGCAGGGGGAGATCACGACCACCGACTCAATTAGAGACTGAACAGACCTACCCCCCTGCACTGTACTGGAGCATGCGCACCTCAGTTAAAGGACACTGTAACTTTAAATTAAAGTGAGAGACACTACTAACCAATAACTATAACTAATGGCATGCATTTCTGTGTTTTGAATCATATAAATATACCGAAGATTTTGTAAACTGGTGTGCTAGCTTTGTGGAATACCACCTAGCACCCATATCTGTGCAAATATGCAATAATAAAATATCTCTGCTCTGTGTGTACATTGGCATCTTGCACACCGGGTAAATGACCCCACTTTTGGGACAACACCCTGACGTAGTTCAAATCAGAAAACTAATAGCATTCCCTGAAGATTGGGATGGTAATATTTGGGATGATTCAAATAAAAACAACTCAGACAAAGATAATCCCCTCTACCTGCCTGACCCTCCCCAATACACCACTAGACCAATTATAAAACCAGAAGAAACTACTGGAC
Organism: Larus michahellis; assembly: GCF_964199755.1. Lineage (NCBI taxonomy): Eukaryota > Metazoa > Chordata > Aves > Charadriiformes > Laridae > Larus > Larus michahellis. The sequence continues at coordinate 20,339,670 of NC_133929.1, read as the reverse complement.
CAGGTAGTGCAGGAACCTAAATTAACTTTTTGCGACAGGCTCGAAGGGTTGAGATAATGACAGATCTGATCAAAGCGTGTTAAAGCAAATTTCTTATATGCATTTATTATATTAGCTAAATAGTTGCTGGTCACAATGTTGCTTTGCTTGTCCACTGGGCTGTATTATGTAAATTCTTATATGCTCTATGTACTCCCCATGATGCTGTTTATCACCTCTGGGAGAGGGATGAGGATTATCCCTGATTGTTATCCCTTAGGGCAGCGAGGAGGGTGCACAGCAAGCTCACTACCCTGGACTTCAGGAGAGCAGAAGACTGATAAAAGGGGAACATCCCACCACAGAGGGCGAAGAAAGCTGGATAACTGCTAGAAGCAGCAGCCTTTTGAGAGATCTGCTTCATAGGGTTCCATGGGATAAGGCACTGGAGGGGAGAGGGGCCCAAGGAAGCTGGTTAGTATTCAAGGATCACCTCCTATGAGCTCAGGAGCAGTGTATCCACACAAAAAAGTAGTCAGGCAAAAAAGCCATGAGGCCTGCATGGATGACCAAGATGCTCCTGGACACACTCAAAAGCAAAAAGGAGGCCTACAGAGGGTGGAAGCAAGGACAGGTAGCCTGGGAGGAATACAGAGAAACTGTCTGAGCAGCCAGGGACAAGGTTAGGCAAGCTAAAGCCCAGATAGAATTAAATCCGGCCAGGGACATCAAGAGTGGCAAGAAAAGGTTCTATAAGTATGTCAGTGATAAAAGGAAGGCTAGGGAAAATGTGGGCCCACTCAGGAAGGAAACAGGAGACCTGGTCACCCAGGATATGGAGAAGGCTGAGGTACTGAATGACTTTTTCACCTCGGTCTTTACCGGCAAGGGCTCTAGCCACACCGCCCAAGTTGTAGAAGGCAAAGACAGAAGCTATGAGAATGAAGAACCGCCCGCTGTAGGTGAATATCGAGTACGAGACCATCTAAGGAACCTGAAGGTACACAAGTCCATGGGACCTGATGAAATCCATCCATAGGTCCTGAGGGAACTGGCAGATGAAGTTCCTAAGCCGCTTTCCATTAGATTTGAGAAGCCATGGCAGTCTGGTGAAGTTCCCACTGACTGAAAAAGGGGAAACATAACCCCCATTTTCAAAAAGGGAAAAAAGAAAGACCCGGGGAACTACAGGCTGTTCAGTCTCACCTCTGTGCCCAGCAAGATCGTGGAGGCACGGTCAACATGCTGGAGGGAAGGGATGCCATCCAAAGGGATCTGGACAGGCTTGAGGGGTGGGCCCGTGCGAATGTCATGAAGTTCAACCAGGCCAAGTGCAAGGTCCTGCACCTGGGTCATAGCAATCACAAGCACAAATAGAGGCTGGGCAGAGAATGGATTGAGAGCAGCCCTGAGAAGAAGGACTTGGGGGTGCTGGTGGATGACTAGCTCAACATGAGCCAGCAGTGTGCGCTTCCAGCCCAGAAAGCCAACCGTGTCCTGGGCTGCATCAAAAGAAGCGTGGCCAGAAGGCTGAGGGAGGTGATTCTGCCCCTCTGCTCCACCTCTGCTCCAGGTGGTCATGAGACCCCACCTGGAGTACTGTGTCCAGCTCTGGAGTCCTCAGGACAGGAAGGACCTGTTGGAGTGGGTCCAGAGGAGGGCCATGAAGATGATCAGAGGGCTGGAGCACCTCTCTTATGAGGACAGGCTGAGAGAGTTGGAGTTGTTCAGCTCTGGAGAGACCTTATTGCAGCCTTCCAGTATCTGAAGGGGGCCTACAAGAAAGCTTTAGAGGGACTTTTTATAAGGGCATGTAGTGATAGGACGAGGGGTAATGGCTTCAAACTGGAAGAGGGTAGATTTAGATTAGATATCAGGAAGAAATTTTTCACTATGAGGGTGGTGATGCACTAGAACAGATTGCCCAGGGAAGTTGTCAATGCCCCATCCCTGGAAGTGTTCAAGACCAGGCTGGATGAGGCTTTGAGCAGCCTGGTCTAGTGGGAGGTGTCCCTGTCCATGGCAGGGGCGTTGGAACTAGATGATCTTTAAGGTCCCTTCCAACCTAAACCATTCTCTGACTCTATGATTATCATTTTGCTGTCCTGTGTAATATCAACTTATGATATGATAAAATCACTGTTCACGCAGTTAAGTCGGTACGTTTATGCGGTAATGGTGTCCTTCCTGTACCTCGGGCAGCGTCTCTCAGAATTTATTAATGATCGTGCCCAATCTATGGGGGAAACAGTGGGGATACTTTGCTCTGCTCTTTCACCTTCCCTTTTTCCTTTGGGCCAGGTACAAAAGCTTTTGAGAATTTTGAATGCTCTTGGGACGTTCAAACCTGCATATTCCTATTGCTATGTCTCCTGAATGTGTTTCAGGTCTTGTTTAGGATTAAACAACTATTTAAGACTACCACCCAGAGATCTGCTCTGAGTCTGGATAGTCAGGGGTGGCATGGCATGTGGGAGAACATGGGCAGGTACCCAGAGAACTTCTCACCTCCAATGGTCTGGGACTTCACCCCTGAACAATTACAGGACCCTGATAAAGTGGTAGAATATTTGAAGGGAAAATGCTGTGGCTATTCTAGAGAGGCACAACTCACTGCGCTGTGCTGGGCCCTGGCCAGTATCTACCAAACACTGCTCAATGTTATGCAGCACCCTCAGGGGAAAGAGGGGGAAACCAGACTAATAGACACTGCAGCTATTCCAACCCTGGTAACAGGCACTGCAGCTGAAACTGAAAACCAACCTGTGCCGGTATCAGTCACCCCTTTACAGATGAAGAAATACACAAAGAAATTAGTCCTCTTGGTAAGGGATGATGATGAACCAGGGCCATCACGAGAACAGGAGGAAGAGGCAGAACCAGAGATAATCACCCGATACCTATCCCTGAGTGAGCTGCGAGATATGCGAAAAGATTTCAACCAACATCCTGGAGAGCACATTGTCACCTGGCTGCTCCAGTTGCTGGGATAACAGGGTCAGTAGCTTGAAATTAGAGAGTAGGGAAGCCAGGCAGTTGGGATCCCTGTCTAGGGAAGGCGGCATTGAGAAGGTGATTGGGAAATAGACATAAGCCCTCAGCCTCTGGAGGTGACTCCTGTCAGATGTGAGGGAAAGGTACCCCTTCAGTGAAGATGTATGTCATCCAAGTGTCGTGGTTTTGGATGGATTGGCCAATCAGAATGACAGATGGCCCTCCCCCCCGCCTCCAAAGAGAGGAGAGGAAGAGATAAGGAGATTTATGAGTTCAGAAAAAGAACTAAACTACTTTAATGAAAATATTAATAAATAAGGAAATAAGAAATAATAATAGATTTTTTTAAAAAAAGTATAAAATATATACAAAACCATATCCAGCTCCCAGGATGACGATCGCGTCACCAGCAGACACAGGGAAAGTCCCAGACTGGAGTCAGCGACGGACAGGAGCTGGATTCTGGATCTGGAGTCAGGAATGCACGAATTGGGATCAAAGGCAGATGAACAGACAGGGTCCTCCTCAGATGTCGGCCATTGAAGAAAGAGACTCGACCTTTTGATCCCTCAGCTTTTATACTGAGCATGATGCAGATGGGATGGAATACCCTGTTGGTCAGTTTTGGATCACCTGTCCTGTCCGCTCCTCCCTGCAGGTGTGACCCCTCTACGCTTCTCCACTTCCGACCCTCTAACAGGGCAAATAACGAAATTAGCTGACCTGGGTTGTTATAGCAATAAGTATAAGCAAGAGCCTCTCTGCATACCATTCTTTGGCATAAATTAGAATCAGGTGTTATCTCTCTGAGAGAAAACATTTTCTGCACAGTATGCTGTTAATTTCAGAGAGTTTCAGAATTAGACAAGACTTAGCGAAAAAGCAGAATTACCGAACAGAAAATTGGTTCTCTTCTACTTCAAACCAGGACATTCCACCCCTTATTCCATAGCATTTGTGTTGTGCTCAGATCACTATTACTTTTTTATCTCTCAAATCTATACACACACAAACCAGGACAAGTGGCAAAACCACCCCATTTTGACAGGCCTGGAGGCTCTGTGCATCCTTGGCATACCCCTCAGAAGAGGGTATTTCAAGAATCCAAAAGGGTACTGGTGGGCTTTTGGTATAGCTACCTTGGAGACAGAGGAAGTTAAACAGTTGTCTACGTTGCCTGGTCTCTCAGTGGACCCTTCTGTTGTGGGGTTCCTGAGGGTCGAAGAACAACAGGTGCCGATCGCTACCACAACAGTGCATTGGTGGCAATATCGCACTAACCGAGACTCTCCGATTCCCATTCACAAGCTGATTCGTCAACTAGAGATTCAAGGAGTGATCAGCAAGACTCGCTCACCCTTTAACAGTCCCATATGGCCGGTGCAAAAATCCGGAGAGTGGAGGCTAACTGTAGACTATCGTGGCCTGAATGAAGTCACGCCGCTGCTGAGTGCTGACGTGCCGGACATGCTAGAACTCCAATATGAACTGGAGTCCAAGGCAACCAAGTGGTATGCCACGACTGATATAGCGAATGCATTCTTCTCGATCCCTTTGGCAGCAGAGTGCAGGCCACAGTTTGCTTTCACTTGGAGGGGCGTCCAGTACACCTGGAATCGACTGCCCCAGGGGTGGAAACACAGCCCTACTATTTGCCATGGACCGATCCAGACTGTACTGGAGAAGGGTGGAGCTCCAGAACATCTGCAATACATTGATGACATCATTGTATGGGGAAACACAGCAGAAGAAGTTTTTGAGAGAGGAAATAAAATAGTTTGAATCCTTCTGAAAGCCAGTTTTGCCATAAAACAAAGTAAGGTAAACGGACCTGCACAGGAAATTCAGTTTTTAGGAATTAAGTGGCAAGATGGGCATCGCCAAATCCCAATGGATGTTAAAAATGTGCTGTACACCACAGCCAGAGAGAACGGCCCTACCTGGAGCCTCTGGCAGAAAGCACCAGGGGAGACCCGAGGTCGACCCCTAGGGTTTTGGAGTCGGGGATACAGAGGATCCGAAGCCCACTACACTCCACCAGAGAAAGAGATATTGGCAGCATATGAAGGGGTTCAAACTGCTTAAGAAGTGGTTGGTACTGAAGCACAGCTCCTCTTAGCACCTCGACTGCCGGTGCTGGGTTGGATATTCAAAGAAAGGGTCCCCACCACACATCATGCAACTGATGCTACATGGAGTAAGTGGGTTACACTGATCACACAGCGAACTCGAATGGGAAACCCCAGTCGCCCAGGAATTCTGGAAGTGATCATGGACTGGCCAGAAGGCAAAGATTTCAGAATATCACCAGAGGAAGAGGTGACGCGTGCGGAAGAGGCCCCACCGTATAATAAACTACCAGAAAATGAGAAGAAATATGCCCTGTTCACTGATGGGTCCTGCTGGATTGTGGGAAAACGTCAAAGGTGGAAGGCTGCTGCGTGGAGCCCTACACAATGAGTCACAGAATCCACTGAAGGACAAGGTGAATCGAGTCAGTTTGTGGAAGTGAAAGCCATTCAGCTGGCTTTGGACATTGCCAAGCAAGTAAAAATGGCCAGTACTTTATCTCTACACTGACTCATGGATGGTGGCAAATGCTCTGTGGGGGTGGCTACAGCAGTGGAAGAAGGGCAACTGGCAGCGCAGAGGCAAACCCATCTGGGTTGCCCCATTGTGGCAAGATATTGCTGCCCGGGTAGAGAATCTGGTTGTGAAAGTAGGCCACGTAGATGCCCATGTACCGAAGAATCGGGCCACGGAGGAACATCAGAACAACCAGCAGGTGGACCGGGCTGCTAGGATTGAAGTGGGTCAGGTGGATCTGGACTGGCAACATAAGGGTGAACTATTCATAGCTCGGTGGGCCCAGGACACCTCAGGCCATCAAGGGAGAGATGCGACATATAGATGGGCTCGTGACCGAGGGGTGGACTTGACCATGGACACTATTGCACAGGATGAATGTGAGACATGCGCTGCAATCAAGCAAGCCAAGCGGTTAAAGCCTCTTTGGTATGGAGGACGATGGCTGAAATATAAATACGGGGAGGCCTGGCAGATTGATTATATCACACTGCCACAAACCCGTCAAGGCAAGCGCTATGTGCTCACAATGGTGGAAGCAACCACTGGATGGCTGGAAACATACCCTGTGCCCCATGCCACTGCCCGGAACACTATCCTGGGCCTTGAAAAGCAAGTCCTGTGGCGACATGGCACCCCAGAGAGAATTGAGTCGGACAACGGGACTCATTTCTGAAACAGCCTCATAGACACCTGGGCCAAAGAGCATGGCATTGAGTGGGTATATCACATTCCCTATCATGCACCATACTCCAGGAAGATCAAATGATACAATGGACTGTTAAAAACTACACTGAGAGCAGTGGGTGGTGGGACAGCACACCATCTCTCCTGCCCTGAGAGACTGGTATAACAGATGGAGCCCGAAGTCATGGATTAAATGAACTCAACTTGGCTGGGAAGCTGTCTGGGGGGCAGGAACTACTGCTCGGGAGGGTGCTGGGCATTTCAGGTTCTGGTCGGTGAGCGGTTATGCATTAATCGGTTTTGTATATTCTTTTATCAGTATTATTGCTGTTGTTTTTCTCTTCCTTTGCTCTTCTGTTAAACTGTCTTTATCCCAACTCACAAGTTTTGCCTTTTTCTTCCGATCCTCCTCCACAGAGTGAGCGAGCAGCAGCATGGTTCTTTGTTGCTGGTTGGGGCTAAACCACAACACAGGCAAACTGAGAAATTTTTTTACAAGCCCTCGATTTTCCCCATGCTTTGAGGACCCTGGATCTCCTAGTGCACTGGAGAGTGCACCTAGTGCACTGGTCCCACAAGTTGTAGTGGGACCCAGGCATGTTTCTGGACATCTGACTTTAGGTACTGTTCACGTTCCTTTCAGCCCCAATGATTTAATGATTGCAAGTATTGTGGGTAGTTAGGACACTGGAAAAAAGATTGCCCCTATAAACCCCATTTTTCTCGGACACCACAAGTTCTGCCCGGTTCAGCTGTGACTCCCAGATTCAATCCCCCTGCCCCCACAAAAAGATATAATTATACTCAAGGCTTCACTCAAGATTAACAGTTACTGGGAACCTATTATGCAGCAACCATGAGTAATGCCCAAATGATTTTAAATACTGTAAACTCACAACAAGAACTCCATCTGACCCTTAAGGTGCAGGGTGGGAGATTACTTGTGCCTAATAGATACAGGCACTACACATTTGTCTCCAAATAGACAACCACAAAACATTAACACAGTGGGACAAAAATATATCATGGGAATTGAAGGAAGCCTCCAACATGTACCCTTGTTAGAAAAGACGCCCCTCCAGACAAGGCCCTTATCAGTTACACATTCTTTTATATTACTTGGAAACAGCCCAAATAATTTATTAGGGAGAGATGTACTCTCTAAATTGGAGGCAAATCTAAACTGTTCCCCCCAGGGCATGTGGCTCTGGATACCTGTCAAAAATTTATCTAAGCTGGTTGCCACATTACAGGAAAGCCCTAAAGACTTCACCCTACCCAAAGAACTGCAAAAACTTCTGCTCCATATTTGGGGGCGGGATCTCACTGAAGTACAGCTCCTAAAATCCACAAAACCAAACTAAAGAGGGTCTTCCACCTTCACTCAAACA